>NC_091820.1:76967500-77592500 GCF_041296235.1 Equus asinus
CGTAGACAAGTCAAAAATATAAACCATCTTCCATAAGAAATTATTACCAATATAAAGCTCAAACAGGACTGAGTTGGCTCTCAAAGCATTATATCTGATAAAATGGCCTGGTAATATCATATCTCAGGATTGTGGTACAACTAATATCAAACTTTTTCTTGAGTCTCTTCTGGTCTGCCCAGATTTCTGTCCCTTCTCTTGCACAGCAGAAAATTACTGAAGTTAAGTGGATTCAATATCTGGTATTCCACTTAGCTAACTGAGTACCAAAAGCTCATTTTTCTTAATATGATGGCAAAGTAGTGGTTACTTCAGGCTACATGAAGGATGCAAAAAGCAGAATCCTTTTTTCTTATCATCTCCTCAGCCTGTGCCCAGCTAAAATGAAAGATATGGAATGGTTTTTACTATATGATAGTCTGTTCATGTCCTAATCATCTATATTTCAAGTCTCAAGTGCTTATAATTTTCTCAACTATAATTTGCTAACTTATGAAACAGTTCTATACCATTAGTGAGTTTGCTCCACTGAGTTCTGGAGCAATTCAGTAAACTAACAATCAAAAGGTTAAGAGCAAGCTGTATAGAAGAGGTCAAGGATACTGTTCTAATAACCCAACTTCCGTGGAAATATCCTCAGTCATAGCATCTTTTATCATTTTCAAAGAACAGTATCACAAATTTATTATCAATAAGCATATCATCCATTTTGAACAGGGAAAAAATAAAACAAGAAAAAAGAAGTGTCTGTCTATGCCACATAATCACATAGAAACCAACATCCATTGAGTGCCTAATGTGGGCCAGGTGCTCTACAATCCTTATTTAATGCAAATTTTGAAACCCACAAGGGTCAAATCTGCATTAGTTTGCCAGGGCTGCCCTAACAAAGCACCACAGACTGGGTGGCTTAAACAACAGGAATTTATTTTCTCAGGACTCTAGAGGCCAGAAGTTCCCCATCAAGGTGTAGGCGAGTTTGGTGTCTCCTGAGGCCTCTCTCCTCGGCTTGCAGATGGCCAGCCTCTCCCTGTCTCTAAATGCTCTTCCCTCTGGACTTGCCTATGTCTACATTTCCTCTTCTTGTGAGGACACCAGTCAGATTGGATTAGGGCTCACCATAATCACCTCATTTTAACTTAATTACCTCTTTAAAGACACCGTCTCCAAACACAGTCACATTCTGAGGTACTGGGGGCTAGCATTTCAACATGAATTCCTGGAGGAGGGCTCATAATTCAGCTCATAACAGTCAAGTAATCCGCTCAAGGTCACACAGCTAGTATATGGGAAATCTTGAATTTGCATCCAGGATCTTCTGACTCTCCAGTCTTTGCTGTCTTTTCATTCAGGAAGTTAATGATTTAGGAATAAACATAGTCTGCATGTCTAAGAACTTACAATAGTCAATTGTTTCCTCTTTTCAAAATAAACTGCCATAGTTGCTCTCTAATATATATGAATTGACTTTTCTACTGCCCCACAGGAATTATATTTCACACACATCGATTTCTCCAAAATAATGCGAGGCAGCACACTGAAGCGCTCATTTGGCTGTGGGCTGGGAGTCAGTGTGTTCTGCCTCAAATCAAGAACCATGGTTTGCTTTTAGTGCAAGTCTAATGCAAGTTTCAGAAGGTGGTGACTGAATCATGTTCACCTATTCTTTCTTTACTTGTATGCTCCAAACATTCAGAATATAAAGACACATAAAACACTATATTTTTGCCAGGATTGTGAATATAGCAAACCATCCCTTGTATATAATTGTAAAAAAGCAAGGCATTCTTGTTCATCTTCTTAAGACTACATTCAAAAACATGAAACAGCAGCAAAGTCTAAGTTAATCCTGCCAGGCTACAATGCACAGCGAGAAATTTTTATATTCCAAGAAATATAAATATGTTTTGTAAAACATTCTCCAACTAAGTTTTCTCTTTTATTTTCTATAACATCTGTTGTCAGTTTATTTTTAAAGCATTCCTAATATCCATGATTTAATGATAGCATCCATGAAATAACCAAATGTTCAAGATCAGCAATATTGTTTCTAATTGCATCTCACTGTCTTGCTTCCATATACTATTGCCAGGAGAATCATAATACATTAGCCCTGCTTGATGCAACAGAAGAGAACTTTACAAGAACCTTCATTGAACACACATTCTTTGAGTTTTGAAGGACAGAAAGGTTAAACAGCAAAGAGGAAGGTCAAGCCAGCAAAGTAAAAGTTCGTATCTCATGGAATTACTTGACTTACTTATCACTTTCCTTAAGGTCTGACAAACATACTGGTGATTAGGTTAACTATTTCAAATAGATTTATATGCTCTGGGAAATGTTTACTTGACCTACCCTTGGAGATGTTTTCATATAAGGCTTTATTGTTTAGCAATTTGGTAATTCTTAAAGGTCTTAAGGAATGACTAAGAGAAGAAATCAATATCAAGCCTTCCATATGCCAGGGGTGAATTAAGCTTACGGAAGGGGATGGGGGTTTCAGGCAGTGGTGGTGATGCTTCTAAAGGTTTTACAGGTTGCTTTATAACAGCTGGACCTCATACTCTTCCAAGTTTGCACCAGGTGTGTACCATCTGCAGCTGGCCCCGGCCACACAGTTCTGCAGGTTTTCCTTTTGGCATATTAGATTTGCCTTTTGACTTTTTCTAGTTCGCAGCCAAGCTCAAAAGAAAGGCCAGGTTTCTCAGAGTAGATAGTCAAATAAAATTTTAATCAAATTAGACTGCCGAGTAATAGGCATAAAAGCTTTACAAAAAGAATGTAGTGCATAGATGTTAAGCAGAGCACATTTTTTTAAATTTGCCTCATCAGTCAAAACTGAAAAGTCTTCTGAAGAATACCTAATAAGGTGTTGCACCTCTCCCTGTATCTTATTATCTAAGTGCCTTATTCATTCACTATGTTACATTTTTCTCAAGTTTTGTTGGATAATATATTACTCCAGTCTTCTTAAATAGCTTTTAAACAGCTTTAATCTAACAATAAAAATAGGTCAGTATTCTGGGCTGTGAAATGGTGAGACCTCCATTTGCCCCTTACTCCCCTGATTTTAATAATCGAGGCTTTAGTTGACATTACAAGTCTTATTACACAGTCCCCTGACACCTTCCCTCTGCCATGCCCAATCCCTCTATCAAAGTGATAATTTTAGCTTAAAAATTCTATTTCTGTTTATGTAGTCCATTTTTTTCCGACATCACAAATCCAAGGTACCCTTTGAGAGGCCACATTCAGAAAGTGAGCTTTGAACAGGTCTAATTTATTTTACAGGTCTCTCACTATCTCACAGTAAAAATTAACGGGTGTGTGTGTGTGTGTGGTGGTAAGGGTTGCTACCTGGATAAAAATATCTGGTTTTCTCAGGTGTATGCCTTTAAAAATCTAAGGGGTATAGTCAAGCTAGTAGTTACAACAGGTAAATTAAGAAACTTGCCAATTTTTCAAATATTTATTTGCTGCAACAGCATGGTATGAGGAGAGAAGTAGTTTGAAATGTTTTGAGTGTTTGTGAATAGTTGATTTTAACATCATACTGTCTAGGCATAACATAGGTGCAGAGCACTGCATTGCCTATACCAATATGAAGTGGCAGAGATAATGAAGGGACCTACCCAACGTCTAAATTTCAGGAGGAGCTTGACCAAGGAGCTGTTGCCCCAAATTTTAGAATTAGAGGATACGATGTTCATGTTCCTCAAGTTGTGTTGATAGGCCAGCTTGTTCTTCTGCTACTGCCTAAAATGCTCATTTGCTTTGAGTTCTTCAAATAGGTCATGTTCTTTCCTGACTCAGAAGCTTCACACATATGTTCCCTCTCTCAGAATATGCCCCCTATCCTACCCCATTAGGCACATTTTCTCTCTCTCCCTCTCATTTCTCTCTCTGCCTAGCTAACTCCTATTCATATTCCAATTCTCAACTTAAATACTTCCTCAGAGAGGACTTTGCTCAACACCACACTCTAAATCAGGTCTCGCTTATTCTTCTCTCTCATAGACTTTGATTTTCTTCCTTAATTTCATAAAATTTGCACATATATTTAAATGTGTGCATTAATATGTTAACGTCTATTTCTGACATTACACTGTAAAATACCAATTATTTCTCTTTGTTCATCACTACAAATCCAGGGCCTGGACCTTAGAAGATACTCAAAATAATTTGTTGACTATATCAATGCATGCATGACCCATTTTAGTTATCATCTTACTATATGAATTCTGTATCTAAAATTCATGAGATGGTGGAGGTAACATTTTATGAAATAATAACCAAGATAATTTGGTCACTTCAGGTAATAGCTAACTAACTTTCAAACAAAAACAGACTCCTACTTTGACAAATGTTTTCCTCTAAATATATCTTTTTTTTTTTTCTGAGGAAGATTAGCCCTGAGCTAACTACTGCCAATCCTCTAAATACTGATTACACAATTTACCAATGCTAAAATAAAAAGACTAAGATAAATGCATTGGAGGTCTCCTTTTTGCTAATTTGACCATTTTCTGTCCTGTTTACTGCTGAAACCCTAGAACTTAGAACAGTGTATACCACTGTTGGAGCAGGAACTCAAATATTTGCTGAATGAATGAGTTGTTCAATAGCTCTTTAGCTTAACTAGTGGCTTTTCTTCTCTGCTACAGTCTGACCCTTTTTCTCTTCCCCCAAGACAGAATCTCCTGATGTCATATTGCCTTAGAACTACTGGCATTCACAGAGTTTCATAATCCACATGTTTTTTTAACCATAGCTCCTTTTACTTCTCAAATAATAAGATTTACCAATTTTGGCCATTTACTATATACCAAATATTTTACATGCATTAGTGTTAATCCTAAAGACAACAATGCATTGTGGGCATTATTATCTCTATTTTACAGATGAGACACTACCTTCAAGAGTGGTTTAATGACTTCCCCATGACTGTAGAGCTATTATTGATCCAAGCTAGATATCAAACACAGGCTCCCTCCCTTGAAAGTCCATATTCACTTTGCCACGTCGTGCTTTCTCCCTTAACTTCCTCTTTTAATTGACCCTTGAAATCAGAGAATGAGATTTTTTTTTCATAAAAACACTAAAAAAAATTCATATATTTGCTACATGTTTAGACCAAACCATTGTTCAGTCATTGTTTTTCTCTATGTACATATATGAAAAAATACTATTTCAGTGAAATATGTAGATAGATTTATCCCAAATAGATAAAAAATTTCCTCAAACTTGATGGCTCCTCAAATTATACATATTCTTTTACTAACTCATTCTTTTTTTTTTTTTTTTTTTTGCAGAGGAAGATTAGCCCTGAGCTAATATCTGTGCCAATCTTCCTCTACTTTACATGTGGGTCGCCACCACAGCATGGCTGACGAGTGGTGTAGGTCTGTGCCTGGGATTTGAACCCACAAACCCAGGCTGCCAAAGTGGAGTGCACTAAACTTAGCCATTAGGCCACAGGGCTGACCCCTCATTCTAATATTTAATTATTCACTATCAGCATATCTTTCACATCTTATCTTAGTTTTCCATACTGATGTTGAAGTTAATTTCCTTGAAAATACTTATTTCCCTAAAAAAATATAAAAACAACTGGCTACTGTTCTTCATCTTAAAACACCTGTGGAGATTAGAGGACAGATGTTCAAGCATCCCTCAACTTTCTCTTCTCTCCAGAAATAATCCCAGGACCTTTAAAATTTTCATTTTAATATTTCAGGAATGAACTGATATTATAAACCAAATATAAATATTCTGATACTTGCACACCTTCAACAATATTACCCTTGTGTTATAGGCCTCCCCATTAATAGAGAGCTAGAAGGATGGTAGTTCAAAAACTATATGAAGAAAGCAAAGATCTATGTTTCAAGAAAGAAAAGTTTATCGTGCAGCTGCCTGTGTGGGACCTCTGAGTTCATCTATAAATTAGGGGTGGAGGGGAGGACATACTAAAGGATTTCTAAAGTTCATTCAAACTCGAAAATATGTGAATCTCTACCTCCTGACTCTTAAATAACATGATTTGGAATTTTACATTCAATTAATTTGAATCACAGACTTTTCTCACTCTGTTTTTGAAAATTATGGAATATATACTTGGAAAAATATTGTCTTCAGCAGAATACATACCATGATGCTTTTGTAAATGTCTCTAAAAAGTAGTCACTCATAGCACAGTGAATAGATTATGACAGGATGAGAAAGAAAATGTTTTAATGTTACTACACTAAAATGTGTTTACAGCTTTAATCACATAATTTACGAGAAAAACAACACAAACTATCTTATTGTCATCAATTAGGTGTGCAGTGTTGCTTAAATTCAAGTCATCTGTTTCCACTTAAACACAATGTGGAGACACCCTACCTCTAACAAGACATAATTTAGGGCATCAAGCCTCTAATCAACCTAATACCCAGCTCTCTGTCCCTCGATTATTTACTCCACTGGCAGACAATTTCATTAACCCCCTCCTGTGCAATAATTTTCTCTGCCACATGTTCAGGAAAAAATTATTTTCTAGTAGTATAATTATGTGACCATGGTAAACGACAAGTGTTTTCTGAAATTCACCAAGGAGATGAACTCTGACACCAGCCCTATTTGAACTGGCTTTAAAATAATGAGGCTTCTTTTAGTCTATTTGCATAAGAGATTCAGAACTTTCGATTTCCATTACAAAACTGGTGATACTTAAGGACTTGGCACATCAGGTCACTCATGACATTTGCATTTCAGAAATGGATCTGATAACACTGTGTTGAAAATAACGAGAAATTCATCTAGACTATAGGGCAAAATCCAAGCATCCAGTGCCTTAGTCTCGGCATTACTGATTTTATCTGAAGGATTCAGCAGTTCTCCCTATAATTGAGTTGTGTCCTTACCAAGTGAAAAGTTTAACTGCCTCCACAGGGTTGAAAACAATTACTGAGGTTTTTTTCAATGTAGGAAGACAGTGAGGGAAAATTACCCAATGATTTGGGGCTTAGTGAAGATAGGCCAAAGGAGGTGCTCTGTGGGACAGCTCACCCACAGAAGAATGCCCTTGTAAGCTTACCTAACAACTAGGGGCTATCACAGGAGTTTTCCAGCTGCCCCGTCACTAAATGGACATATAGATAGATATATTTAGAAGTGAGATTCTGGCTGTTTCCATTTCAAAATAAGCCAAATTATAAAATGGTCAAAGAGACAATTGTTTTCTAAACATGCTTAGATCATCTGAACCTCTAGTCATTTAGACTGCTAAACAAAGTACAGAGACAACTCTCTCATTAATTCATTCAACGGAATACCTGTTAGAAGGAGATACTGCGAAAGGTGCTGGGGACACAACAATGAATAAACAAGACACACTTTTTTTTACCTTCAAGCTGCTCAGAATCTAGTAGGGGACAGACATAAACAGATTAACACAGTGTGTGCCAACAGAGGTGGGCATGAGATCTTATTATGGCAGTACTTAGGCAGGCATTCAATCCAGCCTGGAGATGGGCCATAAAGACTTCCTAAAAGGATACTTGAGCTAAGGCTTAAAAGATTATTAGTTTGCCAATCTGTTGACTGGCGGAAGAGTGTATTCTAAGCAGAGAAAATAGCAACTGCAGAGCTTAGAGATGGCATGAACCACGAACGATAGGTTGAAGGTGACACACACAAGACCATATAGTGGTGGAAGCTAAGTTTTAAGAAACAAATCATGGAAATTTGCTTTCTTTCTTCTTATCTGCCATTTTCCCTAAAAGCCAAATGAAGAACAATGCCAGTTAAGTGAGAAGGCTGAGTAATTAAGGATTTAACGCAACAACAACGAATTTAGCCGAGGAGGTGGAGGGGGCGACTCTAACGGCAGTACATGAAATATGGTCCAAGTTTTTGTTTTTATCTTAAGAACCTGCAACTGATGGAGGTACTAGGCTAGAAGGAAGTGGGTCGGATTCCTTTTTTTTTTTTTTTTTTTTTAGTGTTATCGTCACCATGTGTGCTTGTCAGCAATTTGAATTCACCATGGAGATAGTTAAAGTGCATTGATCAGCCAGGCTGCTTTCACACAATCAATCAGTCAATCAATCTCTCCCTCTCTCTGTCTCTCTCTCTCTCACCCCCTCCACTCCCACCATTCCTGTTCCAAAAAAAGTTATAAGGCAGGTTAAGAGTTCACAAAGATGCATGGAATACAGTAAGATATCAATAATAAGTTGAAAATAAGTGAGAAAATGAAGCAAGGGGGAAATAAAAGCTATAAAGTAGGAGAGAGTGAAGTGTGTCTAGTTAGCCAGCAAAACTAAAGTCCTATACAATGGAAAAGGTGGGCCACAACCTTGGCTCTAAGTTGTCTAGCATGCAACATAAGATACACAATTACATCATTCACTGTATCTACTGTGCAAGAACAAACCCATTTGTTCAGTAGAGGCACCTTGAAACACTGTTCAGTAGAAGCATTACTTGTCCTATCCTTGATTTCTCCTGCGGGGAAAAAATTGTACACTAAGTTTATCAAACAAAGTACATCAGAAACACAGACAAATATACAAACTATCTTAAATTTCCAATGGGCCTGTGACCATCTCAAACTTAAGTAGGTAATCCCTTCTCTTCATGATGTGGGTCCAGTCACTCTTTATCTAGTTTCATGACTTAGGTAAATTTCTGTGAGGCCTTTAAAAAAGGAAAATTGATTATCATGATTGCATAATGCTAATCCTCCAGCAACAGATGCTGGTGCTTTAAATGCCTTGGAATACCTTCTCCAGGATGATCTATATCTCTCCTATCACCTAGCAACTATCAGCCTGTTTGCAATTGTAACTCAGGATTTACTATATGTGATTATGTTACAGAACAGAAAAGGATGAAATATACTGATGTGATACTTGTGCATTACCTAGTCATTTTCCTGTAGGATGGAAAGAAATCTAAGTAGAAGAGTAAGATAGATGGTGGGTGAAGCAATTCTGTTGTGGTTTCAACCATAGTAAATGGCATCACATCAGTATCAGGTACCAAAGTTGTTAATTTCCATGAAAAGTGAAGAGAAGTAGCTGGACTGCAGAGAATGAAGTTACATCTATATAGCGCAAAAGCACTTCTTTTGTTCAGCAATCGCAATATGTTATAAGCACACTATCTCCACTGAAGACAGGGTGATTCATAAAATCAAATTTATTACCTAAAAGTTTTTCCCCTTTTTTTAAGGGTTCTGTCTATTTGATGAACAGATTTTGATGCAAAGGTGAAAGGATGTCTACCAACCTATTCCCAACACCGTACAGGGCAAGCTGCAGGCAAAAATCTAACTGTCACAAACAGAAACGCTATATTAAAATAAGTGCCTTTCACTTGTCAACTTTGTTCTGTAGTTCCTGTGGCGGCAACGGCCATATGGCCAGGGAGTCTTCAATCTTAGAAAGTCTTTACTATGAAAATGATAAAACTTAGCTAATTAAGATGGGCAAAATTTGAATCATAAAACAGGAACAGACATTTGCGCCCTGAGCTTTAAAACCTGTTACGGTTCTCTGTGTGGGGGAAAGGTACGGAAAATATGAGAATAAGCACATTGCTAGCTGGGGTAACCCCAAAGCCCTTCCAGGAGTGGTGAATGAGCTTTATTTGAAAGGGACCATAAGGAATGTTTTTCACTTATATCAATTTCCTGACTAGACAGCACAGTTGCAATACTCTTAAAATGCCTCTTTATCTTGTTTTTAACATAGAAAACAGCTTGTAAATATCCTTTTGAATTAAGGATGTTTCAGTGCCTAAAAAACATTAAAGATTAGATTTTAAAGGTGACTCTTTCGTATATAGAAAGAAGAAGGTACGAGTAAAGACAAGGCATCAATCAAGCCCAAACTCACAAGTCTCAAACAAATTCTCCTGATAGTTGTTCAAGGTGATAGAGATATTTCCTCCTGGGAATTTATTAGGATAACACACAATTCTGGAAAGGACCATTACTTGCACATAGGGATTATATCTCTCAATTACAGTTTTCTTTCCGTGAGCTATTCTGTGTTCCATAACCTCCCTGGTAGCAAGTTATGTGCAACTCTTTTAGTAAATTAACTAGCGCATGATTGTAAGATGCCTTTCATTCCTATGATGTTCTCTGGATTCAGGCAACAATAAGGGGTCCCTAAATCAGCCTCTGCCTTAAGCACTTGAACATGTTGGGGAAGCTGGCAAAATGTACCTGGCTGATTACTATTGCCTGTGTTGATTTTGAATAATAAGAATTTCAAATACTGCTCTTAAACTTGAATTTCTAACCCTGATATGAATTGCAGATACACTGTTTTTTTTTTAAGAGATGAATAAATTTCCTACTGTGACTCATAACCTTTTGACTTATGTTAACAACATTGACGCTGGCTGGCATTAAGTAAACCTGGATGCCTGTCTTGTTTCAGTATCAGTTTGAAAGCAACCAGATTGTCTAGGGAAAAAAAAAGTAAGGAGCAGATGGACTATTCAGAAACCTCATGATCTTTCTCGTCACAAGGTTTCCCCTTGAGACAAAGGACAAAAAGTAACCCAGAAGAAAGCAAGAGTCATAATGAAATAAAGCATCCTATTTCCAGTTAGAAAGAGTGTCATCTTTGTGATATTGATGCATTGCTAAGGAGGTCTCTGCAGGTACCAAGCTTGGTGATATATCATGTAATGTTAATATTGATTTAGAACCAAATAATTAAATCTAACTTGCTTTCTTTGGTTGACATGTCTCTTCTTCCCTTGCAAGTAATCCCCGCTGTGACAGAGCAGGATTTAGGCCTCCAGGGAGTAAAGGCCTTCCTTAGCCTAATAACTTATCTAGTAGATCCTTATATTCTTTTTAGTTTGGAATTCACCACCTTCTTCCACAACTTCCAAATGCAGTCTCAGGTGCAGCTATTCTTTATTTTTTCTAAATTTTTTTTTAAGATTTTACTTTTTCTCTCCAAGGCCCCCCGGTACATAGTGTGTATTTTTAGTTATGGGTCCTGCTAGTTGTGGCATGTGGGATGCCGCCTCAGCACGGCCTGATGAGCGGTGCCATGTCCACGCCCAGGATTCGAACCGGTGAAACCCTGGGCCGCCGAAGCAGAGCGCACGAACTTAACCACTCAGCCATGGGGCCGGCCCCCCAGCTATTCTTGAATGAATAACCTATTCCACTCCATAAAACTCCTTTTCCCATGAGCAGTTGGGCAATTTCCTTTAGAGGCCACTAGGAGGCAGCTCATGCATAACAAAGTCCCTGCCAAATGGTACAACAGCCACCAAATTGCTCAGGTATCTCAAGGAATTACTCTTTTACAAAACTGCTCAAGCTTCTCTAGAGCCACACTAGGGCAGCAAGTCTTTAAAGTATTATGCATATAACAGTATTCTCCCTTTTGTGTGCCCTAAGATAGGGTTCAGTGTTCTTTTACCAGTTCTACTTAAAGTATCTTTGGGGTAGGTCCATATAGAGTGCATCATTCACCCCTAGCAATGTCTCAACCCACATTACCAGGGTCTAATAACCCTAGAGTACCTTTATACAACTTCTGTCACAACTTTAAGGGCTGAGTAGTATATCCAGGATAAAGTTTGTTGGCATGAGAGATTGAGTATGCAAGAGTATGTGCAAGACCATGTTAGTGGGGGTTGCCATGTGTGTGGAAGTACATGGCACTATCACCACCCACTCATGCAAGCCAAAACCTGAAAAATAATCCTTAACATTCCCTCATTCAATCCACAGCCACACCTCACCACCAATTCCCATTGATTTTATCTCCCAGATAAATTTTGATTCTGTCCACTTCTATCTCTGCCTCCAGCACCAGAGTCTAAAGAACCATCATCAGACTACAACACAGCCTCAGCCTCTTAACTTTCCTCCCTGCATCACACTTGTCCATCACAATCCATCCCCCCTATTGCAATTAGAGTGATATTTTAGGAACACATGCTTTCATGACTTCCAATTGTTTTTAGGGTGAAGACCAAAATCCTCAACCTGGTTTATGAAAACACTGCAAGGCCCTGCCTAGCTCTCCAGCTTAATCTCTTTCTACTCTCCCCACAGTTCTCTGTGCTGTAGCCACACAGGGTTTCTGTCAGTGCTCACACTCTCCAAGCTCCTTCATGTCTCAGGGCATTTGCATACACTGTTCCTTCGGCCTAGATTGCACTTCTGCACCTTTCCCCTGCTTCACCTGCTTAATTTCTACTCAACAGTCAAATTTCTTCTGAAATGTCAATTCTTTGGGGAAATCTGTCTTGAATCTCCTCCCCCTGAAGAAAAGATCACATCCTTGGTATATATTATTATAGCTCCATGTATTTTTTTTCTTGTTATTTACTGTTTTTAATTACATATTTGTATACTTTTTTAGATTGATGTATGACTCCCTCACTAGACTATAAGCTCAGGACATAAGCTATATTTCAGTCACCATTTTATGCCGAAAGACACACAGTAAGTACTCAATGGGGATATGTTAAATGGATGAACAGAAGAACGAATGGATGAACAGCAAATGTTGGTGCTCAAAGAGGGCCGATATATGCTGTGTGTTAATCTTTACTGAGTTATGGATAACATAATATTTTAGACACATGGAGGTATATACACACTTCCAGTAAATTCACCGGGAGAAATGTATTTTTAACACAGAGACAGAAGGACGGTGTTATTGTTGTTGTTATTATTTATTATTATTATTACTACGAATGAAAGCATGGACGGAGGCAGGAAATGGATTTTCCCTATTTAGGGGATAGCAAGGGGGCAGGCATAATGTTGTTAATGTGGAGGTGTAAAACACAAAGCTAGGTGGGTTCACATTGTGGAAAGGTTTGAATGCTATTTAGAGGGCACATATCCCACTGACTGCCAAATGCCATGGAGAAGCAGGTAAGAAACCCAACAAATACAATTATGAATTGCACCAGAAATAGAGAGCAGATGGGACTAGGTGGTTTCAATTTGACTGGTAGAATTTAAAATATGGTCGCTTATTCATGATAACCAAATGCTGGAAACAAACTCAAGAGTCCATCAACAGGAGAATGATAAAAAAAAATTGTGGTATATGTATATAACAGACTAATACTCAGTAATAAAAATGAACAGATTATTGATGCAAAAAAGTATTTGACAAAATTCAATACCCTTTCATGATCAAAACACTCAACAAACTAGAAATATAAGGAAACTACCTCAACATAATAAAGACCATATGTGAAAAGCCCACAGTTAACATCATACTCAATGGTGAAAGACTTGAGAGCTTTTCTTCTAGGATCAGGAACAACAAAAGGATGCCTACATTCACCACTTCTCTTCAACATAGTACTGAAGACCTAACCAGAGCAAATAGGCAAGAAAAAAAAGTAACAGCATCCAAATTGGAAAGGAAGAAGTAAAATTATAGCTGTTTACAGAAAACATGATCTTAAATGTAGAAAACCCTAAAGATTCCACACACAAAAATTTTGTTAGAACTAACAGAAAAACTCAGCAAAGTTGCTGGGTACCAAATCAATACATAATATCAGTTGTATCTCTATACACTAACAAAGATTTATCTGAAAAAAAAAATTAAGAAAACAATTTCATTTACAATAGCATCAATAAACTACTTAGGAATAAATTTAACCAAGGAGGCAAGAGACTTGTACACTAAAAACTACAAAATATTGATGAAAGAAATTAAAGAAGACACAAATAAATGGAAAAACATCCCATGTTTATGGATTGGAAGACTTAATATTGTTAAAATGTCAATACTGCCCAAATAAATCTATAGATTCAATGTAATCCCTATCAAAATCCCAATGGCATTTTTTGCAGAAACACAAAAATCTATCCTAAAATGCATATGTAAACTCAAAGGATCCCAAAAAGCCAAAACTATCTTGAAAAAGAACAAAGTTGGAGGTCTCATACTTCCTGATTTCAAAACTTATTACAAAGCTATAGTAATTAAAACAGTGTGGTGTTGGTGTAAAGACAGACATAGACCATGGAATATGATAGACAGTAGTGAAACGAACCCTCACACACGTGGTGAAATGATTTTCAACAGTGGTGCCAAGACCACTCAATGGAGAAAGAACAATCTCTTCAACAAATGGTGCTGAGAAAAGTAGATATCCACATGCAAAAGAATGAAGTTGAACTCTTATCTTACACCATATACAAAAAATAACTCAAAATGGATCAAAGACCTACATGTAATACTCAAAAACATAAAACTCCTAGAAGAAAACATAGTAGAAAGGCTTTATGACATTGGATTTGGCAATGATTTCTTGGATATAACAGCAAAAGCACATGCAACAAAACCAAAAATAGATAAATGGAACTATATCGAACTTAAAAACTTTTGTGCATCAAAGGATATGATGAACAGAGTGAAAAAGCATCTTATGAAATGGGAGAACATATTTGAGAATCACATATCTGAATAGGGGTTAATATCCAGAATACATTAAAAAATTTGTACAACTCAACCACCACAAAAAAGCAAATAACTCAGTTAAAAATTGGGCAGAGGACTTGAATAGACATTTCTCCAAAGATTCCATATCAATGGCCAATAGGCATATAAAAAGATGATCAACATTACTAGTCATTAGGGAAATGCAAATCACAACCACAATGAGACATCACTTTGTATACATTAGGATGATCAAAAAAAAAACCCAGAAAATAATAAGTGTTGACAAGGATGTAGAGAAATTGGAACCCTTTCACTGCTGGTGAGAATATAAAATGATGCAGTCACTGTGGAAAACAATTTGGAAGTTTTTCAAAAAATTAAAAATAGAATTACCATATGACCCAGCAATCCCGCTTCTGGGTATATATCCAAAAGAACGAAAAACAGGATCTCAGAGAGATATTGGCACCCCCCCCCCCCCATGTTCACAGCAACAATATTTACAACCGTCAGGAGGTACAAGCATCCCAAGTAGCTATGGATGGATGCATGGATAAACAAAATGTAGTATATACATACAACGAGATGTTATTCAGATTTAAAAAGGAAGGAAATCCTGCCACATGCTATAACATGGATGAACCTTGAGGACATTATGCTAAGTGAAATAAAATCAATAAAATCAGTCACAAAAAGACAAGTACTGTATGATTCCTTTTATATGAGGTATCTAGAATAGTGAAATTCATAAAAATAGAAAGTAGAATGGTGGTTCGCAGGGGCTAGGGGAGGGGAAATGGATAGCTGTTGTTCAATTGAGCACAGAATTGCAGTTTTGCAAGATGAAAAAGTTTGAGGAATCTGTTACACAATTTGAGTGTACGTAACACTACTGAACTATAAACTTAAAAATTAAGATGGTAAATCTTATGTTATTTGTTTTTTTAAAAACAACTTTTGAAAATGAATTTACTAATGATATATGGAGCAACTTGAATGAGTCTCAAAAACATGGATCTATCTCAAACACATTACTCTGAGTGAAAGAAGCCTTACATAAAAGAATACATGCTTGCATGCTTTTATTTATGTGAAGTTCCAAAAGAGGCTAATCTAATCTATTGTGAACAAAATCAAAAATAAATCTGGAGTTGGGGGATGAAGGGTTAGGGTCATGGAAAGGGACGGACTGGGAAGTATCTAAAGGAATTTTATGGGGTGATGGTAATATTCTAGATGTTGATGGGGTCGAGTTATACCTGTGGGCCCCTATTGTATCTTATACGGACTTCTACCACAGTACTTCTTAAATGTTATAGCCTTTAGTTGTTTTACCTTCCTATATTCTACGCTCTACTGGAAGTCCACTAAGGATTGAGACTGTGTCTTATCTCTGTATTCATGATGTCTACCACACTAACACACAGCAGATATTTTAAAATGTATTTTGAATAAATAAATCCTAAGATAAATGATTTGTAAATGACTATGTATTCATTCAATTGACAATTTCCTTGGTACCTATAGCTGTCATTCACTGTGTGCTTATTATTACATGCCAAGAACTTTGTTACATACTTTACTTACATTGCCTCACTTAAATTGCAAAACAACCTCTTGATAAATAAATGAAAAGCAATAGGATATATTGGAGAGTATGAGGAAGCCATTAGGTTTAAAACTAATTTCGCCTGACCTTGTTTTCCAAAAGGGCCTGACATGGCCTGTTAAGCATGTGTTACACATCTGCTTTAAACATTTACTACGTCCCAAAGACAAGAATGATGCCCTTAAAGATAGGGATGTAACTTCCCCCCATTATTGGCATTTCTTTAAGGATAAACATCTCTTCTTGTAAACCAGGGATTAATTACCGACCTGCTGTGCTCACCTTGTGACCACTGACCTGCTAACAACTGAGCTGCTGTGCCAGCTAGCTAAGCATCTCATGACAGTAGTAAAAGAGGTATTCCTGTCATATGTGATGTATGCTCTTTGTTCCAAGATAGTATATAACGAGTCGTACATCCCACTTCTTTGGTGCCGTTCCTTCCTTGGGGAAGGAAGGCCCCAGACTATAGCCCTCAGACCTGGTTCATAATAAACTCACCCTAGTTTTGATCTGTAGATTGATTATGGATTATTTGCATCCACACTATGGTTTATATGTTACTAATTAAATTTCACAAGTAAGGCAACTGGCACTCTGAGAAGTTAAATAATTTACCTAAGATCACAGAGCCAGTAAATGGTGAAGCTGGAATTCAGCCCCTATCTGACTCCAAAATCCACGTTCTGAACTACTTTAGAATGTAAACTATTTGGGGGCAATAATTCATGTTTTCTGCTTCTTATGTGCTATATACTGTGCTTGCCACTGGAGAAGCCAAGAGAAAAAAACGTCCATGGACATGGAGGAAGACACAAAATGTGTAGCAAGTAAATGTGTGTGTCTAGACAAGTTCTCATACCACATGTAATGCACATAAGTTTTTTCTGAAAGCTTCAGGGAGGTGTGTAGGAATGACTGAGTTATGTTCTCCTCCCACTACACACAAATATACACACATACACACACATACACATGCATGTGCTTCCCCAATTACTGCTTTAATCAGTGATGAAAATCAAAGAAAAAGCAGCCTTCTCCCCTCTAGCTATTCTGGAATATTTGGGGCTGGCACTTGAGTGCATTCTTTTGCAAATGATTGCTTTGCCTCAGGAGAGAGATTAATTGGTTTCCATGGTCAGCTACCTTTTTAGAGAAAAATCTGTCAAGAGAGGAGAATAGGGAAAGCAAAACCCTGTGTGTGCATCTTTTTTTAAGCAGTATTGAGTATTTTGAATGAAAAATTCTGTGTGCATATGTGACAAACTTCTTATTCAGCTTGCCCTTCCCAAAAAGGAATTTCAAAATTGGAATCCAGGCTATTACCTTTTAGGGTATCTAAATAGACAGTTTTCTCTGATTACAATACATTTTATGTTATAATAAATTACAATAGCTAGAATTTATTGCGCATTTACTGTAGGCCAGGCCCTTATACTACAGGTTTTACATGATTTAACAATGTAATTGTCACAACAATCTCGTGGGGAAGACACTATTATCATTAATCTCATTTTACAAATGAGGATGTTCCCTGCCAGAAAGGTTAAAGGACCTGCCCAGTATCACAGGGGAAGGAGGCAGAGCCTGTGCTCCACCCAGTCTTATCTAATTTCAAAGTTCATGTGCTCAATTGTTCCACTATGATTTATTTTCATCTTACAGGAGGGAAGAAAGCAGAGAGTCATCCTAACAGAATATTCAGCAACAGCAAGCAAACTTCAGCCAAGAGAAACATCTTAGATTCTCCCAATCTCTCCCTCCTTATTCTCCACCCCACACCCCACCTTAGCCCCCACCTGCTATGCTAACAGCAAGAAGACTGCCTGCTGTCTGCAGGCCAGGAAGAGAACTCTCACAAGAACCCAACCATGCTTGATCTTGGACTTCCAAGCCTCCAGAACTGTGTGAAATAAATGTCTGTTGTTTAAGCCTCCCAGTCTATATTGTTTTGTTATAGCAGCCCAACCTAAGATAATTGTATTCTATTAAAATGTATTCATTTGGCCATTTTCTATTAGGAGTTTGGTTCAATAGAAGGTATTTTATTAACCAACGGCATGCACTATAAAAAGCTGGAAAACTAGAAACGGTGCAAAATACCTATAGCACTTTAGTATTTATTTAGAAATGTATAGGTCTCTTATGTTTAGTAAAGTGAATGAACCTACAGCCAAAACAATCTTGAAAAAGAACAAGCTGGAGGACTCACACTTCACAATTTCTGAACCTACTACAAAGATACAATGATTGAGACATAAAAGAGATATATAGAGATCAACGTAATAGAATTGAGTCCAGAAATAAACTTATACATCTATGGTCGACTGATTTTTTGTTGTTCTTGTTGTTGTTTTGCTTGTTTTTTTGAGGAAGACTAGCCCTGAGCTAACATCTGACAATCCTCCTGTTTTCACTGAGAAAGACTGGCCCTGAGCTAACATCCGTGCCCATCATCCTCTACTTTATATGTGGGACGCCTACCACAGCATGACTTGCCAAGCGGTGCCATGTCCACACTCGGGATTTGAACCGGCGAACAGTGGGCCGCTGAAGCGGAACGTGCGCACTTAACTGCTGTGCCACCAGGCTGGCCCCTATGGTGAACTGATTTTTAATGAGGGTTCCAAGATCATTCAATGGGGAAGGAATAATCGTTTTAACAAATGGTGCTCAGACAACTGGGTATCTTACGCAAAAGAATGACATTAGGCCCCTATCTCACACTATATACAAAAATTAACACAAAATGGATCATAGACCTGCATGTACCTGGTAAAATTATAAAATTCCTAGAAGCAAACAAAGGAGTTAATCTTTACAACCTTGGCTTATGCAATAGTTTTGTTATACAACACCAAAAATTTTGTGACAAAAAAAATTAGATAAATTGGACTTCATCAAAACTAAAAATCTTCTGTGTTTCAAATGACATCATCAAGAACATAAAAAGACAACCTGTAAAATGGGAGAAAATACTTGCGAATCACATTTATAATAAAAGACTTTTACCCAGAATATATAAAGAATTCTTACTACTCAATAATAAAAAGACAATTAATCCAAGTAAAAAAATGATCCAGCCCTGATGGTCTAGTGTTTAAGATTCTGTGCTCTTAACCCTGCAGCCCGGGTTCGTTTCCCAGTCACGGAACCACACCACTCGTCTATTCTGGCAGCAGCATGCTGCTGTGATGCTGAAAGCTATGCTATCTGTATTTCAAATACTGGCAGGGTCACCCACAGTGGACAGGTTTCAACAGAGCTTCTAAACTAAAACAGACTAGGAAGAAGAACCTGGCCACCCACTTCCAAAAAGTTTGGCCATGAAAACCCTATGAACGGCAGCAGAACATTGTGAGATATAGTGCCAGAAGGTGAGACGATGGTGCAAAAGACCAGGCAGGATTCCACTCTGCTGTACACAAGGTCACTAGGAGTCAGAATCAACTCAATTGCACTAACAAGAAAAAAAATGATCAAAGTATCTGAATATGTATGTCTCCAAAAAAGACGTTAAAATGGCCAATGAGCACATGAAAAGATACTCACTCAATAACATCAGTCATCAGGAAAAGTCAAATCAAAACCATAGTGAGATACCACTTCACACCCTCTAGAATGGCTGGAATCAAGAAGAAAGATTATAACAAGAAATGGCAAAGATACAGAGAAATGGATCCCTCATATGTTGCTGGTGGGAATGTAAAATGGTGCAGTTGCTTTGGAAAATGTTGGTACTTCCTCAAAATGTTAAACAGCGTTACCATATGACTCAGCAAACCCAACCCTAGGTATATATTCAAGAGAAGTGAAAACATATGTACACTCAAAACCTTGTGTAAGAATGTTCGTGGCAGAATTAATAATGGCCAAAAAGTGTAAATAATCCAAATGTCCATCAATTGATGAATGAATAAATAAAATGTGGTATATCCACACAAAGGAATATTATTCATCAGCAAAAAGAAATGAAGTACTGATGCATACTACAACATGGATTAATCTTGAAAACACGCTAACTGAAAGAAGCCAGTGACAAAGGACTACATATAATATGATAACATTTGTACAAAATGTCCAGAATAGGTAAATCCAGAGAGGAAGATGGTTGGTGAGTGATGGCTAAGGAGGATGTGGTTTATTTTGGGGTAGTGAAAATGTTGTAAGATTAAAGTATGGTGATGATTGCACAATTCTATGAACATACAAAAAACCACTAAACTGCACACTTTAAATGGGTGCATTTTACAGTATGTGAAATACAGGTGAAAGCTGAGAAAAAAAGAAAATAACAAAAAGAAAATATCTTAAATTTTTCTTTACTTCTCATTTTTGTTGGTCACTTAATCTTTAAACAAGTTAGACCTGAGCTCAATTTTTTTTAAAATCTCATATCGTCTGTCACATTTAATTGGCTTGTCTTTTATCACAATAAAGCATAGTACTAGAAGTGAATACTGAGCAACATGTTAATTTTTAGAGAAAAGAAAAACTATGTGGTTACAAGGATAATACCTTATGCACTGTCCAAAGTTAAATGGGACATGTCTTCAACTGAAGAAAATATATTTCAATTTATATTTGAATATAGTTGACTGAAAATGAAAAATACTTGGAAGTTATCTTATATTAGAAAGGATGCACGTACACACTTTGGAAATTACGGCCTTTCAAACTTTTCTTTTAGGAAGAGTTAGTTATCTACAGCCGTGGTATACCACAACCTAAGCTAAGATAGCCTTAATAGTAGAAGTCCTCCCTCACTTCTTCCTTCTTCACTTCTTCCTCTTCCTTCTTTCTTCACAATAACTGCCACTTATGGAGTATTTGCTATGATTTTTAAAAACAATATCTCATCATCTCATTTTGCAACTGCCCGTGAGGTATGCACTATTCTTAGCACCATTTTACTCAGGAAGTGCAATTCACCCATCGTCCAAGTGCACACAGCTAATAAGTGATGAAATCTAGAACGGATCCCAGGCCAACTGACTTCAAAATGAATGTTTTGACTCATTGCCTTTCCTGTACTGGAAAGCAATGCACTTTGGCAAAGTTACTAGCTCTATGGTCATTACAAAGGTATGCACTGAATATTTCATCTGTAGGAACAGAATCTGATAAAATCCATTCAAGTTCAGTGACTTACACAGGTCAAAAAAGCCTTCTTGCTATCTCCTGGATTTAGCCCTTTTGCTTCTTTTTTTTTTTTTTTTTTTTTATACTATTTTTTACTAATTTTTTCACATGCATAGAGAATCTCTTCATCCCTAGCCCAGAAAACCACACCTTTCCTTTCTCCATTTCGTGTCTCAAAGAAATCTTCTCCAAAAAGATTTTGTTAAACAGATCATCCCATTCCGCCAGTGCTACCTTAACCTCAAGTATCTACCCAGACTTTGCATTTATTAAATAGTATAGTGGTTAGGAAGATGGGCTCTGGAGCTCAACCACCTGGATTTGAATCTTGATTCTCACAATCAATACCTTTGTATCCATTGGGTAGTTACTTAAAACTCTATCTGTTGGTTCGTTAATCTGTCAAATGAGTATAACAGTAGCACCTACATCATTAGATTGGCTGTTGTGGTGATCAAATCAGTTATTCATGTAAAGCACATAGAGTGCCTGGCATATTGTAAGAGCTCATTAAATTTTAGCTATTATTAACATATTCAAAAGAGGTTCTTTGTCTCCCTACATTCTGGATCTCTCCACCCCCTTGGGGTTCTGTCCTTCAACCTTCCCAGGAAACATGCAGCAGCAACTGAAGGAGAACGAAGGATCAGCTTTTCTCCTGCACTAAGGGAAGTACACTGGGAAAATTCACTCACGCTTGATGAAGACACTGACCACAACCACAGAGATTTCCATTAAGCAAATGTGTTGTCCCATAGCTGTTGCTTTCAACACAAGGAATGGTGGATTCTTCAATAAGCAAAGGGCATTAACTAGATAATAAAATGATAAAGATAACACCCTAACATTAAGACAATAAGACAATTGCTTCCCAAGGTTTCTCCTGACCCTTACAATTTTCCTGTGGTTGAAGTAATTGAACTTCACTTGATTCCAGAGTAAAATATATTTCAAAGTATCATCTCCCTTTCCACACCCAGAATATATTATCTAGTGTAGAGTGATGATCCTTCCTGTACTTTTGATAAATTCCCTAGTCAGCAGAAGTAATGTTAATGAAACATGAAGAGTCAACATTAATCAGAGTTAATGAAAAATTAAAACTCTCTTCTAATTACTATGTGTGTCTGACATTTTGCCCTCACTGAAATCTACAAGAAAACTAATTAATGAGTTTAATGCTGCACTTTTCTTTTACTACATTCTTGAAATGGACTTAGCAAAGATTGTCAACAACTCTAAACCAAACGTTCTCTTGAGGGCAGTCTTCAACATGGAATTCCTGCCTAGGATGCATTCATTTCCACTAGAGTAATGCCCATTGAGGAGTGGGGACACTTGGGTGGTAGGATAGGTATGGCCTAGGAAGTCACTCTGTCTGTATACTAGAGAGAAGTTCCTTCCTATCTTCTACACAATTATTGTCATCTTTTCTTCCATTCTACTTACAATCTGCAAGATAGTAAACTGGACACATTACACAAATGTGTTTTTTAAAAAAAAATTCTTTGCCTAAAGAAACTCAAGGTATTTTTCTGAGTGAAGCAGAAGAGTGAAAGGATTTTCTCTAGTGTTTTTTTTTCTGTTTTAAGTATAGAATATTGACACCAGCATGATTTCTGCCATGGTTATTAAGGGAATTCCACTTTAATTCCACTGAGGATACTAAGATTAAGGCATTCACCAATAGGTTACCATTAGGTAATTACCAATAGGTAATTCCATTACCATATGGTTCTATTGTAAAGAGAACTATGAATAATTCAGTAAATAATCTCAAAAACAATTCTCTAAATATAATCTAAATACACATTCCTTTTGAGCCAGCCCTCACTGAACATCTATCATGCTTATTTAGGGGATAAAAAAGTATACTTTAGCAACCAAGAAGCAACTATTTTAACTTCTCTATCTTAGCTGTTTTTATCATTTTATCTATTCTCTTCTTCTTTGGGTATATCTTAAATTCATTTGTATTCTCATCTTCAACTGTTTTTTCTGAGCTTTTGTTACTGGTGTTGTTCATTTGCATTTATCCCTAATTTCCCCTAAACAGGTGTCTATTTTTATATTCTAATCCTCCTGCTCTTCCTTGATGGTTTCTTACATCAAATAAAAACAAATCCAGACATAAGTAAGAAGAAACTTTTTTCAAAAAGATGACTGCAAATAGGGAGAACGCTCCAACTGCAGGATCTGAAAGTGTCTCAAAATCAAACCAAAAAAGGCTTTTCTTTTATAGGAGGAATAATCAAGGCTAACAGGAACATTTGAGGGGAAATTAGTCAAAGGAGTGAAAGTAGGCAGACAGTATGTGTGAGGTAGCCTGACAGGAAATGTTTCTCACTGTGCGTGGCCCATTTCAATTCTATGGATGTGCCGTGTATTACTCAGGGTTCTCCAGAGACACCAAACCAAAAGGCTGTGTATATACAGAGAGACGTTTGTTTTAAGGATTGCCCTACATGACTGTAGGGGCTTGGTAAGCCTAAAATCTTCAAGGTAGGCTTGGAAGGATGGAGACTCAGGGAAGAGTTGAAGTTTGAGTCCAAAGGCAGTCTTCAGGCAGAATGCCTTCTTGCCCAAGGAAGGTCAGTCTTCTTTCTATAAAGGCTTCAACTGATTGGATGAGGCCTACCCACACTATGGAGGGTAGTCCGCTTTACTCAGTCTACCCACTTAAATGTTCATCTCATCCAAAAAACATCTTCACAGAGACATCCGGAATAATGACTAACCAAATATCCAGGTATCATTGCCCAGCCAAGGTGACACATAAAATTAAGCATCACACGCTGCTAAGGGGGGCTGTTTTATATTTTAGTGCTTTTTCAGACTTGGGGGAAGCCAAAGTCCAGGATCTCAAGGAGAGAAAAGCAGCCTGATTAAAAATTAGTCAAGATGAAGCAGAGGGTTAGAAATGCACTACTGTGAGCGCTCAGTCACTTGTTTTCCTTCAAACTTCAGTTTCCTGGACCTGTTTGTCAGATTCAATACAAACTAAGTGCTTGAAAAGACCATAGGTTTACCATCAGAATGAACACTTCTAGCTTCATCTCCTGACATATTAAACGAGATAAGAGCATGGGAAGAGTTCATTGAGGAACTATTTTGAAGGGAAGCTATTTCAGTTAGTTATGTAAAGATATTAAAACATAAAGCAGATGTTTCAGAAATTCAATCAAAGCAAAAGGCTCAAAGAGTTTTGAAGATCCCATAAACTAGTAGTCACATCAGATGACATGTTTCATTAAGGATCAGGAATGTTTATACATTCAAGAGTTATTGTGTGTTTACTATGGGCTGGGACTGTGCAAAGTAATAGCAACTCATATAAGGTTGAACAAAAAGAAGACTCTTTTCTGATATTGTAGAGGTTATATTAATAGTAGAGAGACGTGAGTGTATCATAGCAACTCCATGTCACTGAGTACCACAAAAAATAAATTGCTTACTTTCATGTATATGTGTGTAAGCATGTGTATAAAGATATAATATGCATATAAAATATATGCCACCAAGTGTTCTAGCTTGCAAGTCAGTCAAGGTACCAATATAAAGTCTAGCTTTGAATTACAAAACTGTTCACAACACTGAAAGAAAAAAACCTATTCTTTCTTTTAATTTTATGATCTTTCATATCTTTCACGTAGAATATAACTTTTGTCTAGAATACTTTTTTCCCCACTGATGTTCACCTGGCAAAATCCTACTCATCTTTCAAGATACAATTCAAATGTCACATTCTCTGGTAAGATTTCCTTTATCCCTGCTCAGGCAGTTAATTGTTCCCTAATCTGTGTTTCCATAGTATTTTGCATACAGAGGTTTTTATTTCTTTTCATATTAGGCTTAATTTATTTGTTTACTTGTATGTATCTCCCACCAAACTATAAGCTACTTGAGAACAGCAATCATGTCTTTGTGAGCTTTGCAAATTAGAGACAGTGCAGTGTCTGCTGGTACATAGGAAGTATGTTGAATGAATGAATGAATGAAAATGAATCAGTGTATCTTGTAACTGAAAGGTATGTTGCTTGGATGTTTGCTTTGCAATGTGTATCAGTCAGAATCACTGGGGTTATATCGTAGAAACATAGATTTAAAACAACATAGGTTTATTTATACCTCACACTACATAAATATCACAGATTCACAGGGAAGACCTTTTCATCACAATCACTCAGAGTTTACAGAGCAGCCACTGTCTTGAATTTTGCTAGTCATCATGCCAGAAGGAAAAGAAATGCTTAAAAAGGGTGTCATGTAGAAATTAAACGTTAGGATCAGAAGGGAGGCTTGTACATCCACTCAAAATCCATTGGCAAACTTGGTCTTCGGGCCACACCCAATCACAAAAGAGCCAAGAAAGTGCAATCTTACTATTTGCGTGGACGAAAAGAGACGGTAAGCAACACTAATGACTGTGGCACTTGACAACCAGCACTAAATGTTTCTTGAATTCAGAAAGCCAAATTTTGCATCACTAGAAAACACATGTTCAAAAGTTGTAAGAGAAATTCTAGGGAGGGAATTAACCGTGGGGCACTATATTCAATTCAATCTAAAAGCCCTGTCTTTCCATAGTACTGTAAACTAATATTTTAATATTCTTTAATTTTCATTATTATCCTTTGAAAAGTCTCATGCTTTTTATTCTAGTTCATGTCAAATTTTGTGGCCACTAATTTTGCTAGAATTTTTAACTGCAGTTTAAAGATTCCAAAAATAGTTGTGGGAATATCACAAAGCAAGGGCAAAACACTAATATTATAATTTGATACTGCTCTAACAAGTAGTTAACCTATCCCCCTTTTCATCAGACACTCCTTTTAATTGCTTTAAATTAATTGTTTAGCACCTAATTTTCACAAAGCTGTACTGGAATCTGACCTACTTAAACAGCTTTCATATATAGAACTGTTAACCAGGATAGAGAAGGGTTAGCAGATAACATCATAGAAACCAAATCCCAGAGAGCACAATTTTTACATCTTCCCTCAACCAGTGGTACCATATCCAACAATGGAGAAAGGAAAGGGAAAACACTTTCCAAAAGTAATTTTACAAATACGATAGTAGCAATAGGCAGTGTGCCACAGTGGGAAGAGCCCTAGTCTTGGATCTAGAACACCTGATTTTAGTCTCAGCCCCTCTGATTATCAGCTGCATGATTTTGAAACCTTCTCGAACCTTTCAAAGCCTCATTTTTCTCTTCTGTGAAAGGGGGATATTATTACTTTTATACCTCACTCTTAGGACTCTCTAAAGACTCATTGGAGACAATGTATATGAAGGGTCTTTTGAAACTGTAAAACCTAAATGTCATATTCTTATTATTAGTTACATAACAGCATCCATCAAAAAACACTTAGGACACTAGGTACTAGATCCCATAACTCTCGTGAATATTTTAAGAAAAAAGAATGGCATTAGTTTATAACTCACTTAAAATCATAAACCAAAGAATGAAACTATTTTTGTATACTATTGTAGTGGTAGATGCATGACACTATGTATTTGACACCACAGAAATTTACAATACAAAGAGTGAACCTTAATATACGAAGATATTTAAAATATCATTTAGGAAGTCAGCGGATCCCAGGATGAAATGCATATTTGACAAAACAATCTAAATGTATTATCAAATATATGAAAAAAATCTCACTAAAGGAGATCGGGGGGAAAGGTGCTGACTGCAGGAACTTTACAAATGAGTAGAGAATGTAACACTAAAGGCAAAAGGCAGCATTGAACTCTAGTAGATTAAGTTGTTTCTTTCAGGGGTACGTATTAATTCTGAAATCACTCTATATGTATACTGGGACCACACAAATAAGTGAATGGTGGATGGTACAAGTCAGGTTTCTCACAGTTGGAGTGGGAGGTTATAGATAAACCAAAGGGCAAAGCTAGGATGAATGATATGATACTGGGAAAAAATTAGAGACATCAGAATGAACGCATGTTTAGATTAATATAGATACAGATCAATAAATTAGAAATAATTGTCAATACATGTATACGTATGCGTTGGTCTAAACAGATATATTTCCAAGTTCTGTCCACTGAGAAGACCTAGAAGCAATGACACTCCAGTAGCAACAAGCACACCTAGTGTCTAGATCTTGATCTCGAATGCTATTATCCAATAAAAAGAACCAGGGCTCCTTGGAGAAACGGCTAGCTCTAGGACTAGGGAAGGGAATATATAAGATGAGCTTAGAGCATTTTATAGTGCCAGAAAGAAAGGAAGTACACAAAAAAATGAGAGTATAAAACAATGGGAGGGGCTGGCCCCATGGCCAAATGGTTAAGTTGGTGTGCTCGGCTTTGGCGGCCCAGGGTTTCCCCAGTTCAGATCCTGGGTTCGGACATGGCACAGCTCATCAGGCCACGCTGAGGGGTGTCCCACATAGCACAACCAGAGGCACTCACAACTAGAATATACAACTACGTTCTGGGGGGCTTTGGGGAGAAGAAGAAGAAAAAAAAGAGGAAAATTGGCAACAGATGTTAGCTCAGGGCCAATCTTTAAAAAAAATAAAATAAATTAAACAATGGGAGTATATCATATCAACACAGGCACCAACTGAAAGAACTCACAATGACCAAAGCTAGAACAATTTCACCAACAAAAAGGTACTAGACTATAACCCAAAGTATAAAATTAATATCCATACTGATCTAAACAAATGACTAAATAAATAATTGGGGTAGACAAATCTCCCAATGCAGAATTCCAAATCATTTATGTAGACATTCCGTCATAAATACAGATGAACTTAATTCCTCACTCCTTAAATGTGAGTACCACAACCCCTGGTCACAGAAGCAGCACTACTGACAATAGCTAAAAGGTGGAAGCAACCCAAATGTTACCAAAGGATGTATGGATAAACAAAATGTGGTACATACATACAAAGGGATATTATTCATCCTTAACAAAGAAGGAAATCCTGCCATTTGCGACAACATGGATGAACCTGGAGGATGTTATGCTAAATGAAATAAGCTAGTCACAGAAGGACAAATATTGTATGATTTCACTTATATGAGGTAGCAAGTTTAGTCAGACGCACAGAAACAGAAAGTAGAATGGTCACTGCCACGGGCTCAGGGGAGCGGGAAATGAGGAGTGGCTGTTTAATGGGTATAGAGTTTCAGTTTTGAAAGATAAAAAAGTTCTGGAGATGGACTGCACAACAATGTGAAAATATTTAACACTACTGTACACTTAAAATGTTTGAGATGGTAAATTTTATGTTATGTGTATTTTATCACAATTTAAAAAATGTGGGTGGTACATAGTGACTTCTCTCCAAAAAGTACAATATGAAAAGTGTGGGGTAAAAAAAAGAATAACTTTACAGTGGACAAATCCGACAAACACTACCTGAGCCAGGTGATCAAGATCAATATCATCAATGATAAGCCATGCTGATGCATGTACCATTGAGATGACGTGATAAAAATGGTACTTTACTTCTGTGGGCTTCCTCCCAAAAACCCTACAGCCCCAGTCTAATAATGAGAAAAACATCAGACAATCCCAAATTGAAGATTTTCTACAAAATATCTGACCGGTACTCCTCAAAACTGTCAAGGTCATCAAAACAAGGAAAGTCTGAGAAACTATCACAGTTTTGAGAAGCCAAAGTGACATGATGACTAAATGTAACATGATATTCTGGATGAGATCTTGAAACAGAAAACAACACTCGTGAAAAATCTAAGAAAATCCAAATAAAGTAGGACTTCAAGTAATAATAACTCATCAAAATTGTTTCATTAGTTGTGACAAATGTATCATAGTAATGCAAAATGTTAACAATAGGGGGAACTGGGTATGAGATATATGGGGACCCTACCATCACTGAAACTTTTCTATAAATCTAAAACTTTTGAAAATTTTTTAAAGTTTATTGCTTTTTTGAAAGCAGACAACACAGATTCAAGGCTTCCCACTCCATGAGACATACCTTTGTCAGTGGTATTTGTAGCCGGAAGAAAAGCATGTCTTGCTATGTTATATCTTTTATCTTCAGTACTAGCAACTGAATTCAGCAGAGTCTAGGGGAGAACAGGTAACTATGTTCAGAGATTTAAGGGACACTGAAACAAGTCCATTTTACATGTTCCTCTCTCTTTTTCCTGTTATGTGTGTTCAGCCATTACAAGAATACGGGCTTGGTTCTGAATATGCTGTATTTTAGAAATTATCTGGAATGGGGGCTTTGTGCTATGATAATAGTAGCTAATATATATCTAGCATGTATGGCCAGGCAACTTACATAAATTGTTGCATTCTTTTAATCTTTCCCATGGACCTACGAGGTGGGTACTATTACTATCACCATTAGATAGAGAGGAAAACAACAAAGCTCAGAAAGATTTAAATGCTAAAGCAGTCTGAAAAATAGTCTCCTCAAAGACGTCAGGTTCTAATTCCTGGAATTTGTCAGTTACCTTACATGGAAACAGAGTCTTCACAGATATGATTAGGATCTCAATAATCTTGAGAAGAGGAGATTATCTTAGGTTTTCCCAGTGGACTCTAAATTCAATCACAGTTTTCCTTATAAGAGAGGCAGAGAGAGATTTGAAACAGAGGAGAAGACAATGTGACCGTGGAAGCAGAAATTTGAGTGATGTAGCCACAAGCCAAGGAGTGGTGGCAGTCACCAGAAGCCAGAAGAGTCAAGGAACATATTCTCACTCAGAGCCTCCAGGAGGGCACACAGCCCTGCCAATACCTTGATTTCAGCCCATTGACACTGATTTCAGACCTCTAGCACCAGAACTGTGAGAGAGAAATTTATGTTGTTTTAAGCCACTAAATTTGTCATAATTTGTTATAGCACCCATAGGAAACTAATACATGGGCCTCTGCCCAAACTCGTACAGTTAGTAAGTGATGGAGCTGGTTTCTCAACTAGTCTCTACATCTCCAGAGCCTACATGTCTAACCAATATGCTATACTCCTTCTTATGCTATCTACAGGCATAGTATATAAATTGGTAAGAAACTTAGTTACACAGAAAATTTAGGGTCAACGTGATATTTTTCCTAATCTTGAGACCTTCTGATACTCAGATTTTCTAATAAATAGGTATTATTTTCTTTGCAAAGGGCAAGGACAAGACATTGCCAAGAGAAAAAGCCTTGTTGTAAATTGTGAGATGAAAGATTTCTATTTTGACACACTCCTAGTACTTCCAGATTTCCATATTGCAGTACTGTATGTTCAGTGATTATGCACAGAAGACCAGTCAGTTTTCTTTTTGTGCCTGTGGGTGTATGAGGCACATTAAGTAGAAATATCAACTCATCGCCTACTAGACTACCTATACTTGGAATTTTATTTATTTATTAAAAACATCATATTTTTTCCCAGCAAAATATAGGTAAAGATTAAATGCTTTTTTCATTTCATAAGAATAGTTAATTGGATATAAATATTGTTGGCTGACTCTCATGAGCTTATATGAAAGAAAAGAGACATTAACAAATGCCCTGGAAGTCTCTTTGAAACTGTTCTGGATAAAATATTAAAATCTTGATACTTTAATCATTTTCATTGTTAATCATTATCACCTTATCATTACATAGTACTTTGTAAATTACATCAACTTTTTACATGCATTATCTTATTTGATCCTCTCAACAACCCTTTTAAGTAAGCAGTGAAGACGAATACATTTATTTTTGCCCATTTTCTGAATATATCTATTTACATTTGATGAGACTAACCAAGTTTCCTTAGTTAGTATTTACTGAGCTTAACCAAGTTTAAGTAATCTACCCAGATCATGTGACTAGTAAAACAGAAAACTGGGACTATAACTTAGGTTTTCTGAATCCTAAACCAGTTCTCTTTTCATGACTATGAAAACAACAGCCTTAATACAATAAAACACGGATTAGCCAAAACCCAGCTAACTATAATCCTTAGTAATCCCATTTTCATTTTGTTCTCCACTGTTATTAGGAGGAAGAGGCATGTTGGTAACTAGCACATAAGAGAGAAAAAGTGCAATAAAATACTTTCTCTAGTAGATGCTGGGATCTGAATTGTATATGTTCAGACCAAGTATCTCCAAACATCTTTATATACAGGTACAGTCACATCCACAAATGATTTATGTTAAGGATAATGGCCTAAGGCCCCTGTAAGAGCCTTAATTACCAAAGAAAGAATCAATTACCTTCACTAAATTATCATCACTGATGCAGAAAAGTGAACTAACACAACTAAAATATGTTTAAAATATTTACAAAAGCAAGAAATGAAACAAAATTGTTTCAAGTATGTACACAGGCAAAAATTCTGTTAACCAGAATGCACACTTCCCAACATTTTAGTATACTGCAATTTTACTATCATACTTTTCACATACTATCCTAAATTCATTAAAATGTAATTGGCAGAGAATGGTGAATGACTGCTAGTTTCTTTAAAGGCTATCTCCAAATACAGTCACATTCTGGGGTACTATGGGTTAGGACTTGAACACATGAATTTTTGGAGGGACACAATTCAACTCATAATAGCTCCCAGACTTTTAAACAAAATGAAGTTCAACAATAAACTACAAAATATATGTGAATATACTTCATTTATTATGAACTATGCCTTTTAGTTGTAAATTGGCAGCACTGACTAAAAGCTAAAAACATTTATTCCAACTAGTACCATACCTCTATTTATGTCATCCCTAATATAACCTTTTAATTTAAAATAAGTTTAGACTAACAAAAACAGTCTACAGGGGCCGGCCCGGTGGGGCAGCAGTTAAGTGCACACGTTCCGCTTTGGCGGCCCAGGGTTCAACAGTTGGGATCCCGGGTGCGGACATGGCACCGCTTGGCACGCCATGCTGTGGTAGGCATCCCACATATAAAGTAAAGGAAGATGGGCCCGGATGTTAACTCAGGGCCAGGCTTCCTCAGCAAAAAGAGGAGGATTGGCAGCAGTTAGCTCAGGGTTAATCTTCCTCAAAAAAAAAAAAAACAGTCTACAGCATTTCCATATACTCTTCACTCAGCTTCCTCCATTGTTAACATCTTACATAATCATAGTATAATTACTGAAACCAGGAAATTAACACTGATTCAGCACTATAAACTACAGACTTTTTTCAGATTTCACCAGTTTTTCCACTGATGTCCTTTTTCACTTCCGGATTCTAATTGGGGATCTCGCATCACATTTAGTTGTCATATCTCCTTGATCTCTTCTAATCTAGCACAGTGCCTCTGTCTTCTCTTTAATGACCTTGACTCTTTTTAAGAACACTAACCAGTTATTTTCAAGAATGCTCTTCATTTTGGATTTGTCTGATTATCTGCTATTTCATTATGATTCAATTCAGATTATGCATTTTGCACAAGAATACAAAGAAGTGAGTCTGAGCCCCTTCCAGTGGCCCTTACCACTAGGTACATGATGTTGATATGTCTCATCACCGGTACTGTTAACTTTGATCTCTCGGCTAAGGCCTTACTATTTGCCAGGCATTAGAATAAGCACATGGCATTATGTTGTTTAGTCCTCATAACAAGCCTATACACTGCATACTATTATTACCTGTACATATTTAGAGAAACTGAGCCTTCTAGGGATTGAGTAACTTGCCCAAATACACAGTTTGTAAATAGTGGAGGCAGATTTTGAATCCAGGCAGTCTAGCTCTTGAGCCTCCACTCTTAATCTGTATGCATACTGCCTCCCTACCCTAAAAAAGTGGATTTACCATTCTTTAAAACTCTTATCACTCAGTCACTACTGTTCTTTCCCCTCAGTTTGTCACCTTGTAAATCACTGGCAGTCAATCATGAGGTATGGCATCTGAAAATCCTCCTCTCTCAATTCAAAAGGACATAACAGGTTCAAAGAAGGTTTTGAGGATATTTCACAATAGATTGAGGTGAACCCAAACATTTGTGCAAAGCATCCTGCATTCCTCAACCCTTATATCCAACCGTTACCTAAAGGAAATAAACACACACACTCCCACTTAATTCCAAAGGTGGATTTGAAAAAATATCATACTGAATTAATAGAGACAATGTAATGTAATATTTAAGCATGTAAACTTTGGTGTCAGGCTGACCGAGTTTAAACCCTGATTTTATCACTTACTAAGTACATGACTTTGGTTAAGTTAATTAATCTCATTTCTGAGCTTCGTTTATTCACATGTAAAATGAAATCATATTATTTAGTAACATTTGATAAATGTTAGCTTCACTCATTTTTATTATTATAAAAACAAATAAGATGAATAAGGAAATGGAAGTGACAGGAAAACAACAGTAGGAAAATGAGATAAAGTCAGTAATAGAGTCCCTACATAAAAGACCATCATTCCTCTATAACTGCCAGTGGGCGAAAAATTTGGCTCTGAGTTCTCTAACGTTTAGTCTTTTTCTGAGTGAAGAGGCAAACAATTAATTATCAGATTTAACAACTTCATAATGTAGAGTGAAAGCAACTGCTCAGGAGAGAGACAGCATTTTCTGCAAACTGAAATTCTGAGAACCCAAGAGGTATTTCCCCAACAGATCCACATCAAGGAAAAACTCATTGACATAGTAGTCTGCATCCTCTGTAACATCCCATGATGAAGATAATAGTGAGTTTTTTATAGTTCTTTCTTATATTGCCTTAATATGTGCCTGTAGCAAAGTAAGCACTAAATAAACTTTTGTTGGTTGAATAAATGTTTTTCTTTGAAAGTTAATTTCATAAAACCAAGGAATATTCAGTACTAGCAGTTAGAAAAGGGGTCAAAATAAGGTGATTCAAGAATACAGCTCTCTGATGGTCTAGATTAATCCGAAGACAAAAGCTGACTATCCAATAGTCATAAACTGGCAGCAGGAGAGCTAAATTCAACTTGCATATATGTTTGGTTTAATCCACAGAGTGCTTTTTTCTTTTTAATTTGAATATATTAAAACAGTCCATGTAGTGCACAGTTCCCTAGAATGCCTACCACTCCCCATTGTCTTATCGATTTGAAGTTCCTCGCCTTAAAGTTGTTGGAGGCCTCAATCCTTAATGGAAGAACTGCCTATCCTTCGAGAAATCCTTCATGAATGTGATTTCTCATAGCCAGGCTTTTAATAAGAATTGAGCAGTAGAGGGTTCATGATTATACTCTCTGGAATGATCTGGAGTGTAGAAATCTGTATTATTAAATAAAGGTTATAATAATATTTTTGAGTGCTTCCTATATGTTAGTCACTGTGTTAAGTGTTTTACATGGATGATCTCATAACATAATTATTCTTATTATCACCAATAAACTGAAATTTAGGTAACATGCCCAAGTTCCTCAGTTTAAGTTGTTAAGTTGTGGAGTCAGGAATTGGTCACATACTCTGACTCCAGAACCCATGCTCTTAACCCTCACTTGATAATTAGAAGGTAAACTGGACATTCTCTTAATATTAAGGACTTTAACTGGGATCTATGCCTGAATAAATGGCTGGCTGACCTACCTCTGCAACTGTATAGTTAGGAAAAGGGTACTTGTGAACCAGAGCAGCTTTTTTTTTTTTTTGAGTTATGGATATGCTCCAAAACAAAGACAAAAGGATAACCAGGACCCCAGAGTTTTATACCATAGATATGCATGCAAACCATTGGGCTTGGACATTTTACTAAAACAGATGTTTTAGTGATCCAAGAGAGTCACAGAAAATAAGTAGGCACTCATTAAACAATTTTAAGCAACGATTACCTCTCAGTATTAGTTTCCAATAGCTGTTGCCACAAATTAACACAAACTTAGTGCCTTAAAAATAGCATAAATTTATTCTCTTGCACTTCTGGAGGTCAGAACCCAGACCTGGGTTGAAGTGAAGGTGTTGGCAGGGCTGCATTCCTTCCTGAGGCTCAAGGGGAGAATCTGTTTCCTTGCTTTTTCCAGTTTCTCTAGGCCACTTGCAGACCTTGGCTCATGGCTACTTCCACCATCTTCAAAGCCTGCAATTTCATTCTGACTTCCACTTCCATCATCACCTCTTTCTCTGACCCTTCTGCCTCCCTATTCCACCTTTCAAGGAGCTTATGGTTGGATTTAGGGCCCATCCAGACAAATCCAGGATAATCTCCCTACCTCAAGATCCTTAACCTAATCATATTTGCAGTCTCTTTGGCCATGTAAGGTAACAAATTCATAGATTCTGGGAATCAGGATGTTAACATCTTTGGAGGACCATTATTCTTCTACATAATCTAAAACAATTAACAACTATGCAAAACAGTATAAATTGAGAGAAGTGTGATAGGATTTAATGAATATCAAGAAGCTTGTGTTTATTAAGCAAAATATGATATGTATCAATTTTAGATTTTGTTCTCTGAAATATGCACATTAAATTCCAGTAAATTTCCTGAGCAGATTCAAATTTAGTCTGAAAAAAAATTAAAAAGCCCAAGACTCATTTACTATTTCCAGCTACATGGCATTCTAAGTACACTAGCCAATCTTCCCAATGAAAACAACTGAAAGTGATGGATAATTTTTTTTAAAGGAGCATGAAGAAAGTAAAGAATATTCAAGACAAACTCTAAAAAACTACAACACAATTATCAAATAATTCCCATGTTTAAAGCACCAATGAATATGATCATACTGTGAGAACCACAAAATAAACAACGAATAAAAGACATTATGAGTAAGAGCCAGCAGAAAAAAATAAAACAGCCAAATTAAATCTGCAAAGGATTTAGAAATCACAAATGTAAAAAAAGTAGGTTAAATATGTTTAAACAAATAAATAAGAGGGATGAAAAAACGAATAAAGGCCAAGAAGCTATCAAAAATAAATGAGCATATTTGAAAAAAGACCAAATTAAACTTTTAAAATGAAAAAAATCCAACAAGAATTTCCAGTAAGAGCAGGCCACATAATTTGGTTTAACCCTCTTGCTGAAATATGCATATTAAATATGCTGGGAAATGATATTTTAAAATCCATTTTAAAATGTTAAGAGCTAAAGAGATAACATAGAGACTTCTAGTTCTGGACAAAATGATGCAGACTCATTATCTCTGCTCATCCTTGCTAAGCACAACTAAAAACTGGCCACATTACAACAATCATAAGAGGATACTGAAAGGGAAATGACAAAGGGAGACGGGCTAGGGACCTCAGCACTTGAGGAAAAACACAGCAGTGAGTTCCTGGAGTTTTCTTTTTCTCTTCAATTTATTCTGGACTAGGTGTTAGAGAAGCCTGCAACCCAGGACACTATCAGAACTGGACAAAAATATGTCCCAAGAAAAGCCTGCTCTCTCTAGCCAAAGGACTGGGAAAGAGACAGCCCAGAAAGACGGAAACCTGTCCTACCTCAGACAAAAAATATGGATAATTCCGCCTACCACCTCTCCTTTGTGTGGATTCCCATGCCCCCAAGTTGTAGCAGACAGCTCAGGAAAGTGTGTTCCTCCCCGTCATGAGCACTGCAGTGGAAACAAAGCAGGGAGTCTAGATTCCTGGCCCCTCACCTGGTGTGGCACATAACCCAGGGTGGCACTTTCCAACCCCAACAACAGTGACAATGGAGAGGCTGCAAGAGGCAAGGGCAGGCTCTTTTCTCCCCTGCTAGCAGTGCCAGGTGGTCTGGGGAGGCACCCACTTCTGTACTGGATGAAATAGAGAGTCTGGTATTATGACTCCCAGTTGGTGACAATAGGAAGCTAGAGGAGGTACTTTGCTCTCTCGTAGTATCAACATCTGCAGAGACAAAGTGGAAAATCTGGTTTATACCCCCTCACAAGGCAGTAGCAGGGGGCCTGAGGAGGCAATTGTTCACTGGCAGAATCTCCAAAGGCTGAGTAGGGAGTCTGGACTCGTATTTACCAAGCATCAGTAGTGGGTGCCTGAGAACCTGGCTCCATTCCCATGTGGGCACATTACAACAAAAGATCAAGTAAAGAGTCCAGACTTGCACCCATTGCCCAGCAGTTTCAAATGGTGCCCTTCACTTTGCCAAAGAGAGAGTAAAGTAAAGATATCAGAGAAAAAGGAGTTGGAGGACGGGATTCTTTATACCTTCATAGAAAGTTCCAGGAAGGCCTCTAAATGACTCATACCTGAAGCTGACTAGTATCAACATACATAAAGGTTTGAGAACTGAACTACAATGTAGAAATCACATCAGTTTTCAAAACGGCCTCCAGGGAGAACACAAACTAAGCAGTGCAGAATAGAACTGTAAGGGTTTCGGATATTAACTCATCATTGGAACCACAGCCCAAACAAGTAGGTCAGGACTTGCATACTAAAACTAAATAGGGTGAATCCTGGTAAAAGAGAAGATTTAAATAGAATCTGCAGTCTCATACAACACCTAAAATGTCTAAGATAAAATAGAAAATCACACCAAAAAACAGGAAAATCACAACCTCAAAAACAATAAACACAGACCACCATGGGGTTGATTCAAATACTGAATTATCTAACAAACATTTTAAAGCAAAAATCAGAGACTTTGGAAGATGGCTGCATAGGAAGACTCTGTACTCACCTCCTCCCACAGACACAACAAATCCACAACTACCTGTGGAACAATTTCCTCTGAGAGATATCTGGAAACCGGATAAAAAGAACCTCCACAATAAGGGACAACACTGACAGGGGTGGAAGAGGCAGAGATAGAGACCCAGTGAGGAAAAGACCACACTGTAGTCACGGCACTTCACAGTCAGGAGCAATCTCAAAGGTATGGAGCATTTCCAGGAGGAGCAGGGAATTCAAGCTCCACATGAGGCACCCAACCCCTTAGATCCAGCACAAGAGAGATGAGACCCCAAAACAGCTGGCTTTGAAAACCAACAGGGAATATGCCCAGGAAAACTATAGAATTTCAGGGAAAGGAAAACCTGCTCTTAAAGGATCCATGCACAGATTCACTCAACCCAGAAACCAACACCAAAATATGAGATACAAAAGTGCTTGTTCATTGGTAAAAGAGATTCACTGAGCTCAGAGCATATCCCAGTGAGGCAGGAGGTGGCTTGTGCCAGTCCCCCAGGGAGTGAGACACTGGTGGCAACCATTTTTGTGACCTAGTTCAGGTGTGCTGACACAGACACTGGCAGACACCATTTGGAATCCTCCCTCTAGTCTATTAGCACAACGGCCTGCCCCACCCACTACAGCACCCAAGGAAGTTATGCACCACTGAGCTGCAGAGCCACCCTGGGCTTGAGGCCTGCCCTACTCAAGACCAAGCTAGTAACAGCTGTGTGCCAAGCAGCAAGACTCACCAGGGGCCTGCATTAGTCCTGCACCCCCAGGCCTAGTAACCAGCCACACCAGGGGCCTGCCCTGCCCACCAGTGAGCTCACAGCAGTACTGGACCCCATAACCAGCCACATCACAAGCCTGACCCACTCACCAGTGAACCCACAGTAGTTGTGCATTACCAGGTCTCACAGTCAGCTGTGCCAGGGGGATGCCCCACCCAATATTGTGCCCATAACAGCCAAACGTTGCTGGGCCTCCCAACCCAACCAGCTGGTCCGGGAGCCAGCCCAGCATACCCATATGGCTGCAGGAATAGCAGCCCCACCATAACAAAAGGGCACAGGCAATCCACACAAGGAACATCTCTAGAGAATTGTGCATGGGTCATGAGAGGGTAGCATGCTACTGGACCCCATAAAACAACTCCTACATAAGACCACATTTGCAAGACCAGGAGACATAGCTTATCTACCTACTACATAAAAATAAGCATAGAGAAGTATGCAAAATGAGGAGAAAAGGGAAAATGGTCTAAATAAAAGAATAGGAAAAATCCTTAGAAAGATGACTAAACAAAACAGACAAAAACAAACAATCTACCTGATAAAAAGTACAAACTAATTGTCATAAAATACTCACTAAGGGGCCAGCCCCATGTCATAGTGGTTAAGGTTGGCACAGTCCACTTTGGTGGCCTGGGTTCACAGGTTTCAATCCCAGGTGTGGGCCTACACCAATGGTCAGCAATGCTGTGGTGGCAACCCACATATAAAGTGGACGAACATTGGCACTGATGTTAGTTCAGGACTAATATTCTTCAAGCAAAAAAAAAAAAAAAGATGAAGAAGAAGATAAAGAAGATTGGCAACAGATGTTAGCTCAGAGCTAATATTCCTCAGAAAAAAAAACTCACTGAACTCATGAGAAGCATTGATGAACACAGTAAGAACTTCAACAAAGAATTAGAAAATACAAAAAAGAACCAATCAGAGCTGAAAAATACAAAAATGGAAATGAAAAATTCACTAGAGGGAATCAACAACAGAGTAGATGACACAAAAGAATGGATCAGTAATCTGGATGAAAGAGAAGAGGAAATCACCCAAGCTTAACAGGAAAAAGAAAAAAGAATTAAAGAAAAAGAGGACAGACTAAGGGACCTCTGGGACAACATCAAGCATACTAACATTTGCATTATAGGTGTCCCAGAATGAGGAGCGAGAGAGAGAGAGAAAGTGGCAGAGAACTTATTTGAAAAATTAATAGCTGAAAACTTCCCTAACATGGGGAAAGAAACAAACATCCAGGTACAGCAAGCACAGACAATAAGAAACAAAGTGAACCCAAATAGGCCCACACTAAGACACAAGACAAAATGTCAAGAATTAAAGAAAAAGAATCCTAAAAGCTGCAAGAGAAAGGCAACAAGTTACATATAAAGGAAACCCCATGAGGCTATCAGCTGACTTTTCAGCAGAAACATTACAGGCTGGTTGGGAGTAGCACGATATATTCAAAGTGCTGAAAGGAAAAAAACCTACAACCAAGAATACTCTACCCAGCAGGTTTACCATTCAGAAAGGAAGGAGAGATAAAGAGTTTTCCAGACAAGCAAAAACTGAAGGAGTTCATCACCACTAAACCAACCTTACCAGAAATTTTAAAGGGACATCAAGTGGAAAAGAACAGGTCACAAATAGAAATAAGAAAATTATCAAACAAAAGTATCACTGGTAGAGGCAAATATATAGTAAAGATAGTGGATCAACCACCTACAAAGCTAGTTTGAAGGTCAAAAAACAAAGGTACAAAAATCATCTATATCTACAATAAGTGGGTAAGGGATACATAAAAGTAAAAGAGGTAAAATATCATGTCAAAAATACAGAACGTTGAGGGGGGAGTAAAATTGTAGGGCTTTTAGTATGAGGTCAAACTTAAGACACCATTAACTTAATACAGATTGCTATATACATAGGTTTTTATATATAAACCTCATGGTAACCACAAAACAAAAACCTATAATTAATGCACAAATATAAAGAGAAAGGAAACCAAACCTAACACTAAAGAAAGTGATCAAATCATAATAGAGCAAGAGAAGAAGAAAGGAACAGAGAACTACAAGGAAAAAAAAAAACAGAAAAAACTAACAAATAGCAATAAGTATATACCTACCAATAATTACTTTAAATTTAAACAGACAATCAAAATCAAAAGACATAGGGAAGCAGAATGGATATAAAAACAAGACCCATATATATACCACATACAAGAGACACATTTCAGGTCTAAAGACACTCACAGACTGAATGTAAAGGGATGGAAAAAGATATTCCATGTAAATGGAAATAAACAGAAAGCTGGGGTAAAAATACTTATGTCAGACAAAACAGACTTTAAAACAAAAACTGTAATAAGAGACAAAGAAAGGCATTACATAATGATAAAGGGAACATTCCAATAAGAGGATATATCACTTGTAAATGTCTATACGCTCAACATAGGAGCACCTAAATACATAAAGCAGATATTAATAGACAAATAAAGGAGAAACTGACAGTAACACAATAACAGTAGGGGACCTTAAGACCCACTTACATCAACAGATTAATCATCCAGACAGAAGATAAATAAGGAAACAGTGGCCTTAAATGACACATTAGACCACATGGACTTAACAGAATATTCCATCTAAAACCTGCAGAATACATATTCTTTTCAAATGCACACAGAACACTCTCCAAGATAGATCACATTTTAGTCTGCAAATCAAGTCTCATAAATTTAAGAAGACTGAAATAATATCAAGTATTTTTTCCAACTACAAAAGTATGAAACTAGAATTCAACTTCAAGAATAAAACTGGAAAAGTCACAAATATGTGGAGATTAAGAAAAATGCTGCTGAACAACTACCAGGTCAATGAAGAAATCAAAGGAGAGATCAAAAAATACCTAGAGACAAATGAAAATGAAAATATACCAAAATCTGGGATACGGCAAAAGCAGTACTAAGAGAGAAGTTTACAGCAATAAAAGCCAACCTGAAGAAACAAGAAAAATCTCCAATAAACAGTCTAATATTATACCTGAAGTACCTAGAAAAAGAAGCCCAAAATCAGCAGAAGGAAGGAAATAATATAAAACAGAATGAAAATAAATGGAATAGAGACAAAAAAGACAACAGAAAAGATCAATGAAACTAAGAGCTGGTTCTTTGAAAAGATAAAAAAAATTGACAAAACTTGAGCTAAACTCACTAAGAAAAAAAGAGAAAAGGCTCAAATAAAATCAGAAATGAAAGATGAGAAATTACAACAGATATCAGAAATACAAAGAATTATAAAAGAATATATGAAAAGCTATACGCCAACAAGTTGGATAACCTAGAAGAAATGGATAAATTCTTGGAATTATACAACCTTCCAAAACTGAATCAAGAAGAAATAGAGAATCTGAGTAGAGTGATCACTAGTAAGGAGATCAAAACAGTTATCAAAAACCTCTCGGAAAACAAAAGTCCAGGACAAGATGGCTTCATCAGTGAATTTGACTAAACATTCAAAGACATAATACCTATTCTTCTCAAACTCTTCCAAAAAATTGAAGAGGAGGGGATGCATCATAACTAATTTTACAAGGAAAACATCACACTGATACCAAAACCAGATAAAGACATCACAAACAAAGAAAATTCCAGGCCAATATCCCTGATGAATATAGATACAAAAATCCTCAATGAAATACTAGCAAATCAAATACAACAAAATATTAAAAGAATCATACACCATGATCAACTGGGATTTATCCCAGAGATGCAAGGATGGTTCAACATCCACAAATCAATAAACGTGACACACCACATTAACAAAACGAAGAGTAAAAATTACATTATCATCTCAACAGATGCAGAAAAGGCATTTGACAAGATTCAGAATCCATTTATGATAAAAACTCCCAGTAAAATGAGTATAGAAGGAAAGTACCTCAATATAATAAAGGCCATATATGACAAATCCACAGCTAACATCATACTCAATTGTGAAAAACTGAAAGCTGTCCCTCTAAGAACAGGAACAAGAGAAGGATGCCCACTTTTACCACTGTTATTCAACATAGTATTGGAAGTCCTAGCCAGAGCAGTTAGGCAAGAAAAAGAAATAAAAGGGATTCAAATTGGAAAGGAAGAAGTTAAACTATCACTATTTGCAGATGACATGATTTTATAATAGAAAACCCTAAAGAATCCAGCAAAAAGTATTAGAAATTATAAACGAATACAGTAAATTTGCAGGATACAAAATCAACACACAAAACTCAGTTGCATTTGTATATACTAACAACAAACTAGCAGAAAGAGAAATCAAGAATATGATCCTATTTACAATCACAACAAAAAGAAGAAAATACCTAGGAATAAGTTTAACCAAGCAGGTGAAAGACCTATACACTGAAAACTATAAAGCATTGTTGAAAGAAATCAAAGAAGACACAAGGAAATGAAAAGATATTCTGTGCTCATCAATTGGAAGAATTAACAAAGTTAAAATGTCACACTACCTACAGCAACCTACAGATTCAATGCAATACCCATCAAAGTCCAAATGACATTTTTCATTGAAATAGAACAAAGAAATCTCAAATTTACATGGAACCATGAAAGATCTAAACAGCCAAAGCATTCCTGAGAAAAAAGAACAAAGCTGGAGGCATCATACTCCCTCATTTCAAAGTATACTACAAAGCTATAGTAATCAAAATAGCATAGAACTGGAACAAAAACAGACCCAGAGATCAATGGAACAGAATCGAGAGCCCAGAAATAAATCCACACATTTACACACAGCTAATTTTTGACAAAGGAGCCAAGAAGGTACAATGGAGAAAGGAAAGTCTCTAACAGACAGTGCTGGGAAAATTGGACAGTCACCTGGAAAAGAGCGAAAGTAGACCATTGTCTTACACCATACAGAAAAATTAACTCAAAATGAAGTAAAGACTTGAATGTAAGACTTGAATCCATAAAACACGAGAATGAAACACAGGCAGTATGCTCTTTCACATCAGTCTCAGTAGTATCTTTTTTAATGTCTCTTCAGGCAAGGGAAACAAAAGAAAAAAATAAATGAATGGAACTGAATCAAACTAAAAAGCTTCTGCACAGCAAAAGAAACTATCAACAAAATAAAAAGACAACATACCAACTGGGAGAAGACGTGCAAATTTAGGGGTTAATGTGAAAAATATATAACAAACTCATACAACTCAACAAGAACAAAAAACCCACACAATCCACTTAACAAATGAGCAGAGGGAGGCCAGCCCAGTGGCACAGTGGTTAAGTTCATGTGCTCTGCTTCAGCGGGGTTCGTGGGTTCGGATCCCAAGCGCGGACCTACACACTGCTCATCAAGCCATGCTGTGGTGGCATCCCAAATACAAAACTAGAGGAGGATTGGCACAGATGTTAGCTCAGGGACAATCTTCCTCAAGCAAAAAGAGGAAGATTGGCAGCAGACATTAGCTCAGGGACAATCTTCCTCACCAAAAAGAAAAGAAAAAGAAAAAGGGCAGAAGATCTGAACAGAATTTTTCCAAAGAAGATATACAAATGGCCAACAGGCACTTGAAAAGATGTTCAACATCACTAATTATTAGGGAAATGCAAATCAAAACCACAATGAGATATCACCTCATGCCCATCAGAATGGCTATTACTAAAAAGACAATAAATAACAAGTGTTGGAGAGGATGTGGAGAAAAGAGAATCCTCATACACTGCTGTTGGAAATGTAAGCTGGTTCAGCCACTATGGAAAATGGTATGGAGATTCCTCAAAACATTAATAATAGAATTGGGCCCAGCCCTGTGGCCAAAGGGTTACAATTTCATGTACTCAACTTTAGCTGTCTGGGGTTTGCAGGTTTGGATCCCAGTTGAGGACCTACTCCACTCACCAACCATGTTATGGCGGTGTCCCACATACAAAAAAATAGAGGAAGATTGGCACAGATGTTAGCTCAGGGCAAATCTTCCTCAGCAAAAAATAAATAAATAAATAAGAATAGAACTACCATATGATCCAGCTATTCCACTTCTGAGTATTTATCCAAAGAACAGAAAAACACTAATTTGAAAAGACATATGCACCCTATGTTCATTGCAGCATTATTCACAATAGCCAAGACTTGGAAACAACCTAAAGTGTCCATTGATAGATGAATGGATAAAGAAGATGTGGTGTGTATACATACATACATATATATATATATATATATATATATACAGAATAGGATACTATTCAGCCATAAAATAGATGAAATCTTGCCATTTGCAACAACATGGATAGACTTTGAGTGTATCACGCTAAGCAAAATAAGTCAGACAGAGAAAGACAAATACTATATGATTTCACTAAAATGTGGAAGATAAAACAACAACAAACAAACACACATACACAGAGAATAGATTTATAGCTACTATACAGGAAGGGGGTGGGGAGAGGGTGAAAGGGGTCAAGGGGCACATTTGTACAGAGATGGACGGAAACTAGACTTTTGTTGGTAAGCATGATGTAGTCTATATAAAGTCAAAATATAATGATGTACATCTTAAATTTATATTATGTTATAATCAAATGTTGCCTCAACAAAAATAATAAAGCAAAAAGCATAAAAATGCTCCAATAAGCAAATAAAAATATTTTTTGAATAAATGAAAAACAGAAAATCTTGGCAAAGAAATAGGAGGTATAAAATAGCACCAAAAAGAATTTGTAGAACTGAAAAACACATTAACTGAAATAAAAACTCACTGCATGAGCTCAATAGTAGACTGAAATGAAAAAGAAAAGAAAAAGTGAACTTGAAGATAGAACAACAGAATTTCCCCAACATGAACAGCAGAGAAAAGACAGAATGAAAAAAAAAATGAACAGAGCTTTGGGATCCTGTGGGATAATAACAAAAGATCCAACATTTCTATTGTGGGTGACTGGAATTGGCCACGCCAAGAGACGTCTCTCTGGCATGAGGATTATTTGGGGTTGGTTACTTTTGAAAACTGTGGACATGAGAGAGACTCTGAAAAGTAGAATTTAACCCTTCCTCAAGAGACATTTAGATTTGTAAAGGAAATCTCCATTCTGTAAAGATGTCTCCCTCTCTGTACCAGGAAGAAGGGGGTATGACCTTATCTCTAGAAACTCTTATCAATGCAGAAGGCAAGGAGTTAAATCTGCATAATAATCTTACTCTTATTTACTGTGCTTTTCTGATAATCTCTCATAACCAGCTCCCTCCACCCCCAACATCCTCCTTTGTCTTTAGCTGAGGATGGTAATTAAGGTGAGAGCTTCCGCCATTTTGGCAAGTTACTCAGTTTGCCTGAGCCTCTCCCATGTATATGTGTTATAAAGCTCTGTGTAATTTTCTCCTATTATTCTGTCTCATGTGAATTTAATTCATTGTTCAGCCAGAAGGACCCAGAGTGGGTGGAGGAAACGTCTTCTTCCCCTACACTATCATGAGAGTCCAAGAACAAGAGAAAGATAATGAAGCTTAAAAAGTATTCAAAGAAATATTGGCTGAAAACTTCCCAAATTTAACGAAATACTATGATGATTAATTTTATGCGTCAACTTGACTGGATCATGGGATGCCCAGATATTTGGCTAAACCTTATTTCTGGGTGTATATGTGAGAGTGATCCCAGAGGAGATTAGCATATGAATTGGTAGACTGAATAAAGCAGATTGCTCTCCCCAATGTGAGTGGGTATTATCCAATCTGTTACAGGCCTGAATAGAATTAATAAGTGAAAGAAGAGAGAATTTGCCTCTCTGACTGCTTGAACTGTGAAATATGTATTCTGCTTGCCTACTGGAAGGTACACCATCATCTCCCCTGGTTATCAGGCCTTCAGAGTCCAACTAAACTACACCACCAGCTTTCCTGGGTCTTCAACTTGAAGACAGCAGCTCATGGGACTTCTCAGTCTCCAGACCTGTGTGAGCCAGCTCCTCATAAGAAATCACTCTCTCTATATATACATATATATATATATATTCATACTATTGGTTCTATTTCTCTGGAGAAGTCTAATATAAATCCTAGTACTGAGAATGGTTCTAGAGGGACAGAATATATTAAGAATGAGTTTTCTAAATTGCTTTTGGGGCTTCTAGAATTGGCTCTCTACTCTGATTAGATTTAAAGATGCTAATGACACTACTTCCAGAAGTAAAGAGAGCACTGATCTTTCATGATGTTATCTGGCAATAAAGATATGCAAAATATCTACATTGGATAGTCCTAATAAAACACTTATAAGAAGCAAGGAGTGAATACTACATGTATGATACCTTAGAACATTTTTGAAAAACTAATGAATATAATAAAGTAGGCTGGTCTGCTTCTAATATTGCTGGATAAAGTGGTACAAGAAAAGGATAAGCTCAGGGACTCAAATTCCCAGCTCAATTGCCGCATAAATGATCTGAAAGCTTCTAAATGTGCCCTGAATAAGACCCTTAGCTCCTGTAGCCACAGAGATAAGATTGCCGAAAATCAAATGCAGAATCTCATCCTGCAACTGTCTGAATGGCAATGTAAGTTGAACCCCTATCTTCACAGGGTGTCTACTTTTCAAGTAAGGACATTGATTGGGAAAGAATGCGATCCTGTAAGTTGAGCTGGGGATGTATGAGAAAACCTTGATGAAGCTGGGGACATTGAGCCCCTAAATTTTGATGAATCTTCTTTGCCAGTGGAAGAGGCCTATCTATACCCCACGGGAAGCACCCTCCCCACCCCTGGTGATGACAGCTTCCCCACTCCCACTGGTAGTAGCCTCTCCACCCCCATCCGAGGGGATAAATCCTGCATTGCCTAAGGAAATTCTAATGGCCTCCCCTGAGGCAGCTGGCATGCAAGACAATGCTGATTCTCCTCAGGAATCAAGCCCATCACCTCTCTTTGCTTCTAGATCTATACCTTGATTCAAGTCCCTTCAGGCCCCTAAAGGTGTGGTACAAAATGGGAACCGTGAAGAGGTGTGCTACACTCCAAAAGAACTACTTGAGTTTTCTAATTTACACAAACAGAAATCTGGGGAACGTGTATGGGAATGAATACTAAGCGCGTGGGGCAATGATGGAAGGAAAATAAAGTGGATTAGGCCAATGTATTAATATAGACTCACTAAGCAGAGATTCTGCACTTAATGTTGCAGTTTAAGGAATGAGAAACGGCTCTAAAAGTCTGTTTGGTTGGTTGACTGAAACATGGACTAAAAGGTGGCCTATAGTGAGTGAACCTGAAGTGCTGGACCTGCATTGCTGGTTTAATGCAGTAGAGGGGATTCAAAGGCTTAGGGAGATTGGATTGCTAGAGTGGATTTCTCATTTAAGACCTACTCACTCACAATAGGAGGGTCCAGAAGACACACCTTTCACCAATTCTGAGAGAAATAAAATTCTGAGGGAAGAAACAGAATTCGTGAAGAGCTCTGTATGCTCTTGTTTGTAGGCCAGACCTCACAGTGAGAACAGCAGTCACTAAACTGGGAAAACTAAATGCAATGGGAGTAATTGGATCCTGGGGTGGTGGGGTCCAAATGGCAGCATTCAATTGCCAAAGGCAAGGTAGGCATGACTATTATAACGGACAGCAGACTCAGAGCAGCAATCAGAACAGTCTGACTCATGCAGACCAATGATGTTGGCTACACGATCATGATGTTCCTAGAATGATAAAGATAGGAAGCCTATTAATTCTTATTTGATCTGTATAAACAGAAAAGTTCTAGGTCAAGACAATAAAATCTAACCTGAAACATGAAAATAGAGAGTCACGGGCCCTCAATCAATTCCAAGACATGAGGTAGTTTATACCCACAGAATCCCTTGAATGAGGGAGAAGCCAAGTGAACTTGAAGAAGGATCCTAGTACACTGCTGAAAATTTATGAGGTTACTCTTTTTCTCAAACTTCCTCATAGAGACCTACGGCCGTTTATCAAAGTAACTGTGCCTTGGGGAAAAAGAAATAATCGGACATTTTAGGGACTACTGGACACTGACTTTGAACTGATACTAATTCCAGAAGACCCAAAATGTCACTGTGGGCCCCCAGTCTGAGTAGAGGATTATGGAGGTCAGATGATCAATGGAGTTTTAGCTCAGGTCTGTCTCACAGGGACCCAGTGGTCCTTGAACCCATACTGTGGTTATTTCCCCAGATCTGGAATGTATAATTGGAATACACACATGCACACATCCAGTAACTGCCCAAATCCCCACATTGGTTCCCAGACCCCTGGAGTGAGAGATATTATGGTGGGAAAGGTCAAGTAGAAGCCTCTAGAACTCCCTCTATCTAGGAAAATAGTAAACTAAAAGCAGTACCACATCCCCAGAAAGATAGCAGAGATTAGTGTCACCATCAAGGACTTGAAGGATACATAGGTGGTGTTTCCCACCATATCTCCATTCAAGTTACCTATCTGGCCTGTGCAGAAAACAAATGGGTCTTAGCGAATGAAAGTGAATTACTGTAAGCTTAAGCAGGAGATGATTCCAATTTCAGTGGCTGAACCAGATGTTGTTTCACTGCTTGAGCAAATTAACACACCTCCTGGTACCTAATATGCAGCTATTGATCTGACAAGTTATTTTTTCTATACCTGCCAATAAGAACCACCAGAAACAATTTGTTTTCAGCTGGCAAGACCAGCAATATACCTTCACTATCCTAAGTCACAGGTCTATCAACTTTCTAGCCTTATGTCATACTTCAGTTCACAGGAATCTTGATCACCTTTTATTTCCACAAAATATCACACTAGTCCTTTACATCGATGACATTACACTAACTGGACCTCATGAGCAAGATGTAGCTACTATTCTAGATTTATTGGTAAGATATTTGCATGCCAGAGGGTGAGAAATAAATCCAACAACAATCCAGGGGCGTTCTGCTTCAGTGAAATTTGTAGAGTTCCAGCGGTCTGGGGCATGTTGAAATATCTCTTCTAAAGTGAAGGACAAATATTGTATCTGGTCCCTCTTAGAACCAAAAAAGAGGCACACTGCCTAGTAGGCGTCTTTGGATTTTGAAGGCAACATATTCATCACTTGGTTGTGTTATTCTAGCTCATTTACCAACTGTCCCAAATAGCTGCTAGCTTTGAGTGGGGCCAAGAATAAGAGAAGGCTTTGCAACCTGTTCAGCCTGCTGTACAAGCTGCTTTGCCACTTGGGACATATGATCTAGAAGATCCAAGGGTGCTTGAAGTGTCAGTGGCACATAGGGAAGCTATTTGGAGCCTTCATCAAGTCCCTGTAGATGAACTGCAGCATAGGCCCTCAGGACTTTGGAGCCAAGCCTTGCAATCCACTGCAGATCACTACTCCCTTTTTGAGAAAGAACTCCTGGCCAGCTACTGGGCCTGAGTAGACACTGAACGTTTAACTGTGAGCCACAAAGTTACCATGTGACTCAAGCTGATCATCACGAACTGGGTGTTATCTGACCCACCAAGCCATAAAGTTGGCATGCACAGCAGCACTCCATCATCAAATGGAAGTGAAATATATGAGATTGGGCCTAAACAGGCTCTGAAAGTACAAGTAAGTTTCACAAAGATGTTGCCTAAATGCCCATTATCCTCACTCCTGTTACACTATCTTCTTCCCAGGCTGCACTTCTGGCCTCACAGGGAGTTCCCTATGATCAGCTGACAGAGGAAGAAAAATCTCAGGCCTAGTTTACAAGGTTTGGCAAGATACGTAAGCACCACCCAGAAGTGGACAGCTGCAGCACTAGAGTCCCTTTCTGGGACATCCTTGAAGGACAGAGGTGAAGGGAAATCCTCCCAGCAGGTAAAACGTAGAGCAGTATACATGCCTGTTCACTTGCTTGGAAGGAGAAATGTCTAGACGCACAATTATATACTGATTCATGGAATGTGGCCAATGGTTTGGCTCAACGGTCAGGGATTTGGAAGAAACATATTTGGAAAATTGGTGACAAGGAAATTTGGGATAGAGGTATGTGGATATGCCTCTCTGAATGTGAAAGCTATTTGTGAAGATATTTGTGTCCCATGTGTCCCATGTGTTCCATGGTGAACGCTCACCAAAGGGCGCAGAGAAGGATTTTAATAATCAAGTGTATAGGATGACCTGTTCTGCGGATACAAGTCAGACTCTTTCCCCACCCCCGCAAGACATTGCTCAATGAGCTCATGAACAAAGTGGCCATGGTGGCAGGGATGGAGGTTATGCATGAGCTCAGCAACACAGACTTCCACTTTTCAAGGTAGACCTGGCTAAAGCCACTGCTGAGTGCCTAATCTGCCAGCAGCAGAGACCAACACTGAGTCCCTGATATGGCACCATTCCCCAGGGTGCTCAGCCAGCTAGCTGGTGGCAGGTTGATTACACTGAACCACTATCATCATTAAAAGGACACTGTTTTGCTCTCACAAGAATAAACACTTACTCTGAATATGTATTTTCCTTCCCCTATACAATGCCTCTGCCAAAACTACCATCTGTGGACATACAGAATGCCTTATTCACTGTCATGGTATTCAATACTGCAATGCTTCTGATCAAGAAACTCAATTCATAGTAAAAGAAGTGCGACAATGGGCCCATGTTCAAGGAATTCACTGGTCTTACCATGTTTCCCACCACCATGAAGTAGCTGGTTTGATAAAACAGTAGAATGGCCTTCTGAAGACTTAGTTACATAACCAGCTAGGTGACAATACCTTGCTGGGCTTGGGAAAGCTTCTCCAGAAGGCTGTGTATGCTCTGAATCAGCATCCCATATACAGTGCCGTTTCTCCCATAGCCAGGATTCATGGATCCAGGAATCAAGAGGTAGAAATGGGAGTGGCACCACTCACTTATACCCCCATTGACTCACTAGAAAAAGTTTTGCTTTCTGTTCCTGTGACCTAATGCTCTGGTGGCCTAGAGGTCTTAGTTCCAGAGGGAGGAATGCTTCCACCAGGAGACACAACAATGATTCCATTAAGCTGGAAGTTAAGAATGCCACTTTGCCAATTTGCACTCCTCATGCCTCTGAAGCAACGGGCAAAAAATGGAGTTATGGTGCTGGCTGAGGTGATTGATCTCAACTCCCAAAGGGAAACTGGATTTACTGCTCCACAGTGGAGGTAAGTAAGAGAACGTCTAGAAAACAGAAAATCTCATAGGGTGTCTCTTAGTATTATGATGTCCTATGATTAAGGTCAATGGAAAACTACAAGAAACCAATCCAGGTAAGAATACTAATGGCCCAGAAACTTCAGGAATGAAGACTTGAGTCATTCCACCAGGTAAAGAAACACAATCAACTGAGGGGCTTGCTGAAGTCAAATGGAATACAGAATGGGTAGTTGAAGAAGGTAGTTATAAATATCAGTTATCGCCAGTGACTAGTTTCAGAAATGAGGAATATAATTCTTATGAGTATCTCCTCCTAATTTTGTTACTAATTTATCTGTGTGTGCATATGTATATATGTGTAACGATAAATATATGCATATTTTTTCTTCCCTCTCATTCTCTTACCATGTAATATAAGATATGCTGATTTTATATCACTATATTTAAGTACTGTTAATTTTACATCATATTATTTAAGTTATGGAATATCAAGAAGAAGAATAAACATCACTCAAGGACTTGACCTACTCTTCTGGGGAAGAGTTTAGTGTATTTTCGGTTGTAGGCAACATAGTTGTATTATTTAGGTGGAATTATGGCCTTGCCATTGTCTTTATTTGGAAATTAATTATAATTGGTTTAAGGAGATGCATATAGGTGCTAAGTTAAGAAAGGGTGGACATGTGATGGTTAATTGTAGGTGTCAACTTGACTGGATCATGAAGTGCCCAGATATTTGGCTAAACATGATTTCTGGGTGTGTCTCTGAGGGTGTTTACAGACAATATTAGCATTTGAATCAACAGACTGAGTAAAACAGATTGTTCTCTCCAATGAGAGTGGACAACATCCAATCAGTTGAGGATCTAAATAGAATAAAACTGTGGATAAAGGGAGAATTTGCTTCTCTGCTTGAGCTGAAACTTTGGTCTTCTCTTGCCCTCAAACTGAGAATTAAACCCATCAGCTCCCCTGATACTCAGGCGTTCAGCCTCAGACTGAACTACACCATCAACTTTCCCGGGTGTCTATCTTGCAGACAGTAGACAGTGAGACCTCTCAGCCTCCATAATTGTGTGAGCCAATTCCTCATAATAAATCTCTTTATACACACACACGTGCATGTGTGCACGCACACACACACTTTTAGAAAAACACAATTAAAACCTGGTGAGCCACTCAATGTGTATATAGGAAATACTTGTCAATTGTATTTAAAAAGCAGGGGTAGTAAAGGGACCTATATGGAATTAACATTTTCTCCATTTCACTTTAAATGGTAGAGTTGATATAAGTACACTATGACAAGTTATATATATACACACATATATACATCTATTCACACACACACACACATCGTAATACCTAGAACAACCACGAAGACAAACATACAAAGGAATATACTGATAAGTACTATAAGTAAATCAAGATGGAATCCAAAAAAGGGTAGGAAGAACATTTCATTTGCCTGCATCATTCCATTCCCCAGGCTAGTACTGCTCAGTTCCAAAAGGGAACTCCCTAGCCCAAGAATTCCTCTTGCAGAGTGAGTAAACAGCTTCCCCAGCCTTTTGGGGCACTGCATGAAGGACTTGCTTTAGCTTATCCCCAACATATCACCAGGGATACTTGCATAGCTGAGGTATCTGGAGATGGCTAGGAACAAAGAAGAATGGCAGGGGCTATCAGAATCAGTCACATGGTGGGATCAGCTATGGAACCCAGTGGCCTGCTCCACAGAGGGTTCCAGCAGCTTTTGCCACTGAGGAAACAAACAGCCAGCACAGCTGCCACAGATGTACTGCACTATTCACCCTTGAAGGCCCCACAGGTTTTCATCTTTGCAGGCTCCAGCTGCCTGAGTCTCCACCCTGCCCCCTACAACTGACCCTGGACCCTGCAGGTGTGCACATACACGCAGCCAGCCATAACTCCTATTGTTAGCCACCACCACTGCACGCATGCCCATAGCTAGCTCCTATGGCCACATATGAGCAGGCTACCACCCTGAACCATCACTGCTGGCTGATTCTGCCCCTCACTGCTGGACCTAGAGGTGCTACTGAGGGTCCCAATAGCCCTTTCAGCCACTGTGTCCATCCACAGCTCTAACCACCAAGGACCACACAGTTGCTGACATCAAGGACCCCAGCTGCCTGAGCCAAAGAGACACTGTAACCCTTTCCCCACACACACACACCTGGAGCCACTGCATGCCCGTTGTGTGTAAATAACTTATAACAAAAACTCTAGTATAAAGGTTAAAAGACAAAAGTATTTTTTGAAAAACTATAGCTACAATAATTTGTTAATGAATACACAATATGAAAAGATGTAAACAGTGACAAGAAACATAAAAGGTGAGGGTAGAGAGTAACAGTGTAGAGGTTTGGTATGTGATTGAGGTTAAACAGTTATTATCTGAAAACAGACTGCTTTAACTGCAAGACATTGTATGTAAGACTCATGGTAACCACAAAGGAAAAACCTACACTAGATACACAGAAGATAAAGAGAAAGGAATCAAAGCAAACCACTACAGAAAATCATCAAATCATTAAGGAACACAGAAAGAGAGGAAAAAAAATACTAAAAAAACACCTAGAAAACAATTAACAAAATGGCAATAGTAAAGTCCTTACCTAGCAATAACTATTTAAATTTAAAAGGACTAAATTATCTAATCAAAAGACAGAGGGGCTGAATGGATTAAAAAACAAGATCCAACTATATGCTGCCTACAAGAGATTCACTTCAGCCTTAAAGACATACATAGACTGAAAGTGAAGGGATAAAAAAAGATATTCCATGCAAATGATAACCAAAAAAGAGCAGATGTAGCTATACTTTGACAAAAATGACAAAGTCTAAAACTATAATAAGAGACAAAGAAGGTCATTATAATGAAATAGGCATTAATTCATCAAGAAGAAATAACAATTGTAAATATATGCATACCCAACACTGGAGTACCTAAATATATAAAACAAATCTTAACGTATTTGAAGGGATAAGCAGATGGCAATACAACAAAAGAAGGAGATATTAATACCTCACTTTCAACAATGGATAGATCATCCAGTCAGAGAATCAATACAGAAACAGTGGATTTGAATTATACTTTAGACAAAATGGACCTAAGAGACATTGCACCCAACAACAGCAAAATACAGTCATGCATTGCTTAACGATGGGGATACATTCTGGGAAACATGTTATTAGGTGATTTCATCATTGTAGAAACATCATAGAGTACATTACGTCAACCTAGATAGCATAGCACACTACACACCTAGGCTGTATGGTACTCTTCTTATGGAATAACCATTGTATACGCAGTCCATCATTGATCAAAATGCCATTATGCAGCAGATGACTGTACATATTCTTCTCAAGCACACATGAAATATTCTCCAGGACAGATCATATGTTAGGCCACAATGCAAGTCATAACAAATTTAAGAATACTGAAGTCATATCAAGTATCTTTTCTGACTATAATGGTGTGAAATTAAAAATCAATAACAGGAGGAAAACTGGAAAATTCACAAATATGAGGAAATTAAACAAATATTCCTGAAAAATCAACAGGTCAAAGAAGAAATCAAAAAGGAAATCAAAAAATATTTTGAGACACATGAAAATGAAAACACATACTAAAACTTAAGAGAGGCAGCAAAAGGAGTTCTAAGAGATAAGTCTATAGTGATAAATGCCCACATTAAGAAAAAGAAAAGATCTCAAAAAAAACCTAACCAAAAAACACCCAACAGCACAACAACAAGAAAATCAGCAACAATCACAAATCTTGGAGACATAGGAATAAGATACCAGAACTGATAAAATAATTAAAATGTCCAGTTCTCAACCAAAAATTACTAGATATGTAAAGAGACAAAAGTCTGCCAAATACTTAGGAGGAAAAAAGCAGCCAATTGAACACATTCATGAATGAGGCCTAGATTTTAGACTTAGTATACAATGACCTTGAAAGACTTGAGAAACCATGTTTAAAGAATTAAAGGAAAGTATGAAAAAAACGTCGCCCCAGATAGACAATATTAATAAAGTTTTAGAAATAATCAAAATAATCAAATAGAAATTCATGAGGTGAGAAACACTATAAATGAAAAAAATTCACTAGAGAGGCTCAACAAAAGATTTGAACTTGCAGAAAAATAATCAGCAATCCTGATGACAGATCAGTAGAGATTATCCAGTCTGATGAACAACAAAAATAATGAAGAAAAATAAACAGAGCATCAGAGACCTATGGTACATCATCTTCAAGCAAAGCAACATATAGATAATGGGAATCAGAGAAGGAGAAAAGAAAGAGAAGGGGCAGACAAAGTATTTGAAGGAATAATGGAGAAAAACCTGCCAAATTTGATGAAAAACATTAATCTAAAGATCCAAGAACCACAACAAACTTTTTAAATGAGGATAAACCGAAAGAAATACACACCAAGGTATGCCATAGTCACAGTGACAAAAATCAAGGACAAGGAGAAAATCTTGAATGCAACAAAATGAAAATGACTTAATAGATACAAGTGTTTCTCAATATTAGCAGCTAACTTCTCATGAACATCAGAATACCCATGAATAACAGAAGATAGTGGGGTGACAGATTCAAAAAGTTGAAGGAAAATGACTGCCAGACAAGAATTCTATAAAATCACCTAAGAAATCTCCTTTATAAAATCTCCTTCAAAAATGAAAATGAAATTAAGCCATTTAAAGATAAATAAAAACAGAAAATGTACTGACAGCAGATCAGACTCAGAGGAAACAGTAAAAGGAATTCTTCAGGTGGATATGAAAGGACAAGGATGGTAACTCAAATCAAACGAAGAAATGAGAAGAACTTATAAAAGCAGCTATATGGGTAGTATGAAAGATAATATATGTATGTTTATTTCTAACTCTTTTCTTCTTGGACCTATTTTAGAAGAAAACAAAATAATAGCTACCAAACTGTGTTGTCAGTCTTATAAAACAAAAAGTTATAATTTGCATGATGATAATAGTACAAAGAATGAGGGAGAGATAGGAGTTGATTAGAGCAAAATTTTTGTATACTATTGAAATAAGTTAGTATTTGAATGTGATAGCTTTTAGTTAAGACGCTAAATATATTCCCCAAAATTGCCAATAAGAAAATAATGTTTAAAAGATATATCACAAAAGAAACAATATAGGAAGTTAAAAAGTACACTAAAAGAATATCTACTTAATGAAAAAGAAGGTAAGGATTGAGCATTAGAGAAACAAAAATATGTAAGACATACTGAAAATAAATTGGAAAATGACAGGTGTAAAACCTACCTTATCTGGAACTACGTTGAACATAAATGGATTAAACACCCTTATCTAAAGTCAGAAATTAGTAGAATGGAGTAAAGAAAAATAAACAAAAAACATGATCCAACTATGTGCTGTCTAGAAGAGACATAGTTTAGATTCAAAGACAAAAATAGTTCAAAAGTAAAAGGATGGGAAAAAATATACTAAGTAGCAGTAAAAAAAAAAAAAGAGGGAGAGAGAGAAAGAGAGAAGTACAGGATACAGTAATATACAAAATAGAATTTGAGACAAAAATTGTTAGGAGAGACAAAGAAGGACACTTATGATAAGATGGTCAATCCATCAGAAAGTTATAAACATAGGTGCATATAACAATAGAACCTCAAAATACATGAGAAAAACTGGCAAAATTGATGGGAGTAAAAGCTATTCCAAAGTGTTCCAAGATTTTAAAACCCCATTTTCAATAATGGGTAGAACCAACTAGGCAAAAGTTTAACAATGCAATAGAAGATTTGAAAAACACTATAAACCAACTAGACCAAACAGACATATGTACAACACTCCACCCACAACAGCAGAACACATATTTTTCTTAAGTGCACATGGAACATTCTAGAGGCTATACTATATGCTAGCTATAAAACAAGGCTCAATACATTTAAAAGGATTCAAATAATACAATTATTCAAAGTGTGTTCTCTGACTACAAAGGAATCAAATTAGATATCAATAATAGAAGAAAACTTGAGAAGTAAAAACTATGCGGAAATTAAACAACATATTACTAAATAGTCAACAGATCAAAGAAGAAATCACAAGAGAAATTAGAAAATATTTTGTGACAAATGAAAATAAAAGCACAATATACCAAAACTTCTAAGATGCAGCTAAAGCAACACTTAGAGGGAAATTTATAGCTATAAATCCCTACATTGAGAAAGAAGAAAGGTCTCAAATCAATAACCTAACATTCCACCTTAAGACACTGAAGAATAAAGACCAAATCAAACCTAAAGCCAGTAGATGGAAGATAATAAAGATTAGAATGGAAATGAATGAAATAGGAAACAGAAAAGCAATAGAGAAACTTAATGAAACAAAAAAACTGGTTCCTTGAAAAGATCAACAAAATTGACAAACTTTTAGCTAGTTTGACCAAGAAAACAAGAGAAAAGACTCAAATTACCAAAACAGAAATAGAAGTGGAGACATTACTACTGATCTAACAGAAATAAAAAGGATTAGAAAGGAATGCTATAAAAAATTTTACACCACCAAATTAGATAATTTAAATGAAGTAGAAAAACTCATCGAAAAATGCAAACTTCCAGAACTAATTCAAGAAGAAATAGACAATCTGAATAGACCTATAACAAATAGAGATTGAATCTGTAATCAAAAAACTACCTACAAAGAAGAGTCCAGGCCCAGGTGATTTCATCACTGAATTCTACCAAATATTCAAAGAAGAACTAATACCAATTATTCACAAACAGTTCCAAAAAAGAGAAAAGAAGAGAACAATTCCCAACTATTGTTAGGGCAGTATTACACTGATACCAAAACAAGAAAACAGCATCACAAGAAAACTACAGATGAATATCTCTTATGAATATGGACATACTAGTACTCAACAAAACACTAACTGCCCAAATCTAGCAACATTTAAAAAGAATTACACACCATGACCAAGAGGGATTTATCCCAGGACTGCAAAATTGGTTTAACATAATATATCATATCAATAGAATTTTTCAAAGTCACATGATCTATACAATGGAATACTACTCAACCATAAAAAAAGGATAAAATCACCCCCTTCACAATAACATGGATGGACCTTGAGGGTATTATGTCAAGTGAAATAAGCCAGACAGAGAAAGACAATCTTTGCATGACTCCACTCATATGTGAAAGTTAAACACGTGGACAAAGAGAACAGATTAGTGGTTACCAGGGGAAAGGGGGTGGGGGGGCACAAAAGGTGAAGTGGCGCACCTACAATATGACTGACAAATAATAATGTACAACTGAAATTTTACAATGTTGTAAACTATCATAATCTCAATAAAAAGTAAAAAAAAAAAATGCCTCCCCCCAAAAATCACATGATCATCTCAACAGACACAAGAAAAGCATTTGACAATATCTAACATTCTTTCATGATACAAATACTCAACAGGGCCAGCCCCAATGGCCTAGTGGTTAAGTTCAGGGCACTCCACTTCAGCAAGCCTGGGTTCAGTTCCCAGGTGTAGACCTATGTCACTGATCTGCCAGTGGCCATGCTGTGGTGCAGACTCATATACAAAAAGAGGAAGACTGGCAGCGGACATCAGCTCAGGGTGAATCATCCTCAGTAAAAACAAACAAACAAATACTCAACAAACTATGAATAGAAGGGAAGTTTCCCTACCTGACAAAGGGCATCTAATAGCCACAGCCAGACATCTCCCTGAGATACTGATTTCATTTCCTTGGAATATGTACCCAGAAGGGAGACTAGGGACCACATCATAGTTCTTCTTTTAAGTTTTTGAGGAACTATCATACTGTTTTCCATAATGGATGTATGAATTTACATTACCACCAACAGTGGTTCCCTTTTCTTCACATCCTCACCAACACATGTTATCTTTTGAAATTTTGACCACAGTCATCCTAACAGGTGTGAGGTGCTATCTGTGGTTTTGATTTGAATTTCCCAGAGGGTTAGTGATATTGAGCACCACATTTTCATGTACCTGTTGGTCATCTGTATGTCTTCTTTGGAAAAGTGTCTACTTAGGTCCTTTGCCTATTTTTTAATCTGGCTATTTGTGGAGTTTTTTGCTATTAAGTTCTTTATATACTTTGGATATTAATATTTTATAATTGTACATTTTTGCTTTTGTTGCCTGTGCTTTTGGTGACACAGTCAAAAAGTCACTGCCAGGCCATGTCAACAAGCTTTTCCCCTATGTTTGCTCCTACTAGTTTTACGGTTACAGTTCTTACATTTAAGTCTTTTCTCCAATTGGAGTTGATTTTTGTATATATTGTGAGATATACATTGATACATTATTCATAATAGCCAATATATGGAAACATCCTAAGTATCTGTCAATGTATGAATGGATAAAAAAAATGTGATACACACACGCACACAGAGGAATACTGTTCAGCCTTAAAAAAGAAGGAAATCCTGCCATTTGCAACAACATGGATGAACCTGGAGGATATGCTAGTGAAATAAGCCAGACACAGAATGACAAACACTGCATGATCTCACTTATATGCATAATCTAAAAAAGTTGAACTCATAAAGCAGAAAAGGTTGTTACCAGAGGGTAGGGGATGGAGGAAATGGGCCGATGTTGGTCAAAATGTACAAAATTTCAGTTATATAGGACGCATAAGTTCTGGATATCTAATGTACAGCATGATGACTATAGTTAATATTGTATTGTATCCTTGAAATTTGCTGAGAGTCGATAAGCCTTCTCACCACAAAACAACAGGTAACCATGTGAAGTGATGGATGTATTAATTAGCTTGATTGTATTAATCACTTTCCAATGTATACATATATTAAAGCAACACATTGTATACCTTAAATATATACAACTTTTATTTGTCAGTTATACTTCAATAAAGCTGGAAAAAATATAAAACAGAAGAGCCTACTGGGCTAGGATAGTGAGGAGATGACTGCCTCAAGTAGAGAATTTACTTTTTCTACAAAGTTAAAAAAAAGATTTTGGCATGTTAAAAAATTAAATAAATCTCCATTTTCCCTATTGATAAAATGGGGATAAAAACAGTATTGTGCCCATAGGATTGTTGTGAGGATGAAATAAGTAAATGCATATCAAATTAAAGCACTTAGAAAATATCCTGGTACACAGCAAGTACCTAGTAAGAAGTATCTGAAGCTATTATTATCATCATCATTATCTATAAGAGATAATTCCTTCAATATACATTAATTTTTTTTCTCTAGTTAGTAGGGTTATAAGGGTGATTTTTAAAAAACTGAGGTATATTTGATGATTAAGAATTGCATATATTTAACGTATAAAATTTGATAATGTGACATATATAGTGGAATAGTCATCATATTCAAACTAATTAACAAGATGGAACTACCTTATGATTCACCAATCTGACTTCTGGGTATACATCCAAAGGAAATGAAATCACTATCTTGAACAGAAAGCTGCATTCCCATGTTCACTGCAGCATTATGCACGATAACCAAGACTTGGGAACAATCTAAGTGTCCCTCCACAGATGAATGGATAAAGATACACACACACACACTGGAATATCATGCAGCCTTAAAAAGGAAGGAAACCCTGCCATTTGTAACAACATGGATGAATGAATCTGGAGGACATTATGCTAAGTGAAATGAGCCAGACACAAATATTTCATGATGTCATTTATATATGGAATATATAAAAAAGTTGATGGGGGTTGGCTCCGTGGCCGAGTGGTTAAGTTCACGTGCTCTGCTGTGGCGGCTCAGGGTTCGGATCCTGGGCGCGGACATGGCACTGCTCGTCAGGCCATGTTGAGGCGGCGTCCCACATCCCACAACTAGAAGGATGTGCAACCAAGATATACAACTGTGTACAGGGAGGGTTTGGGGAGATAAAGCAGAAAAAAAGAAAAAGATTGGCAACAGTTGTTAGCCCAGGTGCCAATCTTTGAAAAAAAAAAAAGTTGAACTGATAAGAGTGATTTTTATTTTCTGATATATTTTTCTATTTTTCTTCCTAAAGCAGGCAAGTATCATTACATAATTTCAAATCTAAAGAAAGAGAGAGAAAGGAACAGATTCTGCCAACCCTGATTCTCACAGCAGGATTAAAGTGCAGGTTTCCTATTAACATCAAGTAACAAAGGGTCTATATTGATCACATAAAGTTCAGCCCATAACCAGTTCCCCATCCAGTCAAATAAAAGCTGCAGTCCTAAGTGATCCCTAACAGATTGCTCAGAAATGGTGAATAGTGGAATACTCCAGTTGGTTACTAAGACCTATTGATTTTTATCTCCTGGATGTCTCTTTAATGCATCCACTTCTGTCCATCAGTAACGCCATCACCATAACCCAAGTCACTGTCTTCTCTCACCTGAATTATTGAAAAAGCTCCCTACTTGGTCTTTTTTTAAAACAGGCTGAATAGCAAGAGCCACCATTTATGGAGAATTACTATGTGCCAGGAATCGGCCTAAGTGCTTTGTATCTACCAGTTCCTATAACCTCCATCACAACCCTGTGTGGTAGGTACTATAATCATCCCCATTTGGCTGATGGGGAATCTGAGGATTTGAAAGAGATTTAGTTATTTTCTCTATATGTAACCCGTGAAGCAGAAATTGTCTGAGGCCATAACAGAGGCTGTTAAACCCTATGGTACAATCCCATTCCCCTTTGCTCCCTCCTCTACTCCCACTGTGAAACACACACTGAAAGTTAAAGTGATGTTTCTAAATCACAAATCTGGTCTTCTTAAACCTTTGCTTAAAGCCTTCCAGTAGTACATTAACCTCAGGATAAAATCCAAAGGCCTTACATGGCACTCAAGGCCTAATACGACCTGGCTCCTGCCTACATTTTAAGCTTCCTGAATTGCCTCTCCTCATCTCACACACTCAAGACTCCTCGTGCTGAACACCTTGGGCTCCCTAAACTTGCCTATGCCTTCTTGACTCGCATGTTTGCTCATGTTGTTATTGTTGCTTGTAATTCATTCCCCTACTCTGCTCACCTGAAACATTTATTTCAAGACTCAGGTCAAGATGCAACTCCTTTCCTGGCTATCCAGGCAAAGGTATACATGTCATTATACATAATATTTTAGTCAACCCCCTATTCTTGCACATGCTTTACTATGGCAAGCTTTGTTTACCTGTTAGTCACCTTCACTAGACCAGGAGATCTGCAGGGCAGAGACTGTTCTATTCACATTCGTATCTACAGTATATTGTACGATGCCTGACATATAGCAGGAGCTTAAACATGAGTGTTTAATTGGAAATTAACAAAACAATTGTTTGCGTAGGTGAACTTAACTACTTCTGTTTTCACTCCTCTCTGTCTTGAATATAGTCCCATCCCAATAACTCCTTAAAATATGCACTGTTGTTATATCTTCATAAAAGCAGGCACTTCCAAAAAGCAGACTGTCTAACAGTAACTGATGTAGGTCACATGGACATCTATAGATACAGCCAAGTTTAAAATCTATATACTACTATAAGCATGATAAATGTTCTAACAAAGTGATGTCACTCTTCCTGTCTCTTTATTTAGGTGTGTGTAAATGTGGCAGGAGCCACTATGATAGACCCCAATGTTCTCTACCTCCTGGTATTCTGGCCCTTATGTCATCATCTCCCCTTGAGTATAGATAGTCTGGACCTAGTGACTTGCTTCTAAGGAACAGAAATGATGTGATGTCGCTTCTGACAAGATTAGGTTATTTCCATTTTAGGTTCAATCTCAATCTGTGTGTGTGTGTGTGTGTGTGTGTGTGTGTGTGCGTGTGTGCGTGTGTGAATTAAGGAGCTACCCTATGAGAAGCCTAAGGAACTGATATCTCCAGCCAACAGCCAGTGAGCCCTGAAGCATGCTAACAGCCACATGACTGAGGCTGCAAGTAGATCATCTCTCAGCGAAGCCTTGAGATAACTGCAGCCTCAGCTGACACCTTGACGGACCAGAACCACTCAGCTAAACTGCACCCAGATTCCTGATCTATAAAAGCTGTTAAGTAAAAATTTTTATTTTTGTTTTCAGCCTAAGTTTTGGGAAAATTTGTTATCCAGTGGTATAATTAATACAGCAGGTATGAAGCCCAAGGACAAACTCTCACAATCTGCAGGGAGTGGGTTGAAAGAGAGGAGAAGAGTAGGCATGCAGGAAAGTAGGTAGGATAATTCAGAAGTGCCAGGTGAGCCCTTTTGCCTTTGAATTCTTCTTGAAGAAGAATTTGTTTTGTGACAGTTTCTAAATTCTACGAGTTAGAAATTTATTCACTTCCTCTCGTTTAAAATATGGAGAGCTATCAGCCACTTAACCTCTTGCAATAGAGCAATCTGATTAAATACTGAAATCAGCTCCAAAATGTGGTTTGGCAATAAATAGGACTGGAGAGAGGAAGAGAGAATTTTCAAGCATGAAAAGATTTGGTCTGGAGAATGTCACAATTGAAAACTTTGGAAAACAAAAAGGGGACCAGGTAAACGGGGGATAAAGAGAGAGAGTAGTACCAAGTGATGAGAGAAACCGTCTTCTCACCATACCTATGCACCACAGAAAGTTATTTTGACATGTCTCATTTTCTGATTTCTCCAGAATAAGTTTTCCATTGATTATGAGCAACCTAAAGAAGCGAGCTATTTTTTGCACGCATGACACTGGTTTCTATAAGAGGCAGTTAGTTAAAGGAAAGTTAAGGGCTCTTTTTCCACATCCAAAAGGATTCCTAGAAGTGGCTAGGATTACCCTCCACTACAGTTATTTTCCCTGTGTTGGTAGAAATCCTAAACATCACAGGACTTACAATCTGATTCCTAGGATGAAAAAATCAGATGGATAAACTTTTGTCTCTTTTTTAAATCATATATCCAAAGTTATTCTTGACACCATTTCAAGAAATATATACAGTTTTTTGATGCCATAGAATAAAAACATTTTGGTAAGAAAATGAGCATCTTTATGTTTTTTTTCCAAGAAGGGGCACAATCTTGTCCCACATCTCTAAAAGTGGAAATGCTAAAAAAAAGTTACATTTGGATTTCCAACAAGCAACAAAAACTGTGAAATTATCTGTTAAAATTCCTTCAAAGAAATAATGAAATAATTTTCATCAAAAAGAATATGTTCTAAACCTCACGAAGGGCTAAATATTTTGAAGCTGATCATCCAATGTATTGACATGGGACAAACACAGTTCTGTGATGGACATATTCTTATTGACCTTGTGATGTGACTGTCACTAAGCCCCCAAATGTAAATCTGCTCTTCTTCACTCTTTTTTCTATACAGATAGAAACTAATTTGTCAGCATGCCAGCTTTACCCAGGCGAGATGAAGCTAAGCTAATTTAATAGGAACTGTTCAATAGCTTCGACCGACCTGACACTGTCAGTTAAAGCGGCTCTATGCCCCACTGTCTTTCATTATTCCCAATTCTTTCTTCAGAATGGTTGAACACCAAGTCAAATAATATGCTTAGTAGTCAATAGGCCTGACTCTTTTCTCAAGGACATTCTTTTGGTGCCAGAAACTGTCAAGTGGAAAAACATGTACTGTGAAGGTGAGAGGACACTAATTAAATATACACAGCTCTAGCCAAAGAAGCATGAGGCACAGCTTGCTGAATGAAAACTCCACTGCCTGCATGACTGAGGTCACAGCTGTTGACTTGCATAAGTTCCTAAGTTGCAGTCTCTCTTTGATGAGATTTAACATCCTTGTATTTACATTAGGCACAGGCCATCCTCAAGGAACACTGCACAGTTCCAAGTGCAAATATTCTCATTTAATTAGGCACGCTTCATCCCTGGGTCACTGAACTTCTCTACCTCTTTAGCTACATCTATTGTTTTTAAAGTATTAAGTTATTCTGAACTGTGCTGGATGTGTAATGTGACCCAAAAAAATAAGCTTGCATTGAGTGAACCAGGAAAAAAATAGTTCTTTGGTAGTATAATACAATGATGCTCTGCAGTCAAACAAAATTCTTTTGAAAGCCTTAATAATATTTTAACCAATGCTATGACTGCACCTCAATTCCCTCATCTTTCACATGCTAATGGTAATAATTTTCCTAACCTCTCAGGGTTAATATGAGGACTAAAAGAGAAAATATATGTAAAGCTTTTGGCACAATGCCTGGCACATATTATGTGCTCCAAAAGCTACAGTAAGTAATATAGGTTTGAATTTAAGAAGTAGCACTTTGAAACAGGACATTCCAGATGGTCCTTTCTCTTTTTTAATTAAATCTAATTTTCACCTGTACCTTAAACACTCCACTTTTGGTATAACTGACCTAAGAACTATTGGCTTGATAATCTTTAAGCATCGCAAGGTCAGTGGCTTTTTTCAACATAAATTGTCTTCTAAGATTTGACCATTTCAGAGGTGTGGTGATCTGATTTCATAGACTTGCACTGTGTTACAGGAGAGTGGCTTATAGGTGAAAATAAGACAAGTAACCCCTTCTATGCTAGGCATTTTCATTACATTTATATGCTGATTCTCCAGTAAAAAAATAGTTTATAATAAGCTCTGTATTTAAGAAATAATAAAAAATATTAAACATAAAATACAGTTGTGTGCTCTGGAGGCAAAGTATAACCAAACCACCATTGTATAGATTGTCCTTTTCCATTTCCAATTTGGGGTAACTTTGTTCAAACTTAGGCCAAATTAACCCAACACATCCTACCCCTCTCCTTCAAACTCCCAGATGCACACTGGATATTTTCTAGACCATTTGCACAGTATTTAATACATTCAAATATGACCTCTTTATTAGCTTGGGATACAAGGCCATGTTATTTACAAATTTGATCTCTGCTAAACACATTCTGGATAAAGAAAGATGTCATGAGGATGTGATTCCTTCACTAACAGAAGTAGTATATATTATTTCTTGTAAAGGATTATTCTGGTTTGCTTTTGACAAGCAGTGAACATTTACTCTCTTCTCTGATTTTAAATGTCTTTGCTTCTTGGCCAAAGTATGAATAGTTTTATTACTTAATAAGAATGTGGAGTTTTATCTGTACGCTCTGAATTTTTTAAGAATTAATGTATAAATTTAAAGAAGTAAAGGGAAATCATTTATAATAAGCCAGTTAGAGATAAGAACTGTTAACATCTTGTTGACTTACCTTCCAGATTTTTATGGATACATTTATATGTAAAAATACTTTCACATATATTTTAAAACAATGAGATCAGTCCATAAATACATATATTTTAATTTTTCAAATTAACAATTTGGACATCTTTTCATGACAGCATACTTAGAACCACATCATCATCAGTTTGGCCCTTTACTTAAAAAGGCATCTTATCTTCAGGAGTATTATTTCTAAATATCCTCTTACAAACTTTTTAATATGATTTCTATTATCTGTATTTTAGGTAGTTCACATCTTCTTTACTTTTAGACTTTAACATTCTGGATAGGGCTGAATTTTTAAAAGTCAAAAAAAAATGTACAGAACCCTACACTAATTCTAATATGAGAGAACAAAAATAAACAGCATTTTATTTCATGTGTTTCATGTATTAAAAGCAGTAAAGGTTTATTAGATCTTACTGTGTACCAAGCACCAGGCCAAAAGTTTTTCATGAATGATTTCATTTACTCCTCACAACAATCAGGTAAGATGCCTATCTCCATTTAACCATTTAACCATTCCTCCATTTAACAGACGAGGAATCAAAGTTTAAGTAAGTTGCCAGCAGTCAGATGGCTGGGAAGAGGTGGAGCCAGGATTCAAGCCAAGATGGTCTGAATCCACAGCCCACATGCATAACCATTCTACTAGTGAAAGAGACATCTTCACAACACTATGCAAATATTGATATTATATGACCTGCAATATAAGACAGTAAGTGGTACTGTGAAGTCCACTACAATGAGATTTCCAGGCAGATTATATAATGTGTAAGAAAGCATAATAATGTATTAGATTTCAGTTTTCTGAAGAACAAACAATACCTATCTCATTCCTTATTTGCACTCACAGTAATGGACAGGTTTTGCTCAGGTGTAAGTTTTTCATGTCACAACTCATTTTGGTCTATGTGTTTTTCAAAAACTAATAATAAGTGCCAACTTCCTGAATTGTTAAAGTGGTATGTCCTAGGTATCCTGCTTGGCACATAGCAAGTTGAAGAAATAGGAAGAAAAGGGGCTTGTGTATTTTATGTTGTTAATGTTGCAAGTGAAAAGGATCCCATGTACACTGTGCATTAAAATTCTAGTGCCATTGATATATTTGCCCTCAAAAGATTGCAGTATACATCTATTATTAATGATCTACTTTCAATTTCACTAAAAGTTCTTCTTTTACTGTAGCTGAAGTAAAATGCCCTATTGCTTCTCACACTTGATAGCTGAAGGATTGAGAGACAAGAGGAGGAAGAATTTTTATAACATTTCAAGAAAATTCCTAAAAACCATGAGCTATAATCCTTGCATTCAGTCTTTTAATCCCAGTATAAACAGATCCATTTTTTTCTGGATGAAGTTTGATAGCCTCTAGCTATCAGTAGAGCTTAGTAGATGTCAGATGTAGCCTGTCACTGTGATCCATGGACATCAAAAACAGGATTCAGATATAGAAACCTTAAGGAAAAAAACTCCTGGCAAGTTCTACCTTCCAAAAGATAGGAGGTATAAAATATTATAAATAAGAATGAAACATGATAACGGTTAAGTAAGATATTATAAAGCTATTAGAAAGATTCGTCAAAAATCTTATGTCAAACTTGAAAAATTAAATGGAAAATTTTCTGGAAATTTATAGATTACGAAACTGATTCAAGAAGTAATAAGAAGTGTAAAGATTTCAATAACTATAACAGAAACAAAAGCAGTAGTTTAAAAACTTCCCACAAATTAAACAACAGACCCAGAGAATTCTACAAGTAAAATCTATCAAACTTTCAAGGAATAGATCTTTCCAGTATTATGCAAACTCTTCCACAGAATAGAACAAGAGCAAATATTACACAACTTATTAGCCATAACAAATGCAACAAGGATAGTAAAAGAAAAGACACTGTGGGTGACTTCAAATGTGACTACATATACTATAATCCTAAACAGAAAGCTAACTAAATCCTACAGAACACAAAAAAGAAAATACACTATGACCAAGCTAGGCTTATCCCAGGAATTTGAGGATGGTTTATATTAGGAGGAAAAAAGGGAGAGATTGGCAACAGATGTTAGCTCAGGGTGAATCTTTCCCTGCAAGTAAAAAAAAAAATCAATATATAAAAATTGATTATATTTTTATACACTAGTAGTGAACAAATGGAAATCAAAATAAATAGTATGGCTTACAATGGCACCAAAAAACATTAAATACTTAGGTATAAATCTAACAAAATATATCCAAGAGCTCTATGCTGAAAACTGCAAAACACTAATGAAAGAAATCAAAAAGACCTAAAACAAAGGAAAGATAAACTGTGTTCATAGATTGGAACACTCAGTATTGTTAAGACGTAAATTCTCCCAAAATTGATCTATAATTTGAATCCAATTTCAGTGAAATTTTTTTATAGAAATTGACAAGCTGATTCTAAAATTGATATTGGAAAGCAAAGTAATTAGAACAGCCAAAACAATTTTGAAATAAAGTTGAGAAACTCATATTATCAAGACTATAATTTCAAGACACTACAAAGCTACACTAATCAAGACAGTGTGGTATTGATGAAAAGATAAATATGTAAATCAAGGGAACAGAATTGAGATTCCAAAATTAGATCTGCATGTATGCGTCCACTTGATTTTCAACCACTATGTAACAAATGGTGATTGAAAAATTGGACAGCCATATCCCAAAAAACGACTGACCCATACATCACACCACATACAAATTTAAATCTAAATGGGTAACAGACTTAGATATGAAACCTAAAACCATAAAACTTTTCAAGGAAAACACAAGAGAAAATCTTTGTGACCTTGAGTTAGACAAAGACTTCTTAGCTATGACACCAAAAGCAAGATCGATAAAAAAGCAGTTATGAAGCCAGGTACCTGAGTGTCACTGTAAATATTCAATAAGAACATGATTACCCTTCAACCTTGTTCCCAACACAGAGATGAAAAGAAGTTAATCTTGTTAATTTGTTGTTTTCTTGTTTAACTTGAGGGGTGAATCAAGACTCACAAAGATGGACTGTAATTAGTCTTTGGGTGGTGAACCTGATGTAATCTACACAGAATTTGAAATATATTACAATGTACACCTGAAAGTTATATAATGTTATACTCCAATGTTACTGCAATAAAAAAAATTTTTTAAATAAATCAATTGATAAAAAAAGAGTCAGAAATACTTAGGAGCTTGTTTTGCAGCAGAAAAGAATGCCTTTAAGGAAGTTACGATCATGAGATAACCAGCCCCCAGCTGCAGTTGATGCCCAGAAGTCTGACTGCCCAAGGGCATATCTGGAGTGAAAGAAACACAGATTTCCCCTTTGTTTCTCTGAAACTCCTCCTCCCAAGCCCACTAGCTCTATAAAACCCCCTGCTTTCTTCTTTGGTTAAGGCGGATTTTAGGGAACCTCTCCTCTCACCTTTTCACTTTGGCCAATTCAAATAAACCTTTCTCCATATCCAAACTTAGTGATTGGTTTATTGCACACTGGGCACATGAACTTGAGATTAAGAGGTGTGGTATCAGATACATTGGATTTCACCAAACTTCAAAATTTCTGCTCTTTAAAAAATGAATGAGAAAATAACACACAGACTAGGAGAAAATATTTGAACACATATCTGATAAATGACTGGTATCCAGAATATATGAAGGACTCTCAAAACTTAATAATTAGAAAATATACAACACAATGACAAAATGGGCAAAAGATTTGAACAGACACTTCACCAAAGAACATAAACAAATATCAAATAAGCACATGAAAAAATAATCAACATCATCAGTCATTAGGGAAAAGCAAATTAAAACTTAAATGAGATGCCAGTGTTCACTTACTAAAATAATTTTTTAAAAAAACCAATACCAAGTGCTAGGGAGAATGCAGAGCAAATGGAACTCTGTTAAAGATAAACAAAGTTAAAGCAATGAAAACAGATTTTATTCAGTAACTACTGACAATAGGGCAAAGAGCTGAGCTCCATCACAATTTGTGCAGAGGTGGCTGGGTGTTTCAAAGGGAGAATGAGGGAGTAGGGAAAGGGAGGGGCTCAAGCATAAAATTACAAAAGGATGGTCAGTGTAAATGTGATTAGGCCAGCCGGAGCCTGCTAGCTGGCAATTATGGAAGTTTGGATTCTATCCTGCCACAGAGACTGGGAAACAGAGGCTCTATCCTTCCTGAAGATTATATTTCAAAAGAATCACTTTCAGGTCCTTCAGAAAGACACTCCTGGATCTCAAGAGAGATATTTACATCTCAAACGGACAGAGGAGGGATTCACAATTGTAAGCCCTTTTTAATAAATGTGCTAAGAAAGGGAAGTCAGAAGCCTATCATCAGGTGTTGGCTAGAACAAACAGAGAATTCTCCTGGGCCTGGGGTCATTACAGGGAAAGGGTTTTCTGCTTCCAGAAGCCATGCCAGAGTTGGTTCATCTCTTAGTGCAGAGGTTTGCACAGAGTTTTTACGTGCTAAGAATTCTGTAGTTCTCAACTCTCATACATTACTGATGGAAGTGCAAAAGTACAATGTCTTTGGAAAGCAGTTCGATAGTTTCTTTACTAAAGTTAAACTTACGAGTGCCATACAACACTGCAATCCCACTCCCAGGTATTTACCAAAGAAATATAAAATTTATTTTCATTAAGAAACCTTGCATCAGGTCCAGCCCCATGGCCTAGTGGTTAAGTTCAACGCACTTCACTTTGGTAGCCTGGGTTTGGTTTCTTTTTTTTTTTTTTAAAGATTGGCACCTGAGCTAACAACTGTTGCCAATCTTCTTTTTTTTTTTTCTGCTTTATTTCCCAAACCACCCCCATACATAGTTGTATATCCTAGCTGCAGGTCCCTCTAGTTGTGGGATGTGGGATGCTGCCTCAACGTGGCCTGATGAGCGGTGCCATGTCCGCACCCAGGATCCGAACGCTGGGCTGCCACAGCGGAGCATGCGAACTTAACCACTCGGCCACAGAGCCGGCCCCCTGGGTTTGGTTTCTGGGAACAGACCTACACCACTCATTGGTGGCCATACTGTGGTGGTGACCCACATACAAAATAAAGGAAGATTGGCACAGATGTTAGCTCAGGGTGATGAGGATTTTTAGGCTGCTTAATTTTAAAACGGTTTATGATGAGGATTTTTAAGCTGGTTAATTTTAAAACTGCAGATGAGAACCAGGCTCTGAGGAGTGGAATTTGCTTGCCCTTTGATCAGAGACAGTTGCATTTGTGAAGGAAATCTCCATGCCTCCCTCTCTGCGCCAGGAGGAAGGGGGGATGGCCTTATCTCTGGAAACTCTTAATGGGGAAGGCAAGAACTTAAGTTGTTTACTGTCTGGCAACCTCATGTAACTGACCCCCTACCCCAAAATCCTCCTTTGTCTTTAGCTGAAGATAATATTTGAGCGGTGACTTCTGCCATTTACTCAATCCGGTTTGATTCTTATCTAAAAGTTGTGGGACCGCCCAATGGCCGGACCCTACCGGCACTGGTACCATTTTAACTTTTTTTTCTTTGTCTCGTAAAGAGATAACTCACATACCTATGCCTTAAATTTAGCTCTAACCCTCAACTTGGGGCAGCAGAAGCTCTGACTGCCCATGGGTCCTGTCCCCATGCTATTCTATACTATTCTCTAAATAAAAGAGCACTACTGCCAGATCTTGAGAGTCTAAGAAATCTTTCTTTTGACTCCTCAGCTCACCGACCCCGCATCAAGGGCAAATCTTCCTAAGGCAAAAAAGAGGAAGATTGGAAATGGATGTTACTCAGGGCCAATCTTGCTCAGCAAAACAAAAAAAAGAAATCCTGCATATAAATGTTTTAATGGCTTTATTCATAATTGCCAAAAACTAGATCAACTGGTGAATGGATGAACAAGCTGTGGTATATCTAAACAATGGAACACTACTTGGCAAGAAAAAGGAAAGTGCTACTGATGCACACAACATAAATAAATCTCAAATGCATTTTACTAAGTGACAGAAAGCTGACTCAAAGGGCTAGTATATGATTCCATTTATGTCATATTTTCAAAAGCGTAAAACTATAAGACAGAAGAAAGATCAGTGGCTGCCAGAGCCTGCGGCTGGAAGCAGGGGTTAACTACAAAGGAGCATTAGTGAATTTTGGAGGGTAATTGAACTTTCTTATATCTTGATTTTGCTGGTGTTTACATTTTACTCTATGTAAATTATGCCACAATAAAATTGAAAAAAAGATGAATTTACAAATGTCAACTCTTCATTTATATACATGCAACCAACAATTAGAAAACAATGTTAAAAAAGATAACACTTACAATAGCAATAAACTATAAAGTATATGCAAATAAATCTCACAAAGATGTACTTAGCTTGTATGGGGAAAAAAGTATTAAAAAGCATTGAAATATTTTACAGAAGATCTAACTAATGGAGAAATATCACATGTTCATGAATTAGAAGACAATATTGTAGACTCGTCTGTTTTCTCCAAATAAATTATAATTGAATTATAATGCAAGCTCATTCAAAACCACAACAGTGTTTTTCAGCGGAACTTGACAAGCTTATTCTAAAATTTAAGTAGAAATAGGAAGAATAAGGAGAGGGATAATACCAAACAAAATATTAGGTATATTTATGATGCTATAGTAGTCAGGACACTGTGGTGCTGTCATTGGAATCGACAAATTTTCCAACACAATGTAACAGAGAAACAGACCTACGCATATGTACAAAGCTGATTTATGAATAAGGTGGCATAGAAGATCAGTGGGGAAGGAAGAATCATTCAATAAAGAGACCTGGAAAAGAGTTATCTTTATGGAAAACATGAAACTGTATCCTGGCCTAACTCCATACATAAAAATAAATTCCAAATTTAATTTAACTCTCAAAAGCAAAACTAAAACTTTTAGCAGAAAATATAAGAAAATACCTTTTGACCTCAAGGTTCTCTTAGACATTACTGATGGGAGTATAAATTAGTAGACGTGAAAAAAGCACAGCCTTGAGAATTGAACATTCACATACCAATAAACCCAGCAATTATATACGTATACACACACACATTTTTATATGGATATATTTATATACATATTTTGTATATAATATACAAGAGCAGCATTTCATAACCAATAGTATTCCTGGAGATTGATTTTAATTATTGTTAATTTAAAACATAAAATTCTATTAAAATAGTTCCCTTAAAAAATGGAACAACTGAGGGGCCAGCCTGGTGGCATATCAGTTAAGTTCACATGAGCAGCCTGGGGTTTGCTGGTTTGGATCCCTGGTGTGGACCTACGGACCACTAACCAAGCCATGCTGTGGCAGGAGTCCCATATATAAAGTAGAGGAAGATGGGCACGGATGTTATCTCAGGGCCCATCTTCCTCAGCAAAAAGAGGAGGATTGGCAGCAGATATTAGCTCAGGGCTAATCTTCCTCAAAAAAAAAAATGGAACTGAAGACTTCAAGCCAATAAGAAGTTAGCATATGCGGCAGTTAGTGGAGATCAGGTGAGCATGTTCATGATGCCCATAACTCAGATTCTCAATTGGTTTATCACACAGCTTAACAATGCTTGCTTTGGCAGTGGTTTTGAATATTATGTTATTTTAAATATTTTTCATTCTTAGCTGTATTATTTTTAAAGATCTGTACCCACAGTGGACTATTGGTTAAATACACGAAGCACAAGAATCAGTTGGGTTGAAAGACAGAGGGTATATGGAGCATAATATTGATAATATATATGCAAATTTGCTTTGAAATTATCTTTACCAGACCCACACATTGCAATAATCTAATCAAAATTCTCATTCGGCACATCAAGATACCTCTATTTCAAAAACTACTGTTAAAAAGAGAAAATGCAGTGATGATTGAACCCCATTTGCTTTTCATTTACTGGGAATAACCATCCACACCTGCAATTTATTATTTGTAAAGAGCTTCCTCCAAAAAATACTAGCCTCAATTCTGAGTTTGAACTTGTGGGAACTTGGGCACAGTTAACATATCTTTGCCTTATCTTCCTCATTTTAAAGATGAGGATAATAACGGCATCTACTTCACAGGGTTGTTGTGAGGATTAAATGAGTCATTATCCAAAATGCTTGGAACAGTGCCTGAAAATAAGTTATATATTAGTGTTAGCTACTATCATTATTGGCTCATTATTTTCATATAAGGAAAATTATAAAAAATAAACTAGTTATATTTGTAAGAGCAATATACAACAATTTCATACATCATTTAAAAAAATCAGTTCACACATCACACTTCTTACATAATTAATTTAAGTAAATTAGAGAATATGCATGGCTTGTTAAATGGAAACAAATAGAAATTTCTTTGTATTTTTAATATTATCAAAAATTGTTTTAAAATATATTTTATATAATAAATCTTTAACAATAGACTGATTTAAAGTATTTTAACTTAAAATCACTTTTCTATCATACATCATACAAATAATGACAAAATGATTTTTTAATTCCTATGCAGGTCCAAGAATTATATATTAATAATTCACCATTTAGCAAACATTGAGTGCCTATTATGTCAGGCATCATTCTAAGTGCTGGAGATATGGCAGTGAAAATATATAGATAGTCTCTTTTATGGAGGTTATATTCAAGTGAGGATGAGAAATACATGATGATAAGTGTCAAGATGAAAAATAAAAAGTGAGGGGATAGGCATGTGGCTATCTGGGGGTGTAATGTCCCAGGCAGAGGGAATGATCAGCACAAGGGCTCAAAGGCAGGAGCATGGTTCACATATTCAAGGAATAGGAAGGTGGTAAAAATGGTTTTAGGGGCCGGCCCAGTGGCCAAGTGGTTAAGTTCATGTGCTCCAGTTCAGTGGCCCAGGGTTTCGCAGGTTCGGATCCTGGGCATGGACCTAGCACCACTCATCAGGCCATGCTGAGGTGGCAGCCCGCATAGCACAACTAGAAGGATCTACAACTAGAATATACAACTATGTACTGGGGGGCTTTGGGGAGAAGAAGAAAAAAGGTTAGGAAACACTCTGAGTTACCTAATAAATATGAATGTTTATAATTCAAAAGAATAGGAGAATGGAGACTTTGGTATCCAAAGAACAGGCACTTTTTCTCAGATGCTCCTTCATGGAATGCCTCTGTCCCCTAGTAGCTAAAGTTTTTTCAAAGGGAGGAATCATGTCTTACTAATTCTCCTCGGTACTTGTCAGATACCAGACACTTCACATATATTTGATGGATTGAATCACATGAATAGCATATCTGATTGTTTTCTCTGGCCTTGTAATTTCTAGAGAACAGCTGATACTGAGCTCAAAGAGCATGAACTCGAATTTTGAACATGGACATCAATATTAATACCTTAGGGTTACTGACGCAGATGAATAGGATGATTTAGGTCCCACAAAAAAAAAAAAAACATGGACTCTAAAATCTAGGGTCAAGATAAGAGGGCCTCTCCTCTATGACACACAACATAAATGTGATAAATGTACTATCGCAACCAGCTGAAAGAAAACCGTCATGTTATTGGAGATTAAGAATAGTCTGTGGATATGTTATGAGCTTAAGGAAACTAAAATCTAATTAAGCCTCCAGAGACGTTATCTTTGAACTCCCTTGATAGGGAGGAGGGTTTGAGTTAAGTTTAACTTTTGGAGCCAGTGAGACTAACCTGAGATTCAGAACATGTTCTCAGATCACTGAAAAGGTATATCCCCTATTAGAAATATTTAAATAGACATTTTAGATACGTCAGATTCATGTGAGTTTGGTTAGCAATAGTTGATTCCCCGGAACCTGATCACCTCTGAAAAAACTGACACACTCAAGTCATTACAACTACAAAGCTCCAGACAACTGTTGGAAGGAGACGATAATAGGGTTTTTAAGCTGTTCTGTTAAATACATTAACAGAATTGGAGGTTGGGGAGAGAGAGCAGAGGAGTGAGAAAAAGTGAAGGAGCTAGAAAAAGACAAAGAGAGGGCCACGCAATATGATGGAAAGGCAATACTTATACTAACAGAAATGGCCAAGGAATTTTAAAAAATATGGGAACATAATATTCTATTTTAAATTGTATATTTAGTGTAATGTAACTCTTCTCACTAATAGTCCTGAATCTTTAATCAAAGTCCACAACACAAAGTCATTTCATGTGAGTGTCATTTGGGGGGCCAATACCATGTGGAAATAAAGGAAGATGCAGAACGGAGACTGAGAATTTAGCAGAAGTTAGAAATCAGAGTCAGAGTCGACTGGGAGAAATATAAGCCTCCAGGAATTTACAGAAATTTTGGCAAGAGCATTAGACATTCCACAAGATGAGCAAAGGAAATCTGAGCTGATTTGATCTAGATTTAATGGGCAGAGGGATCCCAGCTGGCATCTGGGTTGCAAATATCCAAAAGAGCAGATTTAAGTGCAACAAATATTTATTGCATGCAAGTCCCTGTGCTGGAGGCTTCAAGTCACAAAGACGACCCTGTGTCGAAGGAACATAAAATGCTGCGGTTGTATATACTATTTTTTTAGTATTGCACCATAGTATGATGGGACTTGGCAGAGATGGCATTAAGGGGCTGCTCAAGGCCTTTAAGAAGAAAAGGTGTCTTGTTTGAAAGCCGAGAGGCAGAACCAAGGGCAGCTAGTGTTAGCCTAAAAACCAAACTTTTTTTAAATATAAATTATCTAGGTATAAACACCTCAGTCACTTAGCACCTTAGCCATACTAGTTATCACTCACTTTCAAATACATGTTACAATAAATCTTCCCTTATATTTGCCTAACACTCTAGCTTCTCTACATAGAACAAGGTATGATTGCATATTATTTTTCAAAGGACTACAGTAAAGTCAATTATCCGGGATACTAAAAGAATGGAGTGTTGTGGCTTAACAAATAATCCAAAGAAAACGAATTACTAGACTTAGGGGCATTTAGCAGATGGGGTTGGATATTTGCAGGTAAGATTAAAAATGCAAGTTCATCTCTTTTGTTGCTCCAAGTCCTTTAAAGCACCAGAAAAGATTTTTTTAAACAATAAATCCCTGGCAACAGTGGAAAACAAGAGAGGGGACTATAAGGTACTAGAAACAGAACTTTTAAGATAATTAAAAGCATATGGCATGGTATCATATCTACCGAGAACTGAGAGGACAATATCACTGCTTAAAACACGATCAGGAAAAAGCATTTTGAAGGCAAGAGAAACTCCAAATGCAGTGAGAACACTCAGAAAGTGCAGGAGGTTACATTAGGAAAAGTAGAGACCATTAATAATGGCAGATATGGAGAAGTTTTAAAGAGTAAAAATAACTCTGCGTTATTTTATACCATTTGAAATGTTAGATTAAATCAATTTTTATAGGGAAATTTAAATTAAGTTATTCACTAAGAGGCAGGCAATCTGAAGATAGTAATAACTAGAGCAGAAGTGGTCAAAGTATAAACAATCTACCTCTCAAAACTACACCAGGCCCAGACACCGTTATTACAGAACATAGAAAAAGACGAGAAGCTACTCAACTCATTTTATGAGGCTAGCACACCCTGATGGCAAATTTGGACAGAACACAAAAAGAAAGAACAGAGATGGTGGGAGTAAAAAAATAATAGTTTAACCTCATTTAGAAACATAGATGACGAAATTTAAAATACATAATGAATAATCCATTATGACTAAATGTTTCTCATAGGAATACAAGTGTGGCTCAACATTAAGGAAATGAATTTGGAGGCTAAAGAAAAGCATTCACATGAACATTTCAGTAGGTGCCAACATTTAATAAAATTCAATACTAATTCCTGATTTTAAAGAACCACATGAAAGAAAACAAATGAGTAAAAAATAAAGGTACTTCCTAAATGTGATTAAAGATATCTAAAAGAAAACTACAGCAATGATCATACATTAAAAGCATTCCCATTAACATCAAGAACAGCACAATGATGCTTCTCGTATCCAATATATTCAACATTGTAAAGGAGGCCATAGCTAATGCAATCAAAGAGAAAAAGGAAATGGTGAGGTATAAATATTGGAAAGTAAGACAAAAACCGTGATTATTTGCAGACACTGGGATCATCTTCCTGGAAAATCCATGAAGATCAGTTGAAAAGCTGAAAAGCAATTTAAACTATACAAAATTTAAAAAATACAAGAAGTCAATGGCTGTCCTATATTCCAACAACCACCAATTGGATAACACCATGAAAACAGATCCCATTCTCAATAGCAACAAATCTACATATAACTATTAAAATAATCTTAAAAATAAGGGTTCAATTAAAAAAATAAATGTGTAAGATTGTACAAGAAGATAACAGGACTTTTCTAACAAATGAAAAGTACTCCAGAAAAAAATGTATAGATATTGCACATTACTAGATGGGAAGATTTAGTACTATAAAGAAGGTGAATCTTCCAAATTATTCTTTAAATTAAATTCCATTACAACCACTGATGTTACAAATATCAATGTGAATCTTTTAACTTCACAAATTTATTTTAAAATTTATCCAGGAGAGAAAATGAACAAAAAATACACAAGAAAATTTTGAAAAACAACAGCAGGCATGTTCTCCATTGTAGTAGGTTGAATGGTGACTCCCAAAAAGATATGTCCACATCCTAATCCCCAGAACCTGTAAATGTCACATTATTTGGAAAAACGGGTCTTTGAAGATGTCATTAAATTAAAGGTTGTGAGATGAGAACATTATTCTGGATTATCTGGGTGGGCCCATCCAATGACAAATGACCTTATAAGAGTGAGGCAGAGGGCTGGCCCGGTGGTGCACTGGTTAAGTTCGCACATTGTGCTTCAGCAGCTGGGGGTTCATGGGTTCAGATCCCAGGCACGGACCTACACACCACTCATCAAGCCATGCTGTGGTGGCATCCCACATACAAAATGGTGGAAGATTGGCCCTGAGCTACCAGCCATTGCCAATCTTCCTCACACACACACAAAAAAAGAGTGAGGCAAAGGACAATTACAGAGACAGAAGAGAAGGCGATGTGAAGATGGAAGCAGAGATTAGAGTGATGCGGCCGCGCACCAAGGGAAGCCTGAGGCCACAACAGGCAGGAAGATTCAAGGAACAAAATCCCCCCTAGAGCCTTTGGCAGGAGTGTGAGTCTGCCAATACCTTGATTTTGGATTTCTGGCCTCCAGAACTGTAAGAGAATAAGTTTCTGTTTTGAAGCCACCCAGTTTGTGGTAATACACTACAGAGGCCACAGTAAACTAATAAACCCTTTCAAAGATCAAAGCACACAATAAAAGTATTAATAATTAAAATAATATACTACTAGGACAAAATAGAAAAATAGCTCAATAGAAAACAGATTCATTTTTACATAGGAATTTAGTGAGCGATAAAAGTGATTATTCATGTAAGTAGGGAAATTATGGTGTATTCAATAAACTATATTGCGGCAGTTGGACAACTATTTTTTAAAAATCAATCCCAAACTTAAACCAACCACAAAAATAATTCCCTGATGGGGTTAAAGGCTTAAATGCAAAAAGCCAAAAGTATCAGAAGAAAATGCAAAGATTTATTTATAATCTTGATATAGGAAAGATCTTCGGTTGCAAAACAGAACTCAGAAGCTGTAAGGGAGAATGCGAGATTTTGTGGCACTTGACATGCTGAGCCCCAAAAATATGTGGGAGAGCAAAGGACCAGGCAGACTCAAGGCAATCTAGAAGAAGAAGAAGTTGGAAGGGTGTGCCCTACCAAATATCAACATTGATTTTTTTTTTTTTTTAAAGATTTTATTTTTTCCTTTTTCTCCCCAAAGCCCCCCCCCCGGTACATAGTTGTATATTCTTCGTTGTGGGTCCTTCTAGTTGTGGCATGTGGGACGCTGCCTCAGCGTGGTTTGATGAGCGGTGCCATGTCCGCGCCCAGGATTCGAACCAACGAAACACTGGGCCGCCTGCAGCGGAGCGCGCGAACTTAACCACTCGGCCACGGGGCCAGCCCCTCAACATTGATTTTTTAAAGCACAGTTTAGCATTACCTAGTAAGTTGAATATGTGCATACCTTATAAGTCGGCATTTCTTCTCTGCGGTCTACCTTAATAACTCTTCTACGTGTACATCAAGAGACGTGTAGAAAAATGTCTATAGCTCTGCTCACATAATAAATACATGAGACAACCTAAATGTCCATCAACAGTGATATGGACATATAATTGTCATGTATTCAAAAACGTGAATACAATAGTGAAAATAAACCACCTCTACATATATTAATATGGATGCATTGCAAATATATAATATAAAACAAAAAAGCAAGCCATATAGGAATAAATAGATGTGACATTTAACTGTATATGCCAAGTTGGCTGGGTCATAGGGTGCTCAGATATTGGTCGAATATTATTCAGATGTTGCTGCAAGGGTGGTTTGGAATAAGATTAACATTTAAATTGGTGGACTTTAAGTAAAGCAGAGTGCCCTCTATAATGTGGATGAGCCCCATCCAATCAGTTGAAGGCCTGAATTGAACAGTAAGAGCAACCTCCCAAGCAAGAGAGAATTCTCAAGCAGACTACCTTTGGACTTCACCTGCAACATTAGCTTCTCCTGCTTCGATAGCAGAGAGCCTTCAGATTCAAACTGGAGCATCTGCTCTCCTGGGTGTGTCAACGTGCCAGCTTGCTCTCCAGATATTGAATTTGCCAGCATCCATAATCACCTGAGTCAATTCCCTACAACAAACATTTTTCTACATATATATATATATAAAATATATATCATATATAAAGTACATATATGCATATACTTTATACATATAGTATATATATGTACTTTATACATAAAGTATATATATGCATATATAAAGTATATGTATATGAAATATATAACCATATATAATATATGATTCCATTTATACAAAGTCCCAAAATAGGAAGAATAAATACCATGCTATTTTGTAATATATACACAAGTGGTAAAACTACAAAGAAGAGCAGGGAACAATTGACATAAAATTCAGGGCAGTGGTTACCTCGTGGGAGATGGCAGGGGGATACAATAGGTCCACAGGGGCCTTCCACAGTAATGGAAATATTCTGTTTCTCAACGTGGGCACCAAGTACATAGATGTTCTTCTTATTACTATTCTTTAGCATGTACAGATATATATGTGTGTATGTATGTATATCTATATTGTGGCACATTGATAGTATGAACTAATAGGCCGTAGTTTCAAAAGTGAGGTAGAGCTGTTTGTCTGTATTAACATGGAAAAAAAATCCATAAACTAAGTTGCAGAACACCATATACAAAAAGTACCCATTTGTGGAGGAGATACACATACATACAGATATTTGTGTGTGTGTGTGACAGAGAGAGAGAGAGGGTGAGTGGGTTGGCTGGTAGGTAGGCAGATAGACGAATGTATATATTTGATTTGCACATATATGTTATGTAATTATATAGGGAACTGTTTGGAAGAATACACATCAAACTTAACAACGGCTACCTCTTAAAAGAAAAAGGAATTTGGGAAAGGCGGTCAGATAGGGTTGGGCAGACAGTAGGAAAAGACTTTCACATATCACTCTGTAGACTTCCGAATATTTTACAGTGAGGATAAGCTAATATAGTACCTGTCTAACAAACTTTTTAATTAAAATAATAAAAAGGATATGACTTTTTTAGAATTTGGAATGGAATCAAAGTACAACAAATGCCATGGGGCTTTAATAGTGTGAAATGGCTGTCAATGAAAGCATTTTCGATGTGATTTAAAATTAAATCTGAATGATCAATCATGCTTTCTCCTATAAGCAATGAAAGCAACAAGATTACATCTTTAAAAGTGGGCTCTACTTTCCTGTCATGATTCTCTAATTTGACAGTCATCTCCTTTTCAGCCAACACCATCATTAATGACCAGACCAATAGTCTTGTCAATGAAACCAATTAATCTTAGCTCACACAACATGACTGTCCTTAACACATTCTTCCTGCATTTAAAGCTAAGATGCAGTGCTTTCTTTGTCTCTAGCCAACCAATTCTTCAACATAAGGTCATCCTCTTCTTATTAATTTCTTCTCCCAGCATCCAAAGTTCAGTTTAATAACAGACAGATGAAGTCACATGAGATTAATTTTATTACCCCAAACTTTTATGTGACCATAAATTCACAGCAAACCTTACTTAGGCAAATCTCAAAAGTAAATAAGTTTCTCTTCCTTTTTAATTGTCCTGTTCCTATCCTCTGCCAGGACCTGAGTTAACTGCTGCTAGAGATACAAAGATCAGTAAGATGCAGTCCCTAAATATTCTGGCTGGGTGAGGTGTACAAGGCTTTTTAAAATAAATTTTTTTTATTAACAGAATAAAACATGATCATTGTCTAAATTTTGGAAACGGGTAAAAAGCATAAAGAAAAAATAAAATTACTCAATATTGCACTATCCAGATATAACCTCCTATAACACTTTGATGCATTTTCTCTGGTCTTTATACAATTAGAATATTATTGATACGATTCTGCATACAGCTTTCTTTGTTGTTTAGCATTATACTATAAGCAATTCTCATATTATTACAATACTTAACAATCATAACTTTCAATAACTGCATGGTAGCACACTATAAATATGGCAAGCAGCCAGCAACAGAGGAAGGCTTTCTGGAGATGCTAATATTTCTACTGAATCTTAATGGAATGTGTTGATAGGGTGGAATGGGTAGTGGGACTCAAGGAAGGGAAAAGCATCTGAAAAGTATTCCAGAACTACTAGAGGCAAGAGAAACATAGGATTTTGTCAGAAATCTGAAAGAGTTCAGAACTACTGGAGTACAGAGTTCAGTTGGGAATGACAGAAAACAATACTAGAGAGATACACAAGGGCCAAATCATGAAGAGGAAAGGTAACCTGGACTATGCAATCATGTGCTGAGCACTAGGCACAATTTTGTATATGTTGTGAAGGGCTTTCTACTCTATGCTAGAAGTTTGAAACTTACCACTGAGGCAATGGGAGGTGGAGATGGAGTGGTCAATGAGAGATTTTAAGCTGGGAAGTTACATGATTAACTTGGTAATTTACAAAAATTGCTCCAAGAATTATGTTTATGAAGATGTTTTAAAATATAAGTTAAGAGAAATAAGCAAGACAGTACTAAAGCAAGTTGGAGGCTTTTATTTCCAAGACTTGGGTGGGGTACTGGGAGAACTACTACCTATTTGTAGAAAAATAGGAAAACAGTGCAAGAGGGACTGCTATGTGGAGATCATTTGGGCAAAGGGTCATTTGTGAGCTGCCTGGTACGAAAGAGGAAGAAGAAAAGGGAGAGCAGTGGAGCGCACTGAGAAGGAAGAGACCTAAAGAGGAATTTCAGGAGCTGTGCTGTGGATTGGACTCTAACACTCCTTGAAGACGACCTAGAAATATCTACTTTAACATTTATTTGAACGTAACTCTGTACTAGAACTTCAAAACAAGAGCAAGCCAGCCAGTTTTTGCTCATGAAAATAATATATAAACAGTATGATTAAGAATTATGTAAAAACAGTGACAAAGAATTTTAAAAAATAAAACACCAAAAAGTAACAGTGGTTATCTCTAGCTGATGGGATGATTTTTTCTTCTTTCTATATTTATTTTCCAGTTTTTTACAATGAACAAATAATTTTGTAACACTTACAAATATATATTCTCTTTGAAGATGGGTCTAGACTTGGGAGTCATTAGCCTTTAAGTTACAAATTATGCTAGGTATATGGATGAGCTAGCTCATAAGAATATACTTGATGAAAAGTAGCCTAGTAACAATCTTGAGAAATACTAATATTTAGGAACCAAGGTAGAGAGAAAGTAAACCACCAAAAAATTCTAATAACAAGCAGCCAGACAGGTAGAAGAAGTAGGAGCGATTCCTTTCATCTAAACCAATGCAGGACAGGAATTTCAAGGAAGGAAGGATTAAGGGTTTCAATTTCCATAGACCAGCAGTCAAGTAAAATAAATACAGGAAACTGCCTATGGGATTTGGTGCTTCTGAGTCATTGGTGACATTTCCAAGAGTAGCTTTAGTAGACTAATGGTGGAAGAGGCCAGGCTGCCATGGATTAAACAGTTAATGGGAAGTAAAGTCAAAATAGAATGTTCCTTTTTCAGGAAATGTGGCTGTATTTTCACTAGAGAGAAGTTGTCATTTAACAGCTATTTAGTCTGCCTCCGTGGAAAACAATCAGCATAAATTTCCTTCTTTCTCCTTTAAATTTACAATTAATTTTCAGAATTGAAATACAGTTTTGCTCAGCATGGAGATTATTACAAGGATGAATTAAATAAAATATGAAAGGGATTCACACAGGGCCTGGTACCTAGGAGAAACCCAACAATGTTAGTTTTCTGAAAGAATTACATCAAAAGAATAACACTGGTCATGGGAGATAACTGATAGGAAGGAGTTTTTCTTTTCTGTCTTGTCCAATTTTTCTAAAATATAATTTGTTATTTTTATATTTTGATGTTTCCATTCCCCAGAAGTGTGAAAATAAAAAATCACCAGTGTGAAATCTCAGTTTACAGTATGAAATCATATCTGTGAAATCAAAGCACAGTTTAACTCATTAAGTATTGGGAACTGATAACCTATATTCAAGGCACAAACATTAATACAACAGATCTCTGCATTGAAATATATACCGAAATAAATGTAGTATTTAGTACCATATCTGATACATAAAAAGTGATTAATACATAAATGAATAAGTGAAAAAATCTGTGGTAAATTGAGTGAATGAGGTGGTGCCAAGTTGAATAAATGACATAATTCATGAACTTGCATAAAAGCCTTACCCAGGAGTCTGTTCTAATCCTGCCACTCAATAAATGGTTCAGTGAATCTCAACTTTTAATACCTCATTTGTGAAATGGGCAAAACAAATATCTTACATATGGGTGTTTTTAAAGATAAACTAATCACTTAAGAAGCACTTACTCCATGTCCAGGGTATATGTGACTTGAACCCTGGCCAATGATCTGGAGCAGAGGAGCACACAATCAAATCAAGACTCACCAGAAAGAGCTGCAAATGGAACCCTTATTCCCAATGCCTCATAGGTCCATAGGAGGCAGGAACTTTCCACTCCGTTCCCCTGGAGGGAAACATATGAAAGCACACTCTTCACTCACTCCTCCTAGGAGAGGTGGAGCAACCTCCCTGATAGGTGGGTTGAAGACAAGGAACTGAACATGCTTGGCTCAATGCTTTCTGGGGTCCTGTTTTCTGCAGAGGTGCACTCTGGTATACTTTGTGCACACCTGCAGTTGTCCCGCTGTGCCAGTGCTTGAGTCAGTAAGTCTATCTTCCTCAAGAGTAAAATATTAAGAAGTTCATTATGGCTGCACATATAAGCCATGTCCTGTCTTCCAGCGTTTGCTGTGAATAACATAGACACTTCGCTCTCCATCTCTCTCACTTGTTCCTGAACTCAGGTGCTGGAAGACATGAAGACTTTCTTCCCTTCTAAAATTCCCAGAGGATTCATTGCCAGTCATCCCATAGAAAAGGAGTCATTTGGGAAAATGTAGCAGTATCGCAGGAACTTCTTTCACTTTTTATCTTTCATAGAACACACTCAAACCAGTTGCCATCTTGCCAAAACTGCAGAAAAATAGGGAGCCAGGCTTAACTATGTCAGAGAGCTAGTCTTTTTTTTTTTAAACTTCTTCACATCCAGCTCATTTCCTGTGTCATTAAGTTCTGGTCACCAAATGTCCTACCTCAGTGATATTAACTTCATTTTTCATTTTTCCTCACTACCATTTCATAGATAACTAGTAAGCTCTCCAAGATATGGTGGGTCAAATCTGTACAGGCAGCTCTTTTCTAAGATTTGGATAATAAATCTTATTAAAACACTCATCTGAACCTTCCTTCATTGGATGTCACTATCTATGTCTATTATTGGTAGATCTATTTATTCTAGGTTTATTCACAGTTCTCTGTACCCTCCCTCACTACTCATACATTTCATGGGTGGAGATAAATACATACTTTTACTTTATAGTCAGATATACACTTAATAGAATAATAGAATACCAGGCCACTACTAAGTGACTTATTTATATTAGATCATATCTCATTATCATCATTTTATAAATAAGGAAGTGGAGGTTCAAGAAAATCAACTCACTTTCCCATGGTCATACAGCTTGAAAGTGACAGAACTAAGAATTGACTTCAAGTCTGGTTAACTCTTGAGCTCACGTACTTAACTACTGCTTATGGTTTTAGGTTGTGAAATGGCTTTGGGGAGTTTTATTTTGTTCTTAAGTTATACATTAGAAGCATTTTTCCTCAATTTTTTTAACAGAAATTTTCATACATAAAAGTTTAATTTTACAGTGAATACCAACATAGCCACCATCCAGGTTCTACAATTAACATTTTATTATACTTGCTTTAATCCATATCTGTTCACTAACTTATCCTTCTATTCATCCATCATTCCATCTTATTTTTATGTATTTCAAAGTTGTAGATATCAGTACACTTTCCCAAAATACTCCATCACATAGAACATTAACCAGAGTTCAGTATTTGTTTATAGTTCTTTTTTCTTATGACTTAAAATTCGCATACGATGAAATGCACAAATCTTGTGTACTATTCCATACTTCCCTGTCAAAAAAAAAGCATACACCTGTGTAAACCAAGCCCCTCTCATGATACAGAACATTACCATCACTCTAGAAGGTTCCCTCATGTCTGTTTCCAATAAAGCCCCCACCTCCAACCCCCAGCGGCAACTACTGTTCTGGTTTATTTCCACCAGATTAGTGTTGCCTTTTCTATGACTTCAAATTAATGGATTCATGCAGTATGTACTCTTTTGTGTAAGGCTTAGTTCACTCAGCATAACGTTTCTACTATTCATCTATACTGTGTCTATCAGTAATGCATGCCTTTTTATTGCTGAGCAGTAGTTCATTATATGAATGCACCACAGTTTGTTTATCCATTGTCCAATCGATGGACACCTGGGCTTTGCCATATTTTGGTTTTTATGAATAAAGGTGCTATAAAATTCTTCTACAGTTCTTTTTGTGGCATTAAAGCATTTTAATTATTGAGGCTTATGGTTTGGAAATAGAAAATACATAAGAGAATAAAAAAGACTTGGGGGTTAAGAAAGCTGGGACAGTGGTCTTCAAACACAGGATGAGCTGTCACATGAAGAAAGTGAATCAGGTTGATGTCCTGATTTAGTGCTCAGTGTCTGCTGTTCTGCAATCTAATTGTGGGAACTCACCTTCTCTAAGCCTCAATTTCCTCATCTCTCAAATTGAGATAACAGTACATTCCTACCAGGGTTGTTGCGAGCATCAAATGAGATGATGTATGTAAAGTGCTTCACCATTGTTGTTGTTACTTTTATTAAATTAGCCATTTTTACTTAAAAAATACAGGAAAGGGACTTCTATGATGCTATGTTAGTGAAATTGCTTGATCTGGGATGGGTTATAAACTCCAAATTCAGGAGAACTGATACACAATAATTAAAGAATTGCTTTGTGATTAATCCATGAGCTTTCTTAATTAGCTTATCCAAAGTTCACTTTCCTTTGTAACCACCTACTAGATCTCAGGCCGTGTTGTAGGATGTGGGAATGTTACAATGAATAAGCCTCATGGATCTTCATAGGAAAGATAGAGAACAAATATGAGGGGTAAGGTAATACAAGTTGTACAGAGAGTGCTTTGGAAAACATATATCTGGGTGACCTAATGCTCAAGTTTCTCATAAGCTTATTTTTGTTTAGAACAGCACCCCAAGGAAAACAAAAGGCTTTAATTATCCATAAAATATATTTACTCATTTCTTCTCATCTTCACACCATCCCTCTTCTCTTGGCCATGCCCTTCCCAAAAATCATCTATTAGAAAAGTGCTGAGATTCTGAAGTGTTAGTGAAAGCACCTGAAAGGATGTGAAGGACCAGACAGGACTCCTCATCCTCTGAAGATCCCTTTATTAACAGCAGTTTACCCTTCTTTCCCTCCTGTCCCTCACTTTGAACAGCCAAAACTCAAGACTATATGTAGGAATGCGAAACAATAAATAAATATGGTTATATCTTAACCCATCTCAATCTTTAACAGATTTTTGGCCAAGTAAATTGATTTTAACAATTAACAATAGGTTTTTTAAGATTTAAGTCATCAGCACATTAACTCACTTAACATTAGTGTTCCTAACGACAAGATTACTATCTTTGAAATAAACTGCCAACATGGTACTCAGTAGTAACTGACCTCACTACTCTGGTATTCTATTTATATGGAAATATTGCTTCAGTGATATTTGGCTTGGATTTAGAATGTATAGGTGGGCTTACAGCCTTATTAACATGCCTCTAGGCATATGGCTTCTTCAAATATACATTAAGAAACATGTATATTCAAAGAGGGTTGAAACATAACCTTATGTATAACTCTCAGAAAAGAAAATCATCCCTGGCCTGTTTTTTGTTCAGTACTAAGAGAGGCAGCCTCCACCGAATCTCCAAACCCTTAGCCTTTGCACACAATCACACAAGTACATCTTTCCTTAATGATTTAATATTTATAGCCTCTTTCTAGCCTGTGTAAAAGTGCACCAGAAAGATGCATATTACATCCATTCCACCTTTGCTGAATTTTTTTATTACAGATATCCATAATCTAGTAATCCCATTAACAAGCACATATTTTGTTTCAAGCATGTTAATGGAGGACAATTTCTTGCAGCCTGGTTAATCTATAAGAACCCTTCTTAAAGACCAGAGGAGTTCCAAACTTAAAGATTTTATCATCAGCCAGGCAGGCCTGCACCAATCAGAAGGCAGAATTAATCACTGAGCTAAGAGGATCGAGTAATTTGTACTATCTAAAGAGCACTAATTTAAAAGCAATGTAAAAAAGGATCAGGGCCTTTAACTTATTTTCAATAGTACTTCCAGCTCATTATAGTCCTTCAAAGTCTTTAGCAAAATCAGACACGGTCTATTTTGAGGCCTTCAATCTTTTGAGGTGAAGTTACTTTTTATTTCTTAGAATAGCTACCATTTGCTAAATATCACCTTCAACAGGCCTCTTATATATGTGCATTATCTCAGATTATCCTTACAACAGGCCTATGAGATAGGCATTTTTTAAAACCTACAATTTAAAGATGAGGATCCAGAGAGGTGGATCACTTACCCAATGTCAGACGGCCAGTAAATGGTGGAGTTGGGAATGTGAACTTAGATCTTATCTGTTTCCAGGGCCTGAGTACCTGGCTACTATATCATTCTGAACAAATGAGACTCCTGGGTTCCTCTGAAGTCTGGCCATACACCTACACACCTGGGGGGAAAAAAACTCCTAACATCTGGAGGAGGAGAGGGAAAGATGCCCGAGGTTCTCTGAGTTCGGCTTCCTATCATCGGTGTCAAAGAAGTAACAAGTCCTAGAGAGGAATGGCTACAGGGTGTGTGTGAGACCCACGAAGTCAAGCCTCAGCAAGGATTCTTGTGTCCAGATTTGGCACAAAGTCATCTGTTTGTCCCCATCCCTAAGAGTCACTCAGGCTGGGATAATGGGCATCCCAGTGGTATCTGTACGGTCAGATATCTGAGGACCAGAGCTTCTCACCTGAAATATTGGTGCATTATAAGACCCTGAAAGTGCGACATAAACCCCATAGGGGAGGGAACCCTAAACATGAGAGTTTAAATTTCCACTATCCCAATGAAATGGAGACTAAGAAGCAGAGATTGTTTTTATAGAAAATGAAGAACAATTTCCGGCACATTGAGTCCATCCGTGCCTCCTATTCTTATTTCTACTCACAGTGTCACAGTAGATCCCATTTAACTAACACAGTATGTGAAGTGCTAAGTGCTGAAGTGCTAAGCATTTAGCACAGAACTTGACACATAGGAAGTGCTCCATGAATGTTAGATAAGCACATATTAGACAATACATAATAAATACCTTTTGAATAGAAGTAAATGTATAGGTTATACTAACTGTTCAATATATCTGTCATAGAATTTAGTCAATTATTTCAGTGTAATATTAAAATCTTATATACGTTTTTAAAGACAAAACTTTAAAGAAATGAACTTTCAAATCTGATTTCAAAATAGGTTTTTCTTTTCTAAATTCACAGATTTGATGTAACATCTCGTGTGAATATACAACTTCCTATTACAAAGATTTTTATTAATAACTTATTCTCTTAGCAATGGAATTTGGACTCAGTTTATATATATATATATATATATATATATATATAATTTAAATATGCTAAAGTCAACTTCCTCAACCTAAAATGCACATATGATGCAGGGAAATGTAAATAACTCTTAACAGTTTAATGTCACACAGTATTCAGCAAACTTGTGTTCTAGCAACATAAAAAGAATTATGGGCAACTACGTAATGCATGTGCTGTTAAGCAGAGTCCAAATTATTTCAGAGGAGTGTGTTATGGAAATGTAGGTGTTCAGCTCTTTGAAACCAAAATGACAGATGTTACTGTGTGCATATTCTTCTTGCTTAGATATTTGTATTCAGAATTTTAAAAGACTTTGAATGTAACAGTTTGGTTACAGAATTTTTCATTTCTTGCCAGAAAGATTTCTAAATTTTCTGGCCCATTATAAGGCCCTCTCCAAGTCAAGAAGCAGCTTGAGTGAAGGTGGCCAAAAGGTATGAACTTCCAGTTATAAGATAAATGAGTGCTGTGGATATAATGTACAGCATGGTGACTACAGTTAACAATGCTGTATTGTATATTTGAAAGTTGCTATGAGAGTTAATCTTAAAAGAAAAAAAGATTTTGTAACTATATGAGGTAATGGATGTTAACAAAACTTATGGTGGTCATCATTCTACAATATATACATATATCAAATTATTGTATTGTACATCTAAAACTAATACAATGCTATACATCAATTATATCTCAATAAAATAGGAAAAAAGTTTTGAGTTTTAAAACAAGATTAGCATATGAAACAAGAAAAAAATACCTAATATATTATCATATCTAGAAGAGAATACACATATTTTTAGGATAAAAAAATTGAGAGCATTAACCTTGATTAAATAGAAAGGTGTTATAATGGACTCTGAATAAAACTTGCCTTCCTCTACCTTTTTTTGTGAGGGGAGTAAGATTGGCCCTAAGCTAACATCTGTTGTCAATCTTCCTCTTTTTGCTTGAGGAAGACTGTCGCTGAGCTAACATCTTTGCCAATCGTCCTCTTATTTTGTATGTGGGACAACGCCACAGCACGGCTTGATGAGCAGAGAATAGGTCTGTGCCTGGGCACTGAACCCATGAACCCTGAGGTGTCGAAGTGGAGCGCATGAATTTAACAACTATGCCACCAGGCCGGCCCTCTCTACCTTTTTGAAAAATTTTGTTTTATTGTGGTAAGAATGCTCTTAAAATGAGTGTTACCCTTTTAACAGATTAAGTGTACAATACAGTATTCTTAAATATAGCAGATCTCTAGAACCTGTTCATCTTTCATAACTGAAAATTTATACCTGTTGATTAGCAACTCCCCATTTCCCATTTTCCCCAGCCTGTGACAATCACCATTCTACTCTCTGGTTCTGGGAGTTTGACGATTTTAAAAACTTCATATAAGTGGAATCACGTAGTATTTTTCCTCAACAACTGGCTTATTTTACTTAGCATGTCCTCAAGTTTCATCCATGTTATTATATATAGTGGGATTTCCTTCTTTTTTAAGGCTGAATAATATTCCATTGTATGTATATACCACATCCTCTTTATCCACTCATCTGTTCATGGACATTTAGGTTGTTTCCACATCTTAGTTATTGTGAAAAGGGTTGCAATGAACATGGGAATGCAAATATCTCTGATCCTGATTTCAATTCTTTTGAATAAATACCCAGAAGTGTGATTGCTGGATTCTATAGTAGTTCTCTTTTTAACTTTTTGAGGAACCTCCATACTGTTTTCCATAGCAGCTGTACAATTTTGCATTTCCACCAACAGCGTGCAAGGGTTCCAATTTCTTCACATCGTTGCCAAGACTTGAGACATTTTCCCATCCTCAAGAGTGGGCACCACAGATCTATTATGATAAAGTTTCTGTTCCCAAGGTTGGAATTTCTCTCTAGAAATTTTAGTTTACCTATACTGTAGGTAACAGCACTGATGAAGATTTAATGAACTCTGAACACATGCATAAAATGTACAGAACCACAAATCTTGCTCTGCAATTTATGTCAACAGAAGACTTCCAGATTTGTCTTGAAGTCTATCAACAATTCATTGTACACTTAAAACCAGTTTTGATAAATTCTTATCTATTTTATTCCATAAACTAAACCTTTGCATGTTGGTCTTACTCCAGTAGAAAAGAGTGCAGAAGATCACCACCAATAAGAACAACTTATTCAAGCTGATGATTAAACTGAATCAATTGATTTCAGGTTTTAACTATCATCCTCTGTGTAATTTCTCACTAAATAACCACTAGAACCTTCATTTTCAATGTTGAACCACTATGTAATTGAAATACCTTGTATATCTTCTTCTGCTTCAAAATATAACATTCTGGTAATTATGTGCAATGTACACTTTCAGAGGGGAATTGTGACTAGGTTTTGAAAATCTCAGATATCCTTTCTTCACAGGTATTTATTCCAGAAAATTCATAGTTATTCCTTCAGCACAAGTAGGTCAAACCAAACTAGTTTATGAGTAGATTAAGCTAACATAAAACAGACTTTTTCAATATCTATATCTAGATATTTAGAGAAAACATATGGAGAAATGACTGCAATTCATCTAGGTTAAATCTTGTGGCAACACACTGCAACAAATTTGTTGTACTGGATACTGACTAAAATAAGTAAGTCCTTGGTTAGGACTTAATTTTTTATCATACCAACATTTTTGTTGAAACAGCTGTCAACAAAATTAGCCAGGATATGAGACAAACCCAATTTCTCTCTCTGGAATTTGGAACATCTATGTATTTCATCTTCTCCAGAGGCAAATTAGTTAATAAGAGGGACTTTGGGGAGAGTCAGCTGTAAGACTTAGAAGAAAATGCTCTGGTGATCAGGTGAACTGGTCAATGAGAGAGAGAAGTAACTAGCTCAACACAAAACATTCTGGGCATACTAGAACTGGGCTATTATTTTTTAAGACAAATAGTGATGCAGACTAAATAAGGAAAGATGAAATATGTCTTGTTTGCTTATGCAGACTTTCCAAGCTACATCAAAGCATCTTGCACTGCTTTTCTCCAACGTACTCCTACAAGAATCTCTTGATTCAGTACAGAGCCCAGCACAGAACGCTAAGCAATTTAATGAGTAAGACTCTCAAGTTCTATCTCTGCTCATGTGTGTTCCCACGCACACCATGTGCATACCTTAATTATAGCCCCTATCTAATTTTACTGTATTTGTTTGCTTGTCTTCCTGTCCCACTACCGGGTTTTCTTAGGGCAAAGTCAGGATCTTTTTCCACTTTTCATCTCCAAAATCTAGCCCCATTCATGGTATTAAAGAAGTGCTCCACAAATATTTTCCATATAAATAATGAGTGAATGAAGCTCGCTCCCGCCTTGAAAATGCACCTATATTCCATGTTAAAAAAATAGAATTTATCTATAAACTTCATTTTTATATATTCTATTACTGAATTTGATGTTTTTACATCAATTTCATTAAAATAATAATAAATAGTACAGAAGCAGTAATAACAACAATGTATGACAAAGAGTATCCACAAATAGAAAACTCCTCCTTCCTCTCAAGTAATTACTGCTAACAGTGTCTTGTGTATCCTTCAGACATTTTTATTTTGTTATTTAAACAATTTATGCATATATGACGTGCTTCCTGCCTCTCTAACTAGATGCTGGGCTCATTAAGTGCAGGGACTGCAGCATCTACTTCTTCCATATTCCACATAGTGTCTAACCCTGTGCTGGACACCTGGTAAGTACGCAATAAAAATAACTGCAGCTGTGATGGTTCTGTTGACTCTGTTAAAATAGGAAAAAAGAGGGGCTGGCCCTGTGGCCGAGTGGTTAAGTTCACGCGCTCCGCTGCAGGTGGCCCAGTGTTTCGTTGGTTCAAATCCTGGGTGTGGACATGGCACTGCTCATCAAACCACTCTGAGGCAGCATCCCACATGCCACAACTAGAAGGACCCACAAAGAAGAATATACAACTATGTACCGGAGGGGCTTTGGGGAGAAAAAGGAAAAAATAAAAAAAAAAAAAAAGGAAAAAAGACAAATTGCAAGCCATGCAGAATATTATACCAAACCAGGACAGCATTTAAGGCTGAATAGTAAAAATCTTTAATGACATTGGTTAGTAATCCCGGGGTCACAGTGCTAAATTAGGATGAGTCATTTTTAAAAACTTGAGAGAGAGGCACTGATTCATCTAACAAATTTGTGCAGAGTAAATACCTGGCTACATTCTGTGGGATATAGAGAAGTACAACCACCTTATGAAGCAAACATTATTATAAGCATCTTACAGACAAACTGAGGTTTAGAAAGGTTAAGTATTTGCCCGGGGTTACGCAATTAGCAGATGGCCAAGTTGGAATTCAAATTCAGGCAGTCAGACTCTAAAGTCTATGTGCCTTGAAGGAAAGGAATGGACTTGAGAGTTAGTATAAAGGAAATATTAGAACAGGCTTAGTAACTGATTCCGTTGGGGCATGTGTGAAAGAGAAGCACGCAAAACAATCGTGAGGTTTCAAGCCTAAATTTCTCAGGAATAACTTGAGACAATTTCCAGATCAGTATTCAAAAACACACATCAATACTGTATGTCCTCCCCAAGCAAATATGAAAACAAATGTTATTAGTGACGACTTAAAGTTATAAAATATAATAATCACTCACTAAATACTACTACTTTATTTTCTCTGTATAATTCTACACATACAAATATACTGGGATTTTTTATATCAATAATAATAGGTGACTAAGATATTCTTGGCTAAAGTTTTCTTAACAGACACAGACACGTGAAACAGGTTAATAAATGATGATTTCCTGCACTCAGAGGTTAAAACCTTGCCAAGCTCACACAATCATGGCAGGATCAAGCATCTGCCAGTCAAGCATTCTTTCTGGTAGATTCCAGGCATTCAAGTCCATGTTAACTATTGGAGTAGATAAAAACCGCAGAAAACTGAAACAGGAATATGGAGAAGAGTTTTCTTGTACCAATATACTTTCTGGATTGGAGCATGTGCTCTCTATTTCCTCCTGATACTGAGGGAGGCTTTATGTCTTCTTATTAAACTTATCCAGTAGTTCTTACAAAAATTGCAAATGCAGATCCGAGGGCCAACAGGATTGAAAGAAATGTTACCACAGAGAAATTACAAGAATACTGTGACTCCTAGAGAGACTAAAAAATATGGAACACCATGTGAGAATGCCTGTGTTTGTTCTCCTAAATGTACTTTGTTATTTCTGTCCTGTGAAAGCAGCCAGAACCATCTCACTCAATTGGATAATAATCACCGCCTGGAACACTGATTCCCTCCACACTAGGTATCTTCATGAATGTTTCTCCCTAAATATCAAAATTTTCCCCTTACTAAAAGCCTGTCATGTGCAGAGAGCTGGTTAAGGGAAAGAAAAGCCAAAGTGATATTTGATGGGACTTGTTTCTCTGCCCTACTTCTAATCTGGAAATCTTCAATTTGCATGCAAATCTCTATGCGGATTTGTACCTTAGAAATTTTGAGAAAGATCCTCAGTCCCAGCTTCCAGGAAAAGATTAATTGCCTCCCAGTATATTTCATAAAATGGAATACTTCTGTGAAACAAAATATATTCACCATGGAAGTATTAGAGGATTTAGAGAAGATATGCTGTTGTTGCAATTATTAGGCTATATCTGCACAGCGAAACACACTAGATAAGATAGGAATCATATATTCAGCTGTTTTGCTTTGCCATGGTCCAGCACCAACTCTGAGGATGGCATGGATCCACAGACAAAAACCACAGTGCCACCTACTCTACCCAGTCATCTTAGTGTGTCACAGTAAATAAGACCACATTCTTTGGTCACATTCTTTAGTCAGAGCTGATAGTAGACAGTAGAATATATATTTTGACAGAGAACATATCTCTTATGAAACATTCATGAAAATGTTTTGTTCAACAGGTATGTTAGTTGCCTAGGGAAGATCTCCTAAAACAACATTTCTGTATCTTCATATACATGGCCACAATCATGGTTGCAGGCGATTATGGTCAAAGTGATTTTTTTCAAATAACAGTTGAACCCAATATTCTAGAGATATGTGAGCTACTAATTCCTAATTAAAACTGACTTTGGAGAAATTAAACTAAGTTGCCTCAGACATCTTGGTCTTGAACTGAGGTCAGTCAAACTCTAAAACCATTTTTCTCATAGATATGTGTAAGCAAGGCACTACCAGAGAAAAAAACATGGCAATGATGAAACTTCTGGTTTATGTATCCTTTTTCAGTGAGAAAATTTGCCAGCTAAATCAGAGTTGACTTCCAACTATGATGCCAGGAGATACAAGAGGGGGCCAAATATTGTTAAATAAGTTGGAATTGCCTGGAAAATACAAAACAAACAGTGAATGGAGGGCTACTACTTATGTAGTGATAGAGCGATTAGAGCCTCAACATATATATAAAGTAAAGCCTTCCTTAGAAGGGTGGGGAATGCTGGACCTCCAAGACTCCACTGCGATTAGCCTCTATCAGAAAGGTGGTTATAGCTGCATAAGAGTTATGAGAAGAAAAAAAAAGTTTCCCCAAGGTAGGGGTGGGGAGAGGAGTTACTGTGAAGAAAAGTGAGGATACTGGTTGTACTAGTCAGGGTTCTCCAGAAAAACGGACCAATAGGAAATTTTATATTTATGTGAATGCATATACATAAGAGATTTATTATAAGGAATTGGATTGCACAATTTAGAGGCTGACAAGTTCCACGATCTGCAGTGGGCAAGCTGGAGACCCAGGAGAGCCAATGGCACAGTTTCAGTCCAAGACCAAAGGCTTGAGAACTAGGAGAGCTGATACTGTAGCTCCAGTCCAAAGGCCAGCAGCCTTGAGACCCAGGTAGAGCCAATGTTTCAGTCTGAGGCCAAAGGCAAGAAAAACTTATGTCCCAGCTCCAAGGCAGTGAGGCAGGAGGAGTGTCCTCTTAACTGCAGGACAGTCAGGCTTTTTGTTCTCTTCAGGCCTTCAACTGATTGGATGAGGCCCACCCACATTAGAGAGCAATCGTCTACTCAGTCTACTGACTCAACTGTGAATCTCAGGCCAAAACACCCTCACTTACATGCAGAATAATATTTGAACAAATATCTGTGCATCCCATGACCCAGTCAAGTTGATACATAAAGTTAACTACCAGACTGGTTATACTGGTTGTAAGTCAGTAAAGTGGCAGTTACTAGAACTAACACTCTTAACACTGTAATCCCAGGGCAGGCAGGACATGGTTGTATGGAAAAACTGAAACAGCTGATTGATAGAACAGTAATGGGCTCAGGTGTGCCAGGACATTAAGGCCCTGACATTAAATATTACCCGCAAAGAATTGCCATAACAGAGCTCCTTATAATAACCATCTCAGCAGCGGACCCAGCAGAGTTGTAGAGGTAAATATTCTTTAAATATTGCTTCCAAGATTGAGTCTTGCCCTCACATAGTATAGCTGACCGATACTGACCAAGAAAATAGTATATCTCTAAACTTCTCTCTTTTAGCACAGAGCTACTTAAGCAACTGACAGGGAAAAAATCACCTAAAATATCACAGAAGTCAGAAATTTCTCTGATGATCCAAAAGGAAAGACCTATATGGAAATGGGAACTCTCAATGAAGAAATTATCACCAACTACAGTGCAAATGGTGAGCCCAATTTCCTCTCTAACTCTCTCCAAGAGGAAGTAAACATGCAATTAATAACATTTTAAGGAAGAAATACAGATCCTTACACAAGACTGATAAAATAAACAAAGCCTACAGAATATTAGACGACAGGTAAAGACAGACTAATAGAGGGAACCTATACAAAAACAGAAAAAAACAATTTCAAGAAAAATGAAAGTTGTTAGTAACACTGTATTATATAATTGAAATATGCTAAGAGAGTAGAACCTAAATGTTCTTACCAAACACAAAACAAATAAATAACTATGTGACATAACGGATGTGTTAATTAACTAGAAGGTGGGAATCCTTTCACAATGTATACATATATCAAATGACCACGATGTACACTTTAAACATCTTACAACTTCATTTGTCAATTATATCTCAATAAAGCTGAAAAAAATAAAAATAAAAGTGGAAAAGGCAGCTGGCTTTTGAAGATGGAGGAAGGAGTTCATGAGCCCAGGCATACGAGTGTCTTCTAGAAGCTGGGACATCCAGCAAGGAAATGGAGACATCAGTTTGACAACCATGAGGAACTGAATATTGCCAACAACCTAAATGAGCAAGGAAATTATTCTCCCCTAGAGTCTCCAGCAAGAAACCCAGCCCTGCAGACACCTTGACTTTAGCCATATGGACTTGTGACCTACAGAACTGTAAGATAATAAATTTGTGCTGTTTTAAGCTGCCAAATTTGCAGAAATTCAGTATGGTAGCAAGAAGAAAATAATGCACACCACTAGGGTGTGGAAAGTAGAGGAAGAAAGAGAAGGGAAATGTCACTCAGCTCCCTTCTGTCCAAGGAGATTCCCAAGCAGCAGATCCTTTAACTTAAGGAAAAAATGCAAATGGTATTGAGGGAAAGAAAATGAATGGCATTTGACTTGTCCTGAGTGAAGACTCTCAGTTATACATAAGTTTTAATTAGCTATGTAAATAGCACTAAAGTAGTGCTTTAGAAAAAGAGGGGGAGATACACAAACCATCTATATTTGGCTTTGAAATTGATCTTTATTATTATTAAAAGGAAGCAGATCTTCTACTCTATCCTCTTCTCTCTGAAAAGCCAACTGATAGTCAACAATTATGTCTGCTTTGAATTGGCTTAATATCATTAGTCATCAAGGAAATTCAAATCAACACCATAATTTGGAATTAAGAAGACAGATTATAACAAGTATTGGCAAAGATATGGAGAAATGGATCCCTCATTTCTTGCTGGTGGGGATGTAAAATGCTGCAGCCACTTTGGAAAACATTCTGGCACTTCCTCAAAAGGTTAAACAGAGAGTTATCACAAGCAATTTCATTCCTAGGTATATAACCAAGAGAAATGAATACATATGTCCACATGAATATTCATAGTAGCCTTATTCACAATAGCCAAAAACTGGAAACAATCCAAATGTCATCAACTACTGAATGGATAAACAAAATATGGTATATCCATACAATGGAATATTATTTGGCCATTAAAAGGAGTGAAGTACTGATACATGTTACAATATAGATGAACCCTGTAAACATTATGCTAAGTGAAAGAAGAGTCGCAAAAAGCCACATTTAATATGAGTCCATTTATATGAAATTTCCAGAACAGACTAATAGAGATAGATAGATTAGTGGCTGCCCAGGACTGAAGGAAAGGGGAGCTGGGGAAAATGAGTAGTGATTGCTAATAGGTATAGGATTCCTTTAGGTGGTCATGAAACTGGTGATTGTGGTGATAGTCACACAACTCTATGATATACTAAAAACCACTGAATTGTATGCCTTAAAAGTAAATTGCAACGTCTGTGAATGAGATCTCAATAAAGCTGTTATTTCCAAAAGAAGGGCAAAATAATTACTTTTGAGGGTTGGAGGAGGGAGAGTAGTTCTTAATTTTTCCTCTGTGATCCTCTGGAGGGGAATGAGGGAGAGTAGAGAGGAGAAATGCTAGAGAGGAGAAATTACTTCAATATTATTTTAAATAGAAAGTCATAGACTTGTCTCAGGGATTTAGCAGCTGTAGAAAGCATAGCTTGTCAATTACTAACGAGAACTTAAAGTCTTATAGTGAAGAATGTAAAAAAACTATGAACTATGTTCAACATCAAAATTTATTCTATTCTTATCTCTATACTTGGGATGTTTGAATTTTTTTAGGCATTGTTTGCCTCTGAGGGTGCTTCTATTAACATATTTTGTGCCTTTATGAAGACAGTAGTCTCCCATGGATAGTCAGTTCCTCAGCCGGGATTTTCAGAACCAGATTCATTTAATTGGTAAATTTATCTCACCCAATTTAGAAGTAAAAACAATCCCCCTGCCTAAGACTTCTAATTCATCTTTACAGATTGTAGTACACTTAACTATGAAAAACACCGTATAGAAAAGGAGTAGCCAAGCCAAAACTGACTTAATCATCTGTCCAGGAAGCCAAAAGCAGGAGAACACGTGAAAAAGAGAAAAGAGGAGTTAAGGTAGACAAAGCTAGAGAGAAAGTAGAAACAGTAGAAAAAGTGAGAGAGAGAAGCTGAAACCAAGAGAGGCAGTTGAAAAGATGATTTAGCTCTGTCATTCAAAATCCTTTTGTTGCTTCACAGAAGGAAATTCACACACTCCACATACATCTGAAAAATCCAGACTGACAAATGTGCTATTACAATTGTTTTATCTGGCACATGGTGGCTAGATCAGTTGTGACAAGCGTGGAGTTTCTGCTGAAGGAAATAAGTTTTTCAACTTTCCCATTGGGAAAACAACAGGCCTTTGACTGGGAGATGAGAAGATACTCCTTTTTTCTCTAATCCTCGAGAACAATGGGAACCTTAGTCGCCTATAAAGGAGGAGGAGGTCAAGGGACTCCCATGTGGGAAATAAGTTTGGCACTTGCAACATACATGGCATCAGGGAGGACTGCCATTAAGGGACCCCTGTGCAGAGGCATAGACAACGGATCTCTGATGGTTAGTTTTAAATTTTCCTTTTTCTGTCTGATAATTCCCTTCTGCGAGTCCAAACCGTTAATAAAGTTTTGTTAAGCCTAAGAGTCAGATTATTAACAATGTTTTAGGGAGTTACTTTTTAGTGTGATGTGTTAATTCTCAGTGTAATGCAGACTGGGGTAGGTGTAGGTGGCAGCAGCATGGAGAAGCGGTTGTGAGACAACACAATATGACCAGCATAAAAGTCTGAAGCACTTGCCCTAAGAAAGAACTGATAAGTGACAAGCAAACACACCTTTGGAACATATAACCAAGCATTCTCTAGTGTTTCTCAGAAATACTTGGGAAAGGAAACCAGGTGGAGACTAGGTTACTTGTTTAGGTTACTTAGGTAATTTGAGGGAAGGGAGGCTCAGGCTAGGTTGTTTGGGTATTAAAGGACAAAAGCAACCACTGAAGGTCCGAGAGGTTGGAAAAACTTGGTTTTATAGTATTAGTTAATTACCCAAAAAATGAAAAGGGAAAGTAGCATGGTTTTGTGATCCTCCCACTACCTCACTGTTGTGTGACCTTGGATGGTATTTAGTTGCAAAGAGTCCAAGATTTCTCACCTATGGAATGAGGAAGTAGATAATCTTTAACACTCTGTTAGTGTCAGCATTACTGGAATAAGTGTTTGGTATTAAGGTGATCACTGCTAAGGGAATAACACGTGTGTATGTTTTAAACACATTATTTTAAAAATTAGTCTCTGATATTGCTAAAATATGTGCCTGTACAACACCTTTACAATTGTTGATCTGTTTTCCGACTCAACAGTCCACATAATTGTCTTTAATTGTAACATGCTCCTGTTTCTCCCACTACATTTTTTCTGATCCCAACAGTAAGTTCTTATCATTATCTAAGATTTAGAACAGCAAAAAACGTGAATATAAATTATCTAAGACCCCGTTACATACAGATAACCAGCATCAACATTTTTGTGTACTATACATAATTTACATAAATATGTGTATATTTCCATATTTTTGAGACTTTTTTTATTAAATTTACCTTAGCTATCTTTGAATGTCAGTATAGATCTATATTATTACTTTAAATGCCTTTACATTATCTACTGTATGAATAAACAATAACATAAATTGAATTCCATCTCTTGGGACATTTAAATTTTTTCAGACATTTTAGTATTATGAGCAACACCAAAATGAACATTCTTTTTTCTTGAAGGGAACATTCTTATCATTGATTTTTGCTATTATTTCCTTGAGGTAAATTCCTTGAAGATTTTCTGGGTCAAAGAATATGCATATTTTTAAGGTTTTTGTTAAGTATTGCCAAATAGTACTCCAGAAAATGTGTACCATTTTACTTTTGCGCTTTCAGCATGTGACAGGGCATTTACTTCACATTATGGAACAACGATGGGCGTTCTTAAATTTTAATTTTGCCAGCAAAACAGGTAAGTAACAGTATCTCATTGTTATTTTAATTTTCATCTTTTTCATTAGTAGTGCAGGTGACCATTTTTCATATTTATTAGCCAAAAGGCTAACAGACATAAAATACATATTTTACTGAATTGCCTATTCATTTCTTTTACAAATAGTTTTCTCCTAAGTTTGTCATTCATCTTATACATTGTTTTGTAAATGGTGTTAGCATGGTTTTAAATTGAGAATATCAAGACAGATTCTAAAATTGAATGAGGTATGTCACCCAGTATTCTCTCTTCTACTTTTCCTTAGATACAAGATACCCTCAGGAAAAGTATCACAAGGCAGGTTGCTGGATAGAGAAAACAGGCCAAGTAAAGGATCTTAAACATCAACAAATTCTGATATTTTTAAAAATCACCAAATACATTTTTGGTGTATGAAAATTTTTTAATCTGCCCTGAGTATCAAAACTTTGACACTACTGCACTTTACTATACGCACTTTTTGTTTACAAAAAATTGATAATATTCGGACAATATAGAGACTTAAGCCATATTTAATATCAAATAAGTGTTTCTGTACCAAATAAAACAATTAAATATTCTCTTTTCAAATATAAATATTTTGATAATTGAGGTATGCCAATACCATTTGTAATCTCTTGCTTCCTCATGAAAATATCTTGAAATGGGTTAATACTTCTTCAAGCATGTAGTTTAATAGATAGCATTTGTTTTGTTGGGTCTTGAAAAGTTATTTTTATCACTAATAATTATACATGTGGGAATATTCAATAACACAAACTAAACAAACCTAAACACAACATTTGAAAAGATCTAACATTTCCAAAACTGCTGTTCAGAAAATCAGCCGGAGATTTCCCTAAAGTAGAGAAATTTTCTGATACTTTCCCGCATGTTGCTTAAAGATTGTTCCATTAGTATAGATCCAATTGCAATAAGTCAGGATTCATTTTCCTAAAGCCTCTTCATCTATACAGATTTTGAAAAATAGCTATGTTCTTTCCCTAGTTCTTTAGCCTAATTAAAACAGCTGTAGTCTTTGCAAAAAGAATTTCAAACAATTCACTGGCAACTCACTGATATGGTAATTATGCTGTGAAAATTCAACTTTTCCAATATTTAAAAGTATATTACACTTGTTGAAATGCTTTCCTTGCATCCTGAACCCAGCCAAAAATAACAAAAAAAAAATTTTAAGTCATTTATTTATCCTGGTGCATTTTTTAAATGTCTTTCAACACAAAGACTGAAAAACTCTATTAAAACTTGGATTACACCTAAATAATTATAAGTAATGCATCTTCTTCCCATAATCTTTATTTTGTTATTGCATTTAAAGGGATGTTTTCCCTTAAAGCAAGACAGGTTGGTGTGAATTAATAACAATTTCAGCAGATCTAACATTGTGATATTTTACCTAAATTTGTATTTAGTGGTGACAGTTTAAGGAAAATACTACATGAGAGATTTTTACCTTCCTCAAATTTCATTTCATATGGGGTGCAGTAAATATGTTTTAAGTAGATGCTATCTGGTATGCCGTTCATTGCCTTTCACCTCTTGTGTTCTCTTAAACTTCTGCAAGCAACTCTTAAAAACAAATTCCCTGGCCAAAAGAACATTTTTAGAAACCATGGCAAGAAAATCACTGACCGGTCTTGTGTGTCCCTTGCTACTATCCTGGCCCAAACTAGAAGAGGTTGTGGAAAGCATTCCACAAGGGAAATAGTTTATAAATCCTTATCGTACATAGAAATGGGCATCTGGGGTCTGGAAAAGGTCCAGCTGTATTCAACATTACCAAAAAAAAGAGTTTATGTCATAGACTTTTGGTCAGGCAACGGACTGGGTAGAGTACTGGCTCTTTGGAGGAATGGATAAAAATTCAAAATGACCTTGAAAGACTGAAGATACAGGGATGATGCAGGCAAGTAAGGTGCTTACCAGGAATCAGTGCAGAGCTATTGATGTGAGGAGGAAAAAACCAAAGAAAGAACAAGAACAGTTACATGAAATCCATGAAAGAAAGGGGTTTTTTTCCTTGAAAACAGACAGGCTTGGAAGAGGTAATACCAATTTTAACATCTTTATCATCATGATATTTTACTTGGAATTCCAAGTAAAACTCACTCATCTTAATTATAGCAATAACAATAATTATCATTTGAATGGTTACTTCATGCTAAACTATGTTACGTGTTTGATGAACAGTACCACATTTAAGCCTCACAATAGTTCTATGAAGTAGTCAGGTAACAGTCCCATTTTAGAGATCTGAAAAAAGAGGATTAAAGGGCTTAAACGACTTGCATTAAGGTCACCCAGCCAATAAGTGGCAAAAGTGGGAGTCAATACGAAGTCTATTAGACTTCAAATCCATGCTTTCATCCCCTACAATGCCCAATTCCTGTAAATGTCCCTTTGGGTTCTGCTCGAGGATGCTGAGGAGTAAATCACTTTTTGAGCTTCTTTCCCTTCTTACATCTATTGATTTAAAAGCTGCTAACTACAGGAAAACAGGGAATAAAAATATAAGAAGTTGGAAAGGCAAAAGAAATCTTTACTAGTAATGGATCACCTTGCATTTAATTGAAATGTAAATTTACTAAGCCAGTTCTCATCACACCCCTGTGTATGATGAATATGACCTGGAGTCTAACCCCTACCCTGTGGTCTCACTAAGCTATAAACCCTGATAAAGTTACTCCACCATGAACTACAAGTAGATGCAGGGGGCACCACTGCTAGATAAGATGGAATTCTTATTTTTCCTCTATAGACGGGCATCCCCTTTGCCTCCAGGTTATACTTATTTCCTCTCAGCTGCTTCCCACGGGCCCTATCTGGTCTGGAATATGGACAAGGAAGGTGTTTCTCTAGGTGACATAGCATGCAGAGAGGTGGTATACATGGTAGAGAGGTGGTATAACAGAGCAGTTAAGAACATAGACTTGAGCCAGACTACCACGTTTAAGGCCTGGCTTTGTCACTTACCAGTTGTGTGATCTTGGACAAGTTACTTAACCTCTCAGTACCTCAGTCTCCCCACTTGTTAAATAGAGACAATAACTGTACCTACCTCATAAGGCTGTAAGGATTACATGAATAATAATTTGTATATTCTTGGTGCGTAGCAAGCATTGCATAAGCACTTTCTATTGATACTATTAAGCTTTCAGATTTTAGGAAAGAAAACCTTGTAATTCGTTCTTTTGTCCCTACAGGAGGTTCTGGCCACAGGCAGTCCTGTTTCCTTTCCACCTGGTTTTATTCTCCAATAGAATAGTCACAGATCAGTGATTAACACGCTGGAATACTACCTAGCAAAACAAAGAACAACTTATTGATTCAGGTACAACTTGGATGGATTTTAAGGTTATTTTGCTAAGCGAAAACAGGCCAATCTCAAAAGGTTACATACTGTATAATTTCATTTATATAACCATCTGTATAATTTTTTCCTTTCAAGAATGGGAACAAATTAATGGTTTCCAGAAGTTAGGGACAGGAGGGAGGAGCTTAGTACGAGGGAGTTTCTTTGTGGTCATGGAACAGTTCTGAATCTTGATTGTAGTGGGAGTTCCATGAATCTAAACATGTGGTAAAACTGCATAGAGATACACACATGCACACATATACACAGGAATGCATGCAAAATCTGGCAAAATCTGAATGAGGTCTGTAGATGTCCCAATGTTAATGTCCTGGTTTGGTTATTGTATTACAGTCATGCAAGGTGTTACCATTAGGAGCAGTTGGGTGTAGGGTACACAGGACCTTTCTGTACTATTTTTGCAACTTTCTGTGAGTCTTTAATTGTCTCTAAATAAAAAGTCTTTTAAAATGTTGATTAAGGATGCTTTTACCAATAGACGAAGCTGGGCTAATTTACCTATTTGGCCAAAGCCAAATTCACCAAACTGTTATTTCAGGAATACTATTCAGTTAGGAGAACTGTTAATAAACTGAACACTACATACTCCCCTCTTGGAGATTCCCCTCTACATTGCTTTGTGGTTCTCAATCCTGCCTGTGCATCAGAATCATCTAAATAAAAAATAAAGGCAGAAATGAACTTCAAGTCAAAGAAATAGCCACAATTCCAAGCCACACATTGGAAAGAATATCTTCCAGTTACAATGAAATTTGAACCAAAAAAGTGCAGGACTCTGAGTGAATGCTTGCTTTCACAGGTCTCAGGCAGCAGACAGATTCCCTTAAGCCTTCAAGCCCTGAACATTTGATTTAGGTCTGTGGTAGACAGTCAAAGCAGCAAGAAATGATCTCTTAGGAAAACGGCTCGGTAACACAAAACAAAAGGGGAGCAGAAGTAAAGGAGAAATTATACCAGCAAATCATCTTCCTTTTCTGAGAGCCTCTGGAGACTGCTTCAATATGAGGAGAGAGACAAGCAACAAGCAACTCTACACATGCAGGCCAGTCAGTTGAGCAGAAATTAACTACAAGATCCCCACAGAACACCTCTAACTCTAAGGCATTTCAGTGAGTCATGCTGACCTACTGCTCATTCCAAAGCTGGCGATGATGAGGGCTGAGGAAGGAGAGACCACCATAAATCGAGGAGAGAAACGGCCTCCAGCAGAAGATATTACAATTTGGAGAGAGAATGATATGAGACAAACCTGAATTGAAGCTCCTGAGACGCTTAAGCTCATTTCCTCTGACATCTTCACACATCACACTTCAGCAAACAGTTGGCCCCATTCAAAGCTGAAAAAAAGGGAGAAAGCCTAAGCATAGACAATTTAAAAATAAGCAGCAAAATAGCATAAGCAAAAGGCAGACAAAGGAAGAAACTGAGGAACAGGTTCTAAATATTTTTGAAAATTTTAACAATTTTAACAGGTAAACTTGAAAATTCTGCTGAAGGATGTAAACAAGATTTGATTAAATAGAAAGACATCTTATCCTTGGATAAGAAAACTGAATAATATGAAATTCCTGATTCTCTGTAAATGAATCTATAAATTCAAACAAACTCCAATCAAAATATCCATAGGCTTTGGGGCGGGAGCCTGAAAAAAAGTGATACGGCAGTTTATGTGGAAAAATAAATATATGAAAATATCAAAAAAAAATCTTTAAAAATTTTATAAGGAATTATTCTCACCAGATAAAATGTATATGAGAAGTTTATATTTTAAAAGATTTATACTGGCGCAAGAATAACACTTCTGAACAGAACAGTCCAGAAACAGGTCCAAACACATTAGGGAATGGATTATATAATAAAGGCAGCAATTACATTGGATATTCAATATTGAGTAAATGGTGTTAAAACAACTGGTTAGTTGCATTAAGAAAAAAAAGTGTTATAGCTGCCTCAATCTTTACATCAAAGCTATTCCAGAAAGATTAAAGCTTTAAATGAAACTATAAGAGTACTGTAAAAAAACATGAATAATTAAGAAAAATAATCTTGGTGTGGAAAGGTCTTTCTAAGCCATACTCAAAATCCATAATGAGAAAAAGATAAAGGTGACTATAGTAATATTAAAACTCTTTGGCAGGGAAAAAGAAAAAAACTGAACAAAATCAAAAGGGAAAGTGTTTCAAAATATGCAACATTTTTCCTTAAGCAAAGACAGCGCTTATAATTACTAATCAATTAGAAAAAGATGCTTCTAAACGAAGTGCTCATCATAAGAAACTGATGAAATAAATTATGGTATATCCATTCAATATATGTTTTAAAAAATGAGGTTTACGTGCATTAATATAGAAAGGGTCCCAAAATATACTAAATGAAAAGTGAAAGGGATAGAAGAGTAGCTATCATGTTAATAAAGATAAATATAGATATTACTTTTTCACATAAACTGGGGCTATCCTTGGACGCAGAATTATTTAAAATAATATTTTGACTTTGTAGTATATTTTCCAAATTTTCTATAAAGAACATATTTCATAATCAGAAGAAGATGAAATAAAAGAATAAAGTGACAACTTTCAGTGATGCATAGTGAAAAAATTAATCACCTTACTTTACATAACTCATGAGTAACATATGAGAGAGACACTTACAGCAATAACTTTTATTAGCACCACAGAGGGAAATAACAGCTTCATTATGTTTATTTTTCTCTTTATAAATCCCTGCATCATGCAAAATTCAAAAGCATAATCTAGGAGACTTTGTTCTTGAAAATTCTTAACTCTATGCTATTTATCCAAGTTAGAATATCTTGTAATGTACCAGAGCATAATAAGTAAGTCATTTTTATAGCACAATACTGAAGACACACCTGGTGCAAGTTGACTTAAACTCTTCCTACTTCTGAGCTGGAGGCAAGACACACACTAAAGCGTGTTTTTCCCCAAGTAGTTATCAGCTTCAGTGAAGAGTTCTGATAATTTTCCCAGTTATTCTCTAAAAGCTATATGACAAAAAGACACCATAAGGACTAAACTACCTAGCAATAAACAAAGATGCCTTAGAGAATTTGCTGTGTTCTGCATCTCTTGAACAAAAGTATACTTCTAAATGCTATGTGTTTTAATACTTAAATATTTCATTTTTTTAATTTAAAAAATATACTCTACGAAAAACACACAACATAAAATTTAAAGCAATGCCTAAGTGTATAGAAGTTGTTATACTGCAGGTTGTCCTAATACATGTGCCGGTGGACACAAACATCTCATCAAGTGAGAGTTTATACTTTTTTTCAAGAGCCTGCAATTCCATTTCAAAACCGGCTTCTAATCACACGGCCCTGAAGCTTTTTGAGGGCAAGGACACCAGTATCGCTAGACCTCGGCAGAATGGGGCATTTGAATCATTTGACTATCTGTGTTGTCATTTCTTCACTTAACAGTTTCTTCCATTGCCTCTTCAGCAGCCTCTGCTGCTACTTACGAAAGCCCCTCATTACTGAGTCGGCCATGTTAAAGGAAAAGAGCAAACTTTTAGAGTGACTACCGCGGAGGCTCAGTGCCCAATTCAGGATGGGAAGAACTCACAAAGGATGAGGTGGCGAAGACAGCAGCGGAGGAAGAGGTGACGACCTCCTCGATCAGGTTCGGGGCAGAGAAGGGGGCAGCTGTCCTCAGCCCTGAATCACAGCAAAAGGAAAGAGCGCACTAGAAAAAAAGCGCGGAAGAAGACCTCGTAAAAGCTTTTCTCACGCCCCTGCCCCTTGCCCGTGAGCTTCGTTCCCAGTCGGCTCATCATTCATTGGCTGAGCAAGTGTGATGGACAAAACTGCAGTCCAACAAATATGCGAGCCCAACGAGTTTCCCGGCTTTATCCACCTTCCACTAGCCTAGGTGGTTGAAGCATCTCCCACAGACCGCTTGCGTTTCTTGAATTCCAGCTTTACTGATTCAAAAATCCTTGGCACCTGGCCCCCCACCCCCCGCCGCCGCTTAAACTGAAAAGGTAAAAATACCAGTAAGCTGTCTTTCCAATTAGCTTCTTACACGCACTCAACTTGAACTCACCTTTTGATTTAAGCCAAGAATTTGTGATAAAACCTATTCAAGAGACAGACTGGGAGGAAATACACCAATCTGTGTATAGGGCATATCTTCCTGTAGTGTGCTTCTGAATGATTTTTATTTTCTGCATTTCTGCTATTTTGCAAATATTCTATAATGACATGAGTTCCTTTAATATTGAAAAATATACAGCTGGAAGGGGCTAAATACTTTAGTAGGTGTTCTAAGATGCAATAAGGATGTTGCAGTCCATGTAGAAGTTTTAAGGTCTCTGCCATCCGTGATGTATGGCAAAGCACAGTATGTATCCGATTTGGGAACCTCTGAAGCAGTGAGCCAGTACACGCTATTATAGTCGTCGTTTTGGCCCTGGTGTATAAGTAAATCTGCGGCCATACTCATTCTTGATGGATGCAAAAATCTCAGAAATAAAACAAAGGCACTCTCAAAATTGCTGTGGTATTGCTAAAAGCAATAATTTGCTTCCTGATTTTGTATAAATTATAACAACCTAAATATCCAAACATAGGTGATTGACTAACATAGTATGTCATGGGTTGTAATATTTTTACATTCATAGACACGGAGGGGAAATTGTTGTTAAGCAGGGATAAAAGCAAGATACTAAACTATATATGGTGGGATTTGGGAAGACTATTAGGTAATTTTATGCCTCGAGACCCAGAGATTCCCAGTCTTCCTCCTGCCACAGCTCCTTCCTTTAAGGTCTTGAAGGAAAATATATGTGGGCGGGGAAATGGCAAATGTGAAATAAGGTACCACTTTATTATTTGTTGTATGTGCCTTTGTGCCCAGTGCAAAGCTCTCTGGTAAACTGAGTTTAAGGGGCCTCCACCTCACACTAACTTCAAACCCAAATCTCAGGATCTAATTACCCTGTAACCAGCTGCATGGTGCAGAAGAGGTAAGAACATGATGTCATCTATAAGAAAAAATGAGCCACATTTGAGAGTGTGACCTCCTCCCAAGTCAGGATGGAGGGTGGCCCTGGGTCATTTACCCATCCTACTCATGGAAGTGAAAGCAACAGCTTATATAGATGTCTTTTCAGGGTGAGGTACTCCTCCCTTCCCCTTCCTCTTCTTCCCCATCCCCACGCAGTGCCACCCTCCTCCTGCCCTCTCCCTTCCTTCTCTCACCCACCTTTTTCTCTTTCCACCCTCCTCCCCTTTCCTTCACCTCATTCCCCTCCCCTCCCTCTTCTCTCTCTCTCCCCACTTTCACTTCTCCCACCCTTCTCCCCTTTCCCTCCTCCTCCCTCCTTCTCCCCTGTCCCATTTCTCTCCAATCACTTGAATGTGTATGCTCCAAAGAAGTGCTAAGATCTGAGAAATATATCAGAATGTTAATAATAGTTACCTTTTTTTAAAAATTCCCCTTTTACTCAGTATTTTCTACTTTTTCTATAACAGGCCCACTTTTTATAATTAGGAGGAAATGCTAGATTTTCAAAGTAAGATGCACTTTATTTGACATTTATTTATTTTAGGTTGCAATAGAAGAACATAAAGTGATCATTTTCAGTGAAAGGCAAATTAGAACATACACAAAGAAAACATGGTTAGTAACTTGAGTTTACAATTACACAGTATAAGATGAGAAAACATATTAAGTACTATGTCATATTAACACCTTGGCAATAAACAATAACTTCATTATGATTAAATTCATAGACCACTATGTCACATAAACAAGCTCACAGTCATATCATATATGGTCTTGATGGACATTCTTAAATGTATGCTAATCTTTTTTCAAGCAATTAAATTTCACAATGCACTGTTCTAGTTAGTATAAGTACTGTATTTCTATAACAAAGTAATGAAGGCACAGCTAGTGCAAGCATATTTAAACCCTAAATTTTCAGGGCCGGAAAAAGAAAAAAAAAACACTTGCATTGATACTTCAGGAACTTTGGTTTTTTTTTCAAGCAACTATTTGTCTCAGTTAACAATTCTGACAGTTTTCATAGCTATATGCTGGTAGGAACATGACAGAGACTTCACAAAAATCAAAACTCTGTAGCACCAAACTAACACGCTTTAGATAACTGACAGCAGTTTACATATTTTGAAGAATATTACACTACAACAGGCTAGATAGAATAAACTGATACTTAAGACACTTTTAGACAATGTTTTAACTACCAAGAAAATACAAAAACACCAGACTGTAAGGAATACTACTGTTGAGGTTATAGGGCAGGACCCCCACCCCCACCCCGACAGTGCCATATAAACCTGCTTCATTCTGCATGAAGTTTTGAGATTCTTAAAAATTCTTTCAGAGGGCCTATTTTTTATTTTCGATATTTTCTGTTTCTGTAATGTTTACCATCAACATAGGTACCGTTGACTTCTCCTGTATAGTAATAGACTGATTTCAAGATGACATTATCATGTAAAATTTGACCAATTTCAAAGTCCTCATCAAGGATAGCATCTTCTCGTGGTTCTAGCTTTCCGATTTGGGGAATCTCAGGAGGGCTAAAGAAATTGAAGAATGATGCAGTAGAAACCACTCTTGGCTGCATTTCAATTTCTCCAGTAGCAGCTGTGTGACCCTGGGTGGTTGTCACGGTAACATCTTTTCCTCTCCTCCAATCTATCTTACAGCCTTTGCAATCTTGGATTTGCCATCCCCAAGAGAAGAAGGGATCATCGTGATCTGGTTTCGACTTTATTATATATGTCTTGGTCAGCACCTCATCTCTGAAGTACGGATTGGGTAGAAAACAAAATTCAAATGTGTAACTTATAGGCTGGCCAGGTTTTGAGAACTTCAGGCTAACATCTGACAAGAACTTCAAAATAGGCTCGTCATACTTCTGAATCATGGGCCCGAGCTTGTCAACATTCTTTAAAACAGTCAGCCAGTAGTCAGGAATGCCTTTAGGATCTTCGTTTTTAGGCTTTCCCTTCCGAGCTCTTTTAAGATTCACTCTTTCTTGAGGCCTGACTTCAGGAACTCTTTTAGGAGCCTCTTTCACTCCAGTCCTTGCCTTAGCCTCTGTTGCCTTAGGCTGTTCTTTGCTTCCTGACATTGCCTGGGGGACTTCTTTAGGATCTTCTTTTACTCCAGGCTTTCCCTCCAGAAAATCTTTAGACTCTGCTTTTTCTTCAGTCTTTGCCTCAGGAATGTCGTTAGGAACCTCATTTTCTCCAGGCGTTTCTTCGGGTTTTTCTTGAGGGTCGTCTTCTTCCTCACCTTCTAAGGCAGGCATTTCACTAGGGCTGTCTTCCTGCACCTCCTCGTCACTGCTGAACACCTCATCCTCCGAATTCCACTCACATTCTTCTTCTGTAGGTTCATATTCTGCATTGATGATTTGAAATCGCCGATCATAGAGAGGCTTACTGAGTTCTGCATACTTTCTTTCGAGATCGTGAATTGCCTTTAAGAACTGAGCGTCTACCTTGTCACATTCATCTTGAATATTTCGGAGCGCCTGCACACGATTTCTAACTGCCGGGGGCAGCCGATCCAAGAAATTTTTACCCGACGGAGCCCGTCGCACCCTTCTGGAAGGCCCAGATACCCTCTTCTTTCTATATAAGCGGCCGCGGCTACTGCTGCTGCCACTAGTGCTTCTGCTCGAGCTACTGCTGTCAGACTCTTCCCCAGTATCACTAGAGGAGTTAGCCATCATCTCTTCAGCAAACCCCTGGGCGGCAGGTTCCGAGACCACCTTAAGATCCGCTTCTGCCATTTTGCAAGCCTGCAAACCTCTTAAGGTGGTGACTACCGCTGAGACCGCGCGCCCAGAGATGGGCAGAAAATGACTCACGGATGCATGGGTGGCGGCGGCGGTCCAGGCTGAGGAGGTGGCAGCGGCGGAGGCAGCAGTAGCGAGGGGCGGGGCTGGGCTGCGGCGATCGCGCTGAGGTGACAGCGGCAGCGGAGGCCTGGGCGAGAGCGGCGATGGCAAGGCCTCTCCAGGCTGCAGCTGTGGCGGAGAGAGGCGCGCCGCAGCCCAAGAGCGCGGTGCGAGACCCCAAAGTTCTCTTCGCAGTTTAGATCGCCGGCCCCCTCCCCTCGCAGTCAGACCTCCCGTTAATTTAGTTCCCAGTGTGCCTTTAGCTCGCACCTCATTTGCTGGGCAAGCTTGATTGACAGCCCCTAAGCCCAATGAATGACCAAACGCACCGCCCCCTTCAGGCTCCGCCCGCCTTCCCAGACGCTCCTTGGTAGCTGAGGCACACACCCCTGGAAGACGTTTTTTCCACTCAAAATTCTATCTTTATAGTTTTATACTTCCAAAAAAAGCTTATATATTAGGTAAAAATACTAGCCATAGCCTCTAACAGGGGAAGAGGAGTATCTTTCTCCCATCCGCTCATCCTTAATTCCCGATTGGTTTGTCAGGGGCCTCTTGACAAAAATCTTGTTTTTAAAAAATTGGAATACTCTAAATGGCATCATTGGGTAGTGTGATTATGGGTGATTTTTTTAAAAAATCTCTTTTATCTAAATATTCTATGAGCATGTATTTTTACATTGGAAAAGAAAGGAGAGTCGTTTATTGGCAAAGGGGGGAGGGGCTCGAAAGCAGGCGCATGGCATTCCACGTCGCAGTTTTAGTAAGTGCTGTCTGTGATGTTTGGCAAGCCTGGTTTCTATCCATCTTCAAGGTTTGCGAGCCCATGTTGCCGTGAGTCAGTTGCACCATTTTTACTATATTTCTCTCTTTAAGCTGGCGTAAAATGTACCCCAACCGTGCTGACTTGCCACGTAACCCTTCAAACCTTGCAGATAAAATAAAAGGGCATTCAAATGTTAGGTAGTATTATTGAAAAGCAGAAGGTTTGCTCTATACATCTGTGCAGCAGTTTTCAGTTCCACAAACAGCGGAATGGGAGGGGGAATTTGTGCTGATGAAAGTGCATCCTCTGTCAGCGTCTACTTCACAGTGTCATGTACCACCAATTTCCTTCTAGCATTGTAAAATTCTAGCCATACTAAAGTATGATTTACAAGTCCAGTAATATGTGAATAAACTTTTGCAAAATGAGTTTAAAAACAAGTATCTGTTATTTTTATTTACAGGATTCTTTTCTGCTACAGAACAACTCCCTTGGTAGAACCAAAAAGACCAGTGTTTACTTTTCATTGAAAGGTAAGGAACATATTTAGCCCATTTTTATGAATGACAAGAATTACCTACCTGTATTTGAATAAAATTTCACAGAATATAGTCTTTTAAAGACTTAATTGGAAGATGTCTTGATATTTCTATGGAAGGAGAAAAATCTACAGAGGTGATTTGACATACTAATGTAGAAAATAGCCTAATTAATCGCATTCACTATCTAGACCGGCTTATAGAATACAAGTAGTAAATTAAAATATAAAATATGATGAATTATTTATTTCAAATGAGGAGAAATATTAGATGAACTTTTGTTACTTTTTTATTATAGGATTTGTGCTTCGTCATTTAGTCATGTATTTTATAAAAACCTATGAAACACGTTTTCTATTTTGTAAATGAATTTACTTTTATTGTTTATTTCTGATTGTGAAAACATATAAGCGTTTTAAAGAAAAAATACAATATAGAAAATTCCAATGATAGTAAAAATACACAATCTTAACAACTAAACGATAATCATTATTAGCATTTTGATGCATTTCCTTCCAGAAATTTCTTTGTACATATACACATCTGCCTATTTATATATACTGTTTTATCTATGTAACATTATATTATATTTTGTAATCTGCTCACTTATCAATTAGTTGTGGCTATATTTTCATGATAAATAATCAACATCTTATTTTGAAATAGACGCATATTCCATGGAAATATTTGCCTTAATTTATTTAACCAGATTCCTGTTGTAGGGCAGCTATTTCCCACACCATCTCTCCACTAACATAAATATTTTTTTCCTGTTTTTAAAAAAATTAGCCCTGGATACGTACTGTATGCACTTGTGAATATTACTCATGGGATGAGTTCCTAGAAATGAGAGGGCCAGAATAAATTGTATGCTCATTTTATTCTTTGATACATATTGCCAAACTTCTCTCCAGAAAAGTTATCACAATTTACAGTCCCACCAACAAAGCATAAGAGTTCATTTAGTCATTCAACTAATAGGTTGTTGTGCTTGCCATATGCCAAACGCATGTGGTAGAGGATGGTGATATAATGGTTAATAAAACTTATTGGGTGCTTATACTTTCATTTCATAATTTAAATCAAAACATATACTATGAAAATAATTTAAATCAATAGAGTTATGACAAATATTATTCTACAACTTATTTTCATTTAAAATGATGGACATCTTTTTTTAATGAGTGCTCTTATATTTTTATAGCACTTTAATGGTTTGATATATAAGTTAAACTTTGTACCATCAGGAATTAGTATTTTGGAGTAAGAAATGAGTTATGGATCCAGATTTTTAAAAATATATTTATTTTTATTAGTAAATAAAATCTAATAAATAAAAATTATAATAAAGATCTCTGTTTCTGTAGATTAGTTTGTATTTTCTAGGATGTTATATAAATGGAATAATGTAATATATCCCTCTTTTTACTTGTCTTCTTTCACTTAGCACAATTATTTTGAGATTCATCCATGTCACTATGTGCATGAAGAGTCATTTTCCTATTTTGTTGCTGAATAGTTATCCATTACTTGGATATACCACAATTTATTGATAGACATTTTTGTTTTGAGTTTAGGGCTGCTATGAACAGAGCTGCTATGTTCATTTCTATGTAAGTCTTTGTATGGACATATATTTTCATTTCTTTTAGAAAAATACCTAGGAGTAGAAACACTGAATCACGTGGTATGTGTTCGTTTAACTTTTTAAGAAATTAGCTGTTTGGCAAAGTGGTCCAATTTTGCCTTCCCATGACGAGTGTCAACACTTAGTATGGTCAGTCTTTTTAAATTTAGTCATTTTAATAGGTGTGTAGTACTATCTCGTTATGGTTTTACTTTGCATTTTCCTAATGACTAATGATGTTGAACATCTTTTTATGTACTGATTTACCATCCACATATCTTCTTTGGTGAAGTGTCTGTTTGTATTTTGCCCATTTTTCTATTGGGTTGTCATCTTACTGTTGAGTTTTGAGAATTCTTTATGTACTCTGGATACAAGTATTTTATCAGATATAAGCTCTGCAAATATTTTCTCCCAATCTGTGGATTTTCTTTTCATCTTCTTAGTAGTGCCTTCCACAGTTTTTCAAAGAGCAGAAGTTTGGTGAGCAATTTTGATGAAGTCCAATTTATCATCTTTTTTTTTTCCTTTATGGACCATGCTTTTGGTATCATCTCTAAGAAATCTTTGCCTAGCCCAAAGTCACAAAGATATGCTTCTACTTTCTTTAGAAGTTTTACACTTTTAGGTTTTATATTTAGATATGATCTATTTCTGTATGTGGTACAAGATATGGATTGAATTTTTTTCACATATATATATCTAATTGTTCTAGCTTTAATTGTTGAAGACAGTCCTTTCTCAACTGAATTACCTTTGTACCTTTGTCAAAAATTAATTGTCCATATATGTGTGGGTATATGTTAGCCTCTTTTTTTCTGTTCCATTGCGTACTGATTTTAATCACCTGTTTGGTAAATATTTGTTAGTTATGTTTGGGAGAGAACGAGAACCAAGTTGTGGGATAACAGAATTTCATTACAGTGCAGACAGTTACAGCAGCTGAGTCTTCATCCTTCACCTTTCATTTCTGCTCTCAAATATCTGAGAGAAAGGGGCAAATAACCGCGGTAATAACCTAGAAAACAAATAGAAACAAGAAACACAAATACTCCTCTATTTTGTGGAGTTGCCAGTGTGTGGCTGTCTACAGTCCAGCCACAGGAATGGTAGCTCCATTATTCAGGAGCACAAATAATGCCTTTGTTGTTCTCGCTTTTGATAAGAAAGACCTGTTTGCTAAAATGTAAGTAAAAAGTATTCTCAAGCTGTTGATAAGTTATAGTTAAAAAAGGAATAGCAATAAAAAGTTGGTTATTATTTCACGCTATGGTTTTCAAAGCAAAATTATCTCATTCCATACTCATTCCTAAAGTACAGATACACACAAATGAATAGAATATCGTATGTGGGTATTACATTTCATTTTTAAAGGAAATATTTGTGAATTGCATTTCTGACACCATAGCCTTAACTGCATGGAGTTTAAAAGGGCAATTACAATTAATGCAATGGCAGGGAAGGAAAATCAGCTACTTTTTTGGATATTTGTCCTAATGCTAGTTTTCAACAAAAATAGCATACATTGTTCAAAAATGTAAATCCCTATCACAGAGGAACACTTTTACAAGGGCAGTCAAGAATCTTTTTCCCATAGTACTCATTTGAAGAATTCCCACACTAAAATTTGAATAAAGCAAACCTTTTTTATTGCAGGTTTGGAAACATTTTATTTAATTCTACTAAAAAAGGAGGAAAAATTCGAAGTATTTGAATGGTGAGCAATATCCACGCATGTATATATGACTACAGTAACTATTTCTTAATTTTACATTTTATTTGGACAATGTAGAAGAAGCCAAAATTGACATTTTCTGCCAATTTTCATCCAGAATACCAAAATAAATTTAATTAATTTGATTAAGAGTGTCCTCTGGGGAAAACTGAGTCTTACGGTACTGCAAATCTTCCTGCTGGGAGGAACAAATGCATATCCTTCAGCTCTTCAGAGATAACGGTCATTTTTGTTTCAAACAACATACACACAATTCACAAAACCCTTTCTTAGAGTTTAAAAGAGTAGAATCCCAATAATAATCAAGTCAATCAGTATTTGATTCCTTTAGTGGGACATTATAACCTAAGTGATTTTAGTGTAGGTTCTGGAGTCAGAATTGTTGGGCATGGATCCTGGTTTTTCCTCTCATTAGTTGTATTAGATATTGGACAGGCTACCTCACTTTTATTATCTCTATTCTCCCTCTCTAAAATGGGGCTAATAATGGCACATGAAACTCAAATTCAATTTTGTTTGATATTTTTCATAATATAATTATTTATCAAGATTATGTGTAAGGAGAGCTTTCATATTATATAGTCGCAAGCCACTCACAGCATTTCTTTCTGACTATGCTGTCACTTCTGTTTTGGAAGCAGCATAGAAATCTGCAAATAGAGATTTTCCAACTCTAATATGCATGAAAGTGGAAATTTCATGGATGTTGACAACTCCTTGACATTAATAATAATATTAGGTCTTGATAGTTCTAAGGTCAAATAGCCACTCATCCTGCTTGGCATTATCTGCCCACAGAATGTCTCCTGCTATTTCAAAGGAAGAAAAAAATCAACACAATTTTAATAAAATTAAATGACAAGTGTTGTTTTAATATTTTACATCACACACAAACCCCTTTCTTTCTTGAAAGCTTTCAAACTTCCTGACAGTCCTAAATTATACAATCTTCATTATCTAAACCTCAAACTTGTATCTCATGTTCATTTTTGATACTATTTATTTTTATCACATTTGAAGGCTAGGAGTATAAAGTTTACATACAATTAACTACATATATCTTAAAATATAAGTCTCAATGTGTTAAATAATGACTTTTTAATATTAATAACGTTTTTTACTTTTTATGTGTTGGTTAAGTTTAGAAAACTGTGCATTGTGACTTAGTTATAAATGCTCACCTAATACCTTAGATTTCCTTTTTTATTTTCTATTACTTAGAGTAATGATCTCAAGCCTAACAACTGTGCGAAAATATTGTCCTTATTAGAAGTGGAAGGGATTTTAGAGATCATCTAGTCCAATCTCCTTAAACAGACTGGGGAAATTGACACTTTGCCTATTAGATGGACATTCTAGGTGTTTCCAGGTATTTGTCATTACAATTTCACAGTTAACACACTTCACATATATTATTAGGTATTCAAAAAGTCATTTTCACAAATGTTAATGATTTTGGTTTAGCGGCAGATTAAGGGGTAAAGATTGTTCAGGTCCTCTAGCAATAGATAGTTATCCTAAGAATTATGTTGTAAGTGTTTATAATTATGACTGGATAATAATAACTAACTTTATCACTTTCTCTGTATCAGACACTAGACTAAGTGCTTTACTTGTACTATTTCATTTTAATAAACCCACTGAGGGGTTTATTATCATCCTCATACTTTTTTTTTTTTTTAAAGATTGGCACCTGGGCTAACAACTGTTGCCAATCTCTTTGTTTTTTTTTTTCTGCTTTATCTCCCCAACCCCCCCCCCCCCCCGCCCCGTACACAGTTGTATATCTTAGTTGCAGGTCCTTCTAGTTGTGGGATGTGGGACGCCGCCTCAACATGGCCTGACAAGCGGTGCCATGTCCGCACCCAGGATCCGAACCCTGGGCTGCCGCAGCGCAGCGCACGAACTTAACCACTCGGCCACGAAGCCGGCCCATCATACTATCTTTATATGATGTTATCCTCATATCATCCTTAGTATCTTCAATGAATGCTAAGTGAATAACTTGTTCAAGGTCATATAGTTTATAATCGAAAGAGCCCAGATATGAAACCAGATGGTTTGATTCAAGATTTTGAGTTCTTAACCACTCTACTATACCATCGTTAATGAGCAAAAGTGAATAAACTTCTGGACAGAGGTGCTGAAACTGGAGATAAGTGACACCCGTGGCCACTCTTCCATTCCCCTGGTAATAGTTATGTTCTCATGGTGTTAGTACCCTTAGAGGCACCAGTCTTTGAGTTCCTCTGGCTTACACAACAGTCTTGACTTGAACTGACAGGGTATACTAGAACAAGCTAATTTAATGAAAAAGATGATTTTCATTAATTCTTACATGCTTAATGACTTTGGTTAACAGCCAAACACTGGGAGGTCAGAGCTTAAAGTAAATGCCAATGTATCCAATCTACAATTAAATGAAAAATATCCTAGGAATTTTTCCATTGAAGTATCCCTAGCAGCAGAGGAAACTGTACTTTGGGGAGCCTGAAGGTATGGCCTGAAGCTGCCCATTGAAAGCAGGAAACTCCTTGAAATCTATACATTTTAACTATAAATTTCTTTTCAGTATTTGACTTGTATTCCATAATTTATTAACATTAGTTTTTATGTAAGAGTCCTTGTTCCTGAGTAAAATTGGCACCCAGGAAGATGTCCTATGATGATCTGATCCATTTTCCTGTGAGTTTCAGGCAACAGCAGAGGCTCTGGGGTCAGACTACCTGCATTTAAATTCTTCTGCTTGCTGTCTGTATGACCCTGGACAAGTCACACATCTCCAACCCTCTCATGGGTTATGTTATCTTTAAAAAGAGGATAATGATAGGAAGTACCCCATAGGGTAGTTTTTTAAGAATTAAGGGGAGAATCTATATAAATTATTTATCAGATGCATAAAGGCTCAATAAGTGTTTTCTATTATTATGCCATTCACAGGGCCGCATACGGATTCCTATCCCAGTTAAATAAGTATGATCCAGGGCAAAGGCTCATGATTTTAATCAGCTTGAGTAGCGGTGTTTTATACGTGCACCATCCATTTGAACTTAGAAAATAAGTTGAATTTGCCTTGTGACCCAAACTCACATTTTGTTGTTAAGGCGAGAACTAATATCCTTGGTTTAGTTATTCTCCACTGTGGCAGGCTTTTCAATTAAATTATATGCTTAGCATGTAGTAAAGACTAATGCTTCAGCAAATATGGTATTAATATTTTCAAGGTGAAGATAGCTAACACTTCACTATTCTCTAATTCAGCAATGAAAGCGAAGAAGTGAGGAAATTGCGTCACGACTGACTACAAGTGAGTAAATGAACAGAATGATGAACTAGCTTTTAGTTTTCATCAAAAAATCTGATTAATACAGAGAAAGAAACAAGAAATGGAGCCATAAATTCTCCAGATTCATTACTTTGCTTGAGTGAGTCTCTTAGAACAGATGTAACCAAAATTTCAAAGTTATAATATTGAGCAGGTTTATCTGTCTTCTTTTATAACTGATGTTTTTCTGTCTAAAAGACTAAGTATTCTCTGTTTAGAGGTAACCAAATGCTCTAATTAATACAGTTTCATTATCTGACATCATGAGAATGTGTCTACCCTTCTCTGGAAAAAAAGGTGAAAAATGACGTAAAGAAAGAATTATATAAATTATTAGACTAAATGACCAGTCTGCTTGCAGCTGCCTCGGTGCTCTTCCCTGGCTTCTAATATATGTTATACATAGTTCTTTGAAACATCTTCCTAAAAGCACTTATCACATCCCTGCTCTAATCCCATAATTTTAGTGATACTCTACTGTCCGGAATCAGACCTACAAGTATAAGCATCAGCTGTGTCTTTTACTCTTTGGTGACCTTCGGCAAATTTCTCCACTCATTTTGCCTCAATTTCCTCATCTGTAAGATGAGAATAATAACAGTACCTACCTCACAGAGCCATGGTGAGCTTTAAATAGCATAATACATGTAAAATGCTTAGAAGATGGTAAGTGCTCAATCAGTGAATTCTATCTTCCTCACTAATCTTCTCCAGGAATGCTTTCCTAGTGTAATGTAGTTCTTTAATTCTTCATTTCTTTTAAGGCTTATTTACTCAGACTACATTACATTTTTGTATGCTTTTTGATAAACATTATAACAGAGCCACATGGGTCATTTCTTATATGTACACACACGTTCTTTTCCTAAGTGTATTTTAAATTTCCCTAAGACAGGACGTAGATATTTTCTTGTGTATAACTCTCCATCCTTGCACAGAGTGTTGCTCTACACAAGAACACACTTAGTACTAAGAAACTTCTTGGACTAATGAACTGGCTTCCTCATAGCAGGACTGTTTTCACTTGCTGCTGAAGTAAAAACCATTTTTAGCCTTTAATTACATCCTACTTTTATTCAACAATTGTCCCCTAAATGTGCCAAATTTACTGGTGCATAACTGCCATACAGCAAGTCACATTAGTTTACTGAATTTTCAGAATTTAAAGAATTAGTGTTTTAGCAATCAACTTCTAAATAGAAGCATCTTACACACTTTATTAATAGCCAGGAGGCTATGCAGAGACTTCAGAATGAAAACTCTGGAATCTAATGAGGATCCATATTTAATATTAAATTAAAATGTTTGTTTACTTAACTCTCTGTCATTGGCATTTTCTTTAATAAGATTTCCAGAGAACTGTTATCTGAAAATTGCTTTACAAATAATAAGAATTTAAAGGAAAATATATATCAAAATATCAGGGCATCCCTTTTCAACAAATTATACTCTGGATGTCATAAAAATGGCTACTCATAAAGTGTCAGTTAAGTAAGATGAATAAGCTCTAAAGACCTCTTGTGCAACATTGTACGTATAGTCCACAATAACGTATTATACGCTTAAAATTTGTTAGTAGGATAGATCTCATGTTGTGTTTTTACCACAATAAAATAAAGTCAAATAATTATTAAAAAGGCCACCAGGAGGATCAGGTTAATTTTTTTTATTATTATCAGAGCCTTGTTATTTGAATTATGCATCACCTACATGTCACATTGAATTTTCCTTTCCGGTAGGACATTAGAAAACAAATTCTGGGGCTGGCAGCACTGCCCTCCTTTCCGTTGTGCTCACAATCTAACTATTTTAAATTTTCTTTCAATCAAATTATTTTGTTTCCTTTTAGTTTGAAACTCATGTTATTTCTCCTATTAACTTGTACAGCCATTTTTAGTGGAGAAAATGACTCTTGCTTCTAAAGACTTGTGCTGCCTTGAAAATGAAGATCATGAGTGGATCAATTATTCTTCTGAAAAGTTTATTTTTACCTTTGTGGGAAAAACTTTAGCCAATTCCTACAAATATCTATTTGGATTTTGTGGTATCCTTTTTTTCCTGTAGTTTTGTGACGATCTGAATAAATTTCAAGCCATAAAATGTTGCTTGATCATAAAATTACTAGGCAAATTGCATTTTTCCACAAGTGATGTATACATAATTTAGCTGCTGATGATGTACATTTGCTTATAAGTTTACAATATGCTTACTAAGAGATTCTGTTTAATTCTGTAAATGACATATGTTTACTGGACTGAAATTTGAAATCACTGAACCGAAGTTATTATAAAATAATAAAAAAAAATTTAATGGAATGCACATTTCAAAGAGATAGCTATGACTGATAAAGTATTCTAGTAACTATTCCCTTCTACACTCTCCTGCATTCCAACTCTCATTTCACTATTTCAGACCTCTGTCATTTCCCATCTGGGTTATTTACCTCATCCTCATCACTTATCTCCCTACCTCAAGCTCTCTTGTTTCCCTTCCAGCCTATATTCTGCTGTGAAATTAACTTTTCTAAAATGCCATTTTCATTATGCCATACCCTTCTTGAAAATCTGCAGTGAATCCTCATTGAAAGGTAGAATGATGTAGGGAAAAAACACCAACTTTGAAGTTAGACAGACTAGAGTTTAAGCTTTGGTCATTCCATGCAGCCTCTGGTAAGTGATTTTATAGATTTAAGAATCAAACATCCCTACATTTGCCACTTGTTAGCTGTCTTGCCTTGGCAAATTACTTAGTCTCACTAATCCACAATCTCCTTATCAGTGAAATGTAGAAAATAATATATAACCGTACTAATTAGAGCTTTTTAGTTGTAAGCAACATAAATTAACTCTGGTTATCTTACCCAAAATTTAATTCATTGGAAAAATAACAGAGTCTCACAGAGTCTGTGGAAGGCTATTGAGTCAGGTCTGGAAATAGGCGGGAACTGAAGTAGCTCTGGATACCTAGGAAGCAGAAAACACAAGGGCCTCATAACCAGAATAGTCTAATCATGATGTTAAGGATGAGATAAACTGAAACTTTGGTGATTTTCAATTTAACTGCTTGCCCCTTTGCTACAGGAGAGGAAGGCCTCTAGTTATAGTCTCACTGGACTCTTCTCGAAAGAGAATCAGAGTACTATAAGATTAAGGAAATGGATGCCCAATATCCAGCATACAACAAATGTTCACTATGCATGTAAACCACCAGTCGCACAGTAGGTGCTCAGTAAATGGCTACTTTAACAGGATAAATTCTGGACAACTTAATCAGGCATTCGTGGCCATCCACTTTCTGGCCTCAACTTATCTTTTCAAACTTAGTTGTCTCCCCAAACCTATGCATAAATCCTGATTTCTCATCTCTTTCCTTCTGAGTCCATTTTCCCTGCCTGAAATGCTCTCAACGTCTCTCACATTTTAATATTCAGCTTATCTCTTCTAAGGCTCAGTTCGGCTCTTTTTCTGATCCCTGAATCACTGATTTTCTATTTCCTCATTTCCTCTTAATCATAGATTGCCTCTTGACATCTTTTTTTGAATGGTAATCTTGTATTGTCTTATCCCTCGTGTGCCTTATTTCTCCCAGCAAGATTATAAACTTCTTCAGAGGAGAGATCATGTACCATATATTTCTTTGTTTCCTTGATGGCACTTAATCCAGTGTTATGTACATAGTAGTGCTCACAAACTTATGATAAATGAATGCAAGAACATGAATTATTAATTTAGATCAGCATTCATTTAATCATTACCTACTATCTACTGAGCACTATGGTGATTGCTTTGAGGGTACAGGAAAAAAAATAAAACCTTGAAAGTTGACTTTGATGTAGCACACAGTCTAATTTAGGAGAGGAAAAATAAAAGCATGATGCACTCCAAGAGTAATTATATTAGTAAGTAAAAAATACATGTGAAAATGTTATATATCAGTGCTAAGCGTACAAGAAGATGTAAAGAGCAGGAATTAACTAGGTATATGTGAGGTCCAAGCGGATTGCCTTGTCTGGGATGAAGGGTTCACATTGGAAAATAATAAGAGATGGTATTAGAGCACATAAGGTTGGGGAAGACTTTGAAAGAGAATTTTATAAATTTAGATTTAATGTAGTAGGGAACAATTGTTTGATTAAATAAAATAAAGTCCATCTATACAAAGGAACACTAATCTGCTATCCACAGTGATGAATATTTATTGACTTAGAAAGATAATCAAAATATGGTTTTCAGCCACAAAAGCAGGTTACAAAATATTATGTATATGAATTAATTTTTTTAAATAAAGGGCATAAATACACATTAAAACATCTGGAAGTAAAGTCAACAAGGTATTAACTGTGCTTACATGTAGGTGGTGTATTCCATGGTTGATTTTTGTTTGAAAATTTTTTAGCAGATTTTTTGTTTGAAAGAAAAACTATATATGTATATGTACACTTAAAGGTACTGTAGGTTTTCAAGGAAAGTAGTGATGTGGAAAATAACATATGAGGCAGATTGCTTTAGCATCTGTATATAGATTTAAAACCAGCAAAATATGCTAAGAATGCTTGATTAGATAGTGGAAAGGGCAAATTTAAGAGATGTTTGGGAGAAAAATTAGTTTGCTATGTTTCTAATTTAATGTGGGGATTAAGATAGTGAGACTGAAAACAACACTGAAATTGTGAGGAATACAGAATAGATAAAGATGCCACTAACAGTTATGGAAAAATTGAGAAGGAAAGCTTATTGAGGTAAGAGGTAGAGAAGAGGAGTTAGTTAACTAGTGCAGAGAGTAGTATGAAAGGTAACTAGATATGTGACATTAGAACTGGAAAAAAGCTTAGCAGTCAGGGCTGGAAATATAGGCTTGTAATTTATTGGTATGTAAGGAGTGTTAGTGTAGATGGAGATTTTATGAAGATTAGTACATACGTAGGCTTAAGGAAAGCCAAGAGGAGGGGGCTTAGATGAAATCCACCAAATTCTCCCATTTACTGTATCCCTGTGGTTTCTTTTTTAAACAGATTTATTGAAATATAAAATTCATACTATAAAATTCTCTCTTATTAGTGTATGATTCAGTGATTTTAGTAAATCAATAGGGTTGCACAACTATCACCACAATTCAGTTTTAAAATTTTTCCATCATCCCAAAATGTTCTCTGGGGCCCGTTAGCAGTTAATCCCTGCTCCCGCATCCAGGCTTCAACAAATGCTCTTCTGTTTTCTGTCTCTGTACATTTGCCTTGTCTGTACATTTCATATAAATGGAATCATACAATATGTGATTCATTGTTTCTGGCTTCTTTCACTGAGCATAATGTTTTTAAGGTATATCTATGTTGTAGGATATATCAGTAGCTTGTTCGTTTTAATTGATTAATAGTATTTCCTTGTATGGATATATCACATTTTGTTCATCCATTTACTAGGAGGTGGACATTTGGATTTTTTCCCAGATTTTTGCTCTTATGGGTAATACTACCATGAATATTTACATACATATTTCAGTGGACATATATTTTTATCTCTCATGGTTAGATTCCTAGGAGTGAAACTGCTGTTATATGGTAAATCTGGGTTTAACTCGTTAAGAAACTGCTATATTTTCCAAAATGTCTGTACCATGTTACATTCCCACCAGCAGTGCACAAGTGGTCCACTTTCTCCATATCCTCCTCAATACTTGGTATCATTTGTCTTTTTGATTATAGCCATTCTAGTGGATATGTAATACTTTCTTGTGAGGTTTTGATTTACATTTGCCTAATGACTAATGATGTTGCATATCTTTTCATGTCTTTTTTAGTCATTCATATATCTTCTTTGGGGAAATATCTATTCGAATCATGTGCCCATTTTTAAATTGAGCTTTTTGTCTTCCTAATAATTACTGAGTTGTAAGAGTTATTCAGATATTCTGCATACAAGCACTTTCATCAGATCTATGATTTGCAAACATTTTCCTCTAGTCTGTGGCTTGTATTTTTATTTTCTTATTGAGGACTTTTGAGGAGCAAAAGTTGATAAAGTCCAGTTTATCAACTTTTTCTTCTGTGGATTATGCCTTCAATATTGTATCTAAAAACTCTCTGCCCTACCCAAGGTCATGAAAATTTTCTCCTATATTTTCTTCTAGAAGTTTTATAATTTTAACTCTTAAATTTGGGTCTGTGATCCACTTTCTTTTTGCTGAGGAAGTTTCGCCCTGAGCTAATATCTGCTGCCAATCTTCTTTTTGTGTGTGAGCCACGGCCACAGCATGGCCACTGACAGTGGTGTAGGTCCTCACCCAGGAGCTGAACGTGGGCCACCAAAGCGGAGTGTGCTAAACTGAACCCCTAGGCCACCAGGGCTGGCACTGTGATCTACTTTGAGTTAATTCTTTGTATCTGGTATGAAATAAGGGTCTGATTTCTTTTGCTGTTTATTTTTTAATGTGGGTATCCAATTATCCAAGCACCATTTGTTGAAAACACTATTCTTTTCCCCGTTTAATTGTCTTGGTACATTTGTGGGAAATCAATTGACCATAAATGTAAGGATTTATTTCTGAGCTCTCAGTTCTGTTCTACTTATCTATGTGCCTATCTTTGTACCAATACCACACTGTCTGATTCACTGTGGCTTTATCTTAATTTTTGAAATCTGAAAGTGTGAATTCTCCAATTTTGTTCAACTTTTTCAAGTTTGTTTTGGCTATTTTGATCCCTGTAATTTCATATGAATTTTAGGATCAGCTTGTCCGTGTGAATTTCTGTGAAGAAGCTGGCTGAGATTTTGATAGGGGTTGCATTTAATCTATCCATCAATTTGGGGAGAATTGCCATCTTGACAATATTGAGTCTTCTAATCCAAGAGCATAAAATGTCTCTCTATTTATTTAGATATTCTTTAATTTCTCTCAGCAACGTTTTGTGGTTTTCAGTGACTAAGTCCTGGCAGAACCTCTGAGCTGAATGAACTGAGAGTGGGGAATATGGGAGCAGCTCCAGGCCCTAATGCATAGATTCCGAACTTTTGTACCTCAATGTCAGTGATTTTTCAAGAATAAACACTTCTCAGGTGGATGTATGATATTGGTCAATTTCCAGAGTGCTGAAATGGTTGCTTTTGTTAATTTTGTCAGGTGTATAGTGCTTTTGGGGAAGAAGATTTCCTCGTCTCCTCACCTAGACATAGTCAGAAGTTCTAGCATGCATGTATTTTTATGAGAGTTTGTGTTCCAAGCACATCAAACTCCAAAAGCCCAGTGATAGGATATCTATTGAGCTATGCCAATTCAATCAAAAAACATGTTAAACTACCACTTGTCTTGTAAATACAAAATGTATAGGTTACTGAATAATTTTTTTGCTTTGTATTAATTATGTGTCTGGAGTTGTGATGAAACAGTGACTGAGATTGACTACGTAATTTAATTCAGATAAACAGATATATCAAGCACTTCTTATGTATTTGATACCATGGGAAATAATAGATGAATAAATCATTATTACAGCCCTAAGGAAATTCTCCATGTAGTGTCAGAGTCTAAACTAACTGAGGTATAAGGCAGACAGCCAAGTGTGCATCTCTTTTGTGCCCCAGACTCACGTAATCAACTACGTATTCAAAATCTCTACTTAGATGTCTAGCAGGAATCTCAAAATTAATATGCAAAAACTAATTTGCTCACCCACCCTTTACCACTATTCTTTTTTATTGAGCCCCGTTTCAATAAATGACACCTGTCTGCCAAGTTCCAGATACTTCATAGTCATCCTTGATTCCTTTTTTCTCCCTTATCCCGTATCCGATAATCAGTTACTGAGTCTTCTTGGTTCTACCTCCAAAATAGTATCTCATATCTGCCCATTTGTCTCCTACTCTAGCACCAACATCCTAATCCAGACCATTTTCCTCAACTCCTATCACCCCATTCCAAACTATCATAACTGGACTATTGTCTAACTCATCACTCTGCATTTCTTCTTAGCCCACTAATATCATTTCTTCATACAAGGGGCAAAGTGATCTTTTAAAAATGAAAATATGATCACCTCACTTCCCTGCTTAAAATTTTCAGTGGCTCCACACTTCATATACAGTATGATGTTCAGTTAAGGGTATTATTCAAGAGCCATGGCATTCTAACCTCAAACTAGTCCAAGTAACCATCATCTCTCACCTAGATTAGCATTGCTTATGCATCCAATCTTACCTCTTATCTATTTTCCAGATACTAGAAAGAATAATATTTCTAAAATGCAGATGTAAGCATGTCTCTCTTTCTCCTCTATTCAAAAGTCTTCCCACAGCTTTTTGGACAAAGTTCAAAATTTTAATATTGCTTACAAGGTTCATGATAATGATCCTGCCCATTTTTCCAGCATCATCCCATACAACCATCACCATTGATCATTACCCTCCAGTCATGTTGGGCTATTGTTTCTTGAAGGAGTCAAACTCATTCCTCTCTCAGTACTTTCACTATGTTTTTCATTCTGCCTTGAACAGGCCCCCATCCTCTTTACCTAGCTGATGACTATTTATCTTTAAAGTCTTATTTTAAATCCCCCTTTCAAAGAGAGGTCTCCCTGAACCTATAGACTAAGTACTAGTTATGTGCAGTCATCAAACCCTATACATTTTCTTTTAGCAGTATCACAGTTTTAATTATGTAGCTATTTGTGGGTTATTTATTTAATATGAGCATTTCTAAAATATATGAAGTTAGGGACCATGATTGAATACCAGCATTTTCTAGCACAGTGCTGGGCACATAGGAAACACTCAGTAAATATTGGTTGAATGAATGAGTGAACATGCCATGGAAATATAAGGGAGAAAAAAATTATTTCCTGCTAGGAGCAACTGAAAAGTCAGGGATTAAAGGAAAGTTATTCTAGGCAAAGGAAACAACATGTTTGTTCAAAGTCAAAGAGTTAGTTAGGAAAGGTCCTGGGATATTTGAGGAATAGTAAGGTATTTTCTGTAGCTGAAGCATAGAGATCTCAGTGATAAATGGGGGAAGAGGAGAGAATAAGAGGAAGAGAGCTAAGGGGAGATGAAGTTGGAGACTCAGATTGAGGCAGGGTCTTTCTGCCAAACTAGGGAATTCAAGTTTAATTAAATAAACATTAGGAAGTGACTGAATTAGAGGTTTTTTTTAAGGAATGTAACTAGAGTTGGCAATGTGGAAGATGGACTAGAGAGAGAAAAGAGTAAAGAATGACATATATCTATATATAGCAAGTAGGGCATACCTGGTGCACAGTATTTGCATAGCAATCTGTATTATTTATAAGACCCTCCTAAAAGCTTATCATTGTGTGTGTGTGCATGTGTAATGTCAATCATATGTATATTCTTTAATTTCAAAATTTGCTTTGAAATTTTTGTTAAATAGGGTCAGAGATCCTCCCTTTAATTTTAATACTAGCAATTCTAAAATAAGAAATCACATCAGCCTAACACATTTATCTTTTTGAAGTATGTTTGCATATAGTACCTTATTTGACTTTTACCAAAGCCCATAAACTAGAGACAACTTTTCTCATTTTATCAGTGGGAAGACTGGACTCACAGAGACCAAAAGACTGACCTAAGGTTATGCAACTAGTGGATGTGAGGTGCAACATTAGAACCATTTTCTAAGTCCAAGGCCCTTCTCAATTCAGCACACATCCAGGCATTTTAGTAGTAATTTTACTGTTGTTGCTTTTTATAACGGATTCTTTTTGTAAGTTTCATATCAAGCTTTTATAACTTTGACGTAACAAGTTTGGCATTTCCTTCCTTCCCGTTGCCCTTTTGAAGTATTTCCACAATCTATAAGGCCTGAACAAAGACTGAACAAAGAAATACCTAGATAAATATAATCTTCATTAAAAGCCAAATGTTGATTATTATCTAGTAAAAAATAACACCTATATTTTAGACCTTTTAAAAAATCTAGGGGTTATTTTTAAAAGGGAAAGAATGAGTGGAATGAGTGCCCACATAGAAGAATTGCATTGAGTTGGCAGAACAGAGATCATCTATTATCTTTAGAAGGTGAAGAAAAGATCAAAAGAAATGAGTCAAAATGAAAAAGATATAAATGCCAATATGGCTAAACATGTTTTAGGAAAGATGATATGGCATGCTTATTATTTATAGTAATTTCATTTGGAATGCCTTTTCTTTAAGACTTTATTTCTTAGAGCAGTTTTAGGTTTACAACAAAATTGAGAGGAAAGTAGAGATTTTTCTGTATACCCTCTGCCTTCCACACATGCATAACCTCACCCATTATCAATATCACTCACCAGAATGGTGGGTTTTTTACCAAGGATGAACCAACAGTGACACATCATAATCACCCAAAGTCTATAGTTTAGTGTTTACTCTTGGTATTGTACATTCTATTGGTTTGGGCAAATGTATAATGACATGTTTCCACCATTATAGTACCATACAGAGTATTTTCACTGCCCTAAAAATCCTCTGTGCTCTGCCTTTTCATCTCCCCCCACCACTGTCCCACCCCTGGCAACCACTGACCTTTTTATTGTCTCCATAGTTTTGCCTTTTCCAGAATGTCATATAGTTAGAATTATACAGCTACGTAACCTTTTCACATGGACTTCTTTTCCTTAGTAATATGCATTTAAATTTCTTTCATGTCTTTTTATGGCTTGATAGCTCATTTCTTTTTGGTGCTGAATAGTATTCTAATGCCTGGAAGTACCACAGTTTACTTATCCCTTCACATACTGAAAGACATCTTGGTTGCTTCCAAGTTTTGGCAATTATGCATAAAGCTGCTATAAACATCCATGTGCAGGTTTTTGTGTGGACATAAATTTTCAACTCTTTTGGATATATATCAAGGAATGTGGTTGCTGGATTGTATGATAAGAGTATGTTTAGTTTTATAAGAAACCCTCAAAATGTCCTCCAACATGCCTGTACTGTTTTGCATTCCCACCAGCAATGTATGAGAGTTCTTATTGCTCCATATCCTTGTCAAAGATTGGTGTTGTCAGTATTCCAGATTTTTGCCCATTCTAATATGTGTGGCAGTATCTTGTTGCTCTTTCAATTTGCATTTCTCTGATAACATATTATGTTGAGCGTCTTTTCATAGTTTTATTTACCATCTTTATGGAATGTCTTTTAACACGGGAAAAAGTTTTGAAAATATTCTCCAATTACCATAATATAACATTTATAATGTAAAACTTCTGCCATGACACTTTTACCATTAGACTATAGTATAGACAGCATACTGAACATTCTTAAGAACTCGTTAAAATTTTATTGCTTATATTTTCAAAATTCCAGGTATCTTGTAAGGTCAGTACAATGGAGTCAGAAATTCAAGGTGAAATTAAGAAAAATTAAAAGCCATATTAAGATAAGCCACCTGCAAAATTAAACCAAGAGACTTCTTGTGAATATATAATTCAATTTGGAAACACCAAAAGTTTTGGTTGAGTTTCGGGGAAGTATGAATAGAATGTTATCATAAATTGAAAAGGTAAAATCTGATCATTTAACAGAAGACTGAATTATCTCAAAGAAAATTGCTACTTTAGGGAAAATCAGAGAGCTACCTGTGAGCTTCCAGCAATGTCTAGGAAAGAGAGTGCCTTGATTATCAGATTGGAATACTCTTGTCCCCAATGCAATGGTGGAGATGGGTGGGTAAATAAAATTAAGTCTGGAGGTAGTAATCATTAAGAGTATCTACTAACCCCTTTTTTTAAGGATTCCAGATTCACCATGTAATTTCTGATTATAATTTGGTTTTGTATGTATATTGGCTAATAGATTCAGAATATGCTGCTTATCAAACTGAATATCCCTGTTTACTATATTTCCCATTATAAACTAATAGACGGACCTTCTGATTTATACATAGATATCTTGTGACTTTAGTTAGTTTGAATTAGCCTCCCTAATCCTGGTACTACTGTCATATCAATAGAATTGTAAATAGTGTCTATATGGAGGGAGGCAAATATTATATCTGTATGGAAGGGCATGTGGGTGACATCATCCATCCACTTGCAATCAATAAAAGAACTATGTGGTGATATAGAATATGCTTATTTTTCCTATTTTTCTTGTTGTTTCTTGTTGAAATTTCCCTTATGGCAGTAGTTTTCAGGCTTTAATTTATACCATAATAACCTGAGGAAATTATTGAAATTACAAATTCCTAATTCTCACTCCCAGAGATTCTGATACACTTTGTCTGGGATCAAGCACAGGAATTTGTGTTTTTAAAAAACACCCTAAATGATTCTGATCTTGAGGGCTAGTGGACTATACCTTGAGCAGCACTATTCTACGGAGAACCTTGCCATCTTTAAATAAGCCTGTGTTCTTAAAGTGATGGTTCACTGCTGGGAAAAATTTCATGGGTTTCAGTTAAGTTTCTGTTAACTGGCTAAATCAATAACATCTAACCAGTTCCAGGCCTCTAATTGGTCAGAACTGTGTGCAAATCACAGTGAGTATTGAGGAAGTAGATGGCAGTTTTATAAGGATAACTGATTTGGGGCAGAGCTAATGGAAAACAAAATGGCTGCCAGCTTCACCGTGCTGTGTCTTGCAAGGTGCATAATAGAAAATAAAATGCTCTGAGGAGGCCTTCCCTGTTCAGGAAGAGAAGAAATAGGTAGGTGGTGATGCTATGGAGTAGCCTAGGAGATATTATTCCCCCTCAAGTCTCCGTCATATCCCCATAGCCACCTCAAATAAAAAATCTTAAGTAAACAAGTGTGCTTCCCTGGAAGTACAACTTTAAGTCCCTAACTTTCTCTAAGAACCAGATTACTTCCCCAAGCTCCTTTTATATAGAAATTTTTGAGCTTCCTCTGGAAATAAAGAACTATTTAATTGAGGATGTTCAGATGGAAGAGGATTCAGGAGATGGAGGAGGGGAAAGTAAGAGCAAGGAATCTGTTGATAGTGGTGTAGTCTAGGTTTATAACCAGGAAGTGACAGAACTAGGGTTTGAGTCCATCAAACTCCAGACTCCAGACTGGTAGAAAACAAATTTATTCCTTAGATTGTTTTGGACTGTGAAATTATTTCATAAGATTTACCTCAATATTGCTCTTTTGTTAATATGCGTTGTAAATTTGAAAGTACTATAGAAATATAAAATAGGAGTCCAGGTGTTGGGGCAGAATTTTGTTGGGTTTCAGAACAATGATTCCATTGCGGGTAGAGGAGTTTCAGTAGGCAATGAGGAGAGAATACATTAGGGGACCAATTATAGGTAGGAAAAGTGTGAAAGCAGGGAGCAGTCTGTCGTTACTTATAGTAGACAGCTGTTTATGATTGAATAAATTGCTATAATGGTGAGAAGGGCTAATCATAACCTTTTAAGGAGGATTATTACTTTGGCTGAATAAAAGAAGCTTTTGTTCTGGTCAGCATGACTTTTCAAATTTGTTTACATTTTTTGGTTACTTTAAGTTTTACTTCTGTAACCTCAAACTTACTGCCAACTTAGTGCAAGGACTTTAACAAATATTATCTCGTTTCTCATTTATTTTTGATCAAAGTGGAAGAATCTGAAAAGGAGACTAGAAAGAAGCAGTTAGGAAGGTGAGAGGAAAGCCATGAGTGTGTGTAATTCTGTAAGCCAACTGAGGTAAGTGTTTCACGGATGAGGGAGTGATCCACTTTGTGAATTGATGCTTATTGATGAAGGTAAGACAAAGTATGAGAATTGATCATTAGTTTTAGTGACGTGGAGGTCATTAGTATCCTGGACAAAAAATGTTCCCATGAAGTGATTGAGGTGAAAGCCCCATTGGTGTAGATTCAAGAGAGAGTGGGAGAAGAGAAGGTGAAAACTGTATAAACAGCTCTTTCTAAGAGTTTTGCTAAAAAAGGGCAACAGAGAAAGGGAGCATTAGATAACAGGGAAAATGGGGTTGAGAGAGGTGATCTTTTTGGTTTTTAAATGAAAGAAACAATAACATATTTATATGTTAATGTTTTTTGAGAGCTTCGGCAGTAAGTACACTACACATAGATCCTTTCCTTATGAAACCATAATCTAGTGGAGGAGAATGGTAATAAATTTATTATTGCACAAATAATTAGATAATTATCATTGCAATGAGTATTAAAAGAAAAAATACAAGATCCTATCAGGGCATAAGTGTCTGCCCTAACTTTTTCAAGGACATCAATAAAGGTTTCTCTAAATAAAGAATATTCAGGTTGCACTTAGGGACGGGAATACTACGTGCAAAGGCCCTGGGTAGAGGGAATATGGCATATCTGAGATACTGAGTAAAGATCATTGAGTTTGAAATACAGGGAGGGAGGAGGATGAATGGGGCGGAAGGTAAGCTTGAAGAGAGAAGTAGTGGCCAGATTATTTAGACTGGAGCCCATAGACTCAATTAAGGTCTTTGGTTTTTATGCCAAGAGCATTAGGGATCCTTGACTTTATGTGTTGGCCACAACAAAAGTGAACTAGCCAAAATTGAAAGGTAAAAGTAGAAGAGAGAGGAAGCAGAATAGAAAGGTGAAATGCATGACCACTATTTATACAGTAGTCTCCCTTTAACTTTGGTTTCCCTTTCCACAGTTTCAGTTACCCATGGTCAAGTGCAGTCCAAAAATATTAAATGGAAAACTTCAGAAATAAACAATTTATAAGCTTTAAATTGCTCACCGTTCTGACTATTGTGATGAAATCTCATGTCATCCTGCTCCCTCCTACCCAGGATATAAATCATCCCTTTCTCCAGCCTATCCATGCTCTATAAGCTACTAGACACTTATTACTTAGTAGCCGTCTTGGTCATCTGATCAACTGTGGCGCTATCGCAGTGCTTGTATTCAAGTAACCCTTATTTTACATAATATTAGCCGCAAAGTGCAAGAGGAGTGATGCTGGAAATTTGTATATGCCAAAGAGAAGCTGTGAAGTGTTTCCTTTAAGTGAAAAGGTGAAAGTTAATAAGGAAAGGAAAAAAACCCATATGCTTTGGTTGCTAAGATCTATGATAACTTTTATTACAGTGTATTGTTATAATTGTTCTATTTTATTATTAGTTATTGCTGTTAATCTCTGACTTTGCCTAATTTATAAATTAAACTTTATCATAGGTATGCATGTATAGGAAAAAACATAGTATATATAGGGTTTCGGTACTATCCGTGGTTTCAGGAATCTACTGGAGGTCTTGGAAGTTATCCCCTGTGAATAAGGGGGGAGGACTGTACTGCTGCAGGCGACCTTAGGCCAAGATTATTTGTAGTTTCATAATCAGTTATTTCTCCATACACTCAATTTATTTAGTTTTCAGAAATTGAGAGATTTTTGTCCAACTGATCAAATCATACAGTGAGCAGGTCCAATTTGTTTGTTAAGATCACCAAAAACAAAAAATCATATCACTCCTTAATATCCTTCCATGGCTCTCTTTTTGTTCTCTCTCTCTTAAAAATTAAGATATTTTCCAACTTTTTGTTATGAAATTTTCAAACACATAGAAAACTTGAAAAACTTTTGCAGTGAACACCTGTATACCCACAACCTAGTCAAGAATTTTTACCATTTTGTTGTATTTAGTTTCTCTGTTTTGCTGCACAATTTGAGAGTAAGTTACAGACCTCATGATGCTTCATATGCAAAATTTTCAGGATGCATTTCCTAAAAATAAGGGCCAGTCTCTTCCATACTCTCAATATTATAATATTTAAGGTAATTGAAAATAATTCCCTGATACCATCTAATACTCATCAATGTTAGATATCCCTAAATCTCCCCTCAAAATCTTTTTTAATGGCTTTATTGGAGTATAATTTTTTTTTAGGGAGATTGGCCCTGAGCTAAGAACTGCCAATCCTCCTCCTTTTGCTGAGGAAGACTGGCCCTGAGCTAGCATCCATGCCATCTTCCTCTACTTTATATGTGGGACGCCCACCACAGCACGGCGTGCCAAGTGGTGCCATGTCTACACCCGTAATCCGAACTGGCAAACCCCAGGCCGCCAAAGCGGAAAGTGTGCACTTAACCGCTGTGCCACCGGGCCGGCCCCTGGAGTATAATTTTCATACCATGAAAATCATTTATTTTTAGTCTAAGATTCAATGATTTACTCCAAATTTACAAAAGTTCTGCAGCCATCACCACAATCTAATTTTAAAACATTTCTGGGGCCGGCCTGGTGGTGTAGTAGTTAAGTTCATGTGCTCTGCTTTGGCAGCCCGGGATTTACAGGTTCACATCCCAGGTATGAACCTACACACTGCTCGTCAAGTCATGCTATGGCGACATCTCACACAAAATGAGGGAAGATTGGCACAGATGTTAGCTCAGCAACAGTGTTTCTCAAGCAAAAAGAGGAAGATTGGCAACAGATGTTATTTCAGGGCCAATGTTCCTCACCAAAAAACAAAACAAAACAAAACAAAAACCAAAAAGCAATTCCATCACTCCAAAAAGAAACCTCATATAACTTTTGTTTTATTGAACCAGGATAAAATCAAGGTTAATGCATGGCATTTAATTATGTCTTTTTAAATCTTTTTTCTAGAACAGTCTTCATCTTTCCCCATGTAATTTTTAGAAAAGACCAGCTGTTTGTTTTATAGAACATGCCACATTGTGGATTTATCTGTGTGTTTCCTCATTATGTCATTTAACTTGTTGCCCTCTCTCTCCCCCATCCAGTATTTTCTATTAAAGTCTTGATTAGACCCTTCTGACATATTTGGAATAAAGCCCAAATTTGTTAATTATCTTCCTCCTCTAAAATGTAAGCCCCACGAATTCATGAATTTCATCTGTCTTGTTTAACACTAGTGCTGGTTCATAGTAGGATCTCAATAAATGTTTGAGTGCATAAGTGAATTACCTACATTCATATTATATATTTTTGCCATACAGATTCAAACTTATTTTAAGATATTTTTTCTGTTTTAAATTGTATTATGGTCAAAATAAAGTTATAAAGCCATGATTTATTTTCTAAGTCAGTAATTCAGACTGGTGAAAAGCAAGTTTTCTTCTGTTTCAGCATGCCATAAACATTTTAGGTGTTTCTCTAATTTTTAAGATATCAAATTTGTTCCCACCATGAGGAACTTCATGCTCAAACTTTTTGGAATAGATTAAGCCAAATAGATTACAAGATTTTGATAGAACTGCTTATCAAAAGATTTAAGGGATTGCGTAAGTAATCTGTATACTCATATTCAGGGCCGTTGAGGGATTCCAGATTAGAATTGACTTCTTCCATAGAGAATAACAGTTATCTAGAGTTACTGAGTTTGGAGTAAATAAAGCCAGCATACCAAGATATTCAGATTCCTGATCAGGTAATAATATAGGCAGATTATTTCAGTGTCAGTCAAAAGGTGAAAAAGATTCAGGGGAGTATAGGTGAAATCAGCTGACTTCCTAGTGTGGAACTTTTCTATATTCCTGAGTACTGCATGATAATTGCTACTGGCAATGATATAACAAATAGGTAAAAATAAACTGATATAACATTGTTCAGTGTCAGGTTAGCAAAGTCTGTAACTCAGAATATCTGCCAAAGTAGTGGATAGAGCATGGTAGACTGGGCAATGGTATAGCCTGTACCCTTCAGGGATCTGCAATGCAATGAGGGAAAAGTAAGTAATCTTGAATATAAAAGGAAGAAATTCTTTGTAGAGTTTGTGGGTTATCCAGGCTGATTTGTATAGTTTCCATTTCCTTTTTGCTAGTTATAGCTAACACTGTTCTTTAAGCATACCCATACTTGCAGGTGTGAAGAGAGAAGAGAAAATGAATCAATCCATTTTAACAGCTCTGGTAATTAGGTTGGGTAAGGAAAAAAGTTGAAAATAATAATTTAAATGGTGTTTTGAGTTTTCTATACATTTCTATTTTCCCAAGTTATCCTCATTATCATAACAGTTAGTTGTATCCAGCCGCATGGTAATGAAGAAAAATACATTGACTAGTTTAAGCTAGACTCCCATCTCCACTCCCACCCCAAGAGAGATTTACGCTTCATGTATCTGAAAAATTTAGATCGATTTAACAGTTAGTGGAACACCTGCTTCAAGTTGTCCCAATTTATAGAAACTGATATTATCAGCCAATTTAAATTTTATTAACATTAGACTTTCTTCTGCACTTTTAGGCGAACATTTGTCCTGTGACTTTCAGAACTTAAGGGATAGATGTACAGCTACAAATAACCGTTGTATTTTCATTCGAGTCCTCAGCTGGAATTTGCAGCCACTTTTCATGCTACAACATTCTTTACTAATGCAGGCTTCAAATCAGGCTGCTAGGAATCCAGTCTTGGCTCCAGCACCCTCTAGCTATCTAAGACCTTGGATAAATTACTTAACCTTCCTGACAGTGAATCTCCCCATCAGTCAAATGGGGAAAATAATAGTACCTACTTCATGGAGTAGTGAGAATTAAATGAGATAATACATATGAACCACATGGAACAGTACCCATTCATGGTGAATACTGAACAGTTGTAATCATTGTTACATGATTAATGGTAATAGTCATAGGAATATCAAGTCTTTACATTTATATAGACTTCTACAGTTTTAAAACTATGGCCAAAGAATATTTAATTTGAACCTGGGGCAGGGGATGGGATTGTAAAAGAGAATGATCATTATTGGCTCAATTTTCAGATATGAGAACTGAGACACAGAGAGGTTATATGGTTTGTCTGAGAGCACTCAGCAAGTAGATGGGGGAGCTGGGTCTTCAGCTCTAATGATAATGAACTCTAATGATGATTTGCTGCATCGGTGGTGTTAGTATAGCCTGCCTAGCGAATTTTCCTAAGCTACTACTTTATCTGCCTTCATCAAGCCAACTCTTCCTCAGTACTTTTACTGGTGTTGAGAACTTTATTTTCTCCACCTGAGGATGAATACTGAGTCATCTCTTCCACATGGTTTTTCAAATCAGACCAGTCATGGAAATGTAGTCCCCTTTGATTTCAGCCTAATAAAGTAATGTTAATACAATTTTTCACAGTTTGTGATGCTTCTCAGCACAACTGACTCTTGTTTCCAATGAGCATCTATAATTTAGTTACTGTAACAAATTAGTCCATATGCTCTCTGGCCTTTGAATTTTGGGAAAATATGGATATATAGTCATTTCAAGTGTGAGAAGAGATGTGACTCGTGTAAATGTACCCAGCTTCAATAAATAACTGTGATACTGTTAGCTATTTCATAGCTAGTATATTCATATATACACATTTCATCAAATTCCCTATTCTGTTTTTATACATACATAGAAAAATTCATGTCAGGGTGGCAGGGTACAGAAGGTAGTGATTGAAGCACTGAAACACGTAAAACCAAGTAAGGCTATTTAAAGCCATGCATAAGTAGATGTGTTTTGAACTTTGTTCGCTGGCAAAATAGTGAGGAGTTCCCTTGGTATTTTACTTCCTATACTTAGGGCATTATCTTTTATACGTTGTTAGAAGAGATGAGAAGTGTATCCTGGCACAACTAGATCCTAGGGAAAAGTTAACAGATTTTAGATTACAAATCAGTTTGAATACACAGTGCATTGCCTGAAGAAGCATCTCACAAGGCTCTAATATAAAATATATCACTTTTTAACACCAAAATGTAGATAGAATTATAAGGAATAAATGGAAGGTGCAGTTCTATCTCACTTTGAAAGTCTAATATATCAATGATAGTGCATTTTCACCCTGGTCAAGTGTGAATAAAATTTGTTGTAGATGTTCAGTGCTGGGGCTGGCCCCGTGGCCGCATGCTCTGCTGCAGGCAGCCCAGTGTTTCATTGGTTCGAATCCTGGGTGCGGACATGGCACTGCTCATCAAGCCACGCTGAGGCGGTGTCCCACATGCCACAACTGGAAGGACCCACAACGAAGAATATACAACTATGTACCGGGGGGCTTTGGGGAGAAAAAGGAAAAAATAAAATCTTAAAGATGTTCAGAGCTGAAAAACACTGACTTAACAAGCTTTGTAACTTGAGGGATCTTGTCAAGGGTTTCTAAAAAATTCATATTATGAGTCATATGTTAGATAGAAACTGGGACAATGGGGAGAAGGTATGTGACAAATCTTATTTTTGGGGTGTATTTTCATAGCAGTCATGCAACACAGATGGAAGGAAACTAGTATTCAATTAGCTTTGGTTCAGGGAAGATTATCCCTTGAATAGAGGAACTGGAATTTTCAGTGATCCTAGGATATTTTGGTTACATCATGTATAGCCACATCTTACCACATCTGAACACACATTATAGGGCAAAATCTGTTGTCAAGGAAAACTCAAAAAAGTTGCTAGTGAGTCTCTCAAACTTATCAGATGCACTGACAAAATAAGTACCTTCTGGGAAAATGCTTAGTTGAATTTGACACTTACGTGTATAATGGTTTTCTGCAGAGGATTTGTTAGAACATTGACACTGGCACTAAAACAGTACTGTTATTGTTTTCATGGCTTCTCAAGTAGGGCAAATTTCTAAAGGGGCAAAGCTAGTTCTTCTGAGAGCCTTTGCTCTTTTCTTTAGACTATACTTTTAGACCTTTTAAACAATTGCAGAAATGTATGCAGGAGAGATCCATTCCTACTAATTAAGAAATAACTATAACATGGATTCTATTGAAGATGAGTCAGTCATGTCATCTAGATGTCACATTATAGTCAACGCAGTGTTCTGCATATCGTCTCTAAACAATTTTTATTACTTGTCCAAGTGCCAGGTACTTAGTTCAAACTTGATATGTGATTGAATAAATTAAAATCATTTCATGCATTTCTTAGCTCTATCTGCTTGAGAGGGCTTAGAAGCAATGATACCCCAATGGGATTCTAGGGCGAATGCAGAGGATATACAAAATGATACTGGAGCATCTTGTAGAGCCAGAAAGTAAGGAAGCACTTAAGAAACAAAATGATGAGGGTATGTCACAGGGACACAGGAACCAAAAGAGCTCCCAAAGGCCAAAGTTGGAACAACTTCAGCAGTAAAATAAAGTAGTATTGAAGTATTGTCCAAAGTATAAAATCAATACTCATAGTCCATGCTGATACAAATAAATTATTGAAAAAATAAATTAATGGGGATGAATAGACAAATCTCCCATACACATGAATTCCAGATAATTTATGTAGCTATTCCCTCATCAAGGAGGTGGAGCATAAGCCCCCATTCCTTAAGTATGGGCTGCAAATAGTGACTTCCTTCTAAAGAGTGCAGTGTAGAAAGGGAGGGTAATCTTACAGTGGAGAAAGCTGACAAATACTACCTCAGGTGATCAAGGTTAACTTCAATGATAAATCACGTTAGTATGTACCCTTGATATGATGTAATGAGTATGGTAATTTACCTGTGTTCTTCCTCCCAAGAACTTACAACATAACTCTAACCATGAGGAAAAATCAGAAAAACCCAAATTGAAGAGCATTCTAAAAAAGTAAATATCTGATCAGCACTGCTCAAAATACTCAAGGTCATCAAAACCAAGGAAATTCTGATAAACTGCCACAGTCTAAGAGGAGTCTGGGAGACATTATGGCCAAGTGTAATGTGGTGTCCTGATTCAATTCCTGGGACAGAAAAAGGACTTTAGCTGAAAAATAAGGAAATTTTAATAAGGAATGGACTTTAGTTATTATGAATGTGTTATTGGCTCACTAGTTGTGGTGAATATTCCATATTAATATAAGATATTAACAATAAGGGAAACTTGGTGCAGGGGATGCAAGAATCCTCTGTACTATACTTGCAACTTTGCTGTAAATCTAAAAATATTCTAAAATAAAAAGTTTGTTTTAAAAAAGCGTTTCACTTCATTAGCATAAAAGCTAGACAATAATGATGATTTGTTTTTCTGAATATGAAATCCAAGATGTATTACTATATTACTATATCAAGATAAGTAAAAGGATGAAGTACTCATTTCTTTAAAATAAATACTTAGCTAAAATTTATACTTAGAGCTTCTACCCTCTCATAACGATTCTTTTCTCTTTTATCTCTTGCACCTGCAATATTTTATTGCTGCTATAAGCTTTCTGGTATCATCCTTAAGATGACAGAGACTGATCCCTTGTCATTTGACAATTCTGTAGAGGAAAGAAAGAGGCAGTATTTCAAATTCTGCACCTTTAGCCTAGACTGACAAATGCTCCATGACGCAACAATGCTAGAGAATTCATTTCAGGCAATACTTTCAACACAGCACAGCTTTCTATCATGTTGATTCCAGTGAAGATAAGAACGATAATTCCTCCTTCAAAACAGTCATGTTAACTTTAACATGAATAGAATGTATTCATGCTTGAGTTTTATTTAGAAGAAATATCACATTACATACACTTGCTACAGCTAGATATTTTCAGAAAATTGTGAAATATCACTGATTTCTCTTTGTCTCTTATTTGGCCTGTCAATTAGATTGTGCTGTGGCTGTTCACTATGTTATTATTCAATAACAAATGGCAAAACGTAGTGTGATAATTAAAGGTATTGTTAGTATATATGTGCAAATTATTATTATTTTATAATTTAATAGACTCCTTACTATCTTAAATCCTTTAAGTAGCTTTGTAAGAGGCATTTGTTTCACTAGTGTGGTACTTAAACTTACATTAGCTAGTGTGAACAAAGAACATTAAGTTTCTTTTTATAGGGGTCTCATTCAAATATCCAGACCTTTCAGAAGAGTTAGATGCTTCAGATTAAAACTTGGCGTGATTGCCAACTATTTTGGAAAGGATTTTCAACTGAAGGGCATGCGTGTGTCTGTGAGGATTCATCCACAGTTACACATATCACTGAAAATTCAATGAAATGATTTGTAAAACAGAGTAAGATCTCTAAAATAACTAACCAGCTCCAGTGGGCCAGCTCCAGTGAACGAGTGGTTAAGTTCTGCACACTCTGCTTTGGTGCCCTGGGTTCAGTTCCTGGGTGCAAACCTACATCACTCGTCTGTCAGTGGCCATGCTGTGGTGGTGGCTCATGTACAAAAAAGAAGATTGGCAATTGATGTTAGCTTAGGGTAAATCTTCCTCAGCAAGAATAAATAAATAAATAAATAACCTTAGTGATATTTACAATAAAAATTACACTGTGAAACATTAAAATATGCTTTTAACTAGCTTAAATTCTTAGTGACTTTTGCCTGAGGATGTTCAATAAAAAATGGCATAGATACAATCACTTTCAAGAAGGAGAAATTGATGTGATGACTGGTTTACAACAGTGTAATAATGCAAATATTTTTCATTGTTTTTGGCCTTTCCTTTTCACCTCAGGACCTTAGCATCTGATATTTCTTCTGCTTGGAACATTCTCTTTTATTACTCCCATCCTGTTTAACCCCTTCATCTGGCTGGCTCTGATTTATCTATCAGATCTCAAATGCTGTGTTAATTTCTCAGAGTTGACGTTCCATTCTGAATTAGGTCTCTCATTATACCTTTCATAGCATCCTGTACTTTATCATTCTAACCACAATTATAATTATATGCTCATTTTCTTGATATTCGTGTAATGACTGTTAACCTTTACTAGACCATTATCTCCATGGCATATAACATTAGTATCTGGTACATAAGAGATGATCAAAAGGGAGTTGTTGTAAGAATGAATGAACAAATAACTGTTACAACACCCAGATTACCAGCAAGGCTCTCATAATTTGTATTTAATCTTTATACAAAATAAAAAATAGTGTAGTTCATGCAAATAAATAAAGATACAGAAAATCAAGTTTATCTTCTATAATAGAAACAGAAGGAAACCACAATGCTTTTAAAACAAAGTATATTTGATCATGAGACTTTGTTGTTGATACTTTTTCTCTTTTCTCAGTGTGCTTTATCTTCTGAGTAAAGAACACAGAGTCTGAAGTTCCGAAGGCCTTCTACAACACTTGTCTGGTGTCAGCACCCTCTCCCATTCTCCTCTGCAGTTGTTCAAATTTTAATTATTGGTCTCAAAACTCCTATGCTACCTCAACCTGCCTTAATTTTAACAGATGACCTTGGAACCTACCATTGAGTGAAGATGAGGGCTATTATGTGAGAAATGCATCAACTTTCTCCCTTTCATCGCTCCCCTCACCAAAAAAAGGAAAAACCTGCACCCATACTCTTTCTTTGTATTTTGCCTCTGCTCTTGCAAGAAAACGCATCATCTGCCTGTGACTTTAATTTGATTCCTCTCTGTTTTCTCTGTGGTTTTGCCACATCAGTTATTCTCTCTCATTCCTATCTTCTTAAAACTTTTTCTCTTTATACTTTATCCTTCTTGTCACCCTGTGAATATGTTCAAGTTTCTTTATGATACAAACAACAAAAAAATCATTTTCTTTACTACTGCATCCCTCATTATAGTTACCTTCTTATCTCTCTACTTTTTTTCTAAAATGAGTTTATGTACCCTATGTCTCTAGTTTCTCACCTCCCATTTAGTCTTCAACCCACTGTCCTCTGGCTTCTGCCCTCACTATTTAATTGAAATTTCATTAGCAAAGGTTACTAGTGATTTCTTTATAGCCAAATATAATGTACATTTTCAGATTTTATCTTACTTGACCTGTCTGCTGCATTTACTATTCTTGTCCATGACATCTTTCATTTTCTGGATTTTTTAAAGATAAAGATAATACTTGCTCATTGTAGAAAATGTAAACATTATAGGAAAACATACAAAAGGAAATAATGCCTCCCCAATATGCAGAGATAACCAGTGTTTACATTTGGTGAACTTTTCACTCAACAACATGTTGTGGATATAGTATTTCATTGTATACATATACTATAATTTATATAACCTGTTCGTTATTGATGGACATCTACGTTTTTTCCCAAAATTTTGATATTTAATAATTGCTCAAATGAAATTCATGAACATACTCCTTTGAGAATTATGGTCCTTACCTTGAAACTTTATTCTCCCTCTGTATTTCTGTGACTTTTTCTTCTGATACTGTTCTAGCTCTTACCACTCTGGCTAATTTTCTGAAGTGTTCTTTTTAGGCTTTACTTTCTCTGCCTACCCCTTGCGTGTTGGTGTTAAGTTGGATCCAGTGCTCGAACACTTTTCACTTGAAAATCCTCCCCAAGTTAATTTAATTTTCTCTCATGACTTTAGCTGTCACTCAGTGACTGTCAATCCTTTATCTCTAACTCAGTTTACATTCCAGAATGCCAACACTCGTACATCCGATTTCCTACACACAGATTCATTCAGATGTCTCACAGGCACCTCAAACTTTATGAATCCAGTACTGAACCTAGACCTTTTCTCAAAGTCTGTGCCATTTCCTATATTACCTAGTTATTGGCATTGCCTTTTATCTAGTTTCACAAGCCAGAACCTTGTCCTACATTCCTTTCTATCCCTCATCCTTTGTATCCAATTGGTCATTAATTTTAGTAAAATCTCCTTAACATGTCTCATATATATTCCCTTCTTTTCTTTTTTTATGGATTTATTTACTTTTATTGAGGTAACATTGGTTTATAACATTATATAAATTTCAGGTGTACGTCATTATTTTCGATTTTTGTGTGGACTCCATCATGTTCACCACCCAAAGAGTAATTACCATCTGTCACCTTACACATGTGCCCTATTGCCCTTTTTACCCTCCTCCCTCTCCTCTTCCCCTCTGGTAACAACCAATGTAATTTCTGTATCTCTGTGTTTGTGGGGTTTTTTTCTTCCACTTATGAGTGAAATCATGTAGTATTTGACTTTCTCCATCTGACTTATTTCATTTAGCGTAATACCCTCAAGGTCCATCTATGTTGTCACAAATCGCAAGATTTCATCTTTTTTCTGGCTGATTAGTATTCCATTGTGTATATATACCACATCTTCTTTATCCATTTATCCATTAATGGGCACTTAGGTTGTTTCTAACTCTTGTCTGTTGTGAATAATGCTGCTCTGAGCATAAGGGTGCCTATATCTTTATATATGTTTTCATGGACTTTTGTTTTGGGGAGGTTTTTCGTTACTATTTCAATCTCCTTACTGGTGATCAGTCTATTCAGATTCTCTATTTCTTCCTGATCAGTTTTGGAAGGTGGTATGATTCTAATAACTTATCCATTTCTCCTAGATTATCCAATTTGTTGGTGTATAGCTTTTCATAATGTTCTCTTATAATCCTTTGTATTTCTGTGGTGTCTGTTGTAATTTCTCCTCTTTCATTTCTGATTTTGTTTTTTTGAGCCTTCTCTCTTTTTTTCTTGGTGAGTCTAGCTAAAGGTTTGTCAATTTTGTTTATCTTTTCAAAGAACCAGCTCTTAGGTTCATTGATTTTTTCTATTTTTTTAGTATCTATTTCACTTATTTCTGCTCTGATTTTTACTATTACCTTCCTTCTACTGATTTTGGGTTTGTCCTTCTTTTCCTAGTTCCTTTAGGTGTACTATTATATTATTTATTTGAGATTTTTTTTTAATTTGTTTGTTTTTGCTGAGGAAAATTAGCCCTGAGCTAACATCTGTGCCAATCTTCCTCTACTTTATAAGTGGGTTGCTGGCATAGCATGACAAGTGGTATAGGTCTGTGCCCAGGATCTGAACTGTGAACCTGGGCCACCAAAGTGAAGTGTGCTGAACTTAACCACTATACCATGGAGCTGGCCCCTCTTGTTTCTTGAGGTAGGCCTGTGTTGCTATTTACTTCCTCCTTTGTACCACTTTTGCTGTATTCCATGAATTTTGGCATGTTGCATTTTCACTTTCATTTGTCTCCAGGTATTTTTTAATTGATCCTTTGATTTCTTTGTTGACCCAATAGTTGTTCAGTAGCATTTTGTTTAATCATCACATATTTGTGGCTTTTCCAGTTTTATTCTTGTAGTTGATGTCTAATTTTATAGTGTTGAAGTCAGAAAAGATGGTTGGTATTATTTAAATCTTCTGAAATTTATTCAGACTTGTTTTGTAGCCTAATATGCAATCTATCCTGGACAATGTTCCAGACACATTTGAAGAGAATGTATATTCTGCAGTTTTTAGAAGAAATATTCTATATGTATCTACTAAATCCACCTGGTCTAATGTGTCATTTAAGGCTAATGTTTCCTTATTGATATCCCTTTGGATGATCTATCCATTGATATAAGTGGAGTGTTATTGTGTTGCTGTCTATTTTTCCTTTTGTTGCTGTTGGTAATTGCTTTATATATTTAGGTACTCCTATGTTGAGTTCATAGATATTTACCAGTGTTAGATCCTCTTGTTGAATTGTTCCCTTCATCATTATGTTGTGCCCTTCTTTGTCTCTTGTTGCAGTTTTTGTTTTAAAGTCTATTTTTTCTGATATAAATATTGCTACCCCATCTTTCTTTTCATTGCCATTTGCATGGAGCATCTTTATTCATCCCTTCACTTTCAGTTTGTTAGTGTCTTTAGGTCTGAAGTATGTCTCTTGTATGCAGCATATCTATGGGTCTTGTTTTTTTCTCCATTCAGCCACTCTATATCTTTTGATGGGAGCATTTAGTCCATTGACATTTAAAGTAGTTATCAATGGATTGAAATTAGTCTTTGGGTGGTGAATATGTTGTAATCTACACAGAAATAGAAATATATAATGATATACACCTGAAATTTATATAACATTATAAACCACTGTTGCCACAATAAAAAAGAATAAAAAAATAAAATAACTTGATAAATATGTACTTATTACCATTTTGTTACTTTTTTTCTGAGTGTTTTGGTAGTTCTCTGTTCCTTTCTTCTTCTCTTGTTCTCTTCCTTTGTGATTTTATGACTCTCTTTAGAATTATGTTTGGTTTCCTTTCTCTTTGTTTTTTGTATTCATAATACATTTCTGGTTTGTGATTACCATGAGGTTCATATAAAATAACCTAGGTAAATAGCAATCTATATTAAGTTGATGGTCTCAAGTTTGACCTTTTATTAAAAGCCCTATGCTTTTACTTCCCTCCCCCCACATTTTATGTTTTTGATATCATATTTAAGGTATTCTGTGTGTGTGTATCCCTTAACCTCTTATCATAGAGATAGATATTTTTAGTACTTTTGTCTTTTGACCTTCATGCTAGTTTTATAGGTAGTTGATACACTATCTTACTATATATTTCCCTTTACCATTTTTTCCTTTGATAATTTTTCTATTCCTACTTGTGGTCTTTTCTTTTCCACTTAAATAAGTCCCTTCAACATTTCTTTTAAGGGCTGGTTTAGTGGTGGTAAACTCCTATAGTATTTGCTTGTCTGGAAAACTCTTTAGCTTTCCTTCCATTCTGAATGGTAACCTAACCAAGTAGCATATTCTTGGCTGCAGGTTTTTTCCTTTCAGCACTTTGAATATATCTTACCACTCCCTTCTAGAAGTCAATTAATACCCTTATGGGGTTTCTTTTGTGTGTAACTTGTTGCCTTCCTCTTGCAGCTTTTAGGATTCTCTCTTTATATTTAATTCTTGACATTTTAATTATAATGTGTCTTGGTGTGGGCCCTTTGGATTCATCTTGTTTGCTGCTCTCTATGCTGCTTGTAGCTGGACATCTGTTTCTTTCCTTAGGTTAAAGAAGTTTTCAGCTATTATTTCTTCAAATAGGTACTCTGCCCCTTTGTCTTTCTATTCTCCTTCTGGGATACTTATAATATGGATGTTAGTATGCTTGATGTTGTCCCAGAGGTGCCTTATACTGTCTTCATTCTTTTTTCTTTTTTCTGTTCCATTTGGGTGATTTCCTTTGCTCTTTCATCCAGATCACTGATTCATTCTTCTGTCGTCTACTCTGCTATTGATTCCCTCTAGTAAATTTTTCATTTCCATTATTGTATTCTTCAGTTTTGATTGGTTCTTTTTTTATATTTTACAGTTCTTTGTTGAAGTTCTCACTGTGTTCTTCTATTCTTCTCCCAAGATCAGTGAATATCCTTATGACTATTAGTTTGTACTCCTTCTCAGGTAGATTGTTTATCTCTGTTTCATTTAGTTCTTTTTCTGAGGATTTGTCCTGTTCCCTTATTTGGAACATATTCCTTTGTCTCCTCATTTTGCCTGCTTCTCTGTACTTATATCTATGTATTAGGTAGATCAGCTATGTCTCCCAATCTTAGATATGTGGCTTTATGTACGAGATGGCCTATGGGGCCTAGCAGTGCACTTTCCTCTTATCACTTGTTTAAGATGTTCCAGGAGTGTCCCTTGTGTGGGCTACGTGTGTGCTTCTGTTGTGGCGGGGTTGCTCTTGCTACTGGCATACAGGTAGGCTAGGCTGGTCCCTGGGCCAGCTGGCTGTAAGGCTCAGCCACATGCCACTGCTATGGTCACTTTAGTCACTTTATTGGGCAGAGAGAGCCACAGCACAGCTGGCTGCAAGGTCTAATAGCACACAACTGCTACTGTTTAGTTGTTAAGTGAGTCAGGCCCGCAGCATGGCTGGTTGCTAGGCTCAGGGGCTTGCAGTTTCTGCTGGCCTCCAGTGAGGCTCTCAGTGGTGTGAGGTTGTTCTCAACTCTCTCAGGAGCACAGATGGGTGGGACCAGACCCAGGCATTGCAACACAGGATGGTTTCAGGTATTGGAAGGTGGGGCAGACCCCTGTGTGGCTGTTTGAGTTGGCCAGGAGCACAAGTCAGCTGTGTTTGACGTGCCCCACCACCCACAGACTCACACACACCACCAGGGCAGACCCACTTGCCCCACTTCAGAGGTCCCATGCACCTCATATCCATGGGCCCACCAGTTCCCTGCAGGCTTGCTGGTGGGCAAGGCCAGTCCCTAGGGTGGGCTGCCTAGCCTAGCTGCACTGGATTAAATCAGTGCACTAGTGGGTGGGGCAAATGCCTGTGCTAACAGGCCAGAGGAAGAAATCCACTGGCAACTGCCAGCATCTGTGTCAGCAGGTCACAATAATGGCTGCCACTAGTGTCTCAGTCCCTGGGGGAGTGGTCCTAGCCTCTTCCTGTCTCTCTGAGATACACTCAGAGCTTAGCAAGTGATTCTCTTTTACCAAAGGACTATGCATCTTTATTTGTGTGGTTTTTGTGTTGGTTTCTGGATCAGGTAAATCTGTGTGTGAGCCCTTTGAGAGTAGGCTTTTCTCTTTCTTGAGTTTGATAGTTTTCTGGGAGTATTCCTCATTGGTTTTGAAAACCAGCAAGGCCACGTATTATGGGAACTCATCTCAGTTGTACTGAATCTAAAGGCTGGGATACCTATTGTGGCATAGATCTCCTGCTCAGATCCTCCTGTTCCTCTGGGAGAAGCTTCATATCTTTAAGATTGCTCCCGGCCATGAAGCACTGTGGCTAGGATGTGATCTTTTCCTCAGCACAGGTTTATTTCTGCCCCTTCCACCCCTGTCAGTGTTGTACTTTGTTGTGGGGGTCCTATTAATCCAGTTTCCAGATCTTTCTCAGAGGTAATTGTTCCACAAGTAATTATAGATTTGTTGTGTCCGTGGGAGGAGGTGAGTTCAGAGTCCTCCTGTACCACTATCTTTCCAGAATCCTCCCTCCTCTTTTCATTCACAGTGCCACTGTTTTTAGTTCAGACTCTGTCATTTCTTGTCTGCCTTGTCTTGTCTTAAATGATCTCATTGCCTTCAGTCTTATATGCCTCCAATCCATCTTTCGTGCTGTAAAATAATTGTCTCTTAAACAATCAAATATGACCATATCACTGTCCTGTTTAAAATAGTCAATATCTCCCCATTAGCTTCACTGTAAGTCCTAAAGAATAAATTCCAACCTCCTTAGCATCACATCCAAAGTCTTTGTGAACTGGCCTTTGCATATCTTTCTAGATGATGTCAGAAATAGGTCTCAAGGAACTGAAGTTTTAGTGGATTATGCTATTCTAAGTGTCCAGTAGCAGAGAGAACCACAAGTTAAATATGAACTAAAGTCCCTAAGCGCTTTTGATAATCAAGTCAGAGAAACAATGATATTTGACAGATCTTTGGAGTAGCAGTAAGAATGAAAATGACAGAAAGAACTAAGAGAAGCTGGACCAAACTGAAGGGTAAGGAGAATAAGATGAAGAACACAACAAATCAAATGGAAGAAACTATCACCAAGAATCACTGTAACATTTGTGGCATTGAGCTTATGATGGGTAGGTATGTTAGGTTGACTTAAAGAGTCAAGAGTCAGGATGTAGGCTGACAGAAAGATCCACCGTATGTCTGATCATCTTTCTCTCCTATGTAAAAGACTTTGTTGGCTTCCTAACAACTATAGAACAAATGCAAGATTTTAAAATGACCTAAGATGACCTCTGTGATCAGGCTATTTTCTGTCTATGCAGCCTCACCTCCTGCCACTGCTCTCTTGCACTTTAGGCTCCATCAACACTATATACATGGTGCTCTTTGAGATTCCTCTGTTTTTTCACATATTGTTTCCTCTGCCTGGAATGTCCTTCATTTCTTCATTTCCTGGGTGAACTCCTATTTATGGTTCAAAATCTTATACAGACATCACCAACTCCAGGAGGCTTCTCTGAATGCCCCTCTCTCCCAGAGTAAGCCATCCATCCATCTATCCATTCATTGTTTGTTTATCATTGAGCAAATATTTATTAAGTACTTAGTGTGGCCCAGATGCTATATTAAATTTTGGGAACACTATGGTGAATAAGGCACATCAAACATGGCCTTTACCTTTCTTGGCATTATATTTAGCAGTGGGTACACATACACACACACACACACGCATCCAAATACAGACAAATAAAATAAGCACCAATTTACTAAGTACTATGAATAAAAGAAACAAGGAACTAGCCTACAGAATAATGAATATGAGGGGTAGATACGTACCCTGCAACATACTTTAATACAAGGTTGAGCCATATGAAATTGCTGGTATTTGACTGCTTTTGTCCTGTATAATTGTCAATTTTATATAGTTCAACCTAATAATTGCCTTTCTGAGGAATTCACATTTAGACTGAGACCTGAAAGATGCAGTGGAGCTTAGCGTGTTCCAGAAACCAAGAGAGGACTGGAGAAGATAGAATTGAGAAAAAGGATGAGTGACTCTAGATGAAACTAAGAGAGTTAAACAGGACAGATCAAATAGGACCTTTATTGGAGTTTGGATTTAATTCTCATTATAATGTAAAGCCACTGGAGTATTTTAAGATCCAACTGGACTGGAATGTAAGAGAGTAATGGTAATAATAGGGCTATCAATTAAGAAGTTGATTTAAGGAGCCAATATAGTGTTGTGCTAGGTATGCAAGGTTTGGAGTCAGGCTACCTTGGTTTAAATCCTGGTTTTACCATTTATTAGCTGTTACTTTGTTCAAGTTACTCAAATTCTCCGTGAAATAGAGGTAATAGGATTAGTCTAGAGATTTAATGAGATAATCCATTGCAAAACAGTGAGTAGTCCCTGGCAGATAATAAACACTTAATAAATATTAGACATTAATAGTCCAGGGGAGAGATGATAGAGCCTGGACTAAGTTGATGACAATATGTGTGGAGAGAAGTGAATGGATATGAGACCTATTGTGGAGGTTTGAATAGTAGGATTTAGTAATGGACTGGATGTGAGAGTTGAGGGAGTAGGATTTTTCAGGTATGACACCTAGATAGAAGGGATTCTGCTGTACTTTTCTGCCTGGTATATAATTCAACTATAGAAATTTCTTTTTATACCATCTAAAGCAGAATTAAAGAAAGAAAAAAAGGTGTAATACAATATAAAAGGAAATAGTAATTAAAAATTTTAGATAGTCAGAACCTTACATGAAGTATATACATTTTAAGTTTATGTTATAGTCATACCACAATGTCTAAAATATGCAAATATGCAATTTCTATTGTACTATGTGATAGTGAACAATTAAGCTTACATGTTTATTTTGTCTTATTTTTAAGGTGATTTGTAATCATTCCATCTGCTTCTCTCACAGAATGGAACCCACTTGCTATACCAGCAGATGCAGAATTTAAGGAGGATGTCTATCTTTATTCTCCTTAGCAACTGAGAGTCTGCTCTGGGAACCATCGGGCACCATGGGGAAGCGAGATAATCGGGTGGCATATATGAATCCTATAGCGATGGCCAGATGGAGGGGCCCAACTCAATCTGCAGGTCCAACAATACAAGATTATCTGAATCGACCAAGGCCCACATGGGAAGAAGTGAAGAAACAATTAGAAAATAAAAAGAAAGGCTCCAAGGCGTTAGCTGAATTTGAAGAAAAAATGAACGAGAATTGGAAGAAAGAACTAGAAGAAAGCAGAGAGAAATTATTAAGTGGAAATGAGAGTTCATCCAAAAAAAGAGAGAGAAAGAAAAAGAAAAAGAAGAAGTCTTCTCGGTCTTCGTCATCTTCTTCATCAAGCTCTGATTCTTCAAGCAGTTCTTCAGATTCTGAAGATGAGGAAAAGAAACAAGGTAAAAAGAGAAAGAAAAAGAAGAATCGTTCACACAAATCATCACAAAGCTCTACATATGAATCTGAGTCAGAGAGCAAGGAATATGTAAAAAAGAAAAAGAAGTCACAAGATGAAACAGAGAAAGAAAAGGATGTCAGAAGTCTCAGCAAAAAAAGAAAGAAGACTTATCCTGAGGATAAACCTTTATCATCGGAGTCCTCATCAGAATCAGATTATAAAGAGGAGGTACAAGCAAAAAAGAAGAGAAGATGTGAAGAGCAAGAAAAAGCAATGGAAAAAGCAAAGAAGAAGAAAAAAAAACAGCACAAGAAACATAGTAAGAAGAAGAAAAAGAAGTCAGGTTCAAGTCACAAGTCGGAATAATATTAAGATAAAAAGCAAGATTTTCCTATTAAAAAAAGGAAGATCTAAAGAAAATTTCAACTGTGAATGTTAGGGCGTATTTACCAAAATGTATGAATTTCCCTGTGTTAGTAGAATTATTCCTCGAGTTTGAGTTGCCAGTCAAATGCCACTGTGCCAGCAAGGGCCATAATTGTTGCCTGCAGCTTAAGTATAGGATTTTGTCTGTGTGTTTTTTTCTTCCAGTGATTTATTCCTCTGAGAGCTAAAACCCTGTTGTCATACTAGTGGTTAAAATGTTTGGAATTAGAGTAAAATGTTTTAGATAATAAATAATTTTGACAAAAAAATGTATCTAATGTTAAAAGTATCTAATTTGAATATATCTTTAAAATGTAATCAGAAATATCCAGATGACTATAGTTGACATTTTTGAAGCATGGACTTAACATTGATGTCTCAAAATCCTTACTTTTGATGATGTGTATTTTATTTTACTTTTCTCCTTAATAAACTTTTGTTTACATGGGGAAAGGGCTTGTGGGGGAAAATGTTTGCTATAACTTTGGCTAGCTGAATAGTGTGCCTTTGATACTTACACATTCTATTTTTGCCAGTGCAGCAGCCATTCTTTTCTTACTTAGTGAAATTATGGAATAATGTGTGCTGCTTTAAGTGAACGAGAAAGACAGGAATTTACAGTATAAGTAAGCCCCCAATTCTATGAAATTTACCTCTACTTCAACATTACTGAAGAATATTTAGGATTACAGTGTTACATGATTTGAATTACCTTTGGTACCCTTTGGAGGGGAATCATTTTAAATAGACCCTGGTATTTTTTGATTAATGAAGATTCTGAAATATTTTGCATGTTTTATACTGTTAAGTTTTGATTATCCAGGGACAGTCTATATAACCAGTAATCCTTTTTTTTATATGATTTATGTTTAGGATACACGTTTCAAGTTTGTAATTTCTTAATCCTACTATATTAATTTCATTACTATGTTTGCACACTTGCCAAAATATTTAGCATGTAAAAAGAAGGTTTTAAAAAAAATATTTAATGCCTTCATATTGAAGCTGGTTTACTGTAACCAAGTTGAGTGCCAGACCTCTAGTACACTATGTGTCTTGTTAATAAAGCTACTGCCAAAATCTTAGTAAGTATGCTGTTTAAAATTTTGTTGTCTTAAGCATTAATATTGAATTAAAATAAGAGTTAAATTTAGGAGATAATGACATCATTGATTTTCCTGTGTCATATTTTACTAAGATTTGGTGCCTCATGTCTGTTGCTCATTCACATTTACCACTAATGCTCTAATGAGTTGAAAATTATTTTTACTTTAAATTTTTATATATCAGAGTAATATGAATTATAAATTGATATCTCAAAAAAAACCTGTTACAGAGGATGTGCTAATTGTAATATATGTACAAATTATTTTGGCATGATAGAATCAGTAGCTATTTTTTTTTAAATAGATGATTTCATGTTGGCTTTCTTGAATCACAGGTAAAATTATTATAAAGATAGAAAACATCTAGTAGATAAATAACATACTGGCTCCCCAAATTTTTGCTGTTGAAATACCAGAATCTCTCAGTAAAGTTCTTGGAACATTATAAATGTATTGCCATGCTAGATCACCTTGAAGCTTCATAACTTTACCTGTTTCCTAAAATATATCTATATCTATGTACTGATAAAAACTATTATATTTAAGGGATATTTTGTATCCATATAGAGTTTTTTGAAATCGTTTTTCATTAAAATATGGGAAAAGCTTATATTATTTTAGAATGTGGCAAAGACATTAACAGTTTATCAATATCCATGTGCTCCCATTCACTTTCCAGCCCCTTGTAGTTAGGCAATGCCATTTCATTACTTCTAGCAGAGAGATTGTAAACAGAAGTGACGTGTCATTTTGATAATGGAGCAGCAAAAAGTCCTGCATGACCCTCCAGCTCTCTCTTTACCTGCCATGGTGACCTGAAAGCAATGTACTCCAAATGGTATACTTACAAGATGGATGCAGCCTGGATCTCTAAGTCACTGTGTGTATGGGACCTGCCCTGGAGAGCTGATGAACTTGCAGTGAACCGTTGAGAGTGAGAAATAAACTGTTATGTGTTAAACCACTGAGATTTGAGGTGTTTTTTATTACTTCAGCATCAGCTAACCTAATTTGAGTAATAACACAGAACTCTAGAATGTCTATTTCATTATTTACATAAAATATCTCACTTATCTTCTATCACATCTTCCTGTGGTCTGCAGATTGATTCAGAGGTGGTGATCATTTATGCCACAGTAGAAAGAAACATTATTTTATTTGCACTGGCTTTTATGTAATGACTGAGGAAGTGGGTGGTCTACCATAATATTTCATGCTTATCAGCAATGCTGACTGTCTAGGAGGTAAGATTACTTTGTTATTCCTCTGATTATAGCCTGAACAGTCTTCCAGTAAGGGGTTTGGGAAGGAAATTTAAAAAGCACTCATGGGGACTTGAGAGAAAAGGGGAATGCTATTTTTTAAATGTAAGTATAGACAATATGGTAGGGAAAAGTGATGTGGAAATATGTAGATGACAATAGATTAAATAGATTTAGGTGAACATTTAATATGTAGCCTCTAGATTGAAAACAAAATAATTTATCCTTTATGTGAAAAGCACTAAAGTTATTAGTGATTTGCTTTATGTGATTCATAAAAAGAATAGCTTTAGCCATAACATTCAACTAACTTTGACTGTGGGAAGGGAAGCAGTGGGAAAGTCGATAAGAAAGTAGACCAGAGAGGGGGAAAAAAATCAATACAATATAGATTAGGAATGTAATTGCAAGCACAAAGAGAAGAATATGAAAGCTCTCAGGCTGCAGATAAAGGATTAGATTGGAGATAAGGAAAATGAATAAAATTTGAGGTTCTGATTTTGTATCTTGTGATAGTTCCTTTGTTTATTATAAATTTATCTTGAGAAAATTGTACCTTTGACATTGTGACTCTGAGGTGATTTTCTGTTTGACTGGATTTATTTTAGAAAAAAAAGAAATATTTAATCTGTGATGTAGGTTTTTAGTTATTTCAGGACTCATGAAGATTATAGTCAAACATTCAAACACACCTGTGTACTTTAGAACAGAATTGACTTTCCTAGTCCTTCCTGAGCTACAAACAAGATGTGTTCTTTCTCCAAATGGCTCTATCACTTTTACTAACTCTCTCGTGACACTTACCTGAATCCATCTTGTATTATGTATTTTGTGTTTATTAATGGACTCTAGTTGTTAAGAGCACTGGCTCTTGGCTAAGCACTAGGTTGAAATTCTCACCTTACCATTTCTTGATATGTGACTAAGTGAGTTAGTTCATCTCTGTGTGCCTCAATTTCCTCAGACACAAAATCAGAAAAATAATAGGATCTGTCTCTAAGATTGTTGTGAGAATAAGACAAAATAGTATTTACAACATTTAACAAAGTTCCTAGCACATAGCAAATGCTCGATAAATGTTATTTCTTCTTTTTCCTCCTCCTCCTATCATCATCACTATCACTATCGTCATTACTGTTATCATTTTTGTTATGTCATCGTCCCCCTACTGCGTTGTAACCTTAAAGATAGAGGCTGTTTCATCTTTTGTCTCTTGCAAGGATGGTACACAGTGTTCTGCATATGATAGGTGCCTCATGATTTTCACTGAATTGAATTAGTTGGTCAGGCCCTGGGACAAAGGAGAATCTGAATGCATGCAATGTACCAATGCTATGTATAAGCCCCTGCCTCACTTTTTTTAACTTTATTGAGATATAATTCACGTACCATAAAATTCACCTTTTAAAAGTATACAGTTCAGTGTTGTTTAGTATACTCACAGATATTTGCAAGCATAATCACAATCAATGTTAGGGTATTTTAATCACCTCAGAAAGAAACTCCATATCCTATCCTCTTTTCCACCTCCCAGCCTCCCCAGCCCTAAGCAACTACCCACATATTTTCTGTCTCTATCAATTTCCCTGTTCTGGACATTTCATATAAGTGGAATTATATAGTATGTGGTCTCTTGTGGCTGGCTTCTTTCACTTAGCATAATATTTTCAAGAGTCATGTATTTGTAGCATGTATCAAGAATGTTTATACCAAGATAAAATGACAGAAAATCTAGTGCGTCTTACCAAATTTCTGCTAGAACCAGGAGAAACACCACCTTCCATACTTAGATATTCTGGGCATGATTAATCTGACTTGCACTGCTTTAAAACTCCTGATTATACAGCAGGATATTTGGAGGATTATATTTTATAGATGTAAAATGTTCAAATAAGGATTCATAAGAGGAAATCAGATCAATTTTTATGATGAAGGCTGATAACATTAGCACAACATGAGTATGAGTTTGTGCTCAGAAACTTGACAAGAGTAGAACTGTTTTAGGGAGAGCATGGATATGCTAATATTCCCTCCAATAAGCTACTACTTTGAATGGTATAATCAAGGACTCTGTATGGTATTTTCAGATGTCTTTTTCCCAGAAGCTGTTTACTAGAGTCAAATGATTATCATTATTAATAACATTGCCATCATAAATGATCTTATTGCTGGTTATTTTTAGCATCCTGTTGCTCATGTAGAAGAAGTATATTTTTTATTTTTTCCTTAAATTTGAGCTGAAATGAAGTTTACAGAATTATTTTATATACTGCAAAACGATCACCCATTCTGCTATCTTCCTGAGAACTCAAAATGCTTTAGCTCTATGGAAACTTATGAAATACAAATAGAAGCCAACTTATTAAACCATTAAAATAACCATTTGTGTACTTAAAATGGTTATATTAAGTCATAAAATATTTGGATGGACTTCATTTTTCAAAAAATCTTGACCAAATATTTTTAGTAATAATACTATCTAAAAATAGCCAGTGAAGGGCTGGCCCGGTGGCATAGTACTTAAGTGCATGTGCTCCACTTTGGCGGCCCAGGGTTCGTGGGATCAGATCTTGGGCACAGACATAGCACAGCTCACCAAGCCATGCTGTGGTGGCATCCCACATAAAATAGAGGACGATTGGCACAGATGTTACCTCAGCCACCATCTTCCTCAAGCAAAAAGAGGAAGATTGGCAACAGGTATTAGCTCAAGGCCAATCTTCCTCACGAACACACACAATAATAATAATAATAAAAATAGCCAGTGAAAACATGGCCTTGTGAAAGCCAGTTTATTCTCCACACAAGGAAAATCTGAATACTTTGAGAGTCTCTGCATTTGGTTTGTACATCCTGCTGTGTGACAGGCTTGCAGACTATGAGGTTAGTGTTCCCTCTATTCAGACTATCCCCTGATAGTTTTAGACTCCATGAAATTGCATCAAAGAGCTTTAGACAATAATACCGACAACTCAAGGAAGCTTTTATTTATTTTTTTACTTAAGCAGTCTGACTACATACTACTTTCACAAAAAAACTTTTTCACAGAAATAATTGAAAGGCTATCTCCAAAAACTTTTAGCTTATACTAAAAATTAAAGGTTTTGCACCTGTTACCCATCCCCTGTCCTTTGACAACATTGTATCAACCTAGAGGATCAAATACATTAGTGTGGCCAGAGGACTCCCCTACTCTCTGAAGAACTACTGTAGGCAATCAAGTCTCACACCAAACAAAGGAACTTTGTATTCTCTCCTCCTCAACCTCCTGGCAGGATTGTTTCTGCATATTTTTAAAGTAAGTATTTATGTATATTTCCTTGTCTCTGGGCTTGGAAATTCCTTTTCATATGGGTAGTACTAAGCCTTTCCTATACATAGACAATTGCAGCTGCCCATTGATAGCCATGAGACTACCTCTTTCCCATCCCAACTCAGAACCTAGGCCAGATCTTAGCTGCCAATCATTTTACCTAAGCACAGTTATTATATAGTTGACGTTAAATGCTGTGAAACAGGGTCTTGGTGTAAGTTATTTGGTTTTGATTACTCCATGTTGCAGCTTTTGCCATAAACTTAATTTGCAAACTTAGGTGAAAACACTTACTGCCAAATTTAGAGGCAGTACAGTGTGGAGATTAAGTGTGCAGGCCTTGGTGACAGACTGCTCCACAGCAGCCCTACAATTAAATGAGTTAATCTGTGGAAAATATTTAGGCGTTAAAACTCTCTAGCTTTTCAACCACTCCTATCTATTCCATTTCAAATGCAACAGACATCCCTTGCATCCCAATATCACAACCCACCCTGCCCCATTCTTACATATGTGTGTATGTGTCTACAGTGATCTATCACCAAAGTGCAAATAGTAAAACAAATTTTCTGTATTTTTTGAGACTTCATTTTCTCCTGTCTTGTTTTTATGATGCAGATTATTTGTCTCCTTTTACAGAGGTAATTATAATGCTCTTTTTGTCTTTAGTGCCCTGAAACAAAATAGCTTAATTATTTAATTATCAATATATCTCATTTTCAAACCATCCACCTCACATTCTAATCTTTATTCAATTAGTTTACCTAAATATGTTTTTAAGATGTATCCCGTTTACTTCCTAACTCAACCTTCACAGAATTAATTTATCTAGATCTTCAGATATAATCCATAAGAACATGTTTTCCTTTATTGTGGCCTCTTTACTCAGATAAAGATTTTGTGAGTACAACAAGCTTAATAGAAAGTGAGGAACCATAATTAAAACCCTATTACATCTATCACAAACATGAAGGAAACCAGTGAATAAAATCCATGACCTAGTATAACTGAAAACAACCTCCATAATATTTCAGTACGTAAAAACAAGATAAAAATAGAAAAATATCAACCAAAAAATGTGAAACTTTACAAAAAGGCATATTATGGCCATTAAGCAGTCACTGCTCCTGCCTGATGGCCATATATTTCTAGACCTAACCAAGAATCCCATATGAATGATTTCTCTAAGCCCAATAGTCCCTTGTAATATTGCATAAATCTTTAACAACCAAATTCTAAAAGACAATTGCAATCAAGTAAGGGGAGAAAATTTGATTACCCCCAATGTGCATATATGTGCATGTGAAGACTGCCTATAGACATCTGGTACATACCCACCCAATCATAGATAGTAGGCTGTACCAAGAGCGCTGCCCAGAGGGTTGTATCAATCAGAGATGCAGTCATTTAACAGATGGCACACACAAGTTAGGATAATCTGAAAGGGTTTATTTACAAAAGGACTATTTACAAAGATGTTGGCAGAATGTAGGAGAACCACATGGGGTAGTGCAGTAACCCGAGGCTAGTAACAATGACCTATTACTACTTCTAGGCCTGAAGGGACTAGAACGATGAAGGTGAGAGTTGTGTATAGAAGGGGACCTTGAGCATGGTCACAGTCAGCCTGAGCTGACAGTTCAGAGGACAAATATCCTGATCTCACGTTCCTCCTTTCTTCTCTTGTCTGATTCCCCATTAGCTGAACCCAACTGGAAATCAAAGGTCATGGGATCTCATCGATATAGACCATGTAAGTCAGCCTCCTGGGGCACAGAGCAGGTTCAAGAAGGGTGGAGAGTAGAACTGGTGGGGCAAATAAAAGATACCCAGCACTGCCCACCCCTTTTGCACCTCAGCCGCTATTCTTGTCCTTCATCTGAGCGAAAATTTCGTGTCTCCCCTCAAGGGGTTGCATGAAGTCACACAAGTTACCATATCACTGCAGAGTGATTTCATTTTGATCATACTCCACCTAAAATATTAGCCACTACTGACATAATTCATTAAAGTAGTGGTAGAATGTGGGGGAGGAGAAAAAAGGAACATAAAGCATAGTGCTACATTTTTCTCCCCTGTAGCTATTCATGACACTAAATTGGTAACCATAGCCGCCTTTACTCTCCCATTCCATGCTCTCCTTACCCTCTGTCAGCAGCTAGGTGGATGAGGTTCTTTACCTGGTTGGGTGTAACAAACCTTCATTCCTGAAGGATCTGAGCCCTGTTGTCCTGCATTATCAGATTGTTGCCATTGGGCAAGGGAGTAACAAGAGGGGGTAGCTCTTGTTACTCCCTTGCCCAACTGAGAAGCCCCTGGATTTCAAACATAATCCTCTTTGTCCCATTGTGTAGTGACAATTCAGTTTGCCCCTAAAATTAGAATCAATAACCTAGTCCAGTACAGTGACTCCCTTCTTTGCCTATTGGTTTAGTGGCATGAAGAGCTCAAGAAAGGCTGTGAAGTAGTCTCAGCTTCCCAACCATCAAACCCAATACCTTGTTTCCTGGTGGAAGTATTCCTCCCTTGTACACTAGGATTTCCAAACCCACAAAGCCCAAGATTGTGAGAATGGAAGCAAAAATTCTTCAAGTATGTTATGAGCTGTGGTAGTAGGAAAGGCCACTCCCACCCAGCACTTAGTTCCTGGTTATGGGAGAAATTGTACCATTTATTGGCCACTGGTGTAGTGCATACATTACATTCTTTAGAGCAGCATCCTAAACCTGCATGTTGTTTTCTCCTATTTGTCATAACAAGTGAATCTTCAGCAGCCCACATAAGGCACATAATAAAACCAGTGAATTCTATAGGTGTGAGCCCTTTGCTATACACTATGTCCCCTGGTTAGAGCTAATATTGTATGAGATACCATGGCAATCGATAAAGGCATTCTCTAAGTCCGTTAACAGTGGCGCAGGCACAATCTTACCAGATAAAGAAAGAAAATCCATATCCAGAATATATGTCTATCCCATCAAGGAGAAAGTGTTGCCTCCTCCATAAAAAGGAAAGGTCCAATGTAATCAATCTGATATCAGATAGCCTGCTGGTCCATTGAAATACCATTATTAGGGGCTCAATGTTGGCCTCTGCTGTGAGCAGGTTGGGCACTCAGAAGTGGTGGTAACCAAGTCAGGTCTGGCAATGGAAAGACTATATTGTTGAACCCATGCATAATCTCTATCCCTATCACCGTGTATACTTTGTGTGGGGGGCTATTGAATAAGTATCAGGGTGACTGGGGAAAGAGGTTGACTAACCAAAAGAGCATCTTGTCCATCTAATTGTTGAGAGCCTTCTCTAACATGGATGCCCTCTGGTTGGTATTTGCATAGATTATGAGTGTCTTCACACTCTTAGCTCATTTTAAGAGGTCTATCCAAATACTTCCCCCTGGGACTTCCTTGTCACTTATTGCTCACTTCTGATCTTTCTAAATCCCTAACAGACCTGTTAGCCTTTGCTCATGAATTGATCTAGATATATACTTCAGACAATCTCTCCTTCCACTGATGTGCAAAGTCATAGATACTACCAAATATCTGCCCACTGGAAGGATTTCCCTTCACTGGTGACTTTCACAGCTATTCTTTCTAGGTGGTATTGGCATACCATGCAGGTCCATCTGTAAATCAGGCCCATGCTTTTTTTTTTTCCTCATTAGCTACTCATAAGGAACTCCTCATAAGGTGATAGGTGTGTTTGAGGGAGACGTGGTAAAGCAGTATAAACCAGGTACCATGAGAATCTGAGCTATCTCTTATAATTTTTAATAGACTTTATCTGTAGAGAAGTTTTACGTTCACAGCAAAATTGAGTAGAAGAACAAAGAATTCACATATACTCCTCCCCCACCCCAAACACAGCTTCCCCCACTATCAACATCAAGCACCAGAGGAGTACATTTGTTACAATTGATAAATCTACATTGACACATTATTATCACCCATAGTTTACATTAGAGTACTCTCTTGGTGTTGTACAGTCTGTGGATCTCGACACATGTGTAATAACATATATCCACCATTATAATATTATACAAAATAGTTTCACTGCCCTAAAAGTCTTCTGTGCTCTGCCTATTTATTCCTCCCTCCCCCTATCCCCTGGTAATCACTGATTTTTTTACTGTCTCTGTAGTTTTGCCTTTTCCAAAATGCCATAAAATTGGAAACATACTGTATGTAGAATTTCCAGATTGGCTTTTTTCACTTAGTAATATGCATTTTAAGTTTCCTCCATGTCTTTTTATGGCTTGACAGCTCATTTGTTTCTAGTGCTGAATAACATTCTGAAATAATTTTCTGGATGTACCACAGTATATTTACCCATTCACTTACTGAAGGACATCTTGGTTGTTCCAAGTTTTGGCATTATGAATAAAGCTGCTAATCATCCATGTGCAAGTTTTTGTGTAGACATAAATTTTCAATTCACTTGGTTAAATACCAAGGAGCATAATTACTGGATCATTTGCTCATACTTTTCACCTTTTCCTCCAGATCTGTTTAGTCCAGGTAGATACCACTTCCATTTTATAATGAAATGCTGCCATGCACATCCAAATTCACGGTTGTGTGAATCAGATAGCACCAGTTCACGGTGAACAATACAGTCTTTTCTAGAACCCATTCCTAAGCCAGGAGCCATTTTTTAAATGGAGAATAGAGTAGGGTAAGAGTTTTCTCCTAAATCAAAGGGCTCTGTGCTATTATCCTTCCAGTGGGGTTTGCCAGAGGCTCCATATAATGCCTCTTTCTGCCACAGAAGCTTCCCATAACTTTGGGACCTCTGGTTCGTCAAGCCTCAGTAGTGAAGCATTTTGTACCGCAGCCTGGAACTGATGGAGAGCCTGTTCTTTTCTAGAACCCACTTGAAATTAGAAGTTTCACAGACTACCAGTGGATCTGTCAGAGCAGCACACATGTGTTTTATGTTGCCTCCCAAATCCAAAAGAGGACCACCAAGCATTGTGCCTGTTTTTTTATGGTCAGTAGTAAAAGGTGACGTAACTTGTCTCTCATTTTGGAAGGAGATAGCCCAATATACCCAAGACCACTGGACTCCTAGAAGCTTGACTACCATGGCAGGTCCTGAAATTTTGCATAGTTCATCTCCTGCTCTCTGGCATTCATATGTCATACTAAGGCATCTATGGCAGTGCTGCTCAAAGTATGGTCCATGGACTGTGTCAGCTCCTAAACTGTTTGTTGTTAGTCTGAAACAAGATAAATATGAAAATTGATAGAAATGTTTGAAAACTTATATAGCAATTTGACATACTTGCAACATGCACTTGCATAAATATTTTTCTAGTAATTCATATTTATATTTTACAAATATATCAGTCTGATGAAATGAAAAAAAATAAAGAAATGATCCTTCACCAGTGAAGTTTCTAGGAATTGATCTAGGGTACTTGCTACTTCCTACTCAGTGGTCCAATTAGCATAATATCAACAATCTAATGAGCCAAAATGATATTCTGCAGGATGTCAAGAGGACCAGAGTCCCTCTGGACTATATTATGACTGAGAGCAGGAGAGTCACAGTCCTGATGTGAAACTATATAATATATCATTATCCATGCCATGTAAATGTAAACTGTTTCTGATATTCCTTACTGATTAGTAGGTAAAGGAAAGCATTTTACAGGTCAGTAGCTGCATACTAGATTTCAGGGGCTGTTTTGATTTGCTCCAGTAAATATGCCACATTTGAAACCACAGCTGCAATTGGCGTCACCTCCTGATTATTTGCAATAATCTACTGTTGTTTTCCATGATCCGTCTGGCTTTTTCACCAGCCAAACAAGCACGATAAATGAGAGTGTTATAGGAATCATTTCCCCTGCATCTCTAAAATCTTTGATGGTAACACTAATCACTGCAAATTCTCCAGAGTTGTTGGCTTGTTATCTTGGAAGAGGCCCCCACTTCACTTTTTCTACCATAATAGCCCTCCATGAGGCTATTTTTCCACCATAATAGCCCTCCCACTTGACATATCATCACTTCACAACTCGATCAATTCTATAAAGTATTTCAACTTAATTCTATGAGACAAGGAGCCACTGTGAAATTCTGCCAGTTACTTAATATATCTATTCCCACTATATACTCTGCAACAAGGAAAATGACAGAGCAGGTCTACATTCCAAATGGATGTACTGTGAAATGAATGTGGGCCAAGAATCCATATGTCACCTGATTTCACTAAGCCCCTTCTTTGACCAGTGGACTACAGACTACAGTGGCACATTTGTCTCTAGGCATCAACCTAAATCCCAGGTAAGTATCTATTAATCCCCAGAAGGTCAGGATATTTTTCTTCCTTCAGTGCACAGTCCTTGGGTTAATGGCTGGAGGTCTTACTGGAGAAGGATTGAGGGAGGGTTCATGTTGTAAGCCTGTGCTCACATTGCAGGGTCTCTCCTCAAAGGTTCACAGTTTGCCCCTCAGTTGAAGGGCTTTGACTCAATCAAAGCTGAGGATTTGGAGAAGAGGTCATGGATTCCTACTATGATGACTCAAGTTAGGCTTCTAACTTGATTTGGAATTTTTCCACCTTTATTAGCAACTTAGTTGATTGGCTAGTTGCCAATCTATTTAATTTCTAGGGACTTGGTGATCAATTGGCCATAACCACAGTTCGCTCTAGGTAAAAATACTCTGATTATCATTACATTCCTGGGCTTATTGGGAAATTACACACACTTTGTCTCCGATAGTTAAATACTGCTACTTGACCTCTACCACACCAGGATCCCATTATTTCCATTGACATCAGGGAACCCTAATCCACCACAACATCCCCTCTTGTTACCTCTGACTTACAAAGTTCAGCCACTACAGCGTTGAGAAGATTACATATAATGAATCCATTCCAACATTCTCATTTCCCTGGGCCTTTGGCCTCTTTCCTCTAGTGCAGTCGTTCTCAAGCATCAGTGTTCATCAGAATCACCTGGATGATTTGTTAAACCGCACATTGCTGGGTCCTACACCAAGAGTTTCTAATTAAGTAATTTTAGGGTGGTCCCCAAGAATTTGCAATTATAGCAAGTTCCCAGATTAGGCTGATGATCCTGGTCTAGGGACTACTTTTTGAGAACCACTGCTCCAGTGTATGCAAGGAAAATACTAGCATTTTAACCTCATTAACTGTAGGCCATTGTTGAGTCCAGAATTCAATTAGTCAATCTAGAAGACTGTTAATACTATTCCCAGGTTCTTGAGCCAGCATATTAAATGCTGAATCCTAGGTATATACACCCATGTCAATGCATTCAGTCCTTTGAGTGTTAAATTTTATCCACTTTGGTTTAACATTTTTATAATCAACTCCCATACATGCCCTCCACTCTCTTTTATGGTCCTGAAGACACTGATAGGTGGTAACTCACAAGGAGGAACAATTCCAGTTTGTGAGGCAACCCTTCCTCGTGCTACCACTGGATGTGTTTTAGGCAGAGATCTTGCCTCTGCTGGCAAGAGAGATTAAGGGACACAGGAAGCCTGAGCTGACCTCACAGGGATAGTCAGGGGAATAAATACTAGGGACTCACTTGGCCTCTTCTCTGCTATCTCTTTCCAGGGCTCCCTTTTAGCCAAACCCAACTGGAAGCCAGAGAGCATGGGAGCCTATTGATGTAATCCATAATGGTTAGAATCCCAGGATAGAAAGCAAAGGGTGAAGAAGGGTGGAGAGTGGAGTTGATGGGGCAAATATATATTGAGCACAGCGATCCATTTGTTGATGATCAGTCTATTCCTGTGGAAACTTGAGCCCTACTTGGTCTCCTCTCCAGACTGCTCTCAAATCTTGTGCATCTTGTTGCCTAGGTCCTAAATCTCACTTGACATATTGTCACTTCACTACTTGATGGATTCTGTAAACTCTTTCAACCTACCAGTTTCCAATGGACTTTTCTTGGTTTGGTAGTCATTAATGCTATTAAATAGATATTTATGGTTCTCCTCCCAAACACAAGATAAGATTTCACTTGTTTACCTCCTGGAAGTGCAGAGTCACCCTGTCTGCCTACAAACACAGATGTTCCCTTTATCCCAGGTATATTCAAAGAAGTTTCCATGAACAGAAATTAAGGATAATCTCAACTTTGATGTATAGAAAAATCATTTGCATGTCTACTTTGAACACTCACTTGTCAAAAAGGCTTCAGATAAATTAGGAATTAGAAAGAGCTAAGAGAGGCTGGCCTAGTGGCACAGTGGTTAAGTGTGCACGTTCTGCTTTGGTGGCCCAGGGTTCGCTGGTTCGGATCCTGGATGCGGACATGGCACCGCTTGGCAAGCCATGCTGTGGTAGACGTCCCACATATAAAGTGGAGGAAGTTGGGCACAGATGTTAGCTCCAGGCCAGTCTTCCTTGGAAAAAAGAGGAGGATTGGCAGCGGTTAGCTCAGGCTAATCTTCCTCAAAAAAAAAAAAAAGGAAAAAAGAGAAAGAACTAAGAAAAATTGATGGTGGCCATAGAGAGCAGGAAGAATTTGAGCCTCTCAAGTGTATCAAAAGGAAACTAGACAAATTAGGAGCACTAAAAAGATGTTGGAGCTGGGAAGTTAAAACTGGAGACCTTAAAACTCTAAATTGAGGGGCCAGCCCCGTGGTCGAGTGGTTAAGTTCGCGTGCTCAGCTTCCTGCAGCCCAGGGTTTCGCTGGTTTGGATCCTGGGCACGGCACTCGTCAGGCCACGTTGAGGCGGTGTCCCACGTCCCACAACTAGAAGGACCTACAACTGAAAATACACAACTATGTGCTGGGGGGATTTGGGGAGAAAAAAAGCAGAAAAAAAAAAAAAGATTGGCAACAGTTGTTAGTTCAGGTGCCAATCTTTTAAAAAAAAAAACTCAATTGAAATAAGAAACTGTAACATTAACAGGAGAAAGGGAAAATAAATTGTAGTAAGGCATACAATAAAATAGTATAAACAATTCCATGTTTTGCTTATGGATAAATACATTTCTGATGAAATTAGAAAGTTATGCGTGCATAACCACCAAATGCAGGATATTGACTACTTCTGAGTGTGAGGAGGGAAAGTTGATTGGAGAGTAGTATCCCAGGATATAACTGTATTTGTAGTGGTTTATTTCTTCCGGTGAGTGGTGGTACTGGGGTATGTATGTACTGTTCCCTTACCTTTTTATATATCTAACATATTACATAATAATAAACGAGAACTGAAATCATGAAAAACCCTTTATTTAAGTAATTGTCTTTATAAGCTGTTGAACAAAATTTTTAATATTTTGCTGATTAACAAACTAACTTTTTCCACTGATGCTTGGATAAAGTTGTTGAAGAAATCAAAATCCAACCATGTTGGACTTTTGTTGTAAATTATGGCTATTATTGTGTGCATGACACACTATGCTATCAACTACCCAACCCGTATATAGATACTTATGAACCATTCTTATAAAACTAACTTTGACATGACTAGATCATGGTTAATTGTGACAAAATCCATGTCAGAGATAAAAAATTCTAAAACACTCATTCCAAATATGTCCTTCAGGACATTCTTTATACATCATTAACCTAGATTTATCTCAAACATTTCATTTAAGGAAATATTTTTCAAAATGTGATGCTCAGATTACACATATCAGAATCACATGAGGTGCTTGTTAAAAATAGATTTCTGAGCCTCATACTAGACAATCTGAATTAAACTTTCCAGGTGTAGACCTGAGATTCTTCATTTTTAACAAACTTCTAGGCCAAAACTTAAACAATGACTTCTAACTGAGAAGTAGTTATGAGATAAAAAGGAAATTAGTGGTAATGTTTGTTATATGTTGGGGTTTTTACATGAGAGTGAGTGAAGCAAAACCTTAATAAAATTGAACTTGACTAGGCATAACACTCATTCAACACCTATTTATAGAGTCCCTACTATGTATCAGACACTGCTAGGAACTAGAGATAGAGTGATTATTATGACATGGTCTTAGTGGAGGAGATAGATATGCAGGATGATCATTATAATAAATTTTGATTGATGAATTTATACTGATAGGCACAAAAGAGAGGTACCTAACCCAGACTGAGGAAGTCAACAGGGTCTTTTTGGATACCTGAGCTAAATCTTAAAGAATAGGTAGAAGATGACTCAGTGAAGGGAGAGGTGTTTGAGGTACGTGCATTCCAAACCACAGGAATGAATGGAACATGTTGGGGGATGCTTGGCTTGTAGAAGAGTGAAGCTAAAATGCTTATAAGTTCTAGACAATTTTCCTACCACTTTTGCTCTGTAACCTCTCCTTCTTTGAAGCTGCCACCTTTTTCTCCTAGACTCAATTTTTTAAAACTAATATCTTGGGCACTCCCCATCTCCAGGGAAGGATTTGGCACTTCATTCACTGTTTCCCATTCATTTATTCTCTTGTCATCTTGAGAAAATTTGTTCTCAGCAAATTCAAACTCATGGTGATAACTCATCTAACAACTTAGCTTCACAGTGCTGATATCTATCTTATACTCCATCAAAGATTCTCACCTACTTGCCTATAATTCCTTCTCATGGTGACACCCTAGGCCCTGTAAATATCTGGAAGAGTGCAGGCTCTGAATTCTTAAATTTTGAAACTATTCTCTCTTATCACATTCCCACGTCTTTCTACTTCTTCCACTTTCTCTTTTCCCACTCTTCAACCTTCTGTGCAGGCCTTTGATACTTCCCAATTCTCCTGGTCTGCCAGGCGTCTCCAGGTTTCACTTCTTTCCCATTCTAGCCTAGATATCTTGTCAACTACACCTTTAGGCATGAAGCACCTCAATTTCCATTCTTATTCATCCTCAAATTTATCTGTCTTTGGAGAGTCTTGCTTTTGTTCCTTCTCACTCTTTACTCTCTACCTGAGGAATCATATCTCTTTATGAATATGACACAATCTTTACCCTGAAGGAGCTCAGAGTCTAGTTTTAATAGACATATATGTAAAGAGATTGATTTAACATAGCAAGGTAAATTGCTTCAGCTATTAACTAGGGGCTGAAGTTCCCCAGTTTTACAACTCCTGCCATGATCTCTCTTTCCTCCGCTTCAGACTATATATCCAAACCTCTGCTGGATAACTTCATTTTCATAGTCTCAGGCACTTCTAATTCACGATGCCCTGACTGAACTCATTATAGCCCTACACAAATTTTTGTAGGTCTCAACTTGATGAGTTCTAGCTGGGCAGTCAATAGTTGCCTTATGTTGACTGTAAAAGAAGCCTCTAAAGTTAATTAATTTACTTTTGATTACTTCTTTGCCTGTATAATTTTTTATAAAATGAGAATTGTTATAATAATTAAAACTATACACACATACATCACATAGGGTCATGGAGAGGAACAAAAAGCTTAATATATATGTAAAGATCTTGGAACAATGCCTTATGTATAGTAAGGGCTACATATGTATAGTTATTTTCTAAATATTATTTTTAGATGATCAGATTTTTTTTTAATATATTTTTTAAAGATTTTATTTATTGCCTTTTTCTCCCAAAAGACCCCAGTACATAGTTGTATGTTCTTCGTTGTGGCTCCTTCTAGTTGTGGCATGTGGGACACTGCCTCGGCGTGGTTTGATGAGCAGTGCCATGTCCCCGCCCAGGATTCGAACCAATGAAACACTGGGCTGCCTGCAGCGGAGCACGTGAACTTAACCACTCGGCCACGGGGCCAGCCACTGATCAGATATTTTTAATAGAGTGGATGACCAAGTCGTTATTTAGGAGTGCACCATTTTTGTTTCTAAGCATTTGGTATTTTTTGATATTACTAATTTTATTTTGTTTTGTTATCAAAGGATAGCCTGTGATATTTCTGTACAATTGACTTTATTCAAAATTTCTTGATAACTTGATATATTGTAAATTTTGGTATAGAAAGAGAAAAGCTTTGAAAAGAAGGTATAATCTCAATTAGTGGATGATAGAATTCAAAGCATGTCTTAATTCTATTTTAGTCATTTAATTTAATGCATTCTGTGCTATTTAATTTTTGTTTTGTGTTATCTGTTGTAGATTGATGAGTTAAACATATCATGCTACAATTTTGTTTTTCTCAATTTCTCTTTGTTTCTAGTATTTTTTAACTACTATCACTTCATATATTTTCACCTTTCTTTATCTTTTTGCTCAAAGCATGTCTCTTGTAAGCAACATATTATTGTATTTCATTTCTAATTCAGTCTGAGGTGTTTTATGATTAATCGATGAATGTAGGCCACTTACATTCCTTGTGATAATTGTTCTACTTTACTGCCAGGTTAGATCACAGTTTGTTTATTTATTTGCATATGGATATCCAATTGTGCTTGCAGGACTGAGGTCTCTGTTTTCTTATTGACTGATTGCTAGGGCAAGTCTTTGCTCCTAGAGGACACCTATACTAATTCTCATGCTTTCCATGTATCTCCTTTCTGCAACAGTGAGTTAAATTCCTCTCATTCTTTTAATCTTTCTGACATTCCCTTATGCCACATCTCTCTGACTTCAGATGAAAAACTTCTGTGCATTTAAGGGCTCATGTACTTACATTGGGTCCACGTAGATAATCAAGGATAATCTCTGTATCTTAATGTTGGTGACATTTATTATATCTGCAAATTCCCTTTTGCCATGTAATGTAACATATTAATAAATTCCTGGGATTAGGATTGTGGATAATTTGGGGGATATTCTATCTGACACAATCTACATCTGGTCCACTAAGATCCATGTCCCTCCCGAATGAAAAATATATTCACCTCATCCAAAGGTCCTTAAGTTTTTATGCCACTACACATCACTCCAAGTCCAAAAATCTCATATAAATCTCATCAGCTCAGTAATCCCAAATCTCATCATCTAAATCATGTGTGGATGAGGTTCTGGCTGTAATCCATTTAATTCAACTCTTAGAGCACAGTTCCTCTCCATCTGTGGACTTGTGAAATTAAACAAACAAGTTCTCTGCTTCCAATATAGATATAGAAATTCCATTTCCAAAAGAAGATATTGGATAGTAAAAAAGAGTCACCAGTCCAAAACAGTTTTGAAATCCAGCCATTCATGCTCCCTTATGGTCCAATACCTGGCAATAAATTTCTGTGGCTCTCAGCTCTGCCCTCTGTACTTTAAGCTCTTCTTTCTCGACTTTTGGCTCTGCCCTCCGAGGCATCTTTCCTTTTTCATGAGAGGTAGCACATGTTTGCAGCCGAGTAGTTTTATCAGTCTGCTTACTGCCCAGTAGCATTTTGGAGGTTCAGCAACCTTCTTTCATTCTGTACTCTCTCTGTCCTTTTCAATCCAAGCTGGCAGTGTTTCTGCTGACATAAAATTTCAAGAACCATGTGGGTTTCCTGTGGATGTTACAAGGATTCAGCCATTAGACATGTCGACGAAAATAATCCATAACCAATCTATAAATGAAAATTTGGGAGAGTTTATTCTGAGCTGAAATCTGAGGACCATGGCCCAGGGCCTTTCTTCCCGAAGGAAGAAAGGGCACCAAAGAAGTGAGGTATACAGAGTGGTTATATACCCCCAAAGAGGATGTTTCACATATGATTGAAATGTCCCTCCCACAATAGTCACAAGATCGCCCTGTTGCCACAGCGCTTGATGGACACAGCAGGTAGTGGGTCTGCTATCTCAGAGGGCGTAGCAGGAGGCAAGCCTATTGTCTCCAGCTGGGTGGTCACAGGTGAGCACAGCAATCAGTTCCTAGCCTAAGGAAAGATGCTTAATCCTTAAGGAAATGCCAACGTTGGGAGGGGGAGGGAAGTTGCACCTTTATCTCAAGGGCTTTTGTTCTTGCCATAGGGAATATCTAAAGCAGATATACGATGCATGCGCAACAGCCACGGTCAGGCCCTTTTGGAAAGACAAGGTCAGGCCGAATTAGTTTTACACCAAATGGCTTCCTCATATACTCCAATATCCTATTGCTTGCCATTTTTATTTGTCAGACAGAAGTTAGGTCTATAAATTTTTCTGAGATGATTCCTTCTCTACTTTTGGCTTCTGCTGAGATGTCTAAGGGATAATACCCTTAAAATTCCAAGAGGCTCCCGAACTAGTTTGAGGAGATCTGAGTCGCAAGTTTAATCTCTTCAAAGAGCATTTTCTTTGACTGAATACTCTGACCTTTTGGCATCTGAATAGGCCGAAAATTTCCCAAATCCTTAAGACCTGGTTCCTTTTTGTTTCACTGTACTTCCCTTAATTTCTCTCTCTCTTCTTGCATTCTGCTATAAACAATAGGAAGAAACCAGACTGCACCTTTAACACTTTGCTTGGAAATCTCATCTAAATGACTAAGACTTTCATTTACAAATTTAGCTTTCTATGTAACTGCAGGACAGAATTCCACTAAACTGTCTGCCAATGTATGACAAGGGTCCCCCTTCCTCCGGTTTCTAAAAACACCTTCCTCACTTCTTTCTGAGGCTTCACCAGTATTATCCTCCAAGTCCAGATTTCATGGTGATGTAGTCTTTCTCTAAAGTGATTTACGATTTCTCTTAAATTCCCCTCTCTTTTTTCTGAGCCCTCACAAACAGCATCCATAGTTCTACTGAAAGTATGTTCAAGGCAATGTGGGCTTTTTAAAAATTGTGCTCATCAAAATTCTTCCAGCCACCACCTACTACCAGATTCCAAACCTATTTAGACATTTTTTGGTATTTGTTATATAATCACTCCACTTCTGGTACCAAAATATGCATTATTTTTCTACTGCTGCCATAAAAAATTACCACAAATTTAACATCCTAAAGCAACACTCATTTGTTATCTCACAGTTCTGTGGATCAGAAGCCCAGGCACAACATGGCTCAACTGGGTCCTCTGCTCAAGGCCTCGCAAAACCTAAATCAAGGTGTCAGCAGAGCTTCATTCCTTGTTGAAGGATCTGGGGAAGAATCTGCTTCCAAGCTTGTTTAGTTGTTGGCCGAATACATTTTCTTGCCTCTGGAGCACTAATGTCCCCAGTTCCTTGCTGACTGTCAGCTGGGCCAATATTTGCTTCTAGAAGCTGCCCACATTCCTTCTCATACTTTCCATGTGCCTCCCCCCCCGCAATGGCACATTGAGTCCCTCTCTGCACTTTGAATCTCTCTGACTTCTCTTTCCACTGACTCTGACTCAAGCCATGACCTTAATTACATCTGCACTGTCCCTTTTGCCATGTAACATAACATATTCACAGGTTCCTAGGATTAGTGCATGGATATTTGGGGAGGGCATTCTATCCATCTCAATATTTTAAATAAGTTAACAGGAGAAAAAATAGACTAATGTATTTACCTTCTGGTAGTTGATTTTTACATTTTGCCCAGAGGTTTTAGTTGTAATCAGTGGGAGAGATAGGCTGTAGTTGACTTATTCTATCTTGGCTGGCACCAGAAGTCCTAACTGATGCGGGGTCAGTGAGCCGAGGAGTTGAAAGAAAGATTTCTTGGACTCTCAAGATCTGGCAGTAGTGCTCTTTTATTTAGAGAATAGTGTGGAATAGCATGGGGACAGGGCCCATGGTCAGTCAGAGCTGCTGCTGCTGCCGCTTCTGCTGCCTCCGCTGGCATGGGGACAGGACCCATGGGCAGGCAGAGCTGGTGCATGGGGACAGGACCCACGGGCAGTCAGAGCTCCTGCTGCTGCCGCTTTTGCTGCCCCGCTGGCATGGGGACAGGACCCATAGGCAGGCAGAGCCGCTGCTGCTGCCCCCTGCTGGCATGGGGACAGGACCCATGGGCAGGCAGAGCCACTGCTGCTGCCCCCTGCTGGTATGGGAATAGGACCCATGGGCAGGCAGAGCTGGTGCATGGGGACAGGACCCACAGGCAGTCAGAGCTCCTGCTGCTGCCCCGAGTTGAGGCTTAGGGCTAATTTTATAAGGCATGGGTATGTAAGTCATCTCTTCACAAGACAAAGGAAAGAACATGAAAAAAAGTTAAAATGGTATCAGTGCAGGTGGGGTCTGGTCATTGGGTGATCCCATGACTTTTAGACAAGAATCAAATCGGATTAAGTAAAGGTCAGAAGCCACCACCCTAAATCAGTTACGTGAGATTGCCAGACAGCAACCAACTTAAGTTCTTGCCTATGGCATTAAGAGTTTCTAGAGATAAGGTCATCCCCCTTCTTCCTGGCACAGAGAGGGAGGCATCTTTACAGATAGAGGTTTCCCTTGGAAGTGTAAATGTTTCCCAACAAAGGGGCAAGCAAATTCCACTCCTCGGAGCCTGCCTCTCATCTGTAGTTTTAAAATTAACCAGCCTAAAAATCCTCATCATAAACCGTTTTAAAATTAAGCAGCCTAAAAATCCTCATCACTAATCTTTGATTTTTAATTAATTAATTAAAAATAAGTGTTCATTGAGTTACTTGTATGCACTTGGCATTGTGAGATACCAGGCGAAAATTATAGCATGTTGTTCCTGACCTTAGAGAACTGATAGTCTTTTCAGCGAAGAATAAAAGCTCATTAAATTCTGAGATTCAGGAAATTTGAGCTACATTCCTTTTCTGAAGAACTATTTTTCTAAAAGTTATTTGACGCTGTCCTCCCATAGCTTTAGTTCATTAATAGAAGTTCATCAGAATAAGAACAATGCAGCTCTTGAAATATCAGCATATTCAGAAATAGCTAATTTAATTTTCTGATTGAACTTAAAAGTCTGTACCAATTAGAAAAAAAATCAAAGTTATTTGAAAACTGCTGTTATAGAAACAACCTTATTTCAGCATTTCTGAAAGGTTATTTGTGAGTTTGAGGGTGAAAATTTGGGGGGAGAATGAGCGCTAAAAGGAAGAGTGCACACATTCAAAAAGGAATTTACAAATATATATTAGAGAAAAGAAGTAGGAGAGAAAGAATGAGATGGAAGAAAAGAGTGAGAAATTGAATGAACATGTGAGAAATTCTTCCAAGGCTAAGGTAGTGGCTTTAGTTGCAGAGTCAATAGTGTAAAAGAGACAGTGCTAGTTATTTGATTAACAGTTCACAGAAGGAATTAGCCATTCTATTCTCAATATTGTAAGAGAAAACTGCCACTGTTTGTAACGAGTGCTTCAGGAAGATTTCTTTGGTATTGAGTTCTTAGGTAATGATGCTCCTTGACGTGACAAAGAAATACTGGTACACTGGTGAAGAGCCCAGTTTTAGGAGATAGATGGACTAGATTTGAATTCTGCCTGCAAACCATCTGTGAATACTTGGGCAAGTTGCTTAACCTCTCTGTGCCTCAGTGCCCTGATCTGTAAAATGGGATGGTTAATAATAGTAATCTGCTTCATTAGGTTATTGTGAGGATTAAATGATTAAATGTAGAAACTTAGAATAGTACCTGCAACATAGTGAGCACTGTGCTAGTTATTATTACTGCAGCCAGCAACAATAATAAGCAGGAAGTTAAGTCTGATTATGTGTCTTTAGGGCACAGGCTGTTGCAAAAGCAGACTTATCTGGCACCTAGAAGAAAACATACCACCAGCAGGACCTATCCTCCACCTCAGTCATGACATTTTGGAACTTTGCAGGTAACTTAGAAAAGACTCTTGGCAAACACAATGTTAAAATATTTTCTTGATTTCGTAGTTTCTTCAATGCCATAGGCAAGGTTCTAGTTCAAGCGCGACTGATGCTGAAAGAGAGAGAGAGACAAAAAGGAAAGACATATGTTTTTACCAAGATCCACTAGAAGGTACATTTTATGAAAGCAGGGATTTTGCTTTGCTTTGTTTTGGTCATGGATGTATTACAAGCTCCTAGAACAGTGCCTTGTACACAGTAGATACCCACTAAATGTCTGTTGAATGAATGAATGTTATAAGCAGTTCCAAGTACCCTCCCAGTTCTACCTCTCCTCCAACATAATGCTCATCATCCATGTGACACTGGGGTAGGGAGACAGTAGCAGGAACTTACTTCCATGAGTGAAGATAATCAATTAGCATATTTCCCCCATCATCCCAAGAAGATATGAAATCCTATCTTATTCAAAGGCTTCCCCTTGTCCTTTGATATTCCAGCTAGGCCATGACCAGACATCTAGGAGTCCCAAGCCAGCTATTGAAAGTCCTATATTTATCCATTTTTCCTAATATTTAGCCTTCTTTATAGGTGGATGTGAGTGGTGTTCTAAATTAATTGTGAATTAAAGGAAAGAAGATAAGTCATTACGCAGATGTCTGCCCATTCAAAGCAATTAGACCTTAAATTCATCACTCCCTTTATTTTTCTAACACGGTATTTTCAAACATAGGCATGGATGAGAATCCTGGAAGGCATATTAAAACACAGATTGTTGGTCTTCACTCACAGCATTTCTGATTCAGTTGTTCTGGGGTGGGGCCCAATAACTTGCATTTTTAACAAGTTTCAGGGTGGCGCTGCTGAGGCTAATTCAGAGACCACACTTTGGACATCACTGATCTAACAAAAAAATTGTGCAAACTATCTTCCAGGCACCATCTTGGGTGTTGGGGGTGCAGTGGTAAACAAAAATAAGGTATGTGCCCTCATGGAACTTATAGTATAATGTGGGAAATAGACAGAAATATAATATCAGTTATCAAAATTGCCATGTAGAAAATACAAGCAGGCTAAGGGGATAGAATGTGATGGGGTGCTTTTATAGGCAGGATAGTCAGGCAAGGTCTCTCTGCTGAGTGACATTTAAGCAGATACCTTAAAGAATCTGAGCCAATGGGGGAGGAATGAAATTCCTTTAACCACTCTAGAATTAACATCAGTTCTCCTTTTGATTTTTAATATTGTATTTCATAAATTGGTTGCTAGCTCAAAAAGAGTTTTTCTGACAGCCCTTTAAAATCTGAGATAATTAGCAGTTGAATAAAATATTTAACATTTTATATGTTCAAAACAAAGAAAAAGTACATTTCTCCTTTGTCTTTGGGATATAAATTGTTCCCTCCTTCTCTAACAGGCGGTGATAATGGTCCTCATCGTATATAAAGGAATGGGCTCTAAAAGGGTCAGACATAACCTTCATTATAAAAGAAAACCAGGTTATTTAGGCAGATCTTTAATATTTTGAAGGACACAAAAACAGCAGGCTTTTTCACATGGCTCCTCAGCACCCTTGACAAACAGACTTTGTAATGTACTTTTCCTCTTGTTCTCAGTGTGGATCTCTTCCCCTCAGTTTTTTCTTTTTGTGCCTCAGTTTTATCCCTTCTTTGAGTCAACCTCAGTTATGGTTTTTCCGTCGCAATTCTATAATCCACTGTCTGAATTCTTCTTTCTTAAAATAAACATAGGCAAACACATGAAATTTATTAAGTATGCCATTGAAAAAAACATTTCTGTACTTCCCAAGAGGCAATGATGTAAAGTGGGCCAAGTACATAAACTTTGAGCCAGACTTGGTGGCATCCCAGTTATGCCACTCTATGGTCCTTTGCAAGTTACTTTTTCCATCTGAGCCTGTTTCTTACTTTCTGAAATGCGGGTGAAGAGCTAGAAGCCATTCTCTAAAATTGTACCTTTTTTTGTGGGTGAGAAGTTCCTTGTGTTTCCTCATCCTCACACTGTATTGGGCTTTGCTTCTGGATTTAAGCTTCTGTATGTAGGAGTAACTCACATCTATGCCTAGACAATGTAAGAAGCAGGTATTCTGAATAATTGTTTCTCCCACAGCCCTTTATTTAGATACCACCTTTTATCTTGATAACAATAGGAGACTTGGATTATCCAATCTAGGCTCTGTTCCCTGAATCTCCCCTCCGAACATGCTTCTCTTTAGACCATTTCCTCTTAGCATTAATCTATGGGCTTTTCTTCTTTTCTTGCTCTTGACAGTATTCACACACTCACACACACACATAAGCCTTTAGCTCTGTTGGACTCCAGCTTTCTCTAAGTTTGTTTTCTATATTCAGTTGCTGAGATATTTATTCTTTTGCTCATTATGCCATACAGATATAAAAAATCCTCATCTTAGCTATTTATCTGTTTCTATTTAGCTTAACAACTATTTCCTTATTTTTCTGACTGATACTTTAGAATGCAACCACCTGGAGTGTTGAAACCCATAACAAGCAGAGTTTCTTAACTATGTTCATATCAGCAGCAAATTTTGCTTCAGATGTAATCATTTGGAAGAGGAAATCAGTTCTGCTTCTTATGTAGCTATGTTAACAAAAGAAAAATATTTTAAGAGCAACAAATTATGAAACGTCCTTGTTAGAACCAATTGATAGCTGCAATTGACTGAGGCTTAGAATCATAAGTTTTCTTTCTGGCCATTTATTTCATCAGTTCCCTGAATGAATGGAAGCGACATTGTTTAACAATTTTTGAAGAAAAAAAAATGATGTTCTAAATTTTCTCCTTAATTATCTAAATTTCAGGATGTTATTTGCCTGTCTTATTTGTTTTGTCTTTGTAAGAACACATTTATCTAAATTCTCTCAGCTCCAGGATTCTGTGCAGTTTGACTATCATTTGGGCAAGGAGGACACTATGCAAGAAGGAAGATTCTGCTGAAACCAGAGGAGCAGTTCTCAAGGAGAGTTCGCATAATTAGACAATGACTTTTGTTGTGTGCCAAATATGCAGACATAGGAGATATAGGAGGAGGCTAAAAAATTTGCATTCGTGCTTCCTTTAATGTCAAGCTGCTAGCACTAAGTTGGGGAGACATTATACAGACAGATAAAATGAATTTAGAGACACAAAGGGGAAGACAAATGCATCTTAAAATAACACCTGGAGAAATAGATGAATATAGAGGAAAGCAAGACCTTAGTTAAGGATGGTATTCTGGAGCCTTTAGGGGTGCCTAATGCCAGGTTTGCAGAATCCTTGGATCAGGCTCCTCTCTCTCTGAGACTGAGTTAAGGATAATATTGAAGTACTTTATGGATACTTAAAACACTAAGGCAAACATTAGAGGGAGTAGGGGAGCATGTGGAGGCAGGACTACACTTTGATAAGAAGAAAGCTGACATCTTACTGAAAGAATATCTCAACTCATGGCCTGATTAAAATTTCAGTATTAGACACTTCTTTGCAAGACATCGAAGATCCTGTTAAAATGCATGAGCCAGATAGGAGTAGAAATCGTGAATTCATTAACCAAATATTTATTGAGTACCCACTATGCAACAGGTGCTGTGCCTGGTATGGTTGGTGGAACAATGAACAGAACTGGCTCTCTGACTTCAAGAAATTTCTAGTCTGGTGGAAGAAATGGACAAGTAAACGTGCCATTACAATGCAAGTTGAGCAGTGTATAGGGGTGATGGGCTAAGTATAGGTGGCTATAGGATCACAGAGGAGGGCCACCTAACTCAAAATGGGGGCTGGGTCAAGAATGGCTTCCGAGAGGAAGTAATGTCTGAGCTGAGACAAACAGCACAGATAAGGTCAAAATAGTGAGTAGAAGGTAGCTGCATAAAGGGATTAGAGAGAGAGTAGAATTTTCAATAGAAGATTTTACTAAATAAATTCTTATTAGATGAGTAAAAGAAGTAACAGACAAATAAATGGAGAGCAACGCATGAAGTAGAATGCACACACACACATGCAAACAAGTAAAAGTCATTTAATATTTTGGTTGCTTGGCATAGCATTTAAAATCAAGCACCATTTTGGCCCTAACCTTGCTTTCCAATCTCATTTTGTTTGATTCCCCCAATCCTAAACCTTCTCAATTTAGACAGTATTTTCATCAGAAAATAGAACTATTGGGTTCTAATTTTGCTTTAGTGTTTAATTTTGTTATTGTGGTTTTGTTTTAATTTCTTTGGACTTAGGTTTGTGATCTATTCCCTCTTACATGCTCAAACCTGTCAAATATTAAAGAAAAAAACAAAACCTCACATTCTGAAATAGCGGATTGAAGGTTTGAATTGTACACCTGCCAAATATTTAGATATATCACTGCAGTGTTCACAAAGGAGATGTATTGAAAATCAATGTATAGTTAGGGCTTCAGACCCATTGCATCATAAGGAGAGAGAGATTTGGAAAAATGTTTTAGCAGTATGCTCTGATGTCTGGCTAGCTCTTGTACTAGAATGAATGCCTTCAATGATTTAAATAGGACAATTATGGTGTATATGCTTAATTATTTTTTCTTTCTCAAATACTATTATAAAAACAAGACACACCTCCCAATGAGATAGCACTACGCCCAACTAGAATGGCTAAAATTAAAAAGGACAGAAATGCCAAGTTTTGGCAAGGATGTGAAGCAATTAGAACCCTCATTCATTGCTAGTCAGAATGAAAAATGGTACATTCGCTGTGATAAACACTTTGTTTCTTAAATTCTTTCTTAAATTGTTAAGCATACACCTATCATATGATCCATCCAACTCCTAAGTAATTACACAAGAAAACATATGTCTATACTGAGACCTTATGCGAATGTTCATAGCAGCATTATTTATAACAACCAAAAACTGGAAATAGCCCAGCTGTCCATCAATAGAAACGGACAGTGAATTAAAAAATTGAGTTATAGCCATACAATGTAGTACCTGTCAGCAATAATATGCAACAACATAAATGAATCTTAAAAGTATTATGCTTGGGGCTTGCTCGGTGGCACAGAGGTTAAGTGCGCACATTCCACTTCTTGGCGGCCCGGGGTTTGCCAGTTCAGATCCCTGGTGTGGACACGGCACCGCTTGCCACACCATGCTGTGGTAGGCATCCCACATATAACTTAGAGGAAGATGGCCACGGATGTTAGCTCAGGGCCAGTCTTCCTCAGCGAAAAGAGGAGGATTGGCAGTAGTTAGCTCAGGGCTAATCTTTCTCAAAAAAAAAAAGTATTATGTTAAGTAACAACATCCAGACATAAAAGACTGCACACTGCATGATTCCCTTTATATGAGATTCCAGAAAACACAAAACTAGGAACAAAAAACATGTAGCAGGAAGGCACTTGATATCTAAGAGACAAGAGAAATAAGAAGTCTGGCAAATATTTTGAGATGATAAGATAGGCTGCATCAAAGGTCACTGTCACATAATTTATATTTTTATCCAGAGGCTGTTCTAGAGGCTGTTCAATTTATTTTCCTAATGACCTAGTGACCTTTGCTGTGGCTCAACTGGCTATCTTTAAACAAAAATATCTGGTTTTGATTACAGAGGGAATTGGACATGAGTAGAGTATCGTGCACCTCTGTCTAACCTCCATCCCCCTCATCCCCTTGGGAGTCACTCTGAACGGTCTATAACCACCCCCTCTCTGTATATGAAAAGGAACACATTCCCATTGCAGGAGAAGAATGAGCTTCCTCATGATTAAACATTGAATTGGATCAAAATTTTCTGATGGACACCACAATATGTATTAGCACATCACTCTCTTTCACTCTTTTCTTTAAGTGAAAATAATCATTATGCTGGCATGGAATAAAAATTGTTAGAATTTCTAATCAAACAAACAAAAACTTTGTTTCTGGTTTATTATAATCACATTGATTCTATTTATGAAAACTTTATGCTATTATTGGATTGGATTGATGCTTATCTCCTGAATTAAAAGTAAAGCTTTCTCATAATGTATTCTTCTGGGGATACCTGTCTTTAAATGACTTCAAGATGACCAAATTCACTGATGCCATGATATAAACCGATCTAAGAAATGGCAACGTGTTTTCCTGAAGTGTAAGCTCTTTCAGGGCAGGGAGTAGATCTGATCCCTCTCTGAATGCTCAGTGCCCAGTACAGTGTCTGGCAGAGTGGAAGGGAGCAAGAAATGTTTTTGAATTAACTGCTTTAACTACTTTATATGACCTTACAGAGGGACAAAGGGATAAAAAGAGATGGTGATATCTAAAAAGTGAGTTACGGCCAGAGAAGTCATTTCTAGTGAAAAACTGTCATGGAAAAGAGAACTATTCTATTTCTTAGCCAAAAATCCCCAAAACAAAACAAAAAACAAAAAAATGGAAGGAAGAGTATGCGTGGTTAATTTATTTCACCAGTACAAACTGAAGTGCACTGTTTTTCAGGAAGCTCTAGGACAAGACGTTGAAAAGGAACATGCAGGTAAAAAGCAAATTCAGGGGTCATTCAACTGTGCTGCCTTCTCAGCAGGTGGCAGGCCAAGAGAGCACTGGGGTCCAGGGCTGCTGGCAGTGACAGAAGGGACACAAAGTACTGCTGTTTTTTTATTGTGTAGGCATGTGCTGAATGATTCACTCATGCTGTACGGACAGAGAGTGGGCTAGGAGAAAGAAAGGAAGGGGGTGCGTGTGGGTGGGTGGGTGGGTGTGGGTGTGTGTTTGCCATAAAGCCAATACCACCCACACACATTGATCTAATACAGATGTGTTATACTTTTCTCCCCTCAGAAAGGCAGTTTGGTTCCTCGTTTACCTTTCTGCCAAAGACAAACAAATAGACAAACAACAACGACAATCCCTCACCCTCATACCTACAAAATGAGTGACTGTATCTGGACTTGTGCCTTTCAGGTTGTCTTGCAAAGTGACTGCTCAAAAAGATGAGTTCTCTCTGTGAGGCTGCAGGCAAATGTGGTCTTGAATTCCTAATGAGAAAACGCTGCAGTTCTTTTTCAGGCAAAACCTGCCTCGTATGCAGAATGAGGATCAGCACCATTTCTTGTTCAAGTTTCCTATAGAAAAGCAATTGAGGGTGAGGGAAGAAGAGCAGTCAATGTAGAGGTTTTAGAAAGCAATGAACGCTTTCAGGTCCCAGAAAGCCTTAAAGCCTAGCATCTAATAGTAGTAGCTAACATTTTTGGCGTACTTATCAAGTGCCAGGCACTTTGTAAGTATTCGACATAGTTTCTTCTCATCATCATAACTATTAGTAAGTTTCTCAATGGAGAACCAAATTTAGGTAGTTTGACTCCAGGGCTCTGAGTCTATAGGCCTGTGTGTACTGCTAGATGCATAAGCTTTGAGTTCAGACAGCTCTAGATTAAAATGCAGCCACTGTCAATTACTGGCCTTGTTACTTTAGGCAGATAACCTTACTGAGCTGCATTTCCTCCTCTGTAAAACAGTGGAAACAATAACTGGATCACAGAATTCTCATAAGGTTTAAGTGAAATAAACCTCACGCTTGGCATTGTGCACAGCGTGTAACACCTAGTAATTCCTCTATACGTGGTAACAATTATTATAAACAACTGAATGCAGTCGATTATATACTTATTACATAAATCTTTACTGAACATCTGCATAGAGAAGGATGATGAGGTTATATTGATAGGCAATGGTCAAATCAGAAAAGACCCTGTCCACTTTGCTCCCAAAGAGGAATCTTATAAATATATTTGCCTTTTTAAAAGCTAATTCTGCAGCACAGTTAATGGAGACTGACCTTTGAGGCCAAGAAAATCAGTTAGGATATTACAGAAATAGTCCAGGGGAGAAATAAAGACTTAATATAAAAAAGTAGCAGTAGGACAGAGATGAGAAAATAAAGTATTTTAACTAGGTAGTGTTGAAATGACCTGAGGGTTGTTTGGATATGTGGGTAAGGGAGATGGAACTGACAAGGATGTCACCCAGATTTCAGGCGTGGACAGATTGTGGAATAATTGTTTTCACTGAGTGAAATAGGGAACACAGAAAGGGGAGTAGGTTTGTAAAGGAATAGCTTTACTTGGGTAAAGATGAAAGTTATATTTTGGATATGTTGAAATCGAGTTATCTGTGGGACATCTGGAAAAAGATGTCCGGTGGACAATTTAAAATATAGGTTGCTGCTCTGACAAAAAAATAGACCTCTAGAAATAGATTTGAGATTTGTCAGCACACAGGTTGAAATATGAAATATTAGATGTAATTGGGATCAAACTAAGGACCACTGTTTTGAGATAAATAGGGTGAGAGAAAAATCCTGGGACACACCTATATATAAGAGGTAGGGAAGTAGAGGAAGAAAAGGTGACAAAAAAACAAAGAGCAATCAGGGAGGTCAGAGAAATATTAAAGGGCAAAAATGCATAAATCATTGGAGGGGAGAATTTGAAGGTGGTCAGAGGAACCTACAGTGTCAAATGTTGCATATATCAAGTAAGAATTGCAAGGTCATCATTGGATCTGGCAACATGGATGTGCTGAATATCCTCTGTTGGCCTCTACAGAGCTATTCTTCACCTTTCTCCACTCCACTCTGATCTGTGCCTGGGCTGCTGGTGTGTATGAACTTCATCAGTGGACTTTGATTTAGGTTCAAGTGTTGGGAAGCCCTTTCAGGAGATCTGAGGGAAGGAGGAGAGTGAGATTTAGATATTTATTCACCTTACTCCCTCCTTTTGTCTGCATATGCTAGATTTTTCTATGACAGAAAGTCACAGCTTCTTTCCAGTGTCCATCTCTGGACAGCTTTCTCTATTTCTAGGTTCTAGGAACTGCTTTCTTCTCTTTCTCCTTCAGGTTGGAGGGTGGCAAAGCAACCTCACTGTTACTAGTCCTAGGATTCTGCAATTGTTTCCCTACACCTCTGCCCATATCTTTATAAATAATCCCTTTATTAAGTTGTCATTAGATCGCCAAATTTTAGGATGCCATCTCTTTCCTGCTGGGGCCCTGACTGATACATTGGTGATGGTTGGTGCAGTTTTGATGTAGTAGTGGGGACAAAAGCTAGACTAGATGGAACTGTAAAGCAAATGAAAGGTGAGGGAATAGAAATAGTGAGTATAGAAAATCCTTTTAAGGTTAATAGTTAAGGAAAGTGAAGAGAGGAACTAGTAGCTAGAAGGGGATCTAGAGGGGTCAAGAGCTTAATATTTTTAATGTGCAGGAGACTTTAAAATATGTATAGGCCAAAGTGAACCAGCTGAAAAATAGAGAAGCATAGATTGAAGATACAGTAAAGGGAAAAACTAGTGTTAGAACAAGATTTCAGAGGAGACAAGAAAAGATGTAACCCAGAGCACTGGCAGAAACATTCATCTTGGAAAGAAAGAGACTGAACCAATAGAAATAAGATTATATATAGAGATAAGTTTGCAGGTTGGGAACAGGAAATTGCAGTAGTTTTTGCCTGAAGACATCTATTCTCTGAGATGAATAGAGAATTGTGAAGATTTCTATTCTCCTCTGAGATGAGTAGAGAATTGTGAAGAATAGATGATGTGGGAGATGGAAAAAGGATTCTCCAAGGGACACTTGAACAAATTACCCTGCTTTGCTAAGAGCTCAGCTGTGATTAGAATCTGTAAATTTATGGTTGTACTAATATTCATATTTGGGTGGGGGGGTGACCAATCTCAATGACCTAAGATGGGAGTGAGGGAGTTAGTACGTTGGATTGAATCAGGTTTTGGAATTTGCAGGTCAATATCAGTGCAAATACACAGAGACAAGGGAGTGGAGAATGCTAACAAGATAGTAGTTGAAGAGATGGATTGTAGCATGAGAGTTAACTAGGGAGGAAAGTGAAATTAGAAGGGGGCTGATAACATGAGGAAAAGGGAAAGGATGAAGGGACTAGAGACCTAGATAACCTCAAAGACAAATATAGTGGGAATAAGGAAATAATGACAAAAGTGATGTTGGTAGGTCGGTTTTCAGTGAGGCAGCCCTGAACAATTGTATGGTCCCATGTATGGCAACCAATAGGTAAATAAACTTGATTCACAAAACATACAATTTAGTATTATATTACCTTACTCTTTCTTGGTTTCTTCACATTGATTTGAGACTCCTATTTACCAATTCATATACTTTTACTATTTTCTAATTGGATAAATATTTATACAAATGCTATTAATAGGAATTTTTTTCTCAAATTCGGAGCTATATATAAAAACTTAGAAACGTGTTGTAGGAATGTTAATTAATGATATCAATGCCGCTTCTAATAGTCCTTAAGTGAAAAAGATTTTACTAATAGATCTTCCTTTCTGAATTTTAAAATCGAGCAGATTATTTTATTATATATAACATTAGACAGGTTTCTTTTCCTGCTAACATTTTGTATCCTTCTCAGGATCGGTTCTCTCTCTTGATTGTTCAAAATGAATGGCTGACTAATTAGTAGTAGAAAGGAGTATAGCAAGTCTTATTTGAGATTCTCAGATATTTAATAAGGTAAATGTATAATAAATGTCATTTGTATAATTTTTAGCTGGATATTAAAGACAGAATCTTACTGTTGGGGGAGAACATTTGTTCTCTACCCCTTTTGCTTTCTTCTATGCAGGGGGAACTCCATTAGTGACTTTCCTGAATGATGAGTTTGCAAGAAGGAACTGATCATGTGTGTAGTTCAGTGCTTACCTCACTCATCCTCTTTGGGTTCTGTCTGCATCTGCTTTGCAGTAAAGGCCAAGCCGCCATGTACAAGGCCTAGCTATTCCATGGCTGCCTACTACCTGGGCAGATAAGTCTGCCTAATTCAGGGTTCAGTGTTAAGAACCATTGTTTTCCTCTCGTGAAGGCTGTATTCTCCAATATCAGTCTTATAAGTTATAAAGGGGGTCGTTTAATGTTCATCTGCTGCATCTCTCTGCCTCTATTTCTTAATTAGTTCTGATGCTGACAGCAGCCCTGCAAGGGCAACATGGCATAGTGGTTAAGAGCATGCTGTTGAGTTAAACTGCCAGACTTTCAACGCTACTTATACCATATACTAGCATTGTGATTTTGAGCATTTTACTTCACTTTTTTGTCCTTTAATTTCCTAATATATAAAATGGAGATATAAGAGTACCTATCTCATACAGTTGTGCAGATGAAATGAAATAAGACCTTTAAAATACTTAGATCTGTGCCTGGAACCTAGAAGCACTCAGTTAGCTGCTATTATTATCTCCACTTTAGAGATAAAAATCAGAGGTTCAGAAAACATTGGCTTGCACAAGGCCACCTGGCTGGTAATCAGAACCAGAATTCTAACCTAGGTCCTTTGGGTTCCAAAATTCCCACACAGTTTTCTATTCCTGTGGGCCCTCTTGTGAAGGCTTGGTTCATCCATCTTTGTTTGGAGATTGTATTTCATTACTCCCCTAAAGGAAAGGCATGAAACTAAAATATCCAATCCACTTGGAAGCAAGCCCACCTCTGCGTTGTCTATGATACAAAATCCAGTGAGTATATGGATGATTGTCTCACTTTTTGTCCAGATGCTTGTGTGATGGCCTACATTTGCCTTCACAACATTTAATATAATGGTACCCTTTGGCTCTTTGTCAAAGTGTAGTCAGGATCAGCAGCATCTGCATCACTTGGGAATTTGTTAGAAATGCAGAATCCCAGGACCCATCCCAGGCTGAAACAGAACTGCAATTTAACAAGATCCAGTTGATTCATATGTACGTTACTGTATGAGTAGTGCTACTATGGTCACTCAGTAGAAATTAATTAAATGTTTTTTTGACATATTATGTTTCTGTATATTTATAGCCAGATTTCAATAAGTCTATTTATATATTTAGGATTTAGGTAAGATATCATATTGCCCAAGCATTTGGACATCTAAATACTAAACTAGATATTTATTTTTAAGAACAAGGTAGGGAGTCAAACAATTAGAATCTTTGCATGTCAACTCAACCTCAAATCACTACAGTTTTTGTTTTTTCCTGAACATCTGTGGAGTATAATTATAATTAACCATGCTTTGAATATTAACTGTGTATGTGTCATTAAAATGTTAGGGCAAAGTGAATCAATAATATGCAAATTCCTATTTAAGAACTCTGCCAAATGTTTCAATCATTTTAGATTTTTCAACTAAGGAAATCATTACTAATAATTGAGTGTCTCTTACTTTCTCCAGCAAACAAGCAAATAATATCATAATAAATGCTGAAACAGAAAAGTAGAAATGTGATGCTCTGTGCTGGTTCTTTTCTACAGTAAAATTATTCCATAGTTCCTCCACATATTTCTTAAAATCTCTCTGAAATCCAAATTATATTAATAGATCTTCATGGAATTACTTATCATGAGATTTTTATTCACTATATTAGAAAGATGTAGCAACATTTGCATAATTATTTCACAGAGAATGAAAGACTGCAAACCAGTATTTCATATTCCAGTTTTTTTATTCAAAGACAGCTTGATGGTAATATTCGTTGATTTATAAATAAAGCTTAGCAATTTACAAAGTGACATTAATAATGACTAACACCCACAATTTATATGAAGAAAATTGCCATAATAGATAAATATGGACTCATTAAACTGAACAAAGTGAGACTGATTTTTGAACTCAACCTCTTGGGAGTTTGCTTTTATCTGTTCTATGACCTTTCCTATTTTTAAATATTGGACAGATTTTGACCAAATTGCATGTGATATGGGTGCAGGAAACACCACAAGTTTAACTGATAGTTTTTGTTTAAAACAAAATGGCAATAAATATATTTTCAAATGGATTATGTTTTCAAATGGATATATCTTATGTAGAATTTGGTAATATTTCCTTCTTGAGATATATTTTCTGATAAACAGATGGCTCACTATTATATCTTGAAATGTAGTATTTATAGTCTATGACAGAGAGAATTCCCTGAAACTTAGTTTGTTTAATTCAGCCTATAAATATACTAATAAATATATCAATATTTGCATACATTATAAGAAATATATTAATACATATATTAGTTGAAATGTTTTAAAAATTTTATCTATTAGAACAAGTAAATGCTACCTGTTTTGGAACAATTAGTTGATCACTTGTGATACTCCCAGAGAGCCAGATTGGGATATATAGTGAGTTTATGCATTCAAAATTAAAATCCCTTCAATCAAGTAGTATAGTCTTTGACACAGGTGAAGTGTAGACAGTGACAAGAGCCAAAGAAACATTATATGCAAAGATGCATTAGTAAGAGAAATATTGCATAAATTCACTGCTGAACAGAGATATATTCAGATTAATATCTTCCATCTATATGGCACGATAATGATTTCACGTGCGTTATCTTATTATCTCTCTGGTGAGAGAGGCTAGCTAGACATATGACATAATCTCCATTTTTCAGAGGAAGAAAGTGAGGCTCATCGAAGTTTACTGATTTGTCCAGTCATATGGCCAGCAAATGGCCGACTAAAGTCAAATTAGGATTATTGAAATAACAATGTAGTACACGTTTTCAGTGTCCTGTACAGCATTTCTAAAGGATATTTGATTGTGAAGATGAAAAGACTAATATCAACAAGGCTTTATTTTATTTGTTGAGGACCTGAAACCAGTATTTTTATGGCTCCAAAGGAGGGAGTAAGTATGCATTTTACCCTCCTCCTCCTCCAAATCTACATAAGAATAAAAAAGTTTATTTCTATGGATAATGACAACTTGATGGGTTAAAAATGCATCACAAACCCTGCCAGATTGTTGCAAATGTCAATTAAATATCAACATATTTACAATGTTGCACTGAGAATTAATCGTATCGTACATAGGAAGGAAAGGTGGAAGAAGGATGGGAGGAAGAGAATTTTAAGTGCCTATTGTGTGTCAGACACAATGCTAATCACATACGGGTGCTCTCTCATATTTTCATCGATCTCCACAGACATCAAGAGAAGTTGTTAGAAAAGCTTTTGTTCTACCAGCTTTACAGATGAGCAAACTAAGGCACAGAGGCAAAGTAACTTGCCTAAAGTCATGCAGTGAGTGGAATCAGAACTAAAATCATGATCTGTGAACTTCCAGTCCTGTATTCTTTCCAGTATCTTCAAGATGAGTCTTTTATCAGATCTTCCCATCCCAAAAGAGCAATGACAAGTCACAAAGGAAAACCCAAGGTGTCCAAGTGTTTTGAAACACTATGATATGCAGGCTAATAATAGAATAATTGAGTATTGGCATTTAGTACAAGTTTGGGTGAAATATTGTATTTTATTTATTTATTTTTTGCAGTGAGGAAGATTGGCCCTGAGCCAACATCTGTGCCAATCTTCCTCTGTTTTACGTGGGATGCTGCCACAGCATGGATTGACAAGATCCTCGCCAGGGATCCACACCTGTGAACCCCAAGCAGCCGAAGGCGAGCACATGAACTTAACTGCTATGAAATGGGGCCAGCCCCTGAAATATTGCGTTTTAGAAAGTGAAACATTCCAAGTAGGTTGGCATGCAATTAATTCCTTCAACAAGTAGGTATTGAGTTCCTACTGTTGCTAAGCAGTATTCTAGGCTTATGTGTTATTGAACATGACAAAGACCCTGCTGTCACAGAGGCTAGTCTTGGTCATGAGCATGTTAGCAAACAGATACTAGTCAATCAAACAAAAAATAAACTAGATAATTAGCTTTTCACTCACAGAAGATGATAAAACTATTTAAAAGTAGGTAAGAGATTTCTGAAAAGTCAGATCAATTTCATATAGGACAATTTTCAGATGAGGTTTTTAAAAGCAATATCTTTATGGAATTGTAAAGGAACACAATTTTACCATAAATAATATATTTTAATGCTTTTCTGACAAATGTTTCTTAAAATTATTCAAAAGGGAGTGCTGGAATCAGATTCTGAGATAGTGGATATTCAACTCTTGCCTAGCTGCCACTTTTATTACTCACAAGGTGCATGAATTTCTACTTCTGTATGTTGAACTTGGTCTTCTTGCAACTTATTATAGATTATTTGTTGTTTATGAACTGTTGGCACCAAACCAATTGTGTGACATCTTCCCTTACCACCTTATTACTAAATGCTTTTAATTAAAATTCAAGTACTTGCCAGGAGATTTCTCATGCATATAAGATGTATTTTCCTAAGCCAGCTCACGAAACAAGCAGCGAAAACACAATGAAGCTAATTACAGATTATTTCTCTTATGAGAAAAATTTCATAAACAATCTCAGTTTTCCATATGAAAAATTTATGCACTTGGATGAACACCTCCTTAGGAGATAGATTCTGAAATGTTTCAGATAAATGAATAAAATGATTGTTACCAAATGGAAGTGAAAAAAATAGGAATTTTGAGTTCATGTGCTATTTAGACACATGGTCATGTGAATAGGTAGACATTTCATGTAGCTTCAATAAGTTACCGGTGTATAGTAGTCATCTGGTTATGTAAATGATCTCCAACCTCACTTCTTTTCATTTCTATATTTTATCAATGGCATATGTAAAAGTGCCTAGAACAATGTTGGCACAAAGAAAATACTCAGTTACTATTTATTAAACAAAATAGTTACACACTACCTCACTCTGTAGCACTGATGGATATCTAAAAAAATAAATTGACTTCGTTCTCCCAACGTGTTTTCAGTAGCAATAAGTATAATAATAATAATAATATTAATAGCAATCGTGTATTGAAAACCGATTATGTCCCAGGTACTTATTACATGCATCAGATCACCCCATCCTCACAACAACTCTATGGGGTACGGATAATAATATTCTTATCTCCATTCCAAATGGGAGGAAACTGAGACACATAAGTAACGCATGCAACCCTACAAAGCCAGCATGTGAAAAGACTAGGCCTCAGTAGAAAGAACATGGGTTTATTTAAGACCTAGGTTTGAGTCTTGCCTCTAGCATTTATTAGTGATGAGACTTTGCATAACTTTCACTTAATTTAGAGCTCTGAGTCTTAAGTTTATCATCTATAAAATGGAGTTTGTATCTATTTTATAAGATTGGTGTAGGGATTAAAGCAGGTAAAGTATGTAAATTTCCTGAGTGTGCCTAGTGTATAGTAGATGCCCAACACATGTTAGTTTCGTTTTCCCTCTCCTCCTTTTACAACATTCTTCCTTTCCCAAGCTTAAAGAAAAGGAAGAGATAGGAAGAATAAAATAAAATTTTTAAAAAAATTACTGTGTTTATTAGGATCAGACACAAAAAGGTGTGAGAGTTAAATTGGCGGTGAGACTCCACAAAGCACAGAAGATATATTTAAGCAAACTTATTTGGGGAAAAATTGACATTTTTTAAATTTCAAAATTTCAATTTAATAACATGGCGTTCTTCCCCATTAATGACTTTCAATTAATTATGGTGTGTCTTCATATAAGACTATATATTTCTTGTCAAATTCTAGTATTTTGTGAATGGAATCCTGCCGCCACCCCCCTCCACCCCCCGCATTATAATTTTTAAATGTCTATTTGTGGCAAATAAGAAAGCTATTTTTTTGTTTGTTTGCTTTTTTGCATTTTATATGCAACCACCTTGCTAAACTCTCTTATTAGGACTGATTGTTTTTCAACTGATGATCATGGATTTTCTAGGTATACTGTAAGATCATCTGCAAACAATTTTGTCTCTTCATTTTCAATAGGATCACCTCTCCATTTCAATAGTAATGCAGAGTTTAATTGCATCTGTTAGAACTTGGCAAAACAGACTCCAGTGTGTAAAATGATATAAATGCATGTTTCTGAGTGTTATGATTGCCTGTTGTTTTTGTTTTCATAGACAAGCTTTTCAATATTTTCTACCATGAGTAAGCATTTCCTTTATAACCAGAAACAATAGTTAGTTTTTAATATTCTGTTTAGTTTTTAATCTCGTGATGCCAGTTGTAGTTCATAGTCTTTAGCCAAGTTGCTGGAGTCTACTGAGATTTACTTAACATGTCTCTATTCCTGCTGTGCCTGGTTCTCTCTTTAGGCAGAGGTTGGCTTTTTTCCCCCCACCACTGGAGATTTGAAACAGTATGTAGTTCTTTCCTGGCCAGAATGTGCACACTGAAAACTACAGCTCCCAGAGAGCAAAGCTCCCAAATCATTTCTACCCTTTCCTGCGATTGAATTTATGACTTCACAGTCCAGAATGCAATGTGAGAAATGTAAACTTCCCCCAGGAGTCAGGTTGCATTACTGGGAAGTGTAGTCCCAGAATGAAGGTGAACAGTGAGCTCCCAACTGCTTGGGGGGCTCAGGTTAGAGATGGAGGTGGGGGCAGCTATGGAGATGGGAATGAAACCACTGTTACAGACAGCTGCACCTGCACAATGGAAGAGGTGGCTACAGCTCTTTGGGTCAGGAAGTTTGATTCAATGGTCCTCACACTTTTTGCTCACATGATTCCTACAAAAACTGCAAAAATCTATATATCCCTTTGCACATTTTGAAGTGGCCTCTTGATTTTTTTTTTTATCATGAGTTTAAATAGTTGCAAAGGATGTAATTTCCAGGGTTCTGTAAATACACTATTGTCTTTTAATTTATTTGTTGAGGTATAAATAAATAAATCAAGTCCAAAGATCTTAAATATGCTGCTGGATGAATATGCATACTGCTTTGTAGTCCTGCAGATCCGCTTATTTAGGGCATTTCCATACTCTTTGAAGGCCCCAGTCAAAACACACCAGAGTAACCACTGTTTTGAGATTTATCACAAAGGATTAGTTTCGCCTATTCTTGAACTACATGTACAACAGTCCGTAAGTAGTGTATCAGTATTACCGATGTTCCAAATAGAAGCTAAATACTGGAATGAAACCCATTATTACCCATTTAAAATTCATCAAAAAGCTCTTAATAGTTGAAAATTCTACATAGTTTCTTTTTCTCCTTGAACTTTTACTTCTGTACTCTTACCCCCAGAGAATTTAATTCAAATGTTATTACATTATACTTTTATGTTGAAAAGGCTTTTTTTGATTACACTATCATAATTCTGTGCAATAGATATATGTAAATATGCTGACATTCAATTTTTTATTTTTATGATTTTTGTTTTTTTGGGTTTTTTTGCTGAGGAAGATTCACCTTAAGCTAACATCTGTTGCCAATCTTCCTCTTTTTGCTTGAGGAAGATTCACCCCGAGCTAACATCTGTGCCAGTCTTCCTCTTTTTTGTATGTAGGTCACTGCCACAGCATGGCCGCTGATGAGTGGTATAGGTCTGCGCCCAGGAACCAAATCTGGGCTGCTGAAGTGGAGCATCCTAAACTAAACCACTAGGCCACCAGGGCTGGCACCCAACATTTAATTTTTTATGTATCCTCTCATTATAAGGCTCTATGTTAAAACCTTTTTTTCTAGATTGGGTTATTATCATCATTATTGTTCACAGAACATTGATCAAAACAATCTAAAATATATAACTTTTGATTACTAATTATTAAACATTAAAACTAAATATGTAATTTGAAATGCATTTCTAAAGGTAATGAATTTTTGTCATTAATTTATGTATATGCATTAATATACTTACTGGTATAATGAGACAGTTCATCATCAAACCTATATCTCTTTTGTTGTTTTTATAAATGTAAATAACGAGAGAATTTACTCAGTAGATGATAATGCAAGATTTGTTATAGTGACATCATTCAATTCTTTGACTTCCTTCAACATTATATGCCAAAAATAGCATGGTGATCTATCTTCAAGAATTATTTTTTAATGACCTACCCGCTGATAATTGAATTGAGTACTCTCACTTTTGGTGAAAACAAACAATTAGAAATCACCTAGATTGCAAATGCATTTGTTCCCAAACGTTACAGTCCAACTAGCCACCGATATTTCTAATTGTCCCTTTGTTTGGCTCCTTGGAGTTTTTTCTTTCCCAGCAGCTTTTGTTTGTTGTTAGTGCTGTCGAGTTGATTCTGACTCCTAGTGACCTGGGGTACAGCAAAGCAGAACCCTGCCTGGTCTTTTTGCATCATCTTCTCACCTTCCCACACTATATCAATGCTCCACTGCTATTCATAGAGTTTTCATGGCCAACTTTTTCAGAAGTGGGTGGTCAGGTCCCTCTTCCTAGTCTGTCTTATTCTGGAAGCTCCGCTGAAACCTGTCCACTATGGGCAGCCCTGCCGGTATTTGATAAACCAGTGGCACAGCTTTCAGCATCACAGCATCACACAGCCGCCCCATTATGACAACCAACAGACGGATGGTGTGCTTTACTGACAGGGAAATGAACCAGGGCCAGGGCAGCGAGAGAGCTGAATCTTAACCACTAGACCACCAGGACTGGCTCCGAACAGCTTTATGGAGGCATAATTTATGTATCAAATATCTACCCATTGTCAGTGTACAATACAATGATTTTTAGTAAATTTATAGAGTTGTGCAACCATCACCACAATCTAGTTTTAGAACATTTTTGTCATCCTCTAGATTTTTGCTCATGCCTGTATGCAGTTGATCACTGCTCCTAACCCCAGGCCCAGGCAGCTACAGTTCTGCGTTTTGCCTGTATGGATTTATCTTTTCTGGAAAGTTTATGTAACTGTAATCATACAGTAAGTAGTATTTTGTGTTAGGCTTCTTTAACTGAGCAAAATGTCTTTTTAAGTTCCTCCATATGGTAGCATTCCTTGAAGGTTGTATGCTCTGAAGATTGTATGGGACAATCACCATAAATCAGGTTCTGGATGGAACCTGATATGCGGAACATGTATGCTTTTCTTCTGTAAAATGGGAGAAGCGTGATGGCAAAAGGGAACTTGGCAAATGATCGCTATTAAGACAGGAAAAAATACATATGGAAATGGAGATTTTGACAAAGATTTTTTTAAAACAATCCATGCCTGTGCATTCCTTGGAAAGTCTTTATGTATTATCGGGAGTATACATGCTCCACTTTGAAGAAAACTGGGCTAAATAATGTAGGAGTACCCAACAGGTGAATTAGAATAGAAGTTTCAAAGAGTGTTTTGGTCACTTGGTCTCTGTGCTTCAATTCCCTAATCTGTAAAATGAGCACAATAATATCTACCTTACCCTTTTGTTGTGGGAATTGGAGAGCCTGAGAATTGTTAGGAAAGGATTGAAATTCCTCTCAGGATCTGTCCCTTTAGATACCAGTCAGCAATTGATAATACAGAACTTCTGGCCAATAAATTTCATTTGGCCTCAGCCTGACTCTTCCGCACTGTAAAGGATCTGCTTGGGATCTTGCCTGGCATCACTGTTAGGATCCACAGATCTCCTTCTGCAGTAACTGATCTCAGTTTTTAGCTAAATACTGGTATAACAAAGATTTACTTTGAACTTGAAGTTCCTACAAACTGAGCCCAAAGCTTAAAACATATAGTGCATTTAAGAGATAAAGAGATTTCACATTCGAAAGACTACAAAGCCAATTTCATTAATTTAATTTCAAAAACGAATGCTATTTAACTGAAAGATGTACCTGATGTACTTATGTTGCTATAGAAACTCCCAACTCCTCACCACCCACCCACACACTCCTAGGCTCCTAAAGCAGCTGGATGGAGATAAATTCTGTCACAATCATGTTGTTCAACCCAATTTATCAGTCAGTTCTTTTAGGCTTCCAATTTGGATGTGACCTGATTATTTATCAAGAAGAAGGAGTCCTAAGTAGACAGAAGAATTAAGCATCCTTTTAAAAGAACGTTAATATTTACACTTTCTCAATAAGACTAAGGTATTCAGGAAATGCTGTGGGGAAAGGGATAAAATCTTCTGGTTTTCTGTAGGCAAACTGATTTTAATTGAATTAATTTTCCAATTATAACTGGAAGATGAATTGAAGCTTCAGTAATGATGATGGCATTGTTGCCTAGCAAAGGGGAGGCTTAACGTGTTGCTGCAGCTAGATGGAAATTCAGCACACTTGCCGACCAATCATCGCAGGAGGAGCTGCTGTTGCCTCTTTCCCACAGTAGCAACAGAGGCAGGTGAGTAAAATAGTTGAATGGTAATTACTGTTGAAAACCCCAAAGAAGAGAATGGAGCTAAATAAGATACTTGACGCACATTTTCAGACTCCTGACTGTGAGGTGGTAGACGTGTAATATTTATCACTGAAACAAATACTTGCTCTGTGATAATGCCAAAGTAATGCCAACAAAATGGATCCCTTTTGCTATTACTTAGCTTGATTTCACACTCACCATCCCTTAAAGGGATATCAGAAAATCCCTTTCCTTATCCTTCAGCTGTAATATCTATCCCTTGAAGATTGTCCAGTTAGAGTTCTTTACTCCCTAATCAAGCATTCTGGTTGTATACAGCGTCTGGAAGACTGTCTGCTCAGATTATGTGTTTTGGGCATTGAAAAGGCTCTGTACCCAGGCCCAGGAAGGCCACATAATTCTCCAGAATCCTTTATGAGCACATTCTCCAAGGTCCTTTGTATCTGCCCCTGCTCCCTAACTCTGCATCCAAGATAACAGGTTGCAGTAAGAGTAGAGAGAAACATAAAATCACTACGGTGCATTTTTTCTTGAATCAATTGTATCTAAATTATAGTTGAGTTATTGGACAGTTTCTGTTAGGGAAGAATACCAGTGAACACATATAAGATCTATGGGGGATAAAATGACTCACCCAACACTTAAACATTTTTAAAACTTTTCTATTATAGAATATTTCAAATATATCCAGAAGTAGAGAGAATAGTATAATTAACCTCCATATATATATCACTCAGCCTCAATAATTATCTTTTCATGGCCAAACTGGTTCTTTGTATACCCTCATCTATGTCCCATCCCCATCCCAAGAATGATTTGAAGTAAATCCCAGACATCGTATAAATACATCCATAAATATTTCAGTGTGTATCTCTAAAAGGACTCTCTTAACTCAATGCCATTATCACACCTGAAAAAGTTAACAGTAATTCATAATATTATCAAATAATCTTTTCAGATTCCCTTGATTATCTCAGATAAGTGCTTCTCAAATGTTAATGTGCACAGGAATCATCAGAAGATCTCTTTTTTTTTGTTTGTTTTTGCTGAGGAAGATTAGCCCTGAGCTAACATCTGTTGCCAATCCTCCTCTTTGTTTTTGCTGGTGGAAGATTAACCCTGAGCTAACATCTGTGCCGATCTTCCTCCACTTTATATGTGGGTTGCCACCTCAGCATGGTGGACAAATGGTGTAGGTCCATGCCCGGGATCTGAAACTGCAAACCTGAACCCAGGGCCGCCAAAATGGAAAGCACTGAGCTTAACCACTACACTGCCATGGGGCCAGCCCCATCAGGGGATCTTCTTAAAAGGCAGATTCTGATTCAGTAGCTCTAGGGTGGAGCTTCAGATTCTGTATTTCTGGCAAGCTCCCAGGTGATGCTTATGCTACTGGTTCATCAGATCACACTTTGATTAGCAAGGTCACATTTTTTTTTTTTTTTGGTTTGTGTCTAAACTTTTAATATGTTAGAAATTTCAATTTAGAGAATAACATGCCTAAAGATGTCAGAGAAATGCACAATACTCTTTCTGGTCATTCATTTACTCCAAAACAAACTAGTGTATACAGCTTTAGTGTATACCCACGGTGCTGGGCGTTGGGATTCAGGGAGGTGGGTAATGTATAGCACCTCTTCATCTCTGTGGCCAGCTAACAGCTTTCCCAAAGGGTAGAAAGGAGTGGCATATACCCATATTCAATTTCTGCCCATTTATCTCTTTCTTACGCACACATATTCATAATATGGTATATATATTTTCCCCTTATTTGTGAGGGTTAGTGTATTAGTTTCTTGTGGCTGCAGTAACAAATTACCACAAACTTGGTGACTTTAAACAACAGGAATTTATTCTCTCACAGTTTTGGAATCCAAAAGTCCCATATCAGTTTCACTAAAGTGAAATCAAGGTGGTGTGTCGGCAGGGCTGTACTCCTTCTGGAGATTCTAGGAGCGAATCTATTTCTTGCCATTTCCAGCTTCTTGTGGGTGCCAGCATTCCTTGGTGTTTCTTGCCTTGTGGCCACATCATTCTAATTTCTGCCTGTCTTCACATGACCTTCTCTTCTTTGTTTCTCTCACTCTCTTACCTCTGCATCACTCTTATAAAGAAACTTGTGATTGAATTTAGGGCCCATCTGGATAATCCAAAATAATATTACTATGTCAAGATCTTTAGGTTCCGAGGATTAGGACCTGATATCTTTGGGTGACCATTATTCAGTCTACTACATTGGGCTTTTAATTTGGTTGAAAATTTATGAACTACAAAAGCTTTTCGAAGAGCCCCATCCTCTCAAATTTAAGTAAAAGAAATCTGGTGTGATTCTCGCATTTACCCATGGAGAATGAAGAGACTCCTGTCCCTGCCTGAGATTGGGTAAACTAGGGTCGGGGGAACATGAGTTGAGCGTCACAAGGAGGATAATATCACCAACATTAATGCTTTCATGAGTGAATAAATTAATAGATGTATAGAATATAAAATTATTTTCATAAGGAAAATGCCCAAGCTATCATTTATAACATCTGACATGTCAGCGGTCACCTTGCTGTATTAGTTTCATTATTGTAAATTACACAACATGGTCAGACTTCCCTCAATATTTTATTACTTTTTAATTATGATTCTGGATTTGAAAACATCATCATCCTAGATTCATAAGGGAGAGGGAAGTGCAAATTATGCAATTCTTGGAATTGCTATGATCATCTCTTCTCTGGTGAAAATCTGCAAGAAGAATATCAATTCTGTTTCCAATTAACAGACATTGCCAATCCACTTTAAAATAGGAAGACTCAAGTATGATTCCTAGATTGCTTTACCAGCACTTTTATCAGATGACAGAATATTACCAGCAACCTAGTGACTACCCATCCATTCTCTTCAAGTCATTACTTTCTCCTTCAGAGTAACCTCTACTCTAATATCTAATAGCATAGTATATTTTTTCAGTTTTATATTTTATATAAAATGGAATCATTTAATTTTTGTGTGTGTCTGTATTTTTCCACTCAGCATTGTGTTTGTGAGAATTCATATTTTTGGATTTAGTCGTAGATCACTCATTGTCATTACTCTATAGCATCTCATTGTGTGAATATACTATGATTTAATTATCTGTTCTACTGCTGATGGACACTCAGATTTTCAGTTTTTTAACTATTACACATAATGTTGCTAGGACCATTACAGTAGATATCTTTTGGGGAACTTATGTCCACATTTCTATGGAGTATATACCTAGGAGTACGGTAGCAGGATCATAAAATATCCACATGTTTATCTTTAATAGATAGTGCCAAAGTGTTTGTACAAATTTACATTCCCACCATCAGTGTATAAAAGTCCAGATTGGGGCCGGCCCTGTAGCCAAGTGGTTAAGTTCGCATGCTCTGCTTCGGTGGCCCAGGGTTTCGCTGGTTCGGATCCTGGGCATGGACATGGCACTACTCGTCAGGCCAAGCTGAGGTGGCATCCAACATTCCACAACTAGCAGGACCCACAACTAAAATATACAACTATGTACTGGGGGGATTTGGGGAGAGAAAGCAGAAAAAAAAAAAAAGAAGATTGGCAACAGTTGTTAGCTCAGGTGCCAAACTTTTAAAAAAAAAAAAGAAGTCCAGATTTCTCTACAATCTTGTCAATACTTGACTTTCTTTTTTCATTTTAGCCATTCTCATGGATGTGTGGTGGTACTGAATTGTGGTTTTAAGATATATTATCTCAGTGACTAATGCAGTTGAACACTTTTTTGTATCTTTATTGGCCATATGGATAGCATCTTTATAAGGTAACTGTTGGCCAAGTCTTTTGCTCATTTTTCTACTGGGTTGTCTATTCTTTATAGACTCTGGGTGAGTCCTAGGACAGATATATATGCTACAGATATTTTCTCTCACTCAATCATTTATCTTTTTACTCCCTTAACGGTATGTTTTGGTAAAAAGAAGGAAAGTCATGGTACATTTTAAATGTATAATAATTGCTTTATGGATTACACTTACATGAAAATACTATGTCTTAGCCCATAGGAATTATTGAACCACAGCCTTAGCTCATGCCATTGCCTTTGCCAGAACATATTCCTCCCCTCTTCCTTAACTAGTTGTTTTTCATTTATCCATTTTTTCTCAGTTTAAGCTTTCCATACAAGTTACATTAAGGACCCCCTGCTGCTTCTTGCTATGTTTCTCCTTAGCAACTACTTCCGCTGTCATAGCTTTATGCATGTTTGCCATTTCTTTTTTTTCCCCTTGTTTTCTGGATGCTCGCTGAGAACAAAGACTATTTCATTCTTATTCCCCATTGTATCTCCAATGCTTAGCTCATAATAATAATAACTGACACTCATTGAATGCCAGGCTCTGTTCTAAATTCTTTAAATATACCATTTCCCTTTAATTCTTACAAAAACTCTATGAGGTAGGTGCTATTATTATCCTCATTTTATAGATGAGGACACTGAAGCACAGAGAAGTTCAAACATCTTGTCTGTTGACACACACCTAATAAAGGATGGATACAGGATTCAAACCTAGGTATTGTGATTTTGGAAACATGTTCTTTACTATATTGTACCCTTAAATAGTAGGCAGTTAATAAATATGTGTTGAATGAACAAATTACAACTGGAAAGTATCATGCACATAATCTAATTCAACTGGTTTATTTTAATAATATATTAACCAGGGTTAAGAGGTAAAGTGACATGCTTATGATTGCACAACTAGTAAGTGCCAGAATTATGGCCAAATTCCATATGTCTTGACTGCCATTTCAGTGTTCTTTCTGTTGCTCCCTGTTCTGGATCTCTATTTTCAAATAGAGGCTATTTACTTCTTTGTAAATCCCTGCTAAGCTCCACTGCTTTCAAAAAATAATCATGGGCACAAGGCATTTCTAGTGATAAAAGCTGTCACTTAGATACATGGCATGACAGCTAAACAAATTGCATAAAATCATAGACTTCTGGACTTATCTATAGAATCATATTGTTATAGCTGAGTAAACCTAATATCTTCCTGCAAAGTGAAAATTGCAAAGCCTTTGAAATATCTGAATGTTTTTTGTTGTGAGATCAAACTGAAATTTTTATTCTTCGTGTGCTTGTTTGGCACTGTGGCTGGATGGAAGGCAGCACTAATGTATACGGCCCTCATATGCTTTAGTGCTCTTCTCTCCTCAGGCCAAATTCTGGCTGCTGCTCTTGTCTAGACTGGTATATCCAGGCTTCTATCTAAGCCTGATTTAAGATAGCTTAAACAGTGACAGAAATTTCCTGTTTTTTCCATTTTGTAGTTTCACCAAATATAGCCTTGTATCAGGGAGACCAAATGGAAACAGCTTTGGAAAGGATTGACTCTGGTAAGTGAGCTAAAATTTAACTAATATTTCCCCATTGATTTTAGTTTCTCAACACATTGTTTCTCGCGCTATATTCTGAAGGCATGGCCTACGTAATTCTGCACTACATTCCAGATCTGTAATGAAATATCAGAAAAAAAGCATTAAGACAAAAGAAAGAAAAAAGTAGTATAGCAAAAAGGCATACATTTAGCTCAAAACAAGCCAATTCTCATTGATTTCTAATTTACTATAGTGTGGCTGTCAGAAACTTCCTTTCTGTTTTTATCATAGACTTTACTTGATCAAATAACACTATTTGACTATTGCAATTCTTAAACCTTAGAAGTATTCTTCATGGACTTTCAGAACTGAATTGGCTAAGGTAGTGATTTATGCATAGGTAAACTTGTATTTATTGTCAAAGCCTTATGGAATTAAAGTTTAGTCCCTTACAGAATATGCATCAGATAATAGTTCAAAATAAGCTAATCAAGCTTCTAAAGCCATTGCGCTTGAATTTCTTATTCTTTCTGTTGTTTATAAGTGAAGTAAATTTTCTATCGGAACACTAATCTTCTTGTTGCTCATTTCCTTATACTCACTGCCCTCTGAAGTCTATGACCTAGTGCTGAAATGAAACAGGGTATTTTGTTAATCATGGAAAATTTCAATTACGTGCAAAAGTAGGGAGTATAGCATAATGAACCCCCGTGTATACCTCACACAGCCACAACCATTATTAACTAATAGCCAATCTTGTTTCACCTGTAATTCTACCCTTCCCCTGCTTGGATTATATTGAAGAAAATCTCAACCATCACATTAATTTATCCATAAAATTTTCAGCATAAATCTCTAAACAAAGGAAATTTTTGTCAAAAAAACATTTCAATACCAATAACACTGGTAAAACAAAATCAATGAATTACTTGATATAAAATAAACAATTGATGTTCAAATTTTCCCAAATGTTTTAGACTTTTTTTATAGTTGTTTGAATCAAGATTCAAACAAGTCTATTTAAACATTGCATTTGTTTTACGGGTCTCTTAAGTCTCTTTTAGTCTATAAATTTCATTTCCCACTTTTTCTTCCCTTGCTTTTCATTTATTGAAAAAATTAGGGTTTTTGTCTCATAGAGTTCCTGACATTCTGGATTTTACCAATTGCAGTCTTGTGGTATCAAAAGACAAAACAAAAAACATGTCCCCCTATCCCCTATATTGCATGTAAACTGAGAATTTAATCTAGAAGCTTCAACAGATTCAGGTTTATTTGGCTTGTTTGTTTATTAACAATACTTAATTGGTGATATTTTAACTTTCTTGTTGTATCAGTTGGAAGGTATATAACATCTAGTTAGCTCTCTTTTAGTCGTGTCAGGATTGATCATTGAAATCAGGTGTTGATCCCTGCGTTTAAAGATTTTCATCAGCTTTTCGTTATTTTATGAGGGGATTCAAATTGGTGACATTCTGAGTCTATGATGACTTTGTTTATTAACTGTCATTCTTCAAACAATAGTCTTAAGATGTTCTTTTAAAGAAAACTTTCCTATCAACTATTTGGTTACCTGATGTACAGGTCATCAAAGAAAGTCAGGATAAATGCTTGATTTCTCTTTTTTTACCAGTCTTTAGAATAACTAATTCATTTTCTTGCATCATTCAAAGAGGAGCAATCAGTTTTTAAAAGGAGATTTAAATTAAAAACTTCATATATTTACCCACATAGTTACCATTTCCAGTTCTTTTCATTCCTTTGTACAGATGCAATTTCCCTCCGGTATCATTTGCCTTCTACCTGAAGGACTTCCTTTATCATTTCTTGTAGTGCAGGTCTGCTGGTGATGAATTCTTTCAGCTTTTGTGTGTCTGAAAACGTCTTTATTTTGCCTTTACTTTTGAAAGATATTTTTACTGGGTGCACAATTCTAAGTTGACCTTTGTTTTTACTTTCAATACTTTAAAGATTTTGCTCCAGTGTCTTCTCACTTGTATTGTGCGCAATGAAAAATCTGCTATTGCTCTCATCTTTGTTCCTCTGTACATATGTATCTCTTTTCCTCTGGCTGTTTTAAAAATATTTTTCTCCTTATCAGTGATTTGGACAATGTGATTATGATGTCGTTTTCCTCCTGTTTCTTGTGTTTGAATTTCATTGAGATTCTGGATCTATTGATTTATCATTTTCATCGAATTTGGAAAATCTTCAGTCATTATTTCTTCAAATATTTTTTTCTGTCCCCCATCCCTTTCCTTTGGAGACTCCAACTACCTGAAGCTGGTCCACAGCTCAGTGATGCTTTGTTCATTTATTTTTTTCTCCTCTATGTTTTATTTTGGATAGTTTCTGTTGTTATGCCTTCCAGTTCTCTAGTATTTTCTTTTGCAATATCTAATCTATTATTAATCCCATCCAGTGTACTTTTCATCTGACATTGTAGTCTTTGTCTTTAAAAGTTTGATTTGGGTCTTTTTTTTTTAACATCTGCTATGTCTTTACTAACTTAAGTATATGAAATACAGTTATAATAACTTGTTTTCATGCCCTTGTTGGCTCGTTCCAGGATCTGAGTCAGTTCTGGGTCCATTTCAATAGATTGATTTTTTCTCCTCATTATGGGTCATGTTTTCTTGCTTCTTTGCATACCTGATAATCTTTGATCAAATGCCAGACATTTTGAAATTTACCCTGTTATGTGCTGATTTTTTTTTTTTTTTGTATTCCTACAAATATTCTTGAGTTTTGTTCTGGAACACGGTTAATTTACTTGGAAATAATTTGATCTCTTCATATTTTGCTTTTCAAATTTGTTAGGTCAGGCCAGATAGTGCTCAGTCTAGCCTAATGATTCCCCACTACTACAGCAAGACCCATCTGATATTGTTTCCAATGCCCTGAAATCTTGAGGTTTTTGCAATCTAGGTGGTAGGAACAGGAACCATTCCCCACCATGTGTGAACAATGGGTACTGTTCCCTCTACTCAGATGGCTCTTTCTCTAGACTTGGGTAATTTCCTTACGTGCATGATCAGTATATATATGGATTCTCAAAGAAGGGGACCTCTACATGTCTGGAGTTCTCCCTCTATGAAGCTCTCTCCTCTCCAGTACTTTATTCTGTGGAATTTAGCCAGCTTGGTGGAAATTAGCCATATTGGTGTCCCCAGTCTCTAAACTCCACTGGCTCGACTCAAGAAAGTCACTGAGGTCTACCTGGGTTCCCCTTCACTGCACATGGCCTGGAAACTCACTCACTGAAGGCAATAAGCTTGGACACTTGTAGGGATTACCTTGTTTGTTTTCTGTCTCTCGGTGAAAACCATTGTTTCATATATTTTGTTTGTGTTTTGGTTATTTCTGGCAGGAGGGTAAATCTAGTCCCTGTTACTTGATTATGGTTAGAAGTGAAAGTCAGTTTTTTAAAAAAATATATAATTATGAAGTCATGGACTTTTAACATATTTGATGTGTTTCAATCTGTTGTAGGTAATAGTGTTAATGCTCAAATTGTCCCATTTTGGTCAGTGAGACCCCTTTCAAGTTGGCTTCTGAAAGACCCAAGGAGTAGTTTCCTTGCTTTCTTGTCAACACATTGTTTGAGACTCATTTTGTATATTTCTCGCATTAAATCACTCCAAGGATCCCAAGAGGATTATTTTGGGGAAGAGAGAGGAAGGAATGACCCAGGCCTGGGATACTGAGAATGCCACAAAGTGAACATCAAGAAGGCAAAAGATTGCTAGAGACTAAGTGGAACATATCCACAGAATACCCACCAGCTCAATAAGCAAACCTTAGGCCTGTACCCCACTCACTATCCACCCTCCTCCCCCCAATATACACACAGACACACAACACACACTCATTCACATCAAAAGACAAAGTAAATCTTTCATGATTGTTGCTCTGGAATATTGGCAGCAATGGAAATTGATATCAAATATGGGCAATTCTGTGCATTAAATGTCCATTCAATTTTCACTTTAGAGAATGGGCTCCTAGTTACTTCTTTCACGATCAATCTTCTAATATAAGTGGTTTAGGAAAATTCCATAAAAGATGCAAAACCCAAAGCAGATTAAAATTCCATGGCTCTAAATTAGTTTCTCAACTTTTAATATTTTCGAGGAAAAGGACATGGAGGAGTGAAATCTATGAATGACCTATTCAAACTCTTGTTTTTGAACACTATTTTCAACATACATATTTGGCAAAATTACCACAGTTATTAAAAGGAAACAGAACTGTCTCATTTTTCCTTCTTTTCTTCTCCCAGGTTCATAATTTTAGAATAGTTTAGAGGTCAAAAAAAGCAAGCGAGGCAAGAAAATGTCACTGATTATTGTGCAAAAGAGGTGATCACTCAATCCTTGATAATCAACAAGTCATGCAGCCCATTCGATAATGCAGGTTCACGAGAATGTTTGAGCAAATTTCTACATGTGGGTTTCTGGTCTCTTTGCCTGATCTTACATTTGGAAGATTATTTGTGTCATAACAAAAAAGACCTCTTGGGAAGTGAAAATGCAGTTGTGACTGTTGAATATTGAGACATAACTAGTGTCCAAGTGTAATACACAAGGTTGTAAATCATAAACTATTAGTCAACCTTATTGTCTTTTTCATGTTCAAATTTTGGATTAGTACATTACCCACCATGTCTATAATATGTCCTATTTAAAACCATTGCTATTTAGAAGATAAATCCAAAATCCTTCCACCCTCCTTTCTACTGTCTACTAGGGGTAAAGTTATGGCTAATGAGGGATAATCTATCCCTCTCTAAACACCTCTGTAGTAACCAGATCATTGTTTACGTTCACCCATATTCAGGTCATTCTGATACAAGCAATTTTAATTTAGAATTACGATTAGAATTTTAAATCAAAATGAGAGTTCTTTGAACATAATCCATTTTCCTTAGTCTCTCCTCAGCCTCACAAAGTACCAATACTCATTCTCTGGGATTATATATAAGCAAGAAAAGACTTAAAAACTCATGGAAAAGTAATTTACACTCCTTAAGTGACCAAAAAAATTCTCTAAGTAGGACAAACTGTCATAGATGTAACATGGAGAGTAGTGATTTCAAAAAATTAATGAGAAACACGCAGGAAAATTATAAGAATAATTATTACTTAAACTGTTTGAGGAAAATAAAGACAGAAAGCCAAATGACTGTGAATTTCATGCATTTCCTTAATGAATGGGCTTTATCTTACTTCTACTTATTTCATTTATTCTCTATACTACTGTGCTATTAGTCTTTAGCGTGCATATTCCTAACTCTTTAAGATTCTGTTTTCCTCTATCTCTCTATCTACACTCACATCTACACCTACGTGCACCACACAGTCCCAGAACAATAGAATGTGCCACTCTAGTCAAGTAGGAGGAAAGGAGATCAATGAGTTAAAAGTGTGAGCTCAAAATAAAAGCCCACGATTGTTCTTTTATTCTTTGTTTGGACTTGACCTGGTCATTATTCATATATCAGATAGAATTCAGAGTTATCCTCGTGTGAAGGAAGTATGTGTGTGTGTGTGTGTGTGTGTGTGTGTGTTGGAGGGGGACAAATAAGAGGGAAATTTCAGTGCACACATAAAACAAACCTAGGATTTTGTTTGTCACAAGGCCTAATGATTAGACCTATGCACTTACTTTATAAGGGATGAATAATTTTATTTTCAGCAGTGCACCAAATATCTCCTTGTGCATGTAAAGGAAGTTATAACCGCCCATCTCAATTACTCTGCGCTGAGACCTCTTGAATGTTAGATACCTCTGGATCATTATAATTGAACCATGGCTGCTTCTAAATGTTGTATGCATTACTGATATAATGACCTGAAGAGGAAGAATCAATGGTTGACAACACTGAGAAGCCAGTAGGAATAAGGAAAACGTCTAGTTTCAGATTTTTGTTTCTGTTTCTCAGCTCGTCTTTGTTTACTATATCTAAATATAAATATTCAGAGATCGCATCAGAACCCAAAGACCTCAGAAAAGAGTTGGTGAACATATTTGTAGGCATATTCTGTAGCAATTTTGGTGTTATCATCTTTCTTACTCCTGAGGGCTTTGAGCCAAGTGCTTGTTAAAGTGCTTACCCTATTTTCTCTTATTCTAAGTCTTTCTCCTGGTACTGTCACTCTCTCCCTGATGCCCTTTTTTACTTTACCCTTATCAAAATCTTTGTCTCATTCAAACTGTCTGGATCTGGCTCAGTGACTGCTTGGGGCTCCTCAGTTTCATAAGTTCTAGATTTTTAGGCATTACTTGAAAATAAGTCTCTGGAAATTCTATATCTGGGCTGCTAGCAGGTTCATCATCATCTTCACTGCCCAAACGGTGAGACTTCTCTCTCTCATCTAAAATGGCTGCTGCATGTTCATCCTTGCTCATTTCATTCAATTCTGTTTTATAATATAAATTTGTCGGACTCTATTCTTCATATTGCAATCTTTTTCCCAGGTTTTTCTGCTGCTGCTCTGTTTGACATTTCACATAGACTCTGGCTAAGGGCCAGATGGATTTTAGTAAACTCGTTCTTATTCTTTGGATCAATCCCTAAAGCCACGCAACTCTGGGATTTGAAGTTAGATTTCCTTGACTGTGCGAAAGGGTAATAGTGAAGGTATTCACCATGTGAGAGGCTTTTGGTGGTCAAGATCCTGAACTATGTGCACTCCCAGAGGTAAAAGGCAGCTTTATATTTTGAATGCAATGTAATGTTAGAATCTAATATCTTGGAATGATGACTTTCTGGCCAGACTCTGTAAAGTGCGAAAGTCACATTTAAGCTATAATATTTTAGATGAAGAATAAGAACTCTGCATAGTCAGTTAAATTTATGCATGACAAAAGCACTTCTGGATTCACTTCTGTTAGGAATATTCTAGTTCTTTTGCCCCAAAGAAAAGATTTAGAGGACCTTAAATTTACCAAGGAGGCAGTGTTGAGTTTTTTTCCCCTTTATGGAATGTCAAAGGAGAGCTCATTAAACTGTTTTATTTGGGGAATGATTGCCCCACTTACTTTACATATGATGTAGTACTGAACCTCAAATTCCAAACTAGTGATATCATTATTCTCTGGTAATGTAAATATATGATGAATTTTCTGCTGCAAGTTATGTGTTTAATCTTTCAAATTTTATTTATTTTTGTTGTGTCTTCTTTAAGTTGTTCTAAGAAACAAGCCAGTCCTGGTGGTCTAGTGGTTAAGATTTGGTGCTCCCACTGCTGAGGCCCAGATTGTTTCCCCATCAGGGAACCACATCACCTGTCTGTCAGTTGTCATACTGTGGCAGCTGCATGTTGCTGTGATGCTGAAGGCTATACCACCAGTATTTCAAATACCAGCAGAGTAACCCATGGTGGACAGTTTTCAGTAGAGCTTCCAGACTAAGATAGACTAGGAAGAAGGACCTGGCCACCCACTTCCAAAAATATTGGCCATGAAAACCCTATGAATAGCAGCAGAGCATCATGTGATGTAGCGCTGGAAGGTGAAAGGATGGCGAAACAAGACCGGGCAGGGTTCCGCTCTGCTGTCCACAGGGTCTCTAGGAGTCAGAATCACTCAACAGCATTTACAGCAAAGTCATACGTGCACACATATATAACTTTATGTGTTCTTTCTTTACTGTTTTGTGGGAGACTTTCCCATTTCAAGATCAGATTCAAATATCAAATAATATTTTCATTTAATTATTTTTATGGTTAATACTTTTTATATTTAAATTATTATTCCATGTGTATGTGGAGCATTGTCTCATATGGCTCTCGAAGGTGACAGGATGGCTCAAAAAGATTGGGCAGGGTTCCACTCTGCTGAAAACAGGGTCACTAAGAGTTGGAATCAACTCCATGGCACTAATAACAGCAAAAACTGAATTAAAAAACTCATGAGCATTAAAGTATTTATCAGCAAATGATGCAATATCTAGGATTTACTTTAAATAATTCAGCAAAGGAAAAAGGGAGCACAGATGTAACAAGATTGAACAGGAGGAGCTGATAAATTTTGAAGCTGAGTGTTGGATTTGTGGGGGTTCGTCATAATCTTGGTTCTACTTCTATGTGTGTTTGGAAACTCCCATAATAAAAGCTTAAAAAATCTTAAGTGTTATTCTGTGTAAAACCAGAGTCTCTGGCAGTAGCTGAAATGGTATGTTGGAACCTTCTGAAGCAAACCTTCCTTAGTCAGAACTACAGATATTCTTAATAAGCAAGAGTGCAAAAGCCTGATAAGGGCATTGAGTGGGATTTTCTTCCATAAAATATCTTGCTTAGGTAAATTATTAGAATATGACTAAAATGAAAACTGAGACTGTAAAATAGCATCCGTATAGCTGGTTTTTCCAAAACTGGCCTTGCAATTGTTGCTGTAAGTGAGTGGAAAGAGGACCCCTGGTTTATTCCATTTAGTGCGATCCTGGTTATACTTTTGTTTTGTTTTTAAACATGGGAAGTGGGTGGCTGAGAGTGAAACCCTAACCATTTTTCAGGGAAGAGTGAGCAGAGGGTATCTGGCTTGAAATATTAGTCATACCTAGGTTAGACTTTTCAGAAAAGAGTTCCCTGCTTATAGTCCTGCTGCCATAAGAGAACGAGGACTACCAAGGCCTGAAGTCTTCTCTTCAGTATGTTTCAGACTCTGTTCTCTGTATTGATCTTTAAATACTCTCTAGGGGAGAAGGGGTCTGTCTTACAAATAAAGTTTGATGATACCTCATTCTCTTTTGAATAATCTTTATTCATATCTGAAGCAGTTCTAATTTCTAATAATCCTAAGTGGTGTTGATGCTGTGACTGTCGAATACTGGATCGTCCCAGGTGTTTTTTTTTTTTTTTGCAGTCTTTGGGGATACTCTAATTAGATTACCAAGAACTTTTCAAAATAGAGGCACATCTTTAGTCTCCAAACTTGCTGCTTTGAAAGGAACTTTTTTTTCACTTTTTGGTTTCTTTTTGTGTTGTCTTACTACCTAGAACAGTTCCAATGCTAAAACACACCATTGATAAGGTTTCATAGCTGTGTGAAGATGATTTTGATGGACTACATCTAGAAATAATCCCTTTGATCTGCAACCTTACAAGATATTTTGTCAATAATCAGGAGGCTGTTATCTTAATAAACATCAAGCAACTTTGATTTTCCCTATCTGGTCAAATAACCAAATTTTTAATCTTATGACTTAGCTGAAATATCTTTGGAATTCCTCTAGTTTTGTAGTGAACCACCAGGCTAACTTATTCTATTTTCCACAGATTCAAAAGTTCTTTCTTTTTCTTCTATTTGGTAAAACAAGCCTGCATGCTACAAACCAAGAGAGAGCCATGTATTTAGAGGAGTAATTCTTTTTAAAAATTGCTTTTAGCCAAATAAACAACATACAGCTTCACTGGAAAGTTTTGATGCTGGGGGAAAGAAGCCCTGGAGGATTCATTGTCCTCCACATCCTGAATCAGAGACACAGGGTTGATCCTGGGATTTTTACCTTTGCTTCCTTCAGCCCCACTAGGGGCAAGAGGTTGGGAAACTACCTCTAACTTTTGTTTTGTTTTTTACTGTTTCATGGTTTATTAAATTATTATATACCTACAATGGAATTCACCAATTTTAACTATATAATTTGATAATTTTTGGTAAGTGTATGCAAATATGTAACTACCATGATGATTAGACTATAGAACTTTTCCTTCGCTTTAAGAGGTTTCCAGGTGCCTCTTTTCACTTCTAAATCCCATTCTGCTACATCCTCCCCACCCCCACCCTGCTAACCATTGACTTGTTTTCGGTCACTATACTTTTACCTTTTGTAGGATTTCACATAAATGGAATCATAGTCTTTTCTGTTTGACTTCTTTCACTTTGTGTAATGATTTTGAGATTCATCCAGGTTCTTTCAACTACTGACATTTCATTATTTTTGTTACCGAGCAGTATTCCATGGTATGAATATACCACAATTTGTTTATCTGTTCACCAGTTGAGGTTCATTTGGGTAGCTTCCACTTTTTCGCTATTATAAATAATGCTATGAACATTCATATACAGGTTGTTGTGTGGACATAAGTTTTTATTTTCTTTGGTAAATACAAAGGAGTGGAATTGCTGGGTAGTATGCTTACCTTTATATGGTGTTGCCATACATTTCATAGTGGTTGTAGCATTTGCCATTTCCAACAGTAATGCATAAGAGTTCCAGCTTCTCCACATCTTAGCAAAAATTTGGTATTTTTAGTCTTTTTAATTTTGAGCATTCTAGTAGGTGGGTCTGTGTGTCTCACTGGAGTTTTAATTTGTATTTTTAGAAGACTAGTGACCTTGAAGATCTTTCCATGTGCTTATTGGTCTTTTACATACTTTGTTTTTTGAAGTGCCTGTTTAAATATTTTGTCTATTTTTATTAAATTGTTTATCTTTGACTTTTTGATAACTGTATTAGTATTCCATTGTATAAAATCACTTTCCTTTTGATGGCCATTGAAGCTGTTTCTAGTTTTTAACTATTATAAGAAAGATTTATTTACTGCATTACCTTTAATTATCTTTACATTTTGGTAGATACTGCCAAATTGCTCTCGAACAAAAAAGAGCCCTAAAATCCTTTACTAATTTGCTTGTTTTTTCTTTCAGAAGGGCTATGCTAATCTTCCAACAATCATGTGGGCTTTTTTTCCTAATAATACATCATGAACATCTTTTCTGTTTAATAAATATATATCTTGGTCATAAGTTTAGATGGATACATACCCTTTCATTGTATGAACATGGTGTAATTTATTTAACCCATTCCTTTTTGATAGATATTTAGGTCATTTCTACTTTTTCACTATTATCAACAATGGTGGAACAAGCATCTTGCTTCATACATATTTTCACACTTATCTGAATATTTTCTTGTAATAAATTCCTTTCAATATATATTTTCAAGCTTCCATAAACAAAGATTACAGTAATTTATCTTAACTTTTTATTACAGAAAAATTTAAACATATACAAAAGTAAGGAGAATCATATGATGACCCTCTTACCCCATGAATCTATCTTTGTGTTGCAACAATTATTAACACATTGGCAATTTTGTTTCACCATTTCAATCTTTTATTTAATTAATTAATTAATTAATTTTTATTGTGGTCATAATAGTTTATAACATTGATAAATTTCAGTTGTACATTAATATTTGTCAGACACCATATAAGTGTGCCCCTTCACCCCTTGTGCCCACCCTCCATCTCCCTTCCCCCTGGTAACCACTAAATTGTTCCCTTTGTCAGTAAGTTTGTTTATCTTCCACATATGAGTGAAATCATACAGTGTTTGTCTTTCTCTGTCTGGCTTATTTTGCTTAACATAATACCCTCCAGGTCCATCCATGTGGTTGCGAATGGGATGATTTTATCTTTTTTTTGTGGCTGAGTAGTATTCCATTGTGTGTGTGTATATATATATCTTCTTTATTGAATCATCAGTCGATGGGCACTTGGGTTGCTTCCATGTCTTGGCTATTGTGAATAATGCAATGAACATAAGGGTGCATAAGTTTCTTTGTATTGTTGATTTCATGCTTTTTGGGTAAATACCCAGTAGTGGGATAGCTGGGTTGTATGATATTTCTATTTTTAATTTTTTGAGAAATCTCCATACTGTTTTCCACAGTGGCTGCACCAGTTTGCATTCCCTCCAGCAGTGGATGAGGGTTGCCTTTTCTCCACAACCTCTCCAACATTTGTTGTTTTTTGTCTTGGTGATTATAGCCATTCTAACAGGCTTAAGATGATATCTAAGTGTAGTTTTGATTTGCATTTCCCTGATGATTAGTGATGCTGAGCGTCTTTTCATGTGCCTCTTGGTCCTCTGTATGACAAATAGAAATGGCAAGCAATAAGATATATTGGAGTATATGAGGAAGCCATTTAATGTAAACCTAATTTGGCCTGACTTTGTTTTTCCAAAAGGACCTGACATAGCCATCGAGCAAGCATTGTATATCTGCTTTAAACATTTACTATGGCAAGAGCAAATGCTCTTAAGATAAAGGTGCAACTTCCCCTGACATTGGCATTTCCTTAAGGATAAGCATCTTTCCTTAGGCTAGGAACTGATTCCTGTGCTCACCTGTGACCACCCAGCTCGAGACAACAGAACTGCCACCCTGCTATGTCCACTGAGATAGCAGACCTGCTACCTGCTGTGTCCATCAATGGCTGTGCTGACAGAGCAGTCTCATGACTGTTGTAAAAGGGACATTTCAATCATATGTGAAACATCCTCTTTGAGGGTATATAACCACTCTGTACACCCCACTTCTTTGGTGCCCTTTTCTCCTTAGGGAAGAAAGGCCCCAGGCCATGGTCCTCACATTTTGGCTCAGAATAAACTCATCCAAATTTTCATTTATAGATTGCTTATGGATTATTTTCGTCGACGTGTATATCTTCTTTGGAAAAATGTCTGTTCCTATCCTCTGTCCACTGTTTGATTGGGTTGTTTGGTTTTTTTGTAGTTCTTTTGTGTGAGTTCTTTATATATTATGGAGATTAACCCCTTACCGGATATATAATTTGCAAATATTTTCTCCCATTTGGTGGGTTGCTTTTTCATTTTGATCTTGTTTCCTTTGCCTTCCAGAAGCTCTTTAGTCAGATGAAGTCCCACTTGTTTATTTTTTCATTTGTTTCCCTTGTCTGAGTAGACATGGTGTTCTAAAATATCCTTTTAAGTGTGATGTCATCACCATTTCAATCTTGTTTCACCATTACCCACTTTTAATCTCCTGCCCCGAATGTATCATTTTAAAGCAAATCCCAAGCATTGTATAATTTCACCTATAAATACTTCAGAAAATCTCAAAAAGATAAAGATTCTTAAAAATATATACAACCACAACACTGTTACCACAATGATTCCTTCATATTTCACATATCGTGGCAGTATTCACATTTTCCCAGATGCCTCATAAGTGACTTTATTTTTTCTTACAGTTTGTGTTTTTGAGAGATACAGAGATGACCCACATCTTGCAGCTGCTTGATGTTCTCTTATATTTCTTTCAATCCATGAATTCTTCCTCTTCAATATTCCCATGCCCTGTGCAGTTTAGCTAAGGAAGAAACTAGTTTGTTTGTCCAGGGGAATTTCACACAACCTTACCAATTTATTTTGACTTACATTCTTTGATTATCATGTATTTATTCTCATTTGGGTTTCTCTTTTTGAACTGCTTATTCATGCCATTTGAACATGGGCATAAATGGAGATTCATCCATTTCTCAAAAATCTGTAGTGGTGTATTATATATAAGGATAGAAAATCTTTGTCATAAATTTATAAATATTTTCCTAGTTTGTCTTTTAATCTGTTTTTTTTTTTTTTTTGAGGAAGATTAGCCCTGAGCTAACTACTGCCAATCCTCCTCTTTTTGCTGAGGAAGACTAGCCCTGAGCTAACATCCATGCCCATCTTCCTATACTTTATACGTGGGACACCTGTCACAGCATGGCTTTTGCCAAGTGGTGCCATGTCCACATCCGTGATCTGAACCAGTGAACCCCAGGCCGCCAAGAAGCAGAACATGCGAACTTAACTGCTGCGCCACCATGCCGGCCCCCTGTCTTTTAATCTTTTATCATGATATTTTTGTGTGTGTGAAGGAAATTGGCCCTGAGCTAACATCTGTTGCCAATATTCCTCTTTTTGCTTGAGGAAGATTGTCACTGAGCCAACACCTGTCCCAGTCTTCCTCTATTTTATGTGGGGTGCTGCCACAGCATGGCTTGATGAGTGGTGCTAGGTCTGTGCCCAGGATCCAAACCTGTGAACTCCGGGCTGCCAAAGCAGAGTGGCTGAACTTAACCACTATGCCGCTGGGTGTCCCCTTATCATGGCATTTTTGACATACATATATTTAACAATTTAGAAAAAGTTATGAACGAATTCAATTAATCATAAATAATATCTTAATAAATTTTTGGTAATAATTAACTAGTCTTCCTCTTAGTACATTTTTCCCCATCCTTCTTGGGCTTTTTCTTTTATGTATCTCACATATTATCTTTGCTTCTTCTGCTGCCTAAATTGTGTGCTCCCTCTTTACGTTATCTGTCTCCACATTCACCACAAATTTGCTGTGTTTTCCACTTTATTACTGAATATTCTTCATGTTTTGGGCTCTTGCATTCAAGTACTCTCTTTGTTATTTCTATACTTGCATTCCTTTTTTTGGAATCTGACTCTATATGGAAGAAATATTATGATTTGGATGGGAAAGGACTGGTTTCTAGGAAGTGCCACCAGAAAAACAGTCTTATCCTTCATCTAGGTCCTCTCTATTATGCTTGCATTGTCATTCCTGTAAAACATCCCCTTGCCATTTCAAGAATTGTTATATATCAGTTAGCTGTTTGTTGCTGCATTCCTGGATATGAACTTTTGATACAATCCATTTCTGACCACTAAGGGTGACACACACTGATACCTTCCTTTCCTACCCTGGACTATCCTCTCTTTCCACCCTGGTCTTCCAGCACTCACTGCTGGTATTAAAGAAAACCGTCAGAGAAATTCTCTCTGTTTTATATCTGTTTAGTGATTACCTTGGCTCATAATCATCCATATGCATTACTACACCCTCTATAACAAGCTAAGCCAACAAAGAAACAGTAGTGATGGTTTATGGCAGAAGATATTTGAAATATTGATGAATAAACAAAGTATAGTCACCCAGGGAAGCTCAACAGTTTTGCACCATCTTTCTCTATCAGACGGCAGGCAAGACCTTTGCCCTTTGTAATATTATTGCTAGAAAATCATGAAGTTTGGGAGAATTATACCCTCATTAGACCCTCAAGATGTGTTTTATAATAAAAAGTAGGCCATCTTGAAGTTAGTTTATGTAGAAAAAAATTTCTTTCAAAAGACAGGCAAAAATAATCAATAAGATTGTTTTCAGTGAACCATCAACTGGGATGAAATTAGAGTCAGATTTTAAAAGAATCACATTTGGCTTATTTCTCTGATGATTAATGGGCATTTGGATCAATTGGATTCATACTGTAACTTTTATTCTTTATTAAATTGGAATTATCCATAATTTATGGAAGTAGACAATATCAAGAATATTTTCTTTAGCAAAAGACAAAGATATACTTGTATCTATCAAGCATAAGTAGGGACAATTTTTTTTGTTTTAGTGAAGATCAAGTTAAGATAATTTTTAAAAAAACACTCTGGGGCCGGCCCGGTGGCATACTGGTTAAGTTCACATGCTCTGCTTTGGCAGCCCAGGGTTTGCAGGTTTGGATCCCAAGCATGGACCTACATACTGCTCATCAAGCCATGCTGTGGCAGCATCCCACATACAAAATAGAGGAGGACTGGCACAGATGTTAGCTCAGGGCCAATCTTCCTCAAGCTAAAAAGAGGAAGATTGGAAACAGATGTTAGCTCAGGGCCAATTTTCCTCATAAAAAAAAAAAAAGACACTTCATGTGTAAATGGGGTCAAAACGTGATAGAGCAAAAGAGGCTCAAGAACCTTTTTAGCTTTAATGAACTTCTAGTTAAACTGAAGTCTGGCTACATGGAAGTTTGGGTTGAGTGGCTTCTACTTTTGAATTTTTTGAGTTTCTGCTGGTTGTGTGGCCAAATTGACTTTCCATGTCCCCCTTAGGTACCCTCCTTGGTATCTCTTGGCTTCTGGGGCCCATTTTAAAGCCTCAAATTTCAAATCAGAACACCATGTTCCTCATCTGTTTTACCCAAGGAAAATTTACCTACTCCTCTGCTTCTGGTTTCCTCAGAGACTCCATTAGAGCTTTTCACTAAATGGCAGTGGGTAGGAGTGGGTTAATCAGATACATTAGTCTCTGCTACAGTGTTAATGAGCCCGTGGGTTGTTCTACTCACAGAAGATAATGAATGCCTCGATTAAATTAAAATATACTCAGATACTTGAAAAGTGCTTCTTCTAATGGTGGAAATTTAAGGCAATGTGGTAGTCTGGTGAAGATGTTTTTAGAGCCTTCGTTGTTTCCTCAATCATATTACATAGCCTCTGTTTTAAGACTGACTCTGTTCAACTATTTGGTATCCTTCATTGCTAGTCCTGTCTTTTAGCCCATGAATCCAGCATAATCTTAGTAGGGGAATTTATGATCTGCTATACACAAGGGGAGCAATTCCAATTTGTTCTTACTATTGCAAAATAATTCTTTTATATGTCTATATGGATCTAGAGAGGGCACTAAAGACATGGCAGGGTGGAATCTTGACTGGGTTTGAATGTTAATAGTGAACCAAGGCACTTGTTTTCTAGAAATACTTGGAATATTATGCAAAAATATTCTAGTTCTACTTTTGAGAAAATTCAAAACTTTTGTAAAAACCATAATTTACATTTCTATGGTGCTTGACAGCATAAAGTACTCTCACGAGCATATTTAATTTGAAGTTCACGATAGGCCTGTGAGTGAGACAAAACAGAAACTCTCATTCCCATGTAACAGATGGAAACCCTAAAGTGATTTGTTCAAGTTCGCCAGCCATTTAGTGGCAGAACCTATGTCCTCTGTCCATTCAGTGTAATTCAACTCGTAAGTGCCAAGCAGATGAAATATCATTGCAATCTGACAGGTAAGTCACATCTCAAGGGAGGAGGCTTGATTTCCTTTCCTTTCCTATCCTATTCCCAAAGGAAGACAGTTCTCTGTAAGAATCACGACAGAGTTTTTGCCATCATATCTATTGGATAAAAGTAAAAACAATCAATCAACTAGTGATCTGGAATTTTTTTCTTTTTGATACTACATATTCCAAGATTTTGGAACATATAAATTATTGACTTGCCTTCGTCCTTCTTATCCTGGTAGATTCTGCTTTAGTCTGAGACCTCCGCACAGTTATCAGAAGTGATGGCACTTCAAGAACTACTATATGAGGTGTTCCTTTATTCCACAAATATTTATTGAGAATCTTCTGTTAGGAAGAAAATAAGGTAATGGGACAGAGAATGGTGGGGGTGGGGATAGGACTGCAGGTTATTTTAGATAGGATGGTTTGGGATGGCCTCTTGGAAGAAGTGATATTTGACCTGAGCTCTGAATGATGAAAAGTGAGGAGAGCATTCTAGGTTAATGGAGCAAAGGCTCTGAGGCAGAGATCAATTTGATGTGTTCGTGCAGCAGAAGGGCAGTGTGACTGGGGCATGGTGGGCAAGAGGGTGAACGGTAGGATATAAAGTCGGAAAAGGAGGTGATGGACAGATTACATAGGGATGTGTTTGGACCTTATTTGAAGTGCAATAAGAAGTCATCACATGATTTTAAAGAAGAGGTCGTTTTGGAGGAAAATGTTGTATGGAAACTATTTGCCCTCAGCAACCTTTTGTCTTAAATGAAAATACCGTTTCAAGTACTTGTGGAGTTAGAGCTTAGGTTGTAGAATGTGGTACCACCAGAAACTTGGCCTACTTGATCCTAGAAACCTAATTCTCTACTACCACCCATATGGGCGAACCTAGTGTAGTTCTCCCTGTGAATGTGGCATTTCTTTCTGTAGCCTTCTGAAAAGTCTAGGTTCATTCTGGTAAATTTTTTATTGTTATGATTATCTCCTAAAAGCATAGTGAATCCATATAATTGGAGGAAAGGAAGGTGTACTCAGTGAGGGGTGAGAAAGATATGTTAGGAGTTACTTTATTCTTTGATTCTAGAATTTAAAATGTCAGTAATGCCATATAATTTTGGAGAACACCAGAAATATATCTTTGTGAAAGTACTCTGTGAACACATTTTTTTTCTAGGTTATCAGACACAACCGCCTGCATAGTGTCATATCAACTCCAAACCACCTTGCTCAAAGAGTTTCCATTAAACCTATACCTTAACATTAACTTTAAATTCCACTGGTTCAGAAGCTCTTCTGCCAAAAGGATGAAAGTGTCTAAATATCAGTTATAAAGGACAAAATATTTCTTTAACAGTCTTGAGATAAAAAGGTAACCTTCTCTACCATAAAGGCAACATTTCTCCTTTCACATTCTTTAAAGATTTGCTTTGTAGTACACGAAACCCTTTCCCCTCCTAGAACCTAATGCCTAAGATGTACTGAGATTTCAAACACACACACACACACGTACGCACACACTTTCCAATGTGCTTTCAAATTGCTTTTTTCTTTTGATTCAGATCATTAGCAATGACCACGGAAAAAGTCTCTGATAGCTAGAGAGAAATGCAGTAATTTAGAAGAAAGGTTTCCCTTTGGGTTTAACTCTACGGTTTGGTCTAATTTTATTTGACATTTTTGTCCATCATAGTATCAGAGTCTTTTTTTTTCTTTTCGTAGAGTGAAAGAACAGTTTCTTTCTTTTAAGCTGATGCTGTGTTCTTTGCTGTTCAAAAGGAATCAAAGGTTTTCTTTTTATCCCTTCTTTTTTCTTAGCCTCTGAGTGGAAGGCTTACCAAGGTTGGGGAATTGATAGCAGTGGGAGATTAAGAAATGTCTTTAATTTACAAACAGCTCTGGACTTGCAGTCGTTCAACCCTAGTGATGAGCTAGACTTATGCTTTTCTCACTTCTTCTGTGGGTAAAGAAATTACTCACTGATTTTCCAGTTTTTACTTCAAGGATATTTTAGTTCAGGGGGATAGGATATATTGGCGAGGAGGGAAGAAGGTATACCTCTTACAGAATCAATAACCCTCACTTCCAGTAGGCTGGAGAGAAACATCTCTATAGTCAGACCATAGCTATCTATGAAATGAGAAAAAGTGACTATTTTCTGAGTACTACTAGGTGCTGAGCACTGTACTAGGCATTTTACATATGTTATATCATTCTCACAACAACTTTGTGAAGTAGATATTACTATCTTCCATTAACTGAAGCTTCGATAATTTAAGTGATTTGATCAGCATCATACCACTATGTGAGTTTCAGACCTTGGATTTTAACGCAATTTGGCTCACGCTGTTTTCCATGGCACTATGCTTTCTTTCGTAGGGATGGTCAAGAAGGTAGCACCCAGAATGTATCTTCCCTCATTCCTAGTCACCAGTGTCTACGCTTGGTGTTGTACATCTCCCTGAGTGTGTCATACACAACATCTCTTTGAGAACCTTAGTGGTATATCTGTCCTGACGTGTTAGGAAGGCCAGGAATCCTGGATTACCCTTGTGCATGTTCATACAAACCATCTGTGACCACATACAATAGTAGTAATTGTAGCTAACTTTATTGAGCCCATGCCATGTGCCATGTACTGTGTTGATAATTTTTGAAATATTATTTAATGTTTATAACCCCAGGAATGAGACATATAATATTGGCATTAGCATTTCAGGAAATGGGGACACAAATAGATTAAGTAGCTTGTTCAAGGTCACAGAGCTGTTAAGAATTTGAAGTTGGATAGGCTGACTCTATAAACTATTGCCCTTATCCAGGGCACTGTACTGCTTATTATATACAGAATGGAGGACGGAAGGAAGAGAGATCCAAATATAGCAGAATATACAGGCCTCGGGGATTTTCAGATTTTGTCTGAGAAACGTACTAATGCTTTTGACCTTTTTAGTCAACTGTGCTTTACAATTCAGTGTTATTTTCAAAATATTCTGAATAAAGTATTGCAATAAAAGATTGCTAATCTCACATCACCAACTAGCTGCTGAGTCCTTCTACATTCTTTGGGTCCATCAGAATTTAGATAGAGTTAAAGTAAAGATGAACCAGCTCAGTCACCACCCTCACAGACATGCCTGGACTCTGCTTTTAGCGCCAGTACAAAAAGTCTAGATCTCCTGATATTCCAATGAGCATGCGTTTTAAAATCTATACTAATGGGCATATTGAAAATAAAGGAATTATTCTAGCATCTCTCAGATAGCACGTGATTTATTGAATGTGAAAAAACATGGTTGGCAGTGGGTAAGTGTGTGATCAATAGTCTCATGTTTTCCGGTGAAGCCAACTGAATCTGGTGAGAGCTGAATGGTACAGCAATCCATTAGGAAGAGGAGAATAAAGTCTGCCAATCACAGCAGTTTAACTCAGGGAATTGTCTCACATGTCATCTAAATATCATATTTATAGCTAAGCCAGCAATCATTGACGGTACAGGTTCCATTCTTGACTACCATCCGTATAAAGTAAAAAACTACCATATGCCATTGGAACATTTTTAAATTTCAGACTTAACTCAGTGATATAGTAGAGACAGGAAAGAGCATTTGTCAGCTGTTATCTAGCACTGTAGTGGCAGTGTAGCATAATGGTCAAGATTTGAATTATGGTTCTCTGGCTGTGTGACCTTGGTAAATTACTTTACCTCTCTGTGTATCAATTTCCTTATTTTTAAAATAGTATTTACCTCATCAATTTGTTGTAAGATTAAATTAATTGATATTTAGAAAACATTTAGAACAATGCTTGGCACATAGTAAGCATTGTAACTATTATTATGTTATTTTAACTTAATAAAATATAGTCTTTCTAAGATTCATCTAAGAAACAAAATAATTGAGCCACTCGATTCGCTCAATTGTGGAAATTTTTTTGCATTTTCCTGGAGCTTTATGTGTTTATGACCTGTGCTGCTTTTTCTTTACTTCATATAACATGCAGATTCTCAGAAGCAGTAAAATATTTTTGTATAATTTTGTTGTCATTATCATCACTATGACCTTAGAACATACATTTATGTTGACAATTTTAAAAAGTTTTGTATTTTCCTGTTTGTCACAATAAGTTGAGTTTTTCAATTATTTGCTATCCTTTATGAGACTGTGGTGTTGATTTTCTTTTTAAATTTTACTCTGCCTTTGGAAATAAAAGGGGTTGAATGCATAATATATTTTGGTTATGCTTAGCTGGACAAACTGCCTAAATGGCTTCATGAATATTGACATTCGTATTCAGCAGGTTTTTCTTTTCTCCTTAAATAGAGAAAGTATGACTTTGTTACAATTTACTGCAATTGGGGATCATTTGATGTTAACCTCAGAGATGAAACCTTTTAATATTGAGAGTAGAAGGGCTAGTGAATTTAATATGAGGGAATAATATCAATAAAACCAGCAAAGAATGACCACATGAAGAGTCAGAAAATTCTAATGCGGTAAAGAGGAAGCGCACTGCTGCTGAGAAACAGTCTGGTCAATTAAAAGCATACCGGCCCTTGATTACTTTTCTATTACCTTTTGATTAACTGCTCTACAAAACTGAACTTTATGATTTTTCAGCCCAGAGGAACAGATTAGCACTGCAGTTAATGTCCTATTATGCATGTGTGGTTTACTAGCCCGGAGGGGTTGTAGTCCAACCTGTGAGCCAGCTGTTCCTTGTCATGAGAACTGGAAGCACTAGAAGCAACCCACCTAACCCTAAATTTTTTTGGCTTGGCTTAGTGACTGGATTTAAAGTTTTTTTTTTTTTTTATTGAGTTATTGATAGGTTACAATCTTGTGAAATTTCAATTGTACATTAATGTTTGTCAGTCATGTTGTAGGTGCACCACTTCACCCTTTGTGCCCACCCCCCACCCCACCTTTCCCCTGGTATCCACTAAACTGTTCTTGGTCCATAGTTTTAAATTCCTCATATGAGTGGAGTCATACACAGATTATCTGTCTCTTGCTGGCTTATTTCACTTAACATAATTCTCTCAAGGTCCATCCATGTTATTGCAAATGGAATGATTTTGTTCTGTTTTGCAGCTGAGTAGTATTCCATTGTATATATGTACCACATCTTCTTTATCCATTCATCTGTTGATGGGCACTTAGGTTGCTTCCACGTCTTGGCTATTGTAAACAGTGCTGCAATGAACATTGGGGTGCACAGGATTTTTGGGATTGCTGACTTCAGGCTCTTTGGATAGATACCCAGTAGTGGGATGGCTGGATCGTATGGCAGTTCTATTTTTAGTTTTTTGAGGAATCTCCATACTGTTTTCCATAGTGGCTGCACCAGTTTGCATTCCCACCAGCAGTGTATGAGGGTTCCTTTTTCTCCGCAACCTCTCCAACATTTGTTGCTATTAGTTTTAGATATTTTTGTCATTCTAACGGGTGTAAGGTGATATCTTAGTGTAGTTTTGATTTGCATTTCCCTGATGATCAGCGATGATGAGCATATTTTCATGTGCCTATTGGCCATCAGTATATCTTCTTTGGAGAAATGTCTGTTCATGTCTCCAGCCCATTTTTTGATTGGGTTGTTTGATGTTTTGTGGTTGAGTTGCGAGAGTTCTTTATATATTAAGGATATTAAGCCTTTGTCAGATATATGACTTGCAAATTTTTTTTCCCAGTTAGTGGGTTGTTTTTTTGTTTCAATCCTGTTTTCATTTGCCTTGAAGAAGCTCTTTAATCTGATGAGGTCCCATTTGTTTATTGTTTCTATTGTTTCCCTTCTCTGAGAAGGCATGGTGTCCGAAAAGATCCTTTTAATACTGATGTCAAAGAGTGTACTGCCTACGTTTTCTTCCAGAAGCCTTATGGTTTCAGGTCTCACCTTTAGGTCTTTGATCCATTTTGAGTTTATTTTGGTGAATGGTGAAAAAGAATGGTCAATTTTCATTCTTTTACATGTGGCTTTCCAGTTTTCCCAGCACCATTTGTTGAAAAGACTTTCTTTTCTCCATTGTATGCCCTCAGCTCCTTTGTCAAAAATAAGCTGTCCATAGATGTGTGGTTTTATTTCTGGGCTTTCAATTTTGTTCCATTGATCTGTGCACCTGTTTTTGTACCAGTACCATGCTGTTTTGATTACTGTAGCTTTGCAGTATGTTTTGAAGTCAGGGATTGTGATGCCTCCCGTTTTGTTCTTTTTTCTCAGGATTGCTTTAGCAATTCGGGGTCTTTTGTTGCCCCATATGAATTTTAGGATTCTTTGTTCTAATTCTGTAAAGAATGTCATTGGGATTCTGATTGGGATGGCGTTGAATCTGTAGATTGCTTTAGGTAGAATAGACATTTTAACTATGTTTATTCTTCCAATCCATGTACATGGAATGTCTTTCCATCTCCTTATGTCGTCATCCAATTCTCTCAGAAAGGCCTTGTAATTTTCATTATATAAGTCCTTCACTTCCTTAGTTAAATTTACCCCAAGGTATTTTATTTTTTTTGTTGCGATTGTGAATGGTATTGTATTCTTGAGTTCTTTTTCTTTTGGTTCATTACTGGAGTATAGAAATGCTACTGATTTATGCAAATTGATTTTATACCCTGCAACTTTGCTGTAGTTGTTGATTATTTCTAACAGTTTTCCAATGGATTCTTTGGGGTTTTCTATATATAAGATCATGTCGTCTGCAAACAGCGAGAGTTTCACTTCTTCCTTCCCTATTTGGATTCCTTTTATTCCTTTTTCTTGCCTGATTGCTCTGGCCAGGACCTCCAGTACTATGTTAAATAAGAGTGGTGATAGAGGGCATCCTTGTCTTGTTCCTGTTTTCAGGGGGATGGGGTTCAGTTTTTGCCCATTGAGTATGATGTTGGCTATGGGTTTGTCGTATATGGCCTTTATTATGTTGAGGTAGTTTCCTTCTATGCCCATTTTGTTCAGAGTTTTTATCATAAATGGCTGTTGGATCTTGTCAAATGCCTTCTCTGCATCTATTGAGATGATCATGTGGTTTTTATTCCTCAGTTTGTTGACGTGGTGTATCACGTTGATTGATTTGTGGCTGTTGAACCATCCCTGTGTCCCTGGTATGAATCCCACCTGATCCTGATGTATGATTCTTTTGATGAATTGCTGAATTCTGGTTGCCAAAATTTTGTTTAGAACTTCTGCATCTATGTTCATCAGTGATATTGGCCTGTAGTTCTCTTTTTTCGTGGTGTCCTTGTCAGGTTTTGGTATCAGCGTGATGTTGCCCTCATAGAATGTGTTAGGAAGTGTTCCATCTTCCCTAACTTTTTGGAATAGCTTGAAAAGGATAGGTATTAAATCCTCTCTGAAAGTTTGGTAGAATTCCCCAGGAAAGCCATCTGGTCCTGGGGTTTTATTCTTTGGGATGCTTTTGATTGCTGTTTCAATCTCTTTCCTTGTGATTGGTCTGTTCAAATTGTCTGCCTCTTCTTGAGTGAGCTTTGGGAGATTGTAGGAGTCCAGGAATTTATCCATTTCCTCTAGCTTATCCATTCTGTTGGCATATAGTTTTTTGTAGTATTCTCTTATAATCTGTTGTATTTCTGCAGAGTCTGCTGTTATTTCTCCTCGCTCATTTCTGATTTTGTTTATTTGAGCTTTCTCCCTTTTTTTCTTTGTAAGTCTGGCTAGTGGTTTGTCAATTTTATTTATCTTCTCAAAAAACCATCTCTTTGTCTCATTGATCCTTTCTACTGCCTTTTTCGTTTCAATAGTATTTATTTCTGCTCTGATTTTTATTATTTCTCTCCTTCTGCTGACTTTGGGCTTCATTTGTTCTTTTTTCTCTAGTTCAGTTAGGTGTGCTTTAAGGTTGCTTATTTGGGATTTTTCTTGTTTGTTAAGATGTGCCTGTATTGTGATGAATTTTCCTCTTAATACAGCTTTTGCTGTATCCCATATGAGTTGGTATGGCATGCTATCATTTTCATTTGTTTCCAGGTATTTTTTTATTTCTTATTTAATTTCTTCAATGATCCATTGCTTGTTCAGTAGTGTGTTGTTTAGTCTCCACATCTTTGTGCCTTTCTCAGCTTTTTTCTTGTAATTAATTTCTAGCCTTATAGCACTATGATCTGAGAAGATGCTTGTTATTATTTCAATTTTTTTAAATTTGTAGGGGCTTGCCTTGTTTCCCAACATATGGTCTATCCTAGAGAATGTTCCATGTGCACTTGAGAAGAATGTGTATTCAGCTCCTTCAGGGTGGAGTGATCTATATATGTCTATTAAGTCCAATTGTTTTAGTTTTTCATTCAGCTCCACTATTTCCTTGTTGATTTTCTGTCTGGATGAGCTGTCCATTGATGTGAGTGGGGTGTTGAGGTCCCCTACTATTATTGTGTTGTTTTTAACATCTTCCTTCAGGTCTGTTAATAGTTGCTTTATGAATCTTGGTGCTCCTGTGTTGGGTGCATAGATATTTATAAGCATTATTTCTTCTTGATGAAGTGTCCCTTTGATCATTATATATTGTCCCTCTGTGTCTCTCTTTACCTGTCTTATTTTGAAATCCACTTGGTCTGATATGAGAATTGCAACACCTGCCTTTTTGTCCTTGCTATTTGCTTGAAGTATTGTCCTCCACCCCTTCACCCTGAGTCTGTGTTTGTCCTTGGGGCTGAGGTGTGTTTCCTGGAGGCAACAAATTGTTGGATCTTGTTCTTTAATCCATTTTGCCACTCTGTGTCTTTTTATTGGAGAATTCAATCCGTTCACATTGAGAGTGATTATTGATGCATGTGGACTTAATGCTGTCAATCTGTCGCTCATTATCTTGTTTTCCTGTGTTTCTTTTCCTGTGTGCTTTAGACTACCCATTTAATACTGCAATTTCTTATGCTGGGTTTCTTAGATTTTTCCTTATCTATGATTTGTGACTCTGTTCTGTACTTTATTTTAGTGTCTACCTTGAAGTTTGTATTTAGAATCTCGTGTATAATATAGTCTATTCTCTGGTGGTCTCTTACTTACTCGACCAATACTGATTTAGACCCTTTGCTCTTCCCCTCCTAAATAATTATTTTCATTTTTTATTCCAACTCATCTTATTAATTTGTAGTTAGAGTGCTAAGATCGTCCTTGTTTTGGTAGTTTCCTTATTTTTACCCTAATGCTATAGTTGAATATTTGCTATCCTGTTCTGGTTCTATCCATCGGTCTCCCTAGTCTGTGGCTTGTGTCCCCTTTCTCCCTTTTTTCTTTTTTCAAGTATGAGAGCCTTCTTGAGGATTTCTTGTAATGGAGGCAAATTCCCTTAACTTTTGTTTGTCTGGAAAAGATTTAATTTCTCCCTCATATCTGAAGGAAATTCTTGCTGGATAGAGTATTCTTGGCTGAAGGTTTTTATCCTTTAAAGCTTTGAATATATCACTCCATTCTCTCCTAGCTTGTAGGGTTTCTGTAGAGAAATCCGCTGACAGTCTGATAGGGGCTCCTTTATAGGTTATTCTCTTTTTTTTCCTTACTTCCCTGAGTATTCTTTCCTTATCATTCCTATTTGCCAACTTTGCTATTATGTGCCATGCGGTGGGTCTTTTTACATTGACAAATCTAGGAGATCTAAAACCCTCCTCTACACACATTTCTCCGTTGATCCCTAGATTTGGGAAATTCTCTTCAATAATTTCATAAAGCACACTTTCTGCTCCATTTTCCTTTTCCATATTCTCAGGAATTCCTATGATCCTTATGTTCTTACTCCTCATTGAATCCATTATCTCTCAGAGATTTTCCTCATTTTTTTTAATTCTTAGTTCTCTTTCTTCCTCTGTCTGGCACCATTCAGCCTGTCTGTCCTCGATTATGCTGATTTGCTCCTCTAGGTTGTCTACACGGGCATTCAGGGAATCCGTATTCTGTTTTATCTGGTCCATTGTGTTTTTCATCTCAAGTAATTCTGTTTGATTCTTCTTTATGATTTCAATCTCTTTTGTGAAGTAACTCCAGAACTCGGCTTGTTTCTCTATCTTTCTCTCTACCTCATTGAGTTTTTTGATTATAGCTGCTCTGAATTCATTATCACTTAGTTTACCTAATTCCAAGTCCTCAGGACTTAATTCTGTGTTTTTATTGTTTTCCTTCTGGTCTGGGGCTTTTATAAATTGCTGGATGGTAGAGGAGTGGTTTTTTCTCATGGTGGTAGAATTCAGTTGCAGTTACAGCCTGTCACCACTAGATGGGGGTCGAGAGCGGCGTGTTAGCTCTCCGCCTTCAGGGCAAGATGGCTGCGCCCACTGGCTTTGTTAGGGGGGAGGGGCTGTTACTCGCACGCACCGGTCTGGGTTCAGATCAGTTCTGTTCTCTGGTCTCCCAAGGCCCTTGATTTATAGGGTCCCCGCGGACGGAAGCTTTGCCCCCGTCAGCAGGTTTCCACTGAACCAGCGGCAGGAGTCCTGGATGATCCCCTGGTCGCGCAGCCCCTCCCCCGCTCCTTCCCGACCCGCGCCGCAGCGATCGCAGACTCTAGGGGAGGGAGCGATGTTCTCTCCTACCGTTCCAGCGCCTCCAAAGGGGTAAAGCTAGGTTTATGATCTCCGCCTTCTTGGTATTGTAGGTCTCTAACGAGCTGGCATTATGTTTATTCTCTGAAATTCAGTTCTTCCAATCTTTTGTTGTATTTTGGAGGGGAGAGAATCCCAGGTCAGCTCACCCCGCCATTTTGCTCTGCCCCTCTCCTGGATTTAAAGTTTTAAGCTTCTACTCCACACACACGGTCAAACCCTACTAAACATTCTCAGAAATACTGCTATAATTAACACTCAACCCAATTTTCCTTGGTTTTAGAGAGGCTGATTACACAATCTATGCCTTCGCACTTTTAGTCCTACCAAATTGATGTGTTTTGAAATGTGTCTATTTTCTTTATATACATAACCATTTGGATTCATAACTAAGCAGCTGCCTCCTTGATAGTGAAGCTATGCCTATGGGTCATATATGTGCTTTGTTGTAGTCAGTTTCATTACTGAGCAGTAGGAAATAAGTTCTCAACAGTGATTTGCAGGATGAGCTTCAGCTGGTAAAAAGTATTTAGGGAGGATTGAGGATTGAATACTAGCAGTGGAGGTTAAAATCCAGATGACATTAAAAGAGCAGAGATAGTTTGACTTTATATCTGTCTATCATTGTTGAAATTTACAGCTATTTCTAGTTCACAGATTGTTTTGACTTTTCTTTTTTTAACAGCTTTATTGAGATATAAGTCACACACCATACAATTTACCCTTTTAAAGTGTACAGTTCAATGGTTTTTAATTATATTCACAGAGTTGTGCAACCATCCCCACTATCTACTTCCAGAACATTTCTATCACCCCAAAAACAAACCCTGTACCTCCCAATTCTCCCTCTCACCATTCCTTGGCAAATGCTAGTCTGCTTTTTTGTCTCTATGGATTTGTACATTCTGGACATTTTACATAAATGAAATCATACAATATGAGACCTTTTGTGACTGGCTTCTTTCAGTGAGCATGTTTTCATGTGTCATCTATATTATAGCATGTATTGATACTTCATTCCTTTTTATTGTTGAAAGTATTCCATTGTAGTTGATGGACATTTTGGGTTGTTTTCATTTTTGGGTTATTTTGAACAATGCTGGTATGAACTTCCAAGTACACACTTTTCTGTGGACGTATATTTTCATTTCCTTTGGGTATATACCTAGAAGTAGAAATGCTGGCTTAAGTGATAACTATGTTTAAACTTTACTGGAACTGACAAACAGTTTTCCAAATGTTTTCATTTTTCTAATGTGATTGCTAAAACAACTTGTTTGAGAATATGTGCCAATTAGTTGTTATCTTCATTTTTAAAAACAAGGTACCGAAAATCTGGAGCCATTGGGTTACTTTCTCAAGATAGGAAAGCTAGTAAGTAGGCAAGTTGGGACTGTGAACCAAGGTTTCTGACCATCCAGTGTAAACTTTAAATGTCCACATGCTACCTAGAATCCCTTATTTATTGTAAGTAAATTCAGATCCATTACCATCTAGGATAATGAGTACAGAGCTTAGAGTTCTAAAGTTGGTTTCGCCATTAACAAATTATCTGGAAATTCTTTCTCTGAGTATCCAAATCTTTGCCTAAACTTGATGGCCTTCCAGGCAGCATGGGGTCCTTAAAAGTGACAGATCTGGGTTTAGATCCTAGATCCACTATTTACTAGACACCTTGGATACACCTGTTTTCTAGGTTCAACTCTTCAAATAACTAGCTATGTGATTTTTCTAAACTCAGTTAAACACTCTGAGGTTCAGAATCCAGTCTTTCATATTTAAAATAGGTATCATACCTATTTCACAAAGTTTTTGTGAGGATTTAATCAGGGAAACCATGTAACATGTCTAACACAGTGATGGACACAAAAAGGAAAAAGTACAAACTCTATATAATGCTTAGGAAGAGATATATACATCTGTATATTCACACTTCTCATTTCATCCCTTCCTCCAAACATGGAGACTGTCTACCATGTCAACATAAGATTAAAACAGTTTTGGAAATGAAACGAATATTGGAACGGGTGGATTTGACAATTAGCACCTCAGAATGTTTTCATTAAAGATGAAATGTTATTCCCTGTAAAGAAGACAAGCCCATTTGTTTACTTGTTTGCTAACTTACATTTCTCTCTGTTCTGTAGCAAGTACTTTATCATCCCTCGGCTATATACTTAGGTCTCCACAATTTGCAGCTCAGAATAACCAGCATGTCAAACTTCTTCAGCATCTTGAAAGGTCGACTTTAAAAAAGTTCGTTTCTTTTGAATGTGTGCTGCAGCTGAGCTGGTTGTTACTAGTGGTTTTAGTCCAAACGATTAAATCAGAATTTCCATGGGGACACAAGCTGAGGCACTGTGGCAAGCGTTTTCCAACCATACTAGATTATTTAGCTTATCTTCTACATTTTCTAACGCTTACTACATTAGGGTTGTGTTGATAGTGATTCTAGGACCAAGTTAAAAGCAAACAAAAAATTCTCTGAATTTATTATTTGATTTCACCTAAACTTTCCAGCACAATCTTATTTATTGCAATGATTTTCAATGCATTTGGGTGAATGGATATCCACCTAGAGACACAATTGCTTATGTTTACAAAAAACTTGAGAACAATTAAAATAAAAAGTTATAACAAATAGAAATAGTCTAATAAGAGCAAGTACCATTTACTGAATGCCTACATTCGTTGACCAGTGTTCCTAGGGCTATATATATATATTCAAAGTAATGCATGAACATTTTGAAATAAGTATTTTTCTGGTTCTATTTTCTATACAATTTGGAACTTCTGTACATTACTGCAAGGGCTTCACACTGGCATCATGAAATATTCAGATTCTGAGACCAAATTTAGACATACTCACTTTTAAAAAATGAGGTCTCTTTTCCTATCTTTATTCTTTAGCTTAGCTGTTCATCTCTGAATATCCAAAGTGAAGGCATTTGAATACTTGCAACTTTTATCAGAAATAAATTATTATACAGACTCAAAAAGCAGCTCCCCATTTCCCAAAGGGGTAGAATATTTTATGAAGAAATGTTATCAAAATGCTTTATGACAATTCTTTGGTTCTGCTGGGTTTATCAGTTTGAAACTAAAATACGTCATGAAGAGGGTGCTTCTTTTTTCCTTATTCTGATAGATGTAAAATGTTATCAACACAGGACTGCCTGAGGCAGTGGTGATGTAGCACCTGCTAGTCACTACATTTTAGTGTAAATCACATTTTTCCCTCCGCATCCCTGTGGGCTTCATCACACACACTCTTCAGATGTGGGAAGAATCAAACCCCGCAGTTTTCACTAGAACAAATGACACGTTATGCTAATCCTCAATAAAAGAAGCTTTGAAAATGTCCTTACTCTATAAGAATCTGGCCCCTTTTTAGTTCTCATTTCAACTATTCAGAATGAAAATCATCCATACCTTTTCTTTTAAAATATCTTCAGCTCTATGAAAATTCAACAATTCCTGTATGTGTGATATATCATCAGAAATATTGAAATCTCATATCAGAATATTTGTTATATTAGAATCCAATACATAAATGAAGTAAGATAGAGAAGTAATTTAGGCCAATTTTAAATCTCTCTTAACACATTAATTAGAATAAAATGTTTTTATACTACTAAATGGCAGGAAAAAAATAGAGTGAAATCAAATCAATGAAAGAAAATCAGTGCAAAATGAGGACCATTTTAATGTTATTATCTGATTCTAACTGCACTTTAGCATTTATTAACAAGTTTCCTACCTTACACGTCTTCTCTTTTACTTTCAGTCTGTTTTCTCCCACAACTTTTATATAACAAACCTGTTACACTTCAGATTTTCTCATTTAATGTGTAACTCGAGTCCCTGACTCAGGAAATAGTCCCTGAAGTAAATGACCTGGAAAACTTTCCAGATTAAATATTTGTTTGAGGACTATCAACTGCATGTATATATAATTTCCTTCCTGAGGACTCAGGTATTAATTCCTTTTTTTATTATTAGTACTTTGGGTGCTCCAATAGGAAGCTAAATTTCATTCCAAATATGCATTGGGCTACAATTTTTCAATTGTTTTCTTACTTTTAGTAAAAATTTAATAGCTTTCACTTTTTCTTAATGCTCACATTACTCTGTAACTATTTTTAATCCCAAAGGAAAAACATTCTCAAATATGTCTAATGCCATTGCCATTTCTTTTTCTTCACCCCCTGAAAAAATGGAATTTAATTTCTTCAGAAGTCATATAAACTCATATGTTCTGTTTCCTAATCTTTAAAATCAAAGAGCAGGATTAGGTGATGAATTTCTATAGTCCTTCTAGCCACAATAGTTTAAGAAAAATAATAAAAGCATAACATGGATATCAGATAGCAAAGCAATTGACTAACTTCATTATTGAAACTATGATTTTAATAACTTGTTAATTTTAATTTTATGATGTATATTAAAGGAAATTACATTTTTTTTTACTGGAGCTTAAGTAAAATTTGTCATGATTTTTAAATATAGTAATATCCAACTTATTTTCGGCAATTTCACATCTAAAGGATAGAATTATAAGTAACTAGGAAATGGCCTCCATACACTTTACTTTTCAAAGGAAATACTGTGTTCTCATAAACCTACTTATTTTTTGACTATTTATTCTTTTTATACATTTCCCCAACCTTTTGATTTGAAAAACTCCAAACCTATAGAAAAGTTGAAAGAACGGAATAATGAGTACCCATATAATGCCTTTCATCTAGATTCACCAATTAGCATTTTGTCACATTTGCTTTCTCTTTTTCTCTGTTTAGATAGAGACAGACAGGCAGACACACACACACACACACACACACACACACACACACACATTTTTGGAACCCTTTCAAAGTAAGTTGGTGACATCATGACACTTTAGCCCTAAGTACTTTAGCATCATGTACCTCCAAAGAACATGAACTTTCTCCTACATATCCACAAAATTATTACCACACCCAAGAAATTTCGATGTGTACAAACTATAATCTACTATGCCAACCACAATCAAATGTCCCTAATTATCCTAATTGTCTTTATAGGTATTGCTTTTGACTGATTCAATATTGAACCAAAACATTAACATTTTTAAAGCCAATTATTTTGTAAAAATAGTACAAACTGGATTTGTCTGATTGTTTCCTCATTATTAAATTCAGATTAAATAGTTTTGGTAAGATTACTACATAGACGATATTACGTATTTGCATAATATCAGAAAACACATAGTGACAATTTGACCAATTATTGATGATGCTGAATTTGATTGATCACTTAGATAATATCTGCCTCTAAAGATACCTTTATCCCCTGTAAAGGTACCTTTCCCTTAGAAATTAATAAGTAAACTATGAGGTGATACTTTGAGACCATGTAAATATCTTGTTCCCCAAAGCACTTTCACCCAATGGCTTTAACATGCCTATAGGATCATTAGCATGATCCTTGCCTGAATTCCTCATTACATTATGGTTGCAAAATGGTGATTATCTAATTCCGTTATTCCTTTCATATTTATTAGCTAGCATTTTTCTTTAAAGAAACTTTCCTTTTAAGAACATTCTCATTAAAGAAATTTACAAAGATATACAAAATGGAATAATATAACAAACTCCCATGTACTCATCACCCAGCCTCAATAGCTATTAACATTTTTCCATTGTTGTTTCATTTACCTTTTTATGTTGGCATGCTTGTGTTGCTGGAGTATTTTAAAACAAATTCCACACATGATATCATTTCATGCCTACTTTTAAAAAAACAAAACCATAGTTTAAGTGAACTCTATTATCTCTTTTCCTACTAGACTAGAAGTAACCAATTTAGAATATATAGAGAAATGATAGAGACGAGCAATATGAGAGTAGTGAGTTTTAGCAGCTTATAGAGAAATAGTACTGTGAAAAAGCAGACATAGAATATGGTCGTGTGTTATAGTAGCGTACAATACTGAATGTTTATGATGATAACCCTGAGTTATCCAAAAGAAAAATTGGATATAATGTTTAATAACTTTTGTATAAGGCAAAGACATGCAAAATATATTTTATAATGTTATATAGACAGATAACTATAGAAATACTAAAAGATTTTTAAATAAATACAGGGTTTTTCACTTGAATGGGTCATCTTCAGTACCTAGAAAATTTACCCATCTGGCCAGATGTGAATGAGACAGTATTATGCATTAAAAAGTAGGTTAAATATAACATAGTTTCACTTTAGGCCTTGGTACTTAAAGTGGAAATAACATTTTTAAACAGGGCTATAAAACACGTGAAGATGTGAATCACAAAAATTATCATTTAGTCATATGTGCTTCCCAGATATCAGCAGTCAGAGTTAGACTAGATGGATTTAAGGATGACCGAATCTGCAGGTAGATAAGAATCATTTTGTAGTGTGAATCCCAGAAGCTCATTGTAAAAACACCTAGGTGTTAGGACAGGCCATGCTAGACCTCAGTTGAAAGGAAGAGCCATAAATGGGACTTAAGCTCAGTCAGATCTAGTATATGCTTTTTCCTGACCTTCCTAGAGGGCTTTAGGATTCACCTCTCAAAGTAATATGTCTAGCAACAATTAAGATGAGCAAAAACCCATCATCTTATACTCTGCAATAAGATGAGAGTTTTTCCACTGAACTTTTTTCTGGACTGGTGCCCATTTCCAGGAATAAAGACATGCTGACTTTTTGAAAGTGTTACACTTGGCTTCAAAAGTCCATAGTATAACTGACACAGCAATGTTAGAACCTGGCTCCATTTTAGAATAGAAACCTCAAGAAAACACAAAGTTGGCCAAGGATTTGGTGTCTGAAATATTAGACAAAACTGAAAGATTGAAAGGAGGTGGGGAAAATCTAAAGTTTAATTACTAGTGAAAAAAATTTCATGAAAATTTTGGCCAAAGGCTTTAAATTCTTTTCCTTTTTATAAATGTTACTTTAAGAAAATTACCACCCGTTGGCATCATAATTAGAAGCAAAAGGTAGTTTCAGTTGTCCCAAGTCATCACAATCATTTGATGGTGAATTTCAGTGGTTGATTATGAAAAGTGGGAGGAGTCAATTAACTGTAAATTATCCTGAGAGTGGAAGCCAATTAGATTTGTTCTTGAGAATGGAACAGGTGTGACAGGAATTTATAATAGGAGAAGGGTATTTCAATATTTATAATTTTCAAAGTGGAGCAGTATTCAATTATGAGGAGAGCAATTATATAGTGGTGTTATTGGGCAACTGATTGGAATAGATGAGATTGTGGAAGTTGAGGAGCCAAGGTGTAGGGGCATTAGCTGGTGTGCCCCTTTAAAAGCCATGTGTCCTTGAGGCTCCTGTCTGGGCTACGTGCCAGCATTCACGATGATAACAGTCCTGGGCTTGGCCAACCCAGTTGCTTTCTCGTGAGAGAGTTAGCACCAAGACCCTCACAGTCTGAGGGAACACAGAGGCCCTCTGGGGTGTGAGGGGTCTCTGGTCCTTGGAATACAGGTGATACAGGGATGATTCCCCTTGGCAAGCATGCAGCCTTTGTTCCTCTGCCTACTTAAGCAAGCTTCTCTCAGGGGGCAGTAGCGGGTGTACACTGCTGTCCAGCTGGCCGCCACTGGACCTTCCCTGTAAGTAACTCCCAATAAACCCATATGTCTTGTTCTCTGTCTCCAGGTCTTTTCTTTGGTCTCTCGGCAACCTATCCCAGACTGCTCACCCAAATAGGCATGTGGCGGAACACAAGGTGTCATTGTTATACCTGTTGGAATCTGTGATGACATAGGTAAGAGAAGGATAGGTTTCTCTGAGGACCATGAGATGCTAAGGTCAGTGAAGAGGATGGAAGAGCATCTTAGAGTCTGATAGATGAATATAATATGAAATAGGGAAGTGATTTTAAAATACGGCTAAAACTTCAAAAGGGAATACATTTTATTTTATTTATTTATTTTTTTAAAGATTGGCACCTGAACTAAGATCTGTTGTCAATCTTCTTTTTTTTCTGCTTTTTCTCCCCAAATCCCCCAAGTACATAGTTGCATATTTTAGCTGTGGGTCCTTCTAGCTGTGGCATGTGGGATGCTGCCTCAGCATGGTCTGATGAGCGGTGCCATGTCCGCGCCCAGGATCCGAACCAGTGAAACCCTGGGCTGCTGAAGTGGAGTGTGCGAACTTAACCACTCAGCCACGGGGCCGACCTGGGAATAAATTTTAAAGTGAAGACTGCAGAACTATGCTGGGGGAATAATGAAGAACAAGCATTATGGCAAACTATTTCGGTCAGAAGCAGTAGCCTCTGTTGAAAGAGGCTGTGGAGCACATAGGTTTGGGTGGATGCATTTCTCCTGGCTAAGGAATGCAAAATTGAACTAGTTCCCTGATGACATCCTTATTACCTGTAATATACACAGGCATGTCTTGCTTGTGTTCCCTGCTGTTCTTTAAAAATTAATGTTTCAGTTACTTAGATTTATACACTTAGGGAAGAAATATAATACACACAAGATAAATGGGCGAAAATCTCTGTACGCATTAAAATTTGTTGTATATTTCATCTAGTTTTTAACTTAGTTTTTCCTAAGGATAAGTGCAATCTATAGGGTTAGTATGGGAAATTGGCTAAGTATAAAGAATATGCAGAAATAGAAGAAAATAATAAAAAGCATATCTCACACCTTAGAGATATAATAGGTCTTTGTTCCCCCATATTTCCTGGTGGTCTTTTTTCTTTATTTTGAAGGAAATATTCTAAACATGTAGGAAACTATAGAGGATAATATGACAAATATCCGTATATTCAACCAACCAGTTATAATAAACGTTAACCATTTGCCATAACATCAAATTTTTTAAAAAAGAAATAACATTTCACCAAAGAGATTAACAGCACTGCCCAAACTACTCCCCTCCCTCTTTCTGCCCAGTAATAACCATCTCGACATTGATTTGCATACTTTCTGTGTTTTTATACTTTTACTGTATATGTATGTATTCATAAATGATATGTTTTGTGTTTTTAAAATTTACAAAAATGGTATCACACTGTGCATATCCTTTTGAAATTCAAATTTTCTATTCAATGTTATGTCTTTTAAAAGATTGTCCATCTTGATACATATAGATCTAATCGATTCATTTTTTTTCTGAAGATTGGCACCTGGGCTAACATCTGTTGCCAATGTTCTTTTTTTCGTCTTCTTCTTCTTCTTCTCCCCAAAGCCCCCCAGTACATAGTTTTATATTCTAGTTGTAGGTCCTTCTGGTTGTGTGATTCATTTTAACTGTTAAACAATATTCCATTGCATGACTATACCATACTTTATCCATTTTTCTATTAATAAACATTTCAGTTATTTGCATTAAAAAGTATTGCAGTGAAAACCCTTATACATGCGACCTTGTACAAATGGGTGAAATTTCTCTAGTGTATATATCTAGAAGTGGACTTGCCAGGTCATAAGTTACTATGTTTCTAACTTTATTAGATATAGCCAAAATATCCTTCAAAGTGGCCATAACAATTTACAATCCCATCAGCAATGTATAAGAATTCCCCTTTCCCTACATAGTCATGAACACCTGGTGTTGTCAGTCATTTTACATTTTTCCCAATTTGATGACTGTAAACTGATATCTGGCTCCATTTCATTTCCCTGATTCCTAGTGAAGTTGTGCATTTTTAAAGGAATGTATTGGCCAATATGGTTTCCTCTTTTGAGAATTTTTTTGTTCATTTTTCTATGAGTAGTTTGTCTTTTATGATTTCAGTTCTTTACATATTATGGATACTATTGTTATTGTCAGTTATATGTGTTGCAGATACCTTCTAGACTGTGTTTTCTCTTTTAGCTTAGCTTATGGTGTATTTTGATGCGTAGATGCTTGTAGTTCTAATGTAGTCAAAAAGCTGATGGTGAGCAAAAGAACTTTATGTTTTTGATAGTTCACTTATTTAATTTGTCAGCTATTTATTGAGCATCATCTATATGCTGTGCACTGATCTAAGCACTGTGTATACACAAAGAACCAACCTGTCAAAGTCTCTGAATTCATGGGAATTATTAGTGGGTGAAATTGGCAATAAAAATGCAAATACACATCCAATAAAATAATGTCACAGTCATAAATATCGTAAAGCAGGGTAAGGGGGTATAGAATGAAAAAAATTGGTGTGCTATTTTAGACGGGGTGATTAGGGATGGCCTTTCTAAGAGATAAGATTTGAACAAAGAGCTGAATGAAGTGATAGAATTAATCACACCTGTGAGTAAAACCTTCTGAGCCAATTCCCAACGCAGAGACATCTGTAGAGGCTTTGAAACTATAGCGTTCTTGGGGCATTTGAGCAAAAGCAAGGAGGGGCCAGTGTGGCTGGAGTGCAGTGAGTGAGGGGAGATGAGGTTGGAGAGGTAAATATTAGTGGGATGGAAACTAAAGATTGGGGGATATTGATCTTCATTGGATCTTTCTGTTGAGATTGTTTCTCCTGATTGCATTTTTTTATGGGTGGGCTGAATCTATTTAAATTGTCCATATTAAAATGGGCATCAACTATCCTGGGAACTATGTGGTATTATTATCACCAGTTATTAAGCCAAGAAAAGAAAAAAGTTAAGCAAATCACTCAAGATAACAGAAGAAAGAGACTTGTTCCTAGATCTTTTTGCTATATGACCTTATTTTACTAGGTCATGAAAGACTAAGCTAGTGGTTCTTCAATATTAGTGTGCATAGTAGGTATCTAGGGTGTTTGTTTAACACGCAAATTACTGAGCCCCATCTGAAAAGATTCCGATTCAGTAGATTTGTGGGAGATTCCAGGAATCTGCATTTTAGCAAAAACCACCATCCCACCTCATGAAATCTCATGCAGGTATGCCAGGGACCACATATTGAGAAAAACTGCCTATGCCAGTAAGCCAAGTTTGAGTCCAGAAGTTATATACAGAAGGTATAGAGCCAGTGGCAAGACAAGATCCAAATGAATGGCAAATGGCGTAGAGGTACACGTTAGGTAGATTGAAAAGAGGTAAATGGGCAGAGCTTGCTTGGAAAGTAGGTGTGAGAGACCCAGCTATAGACAGCTGAGCTACTTAGACACAGTATTTCCAAAACACTTATGCAAATCATAATCATTTGGAAAGCTTTACACATATATAGATTCCCAGGGCCTGCCCCAAACATTATCTGAGAATCTTAGGGAGAAGAAAGGGAGTGGTGGAAAGGATCCCAAGAACTCTTAAAGTCAGCTAGAATTAGAATCCACTGAGATTAGCTGTCAGTCATTGAGAGGCTGAGCTACAGAGGATAAAAATCCAGCCCAGAGATGCAGAAATGCAGCCCTTGAAAGGCAGAGGCACAAAGGACTGAGAGCCAAGCTCACTAGGCATAGAGAAAGGCAGCAGCCACAGTGACCTGAAGCTGAGTCAGAGATCTTTCCAAATAGGAGCTCAAGTGCTGAGGTAGGACTGAATTGTTTTGGGAAGAAAAATAAATCCATCTGCTGGGATTAGAAGAGGTTAGGATGGGGAATAGGCAAGCTAAGCAAAATGATTCATTTGATTTCTCTTTATGTTTTAGCATGAGCTGAAACCTTGCTTTTGACTTTTTTATTCATTCATTTGTCTGCTGAAAGGAGAAAACTTAAAGAAGGGAAATATTTTTTCTTAATGGAAATTTGTAATTAGTTTCATGTAAGTCATTATATTAATATGTTACACGCTGTTTCAACAATTCTTTTGTTGTTGTTGGTTTTGGGGGTGGATAAATGGATCCGACAGTGATCTTTGCTGTGAGAGCTTTTATTTTGACACAGCCTGCACTGCACCACTTGGCATCCTAAGGATGTGGACTTCTTTTTTCATCTTTATGAATATGATGCAGCCTTTCCCCCTCCTTCCTCTGTACCCCTCTCTCTGAAATCTCATTCTTCTTATTTCACTGAAACAGACTTGCTCCTTTCAGTTTATTTAAAGGTTTTGAAAGTGCAAAATATTGTAGGTATGTTTAGCATACAGTATGTAAATGCAAAAGAAAATTGAATGTGCAGGAAATGAAATTGGATAACGCTTGTAATGTAGCTGTATGTTTATCAAAACTAGGAACTAAAAGCTAAAGTTGTTCAAGGGCAAACAAAGATCATTTGCAGCTGGTTTTGGAGTCTGTTTTGTTGGTGGTTTTTCTGCTGTTGTTGCTTTTTTGAATTGTCAGCTGCAGACAGTCCCTTTGAAACACATCCAGGCTATTGTACAATGCAACACTTGCATGAGAATAATAACCAAGTTGACCTTTTTTTGAGTTCCCCTATTCTAGCCTTATTTCTAGTTGGGCAGAATTTAATATTCACAGCCTAAAATTTTTTTTCAGGACCTTATCTTTAATATAAGTACAATAGAGATCAACATAATCGATCAGATGCCCATGGGCAAATTCCAATGCTGAGAATTGTTTTTCATTGTTTTAATGCGAAAATCATGCAAGAATATCTTGTATAATGAGATTTGACCACAATAAGGTTTGTAGGATCTTGAGCCTAACCAGAGTGAAAATCTGAATGTAAAAATCAATCGTCTTGTGCTTTCTGCCCAGAGAATGACTCAGCAGTCCCTTCGTACGCATGCTGCCTGTGCTGTAGCTTCCCTATTGAGTTGTAGGATTATTAAATGGGCATGTAGCCAGGTCAGTGCAGGATCTCTGTTGGTAAAGGGCAGTGTAGAGACCTCTTCTGGCTAATAGATTGCTCCTTCCTTCATTTGTTCTTTTCCAGAGATAGCTATTGTAGCCATGGATTTTTGACCCATTTGCTATAGTACCAAAGGACTGTACAGTAATTAAATCTACCATCTTTGTCTTTAAAATTGTTTTTCCCTTGTTTCTAATTTTAATGACTGTCACCACACAATAATTAGGTGTTCCTGGGAAGCTATTTCTATCCACTAGAAACGGTGGATTGAATAATAACACTGTCTCCCTGAATTTAATAATTAGATTTCATAATTCCAAGAAAAGATGTAGTATATTCACATCTATTACTTTAAATATCAACTTTATGGAGATACAATTTACATACAATAAAAGGCACCCATTTTAAAGATACTGTTTAATGTGCTCTGACAAATGTATTCACCCATGTAACTACCATCCCAGTCATAATATAGAATATTTGCATCGCTTCTAAAACTTCCCTCAAGATTCCTTGCAATCAATCCCCCACCCCTGCCCCAGGCAACAGTTTATCTAGATTAGTTTTACCTCTTCTAGACCGCAATATAAGTGGGACTCGTATAGTGTATACTCTGGTCTCTGTCTTCTTTCACTCAGCATACTGTTTTTGAGCATTATCCATGCTGTTGTTTGTATTGGTAGCTCATTCCTTTTTATTGCTGAATAGTATATCATTATATGGCTAAGCCACAATTTTTCTATTTTCCTGTTGATGAACATTTGGTTGTTTCAGATTTTGACTACTATGATTAAAGTTGCTGTAAACATTTCTTTTAAAAGTCTTTCTGTGGACATATGTTTGCATTTTAGGGGGTAAATATCTAAAAGTAGAATTGTCAGGTCATAGGATAAGTGCATGTTTAACTTACAACAAATGCCAAAGCTATTTTCCGAAGTGATTGTACCATTGCATACTCTCCTGAGCTTTGAATGAGAGTTCCAGTTGCTCTATATCCTTGCAAACACTTGGTATTGCCAGTTTATTTTTTTTTCATTTTATCCATTCCGGGGGTGTTTAGTGGTACCTCATTGTGGTTTTAAGTTGATATTCCATGGATTAATAGATTCTCAACATATTTTCATGTACTAATTGGTCATTCATGTATTTGCTTAGATGAGGTGTCTTTTTAATTGGGTTGTTTGTCCCCTTCTTATTGAGTTTTATAAGTTATTTATATATTTTGATATAGTCCTTTGTCAGATATGTAGCGCACATATCCCCCCCAATCTCTAGCTTGTCTCTTTCATTTTCCTAACAATATCTTTCAAATAACAGATGTTTTAAAATTTCGCTTAAGTCCAGCTTATTATTATTATTTTGTTTTGTGGTTAGTACTTTCTTTGTCCTTTTCCTAATCCAAAGTGTTGAAGTTTTTTTCTATATTTTCTTCTAGAAGATTTACAGCTTGCTTTTATGGTCTGTGATCCATTTTGAGTTTATTTTTTATGTATGGTCTGAATAAGAGGTTGAAACTTAATTTTTTTCCAAACTGATTTTGATATGTTTTTGAAACATTTAAAAAATGTTCCAAATGTAATATATGTTCAGTGAAGATAATTTGGAAAACACAGAAAAGCACACAAGGAAAATAATGCCCATCATCTCAATGTCCTAAAATAATAACTGTATACAATTATTACGTTGTCTTTAATTATGTTTTCCTTTGCTTATATAGACATACCTTTTTCACTTAAAAAAGCATCAGACTATATACACTCTTCTGTAACCCAAAATTTGCATGTAGCAATATGTTGTTTTCCTAAATTAATAAAGCTTCTACTCTGGCATGCTTTTTAATGGTTACATTGTATTCCATCATATGGATATTCTAGCATTTATTTTACCATGTCTTGATTTTTATACATTTGGGTTACTCCTTTTACTTATCTATTTTTGCCATTATAAATAATGGTGTGATTAACTTTTAAATAAACTTTACTTTTAAAACAGTTTTATATTTATTAAAAAATGTGAAGATGATACAAAGAATTACTATATACCCCACAGTTTCACCTATCATTATCATCTTACATTAGAATGGTACATTTGTCTCAGTTAATGAACCAATCATGATACATTTTTATTAAGTAAAGTCTGTATTTTATTCAGATTTCCTGTTTTTTTCCCTAATGTTCTTTTTCTATTTCAGGATCCCATCCAGAATACCACATTACATTTAGTCATCAAGTTATCCTTAGGCTGCTATAAGCTGTGATAGATTCTCAGACTTTCCTTGTTTTTGATGATACATTTTGAAAGTTTGTGGACTACTGGTCAGATATTTTGTAGAATGTCCCTCTATTAGGATGTCTGATGTCTTTCTCATAGTCAGACTGGAGTTGTGCTCTCTTGGGAGAAAGATTACAGAGGTAAGTTGCCACTATCATCACATAATATCAAGGGTCCATACTATCAATATGATTTGTGATTATTAATGTTGACCTTAATCACGTGGCTGAAGTAATATTTGTCAGGCTTCTCCACTGTAAAATTACTCTATTGTGAAGTAGCATTGATTTATAACATTGTATAAATTTCAGATATACATCATTATATTTCAACTTCTGCATAGACTGCATCATGTTCACCACCAAAAATCTACTTGTCCTCCATCACCATACCAATGTGCTGCTTTACCCTTTCCTCCCTCCCCCTACCTCCCTTCCCCTCTGGTAACTACCAATCTGTTCTCTGTATCTATGTATTTGTTTGTCTCATTGTTTATCTTCCACATATGAATGAGATCATATGGTATTTGTCTTTCTCTGTCAGACTTATTCCACTTAGCATAATACCCTTAAGGTCAATGGGCACTTAGGTTGTTTCCTAGTCTTGGCGATTGTGATAATGCTGCAGTGAAGATAGGGGTGCATATATCTTTTCAAATTAGTGTTTTCTTGTTCTTTGAATAAACATCCAGAAGTGGAATAACTGGATCATATGGTAGTTCTATTCTTAATTTTTTGAGAAATCTCCATACTGTCTAACATAGTGGCTATGCCATTTATATTCGCACCAGCAATGTACAAGGGTTCTGTTTTCTCCACATCCTCTCCAACACTAGTTATTTATCTTTTTAAAAATAGCCATTCTGGTGGGTATGAGGTGATATGTCATTGGGGTTTTGATTTGTATTTCCCTAATAATTAGTGATGTTGAACATCTTTTCATCTGCCTCTTGGCCATCTGTAATCTACTTTAGAAAAATGTCTGTTCAAACCCTCTGCCCGTTTTATCATTGGGCTGTTTTTGTTGTTGTTAAGTTGTATGAGTTCTTCATATATTTTGGATATTAACCCTTATTGGATATATGATTTGCAAATATCTTTTCCCAGTTGGTAGGTTGTTTTTCCATTTTGTTGATGGTTTCGTTTGCTGTGCAGAAGCTTTTTAGTTTGATGTAATCCCCTTTATTTTTTCTTTTGTTTCTGTTGCCTGAAGAGACATATTCAAAAAGATACTGATAAGACTGATCTTAAAGAGTATACTGCCTGTGTTTTCTTCTGGGAGTTTAATGGTTTCAGGCTTTACATTCAAGTCTTTAATCCATTTTGAGTTAATTTTTGTGTGTGGTGTACAATAATGGTCTACTTTCACTCTTTTGCATGTGGCTGTATAGTTTTCCCAGCACCATTTGTTGAAGAGACTTTCCTTTCTCCATTGTATGTTCTTGGCTCCTTTGTCAAGGATTAGCTGTCCATAGATGTGTGGTTTTATTTCTGGGCTTCCAATTCCATTTCATTTATTTGTGTGTTTGTTTTTGTGCCAGTACCATACTGTTTTGATTACTATAGCTTTGTAGTATAATTTAAATTCAGTGAGTGTGATACATCTAGCTTTGTTATTTTTTCTCAGAGTTCATTTAGCTATTCGGGGTCTTTTGTTGTTCCATATAAATTTTAGGATTCTTTGTTCTATTTCTGTGAAAAATGTCATTGAGATTTTGATGGGGATTGCATTGAATATTTAGATTGCTTTAAGCAATATGGACATTTTAATTATTTTTATTTTTCCAACCCATGAGCACAGAACATCTTTCCACTTCTTGGTGTCTTCCTCCATTTCTTACAGCAATGCCTTATAGTTTTCAGGGTACACGTCTTTCGCCTCCTTGGTTAAGTTTATTCCTAAGTATATTATCCTTTTTGTTGCGATTGTAAATGGGATTGTGTTCTTGATTTCTCTTTCTGCTGCCTCGTTGTTAGTGTATAAAATGCAACTGATCTCTGTATGTCAATTTTGTACCCTGCAACTTTACTGTATTGATTTATTATTTCTAATGCTTTTTTAGGTGGATTCTTTAGGGTTTCTGTATATAAAATCATGTCATCTGCAAATAGTGAGAGTTTTACTTCTTCCTATCCAATCTGGATCCCTTTTATTTCTTTTTCTTGCCTAATTACTCTGGCTAGGGCTTCCAATACTATGTTGAATAAGCTTGGCGAGAGTGGACATCATTGTCTTATTCCTCATCTTACGGGCATAGCTTTCAATTTTTCACCATTGAGTATGATGTTAGTTGTGAGTTTGTCATATATGCCCTTTATTATGTTGATGAATTTTCCTTTTATACCCATTTTATTGAGAGTTTTTAACATAAATGGGTGCTGAATCTTATCAAATGCTTTCTCTGCATCTATTGAGATGATCATGTGATTTTTATTCTTCACTTTGTTAATGTGGTGTATTGTTGATTGATTTGTAGATGTTGAACTATCCTTACATCCCTGAAATAAATCCCAGGTGATCATGGTGTATAATCCTTTTAATGTATTATTTTATTTGATTTGCTAACATTTTCTTGAGGATTTTTACATCTATGTTCATCAGCGATATTGGCCTGTAATTTTCTTTTTTTGTGTCATCTTTGTCTGATTTTGGTATAAGGGTAAGGTTGGCCTTGTAAAATGAGTTAGGAAGTATCCCCTTTTCTTCAATTTGTAGATTAGTTTCAGAAGGATAGGTCTTAAATCTCCTTTGAATGTTCGGTAGAACTCACCAGAGAAGCCATCTGGTCCTGGACTTTTGTTTTTTGGAAGATTCTTGATTACTGTTTCAATCTCCTTACAAGTGACCCATCTAAGTAGATTCTCTATTTCTTCTTGATTCAGTTTTGGAGGGTTTTATGATTCTAGGAACTTATCCATTTCTTCTAGGTTATCCAATTTGTTGGAATATACCTTTTCATAGTATTCTCTTATAACCTTTTTTATTTCTGTGGTATCCATCGTAATTTCTACTCTTCTGTTTCTGATTTTTTAATTTGAGCCTTCTCTCTTTTTTTCTTTGTAAGTCCAAATAAAGACTTGTCAATTTTTTAAATCTTTTTAGAGAACTAGCTCTTAGTTTCATTGATCTTTTCTATTATCTTTTTAGTCCCTATTTCATATGTTTCCACTCTGATTTTTATTATTACCTTCCTTCTACTGATTTTTGCCTTTGTTTGTTCTTTTTCTAGTTCCTTTACATGTAATGTTAGATTGTTTATTTCAGATTTTTATTGTTTTTTGAGGTAGGCCTGTATTGCTATAAAATCCCCCTAGAAAATTAGTACTACCTTTGCTTTATCCCATAGATTTTAATATGTTGTGTTTTCATTTCCATTTGTCTCCAGGTATTTTTTGATTTCTCCTTTTATTTCTTCATTGATCCAATAGTTGTTTAGTATCATGTTGTTTATTCTCCACATATTTGTGACTTTTCCAGCTTTTTTTTGTAGTTCATTTCTAGTTTCATATCATTGTGTTTGGAAAAGATGCTTGATATGATTTCAATCTTCTTAAATTTACTGACACTTGTTTTGTTTCCCAGCATATAGTCTATCTTTGAGAATGTTCCATGTATACTTCTGAAGAATGTGTATTCTGCTGCTTTTGGATGGAATGCTCCATCTCTATGTATTAAGTCCATTTTCTGTAATGTTTCATTTAAGGCTGATGTTTCCTTGTTGACTTTCTGTCTGGATGCTCTATCCATTGATGTAAGTGGGTATTGAAGTCCCTTACTACTATTGTGTTGCTGTCAATTTCTCCCTTTAGGTCTGTTAATAATTGCTTTATATATTTTGGTGCTCCTATATTAGGTACATATATGTTAATAAATGTTATGTCTTCTGGATGGATTGTCCTCTTTGTCATTATATAATGTCCATCTTAGTCTCTTATTACCTTTTTTGGTTTGAAGTCCATTTTGTCTGAAATAAGTATGACTACACCTCCTTTCTTTTGGTTGCCATTTGCTAGGAGTATTATCCTCAGTCCCTTCACTTTGAGCCTATGTTTGTCTTTAGAGCTGAGATGGGTCTCCTGGAGGCAGCACACTGTTGGGTCTTGTTTTTTAATCCATCCAGCCACTTTGTGTCTTTTGATTGGTGAATTCAATCCATTTCTATTTAGGGTGATTATTGATACTTGAGGTCTTAATACTGCCATTTTATCTTTTGTTTTCTGGTTGCTCTATATTTCCATGTTTCTTTTTTTTGTGTTTTCATCTGCGATTTCAGTTTGGTGGATTTCTGTGATGTTTTTTCCAGTTTCCTCTGTTTTTATGTTTTGTGATTCTGCTCTGAATTTTTTTTTTGTGGCTACCATGTGGTTTGTATAAAAGTTTCTCATAGATATGATAGTTCTTTTTCTGCTGATAGCATTTTATCTTCATTTGCCCATTCAGGTTCCATCCTTTTCTTCTTCCCCTTCTATGTTCTTGTTATCACAAATTATCCCTATTTACATTGTGAATATATAACCAAATTGATGTGGTTATAGTTATTATTAATGATTCCTTTCCCTTTAACTTTTATGTTAAAATTAAATATATACTATCCCATTTCTGATATAGAGTTGTCATTTTCTGATGCTGTCTATTTATCACATTGTTCAAAGCTTTGCATACCTTTGCCTTTTTGTTTCAGGTAGGAGGGCTCCTTTCAACATTTCTTGTAAGGCAGGTCTAGTGGCAATGAACTCCCTCAGCTTTTTTTTCTCTGGGAAAGCTTTTATTTCTCCATCATATCTGAAAGATAACCTTTCTGGATAGAATATTCTTGCTTGACAGTTTTTATCTTTCAATATTTTGAATATATCTTTCCAGTCTGTGCTGGCCTACAGAATTTCAACTGAGAAACTGCTCATAGTCTAATGGAGATTTTTTTGTAGGCTGTTTTTTTCTGCCTGGCTTCTTTAAATATTCTTTCTTTTTCACTTATTTTTCAGTTTTATTATCACAAGTTTTGGAGAAGGTCTTTATACAGTGAGATAATTGGGTTTTCTATTATCTTCATGGATTTGTATATCCAGTTCCTTCTCCAGATTTGGGAAGTTCTCATCTATTGTTTCTTTAAGTATGCTCTCTGCTCCCTTCTCTTTCTTTTCTCCTTCTGGGATATCCATCACCCTTATGCTGTCCTTTCAAATGAAGTTGGATAATTCTTGTAGAATTTCTACTTTTTTTTAAGTCTTAGTTTTCTCTCCTCTTTTGTCTACATTATTTCTAGTTTTCTATCTTTGAGCCAGCTAATTCTCTCTTCCATGTGTTCTGCTCTATTTCCAATGCTTTCTAATGCATTCTTCATCTCGTTTTTTGAGTTCTTCAGCTACAGAATTTCTGTTTCATTCTTTTTTAGAGTTTTAATCTCTTTGATGAAGTATTCCTTCTGTTCATTGATTTTATTCCTGAGCTCATTGAACCAGCTTTCTGTGTTCTCTTATAGCTCATTAAGTTTTCTCATAACAGCTATTTTGGATTCTTTATCAGATAGATCACAATCTTCCATGATTTTATCATTGGTTTCTGGATAAAATTGTTTTCTTTTTGTAGTGCCATGGTACTATGCTTTTTTTGTGGTGATTCCTGAGTTAATTTTTTGCTGGTGCATTTGTTGTAGCAAATATTTTTTATTTAGGTATAGCTTCATTTTGATTCAAACTTTTTAACTGGTTGTTAGATTAGAGGCCCTTCATGGTTTTTCAGTAGGTGGTGTTATAGCACTAGTTTTTGGCTGTCTCTTACCTGAGCTGCCTCTGGCTATGTTTGAGAATCTGCATACTCCACCCTCCACTACCTCTATTTGGGGTGTTGCCAGTAACACTTGTTGTTGTTGCTTAAGCTTCTGAGGGTCACTGATGCCTTACTATTGCTGGAGTTGCTGTGGTCACTGGCTTTGCCACTGTGGGCACAGGTATGACTGATATCTTAGCCACATCCAGGATCACCTGGGTCAGAATCTCCACTACTGTGGTTGGAGGAAGTGGGACTGTGGGGAAGGAGCCTGGTATGTGGGGCACTGTCTCATCTGCTGCCCATTACCTTGTGATCATAGGTGCTGCTGCGATCAGGATGTTGGAGTTTGTGAGTACCTCCGCTGCTGCTACCAAGCTCTGAGCCAAGGCCGGGGTTCCCAGGATCACAGGGCTCTGCCTCTGCTGCTGCTCTGCTTCTTGTGACCACAGGTGCTGCTGTAAGTGACACCTCAGCTGGCTGGCTGGAGTCATACATGTGCCTCTACTGCTGCCCACCAAGTTCTTTGGGGTTGAGGGCAGCTGGCTCAGTCATGGTGGCTGGGGATCCAGGATTCTTGGCTCTGCCTCTGCTATTCCCCCATTTAACCTCCTCTATGTGCTTCAATTCACCTACCTTTGTATGTACCAATGTGTGTTGTACACTGTAGCCTTTGTTGGGTTATGGATGTTTTATTCACTGTAGATTGAAGGGGAGAGACAAAAGGATCCTCTCATACCACCATGATGATATCTCCCTAAAATTGCTCATCTTTCCCATCTTTCCATATTATACTCTTTGGAAGGAAGCCACTCTGCACAGCCTGCACTTAAGAAATGGAGAGTGTGATTAATTTTTGTATATGCACCTTTCCCCATATATTTGATTTTTCCCCTTAAAATCACTTCATAGAAATGAAACTATTTGGTTTAAGCGTTGGGGCATCTTTAAAGATACAATTAATTCTTTCATCACAAAATTATATAAAGTCAGAGGGAAAAGTAGAATACCACAAAAATGTAGAATGTAATAGAGAAATATTTTCCCTCATGTCATCTACAACACTTTGGTGTATACCCTTCCAAATTCTATTTGCTTATGCCTTCTGTACACATGCATGCACGCACGCACACGTATACGCACACACAAACACAGATCACAAACCATGCACACTCCATACATACTCTACACATGCCACAAAGCCTCTACACACCACACCTGTGTGCTTGCACACACACACATACATACATGGCTTTTAAAAACACGTTTTGCAATTACTTCTTCACTTCCCATTTAAACAGTAGAGTGTAGCACTTAAAGTATAGGCTATGGAGACGCACTGTTTTAATCCAGGCTCTGCCATTTGCTACCTGTGTGACCTTGAGCAATTTACTTAGCCTCTCTCTGTCTGACATTTCTTATAGAGCAGTTGAGAGATTACTAAATTAGAATACACATGGAGAGCTTATAACAGTGACTGAAAAGTCACTCAATAAGTGCTCAATAAATGTTTTAGTGAGTAAGTGCTTGATAAATGATTTAGCTATTTTTCATTATTGTTATTTTTTCATGTAATTACATAGGCTCTTATTTCATTCTTTCCAATGACATCATAGTATTCCATTGTATAGGTATACTAAATTTATATATCTAATCTTCTATTAATGTGGCTGCCTTTCTTTTTGTTTTAAGGTAGATTTTTACAGTTAAAATAGTACCTGTACATTATTAAAAATTAAGCAGAACTCAAATCATATTAATAATCTAAAAGTAAAAGTCTTCACACTTGCCTACTCCCCAGAGGTAAACACTTTTAAACAGTTTCTGTGTTTTACTTTTACAAATTGTAACAATTGTAAATTTAAATAATATATTTTAATATCTATTTCTCAGTATATCAGTTTTGGACGCCCTATTTTGACTCTCCACGGTGAAAGGTGACAATTTACCGCATTTACACAGCTTCTCACCTCCCATTTTGAGACCACGGAGAAGGAAATGTATTCTTCTACCTTTAAACCTCTCACACAACAATATCTCAAGCATGCACAAGGGCCGTGGGTTTCTTTTTTAATTTATTTTCACATTTCTTTGCTTATTCTGGGTCACCCTGAGCTGCTGCAGTTTCCTACACTGTTATTACTTACAATCTATTATCAAACCACCCTGGAGAAAAGTTGTACCAGTTTATCTTCCAACACACAGTTTACAAGAGTGTCCATTTCCCCCCATCCAGGGCTATATTTGTATATTTTAATTTTTCTTTAAAATGCCTACTTGGTAGGTGAGTGGTGGTACTAGGTGTTTACATTTATCTGATTTCTAGTGCAGCTGAACATAATTTTATTCTTCAATTGGAAATGCAATATACTATAGTGATTAAAAGCTACAGCTCAGGAATAAGGGAGAACTGGGCTAAAGTACCAACGCTTTATGATCCAGGCAAGTGAATTAACCTTTCTGAGGCTCAGTTTACTCATATGTCAAATGTAGGTAATTATAATATATTCTTCATAGGATTGTTGTAAGGACCAAATAAGAAAATTCTTGTAAAGTTCTTAGCACAATATTTGGCATATCATAAGGATTAAATAGACATTGGCTCTTGTTATTTCATGTATCACTTCTTTTTCGCATCACCTTTTCATTTATTTTTTATATTTTCATTTTACTGACTTTTAGGAGTTGTTTATATATTTAGGTTATTAAACTTTGTCATATATGTTGCAATTTTCTTTTCCTGGTTTGTAATTTCCTTTTATTTTTGTTTATAATTCTTTCACATAGAAACATTTTAAAATAATATAACCATAACTATTGCATTTCCTTTATGGATTCTGCCTTTAATGCTATGCTTAGAATTGCCTTTCCCATTCCAAGATGTGTATGTATATAGATAGACAGATATAGATATAGATATAGATATAGATCTCCTTATATTTCCTTATATTTATTTGACAGTTTAATTTTTAACATATTATATATATATATATATATATTTTTTTTTTTTGGTGAGGAAGATTGGCCCTGAGCTAAAACACCTGTTGCCATTCTTCCTCTTTTTTTTGATTGAGGAACATTGGCTCTGAGATAACATCTGTGCCAATCTTCCTCTATTTTATGTGGGATACCACCACAGCGTGGTCCAACAAGTGGTGCTAGGTCCATGCCTGATATCCAAACCTGCGAACCCCAGGCTGCTGAAGCAGAATGTGCTAACTTAACCACTATGTCACCAGGCTGACCCCTAACATATACATTTTTAATTCATCTAGAATTTATAAATTAGAGAGGTTCACTGTATGTATTTTTTCAATGGCCAGCTAGTTTTTTTCCCATAACTATTTATTGAATAATTGATCCTCATCCTACTGATCTGAAATGTCAATTTTATTATATATGAATTTATAATAGAGATGTGGGTCTTTTCTATTCTGTTCAATTTCTCTATCTGTCTGCTCCTTGCCATATCCATACTACTTTAATTTATTGTATCTCTTGTAAAGTAACTGCACCCTTAGTACTATTCTTTCTAATATTTACCTGGCTAATATGAACTGTTTGTTTTTCCAAATGCATTTCAAAATCACATGTTAAATTCCAAAAGAAATCTCATTGGGATTTTTATTTCAATTATGTTAAATGTATAAACGAATCTAGGGAGAATTTTCATCTTCACTAAATTGAGTCTTCCTATCCAGGGACACAGTGTTGCTTTTCCTTTGTTCAATTCTGCTTGTCTCTTCATCTGAATCTAAATGAAATGTAAAACTCCCCACACCAATTGTGAAACCCTTCCAGACCCATTTCAAGTTGCATTTTCTTAATTAAGACTTCACCAATGTCTCTGATTAAATGAGCTAGTGAAGTTCATGACATACTGAAGTCATTTAGAATTTATAGACAGTGCATTGTTTATTTAGTAGATGTCCCATAAATTTTAGTTTAGTCTGAACTACAATATATCCTGTGCTAAACAATTTGCCCTAAATAAAATGCTCTCTTTTGGAAACTTGTACAAAGGGTATCTTGTATATATTCAAGAGCAAAATAGAATCCAGATAGTGTGCATTCAAGTTGTGGTGCTGCTGCTGGCTATCTATGTGATCTTGACAAGTTATTTAATCTGTGACTTTCATATACTTATCTATAGAAAATAAGAGGAAGGATTTAAAAAATACTGACCTCACTGGGTTCTTTAAACTGTGATATCCTGTACAAGCATATGCTCTTATCTTTATTTTCCTTCATTTCTTATGAGCAACTCTGTGTGCTTGTGTGTGTATTCCGGTAACTTTATTTGTAAAAACGGGTAGTGACGTAGATTAGGCTCATATGCCATAGTTTGCTGATCCCTGGTTTAAAGAAGAATTTTAAAGCAAAGGTCTGCATAACCACCACCCAGGTCAAGAACATAGACAACACCCCAGAAGTCTTTGTCTGCCCCTCCTAAACAGGATAGCTTATTTTTGAACATTAGATAAATGGAACCATACTTAATGCATTCCTTTTTTTCCCTTCTCCTTCTCCACCTCGTTTTTCTTGGTTTGCTTCTTGTATGTTTGTGAGATTCATCTACAAGTGACCATAGTTTGTCATTTTATTACTGTACAGTGTTCCATCGTATAAATACACATTTTTCTTTTATCCATTTCACTACTGATTGAAAATTGGGCTGTTTTCAGTCGGGAGATATTATGTAACAATGTTGCTATGAATGTCATGTGTCCTCTCATATACAAGTGTGTACACATAGGAGAGGAATAGTGGGGTGGTGGGCTATGTATAGCTTTGGCCTCACAAACTCATTTCCTAACTGGTTGTATTCATTTACACTTTCAACTTCAGTGAATGAGTGTTCCTGTCCATCCACAGTGTATGCGAGTTTCATTGCTCACATTCTTATCAACACGTGTATTGTCAGACTTATTTTGCATATCTGGTGAGTGTGTAATGCTGTCTCATTGTGGTATTAATCAACAACTCTTAATCTTTAAACATATTGAAAATTTGTAAAGGACAGTGGCTCTATTGTTATTTTTTTTAATAGAACTTATAATAGTAAATTCTGGTAGATTTAGTTTAGGTAATACAAATATTATAAAGCAATTAAAATATTTTATTTTAAGATAAACTAAATATTCAAGCACGTAAATATGGATAGTATAGCAGAATAAAAGCATTTTCTAAATAAAACATTTGTTACAATATATACAAATTTCAGAATTTTACTCTTTAGATTCAGAAAGTGATTTTCAAAGTAAATATTTGTTTTGCTTTTGGGACAAATGAGTTTTCATTGTAGCAAAAGTCATAGGCCTTGTGGGGCAGTTAAGATGGTCAAATCAGTTTAGAATGAAATGTTGGTCATTAATTTTTCTCCCAATCTATAATATTTCTGGTTATCTAATAATCCTCCTAAAATTTCAAGGAGTGAAATGACTATGTAGTAACTAGCATACTATTATTCAAACATTTGGGATATATTTTATTTTATTATTTATAAATGGAATCTAACCACTTCACAGATATAGGGGACCAGAATTTGCCACCCCAAAATGTATCTGTTTGGCTTGATTATTTTTAAGAACAAAAGACTCAGGAAGAAACTTTGATCTTCCTCCTAACTGCCTAAAAGAATTTAAGATAGGAGACCTGTTTCAGGAAGGAGCTATCCACATAGATAACTCCAGTATAATATGAACTAGGTGGGGTAGACAAGGAAGAACCTAGGAAGGCCCATTTGATCAGAGTTCTCTCCATGTCCCATTGTCTCTACAAGCCAAGGAAAACATTTGTTTGCCAAACATTTGCTTTTCCATCTCCATGTGAATTACCTTTGTTGCCTTTGAAGTCCCAAACCTCTACCCACAACGTGCTCTTTTGTCTTTAGCTGAAGGTGATATTTAAGGTGGTGGCTTCAGTCATTTTGGCGAGTTACTCAGTTTTCCTGGGTTTCTCCTATGTATACCTGCTATTAAATTTTGTTTGATTTGCTCCTGTTAATCTGCCTCAAGTCAATTTAATTCTTAGACCAGCCAGAAGAATCTAGAAGGGTAGAGGAACATTTTTTCCTTCTCTGCATGGACTATATGAAAAGAATTTAAAATAAAATTTTAAAATAGAAATAAAGTATAACTTTACCTTTGTAACACAATTATCATTTTCTCATATTTTCTTCTTAGTTTGCTCCTGTACTACTCATCTTCAAGGTTATGGTACCTTAACCTCGTTGAAACCTTTCAGGTATTTGAATGAGTTATAATTGTGGTCAAAAATAGGTGATATTTAAGTATTTCACACAATATATAAACACCAGGTATTACCAGTATATATCATAAGAGTGTTTCTATATTGATACTGTAACTATAACCATACATTTTCATGGCTGAACTTGTTGAATCAGTGTATCTTTTTCTCAATTTCTCTATTGAAGATGAACACTGAAGTTATTTCTAATGTGTTTTCACAGAGCTTTTCTTTCCTCTAGCAGAAAAGTTGAATTTGTATTGATACTGCTTAACTCATGGCCTGGCCTTGTTAAAATAAAGTAACGGACAAGGGCTTAATGAAGGTCTATAACATAATGCATACAAATTACTCATTTTTATTGTTATTAAAGCCAAAAGTAAATAAGACAACACATATAAAATTTTATTTGTTCATTCTCTCTTCAATGTGAGTGTCTGAAGCCTTCAAATATTATTGATTTACTATGTAATCTTAGAGTGACTTTGGGAAGAATTTCAGTCAAAAGGAGGAGTTGGTGATGGACTTTTTGTCTGGCACCAGTACAATAATTCCCCCAAATCTCTTACCTTATTTTGATTGTGTAGATCTAGCTTGTGCCGCTTGTATGCTAAATCTATATCAGTATGACCATGGGCAAACTGTACTGGAGCTTTTAAAGGTTGAACCAATTTACCAGGGTTTGTCATAAAGCTCTGTGCTTTAAGATTATCCTGCAGAGCAAGTTACAGAAAATTGGACTTTTGAGCTTCGTTCTCTGCCTTCTTTATTGTACTGCTCTTGCATTCAATGAAGGAATAGGGAGTATGAACACAGGTGGAGGAGGTGCAGGTGCAGCTATAAATAAGGAAACAAGCAGAAGGGAACGAATTCTACATGGTGAATAAAAAACGAGGAAAATGAAAAGAAAGCTAAAAAGAGACTCAATAGGAAGTCAATAAGAGAAAAAGTAAAATAAAATAACAGGAAAAGGAAAACATAAAGTAAAGAAATGAACCAAATATTTTAACATCATTATTTAGGTAGCTCATTATTACCAAATGATATTTGAAGTAATTTTTCTTAATGCATTTTCAGAACAGAATTCCATTTGCTGTGTGATGATTAGTGATGACTGATCTCATGTAAGTTGTTTCTTAGAAGCAATGTAGTTTTGGGCTTTGAAAGACTACTGTGAACTCTTTTCTGCCTACTCATTCATTTTCTTCATGAAGCTACATTTTAATTAGTGTGTTTTTCACTAATGACTTTATAATGTCTACATTTGCTCACTAAAATCAAAAGGGCTTTTCTTTTAAGTATTTTTTTACTTCAAAACAAATATTTTTATGAATTTCAGAATTTTTCTTTTTTCCTTAAAAAATAAGCTGTACTATATCAAGCTGTTTGATATTTTATACTTAGGGAACCAGTTCGTTATTAACAAAAATACTTTGCTACTTTTACATTTGATTTTAAGCCTCTCTTTAATTAGCTAGGCTTGCTTTCATCATTTGCATATAGTAAGCCCACTGACGTTACACTGGAACAAAAATAAAGCAACTCATAATAGCAAGATATGTGGTTCAGGAAAAAAAATAGGATGATTTTTTTCCATCAATGGCTGCTACTAAGATTGAGCAATTAAAGGATGACGTTATTGCTCATTACTACATCTGTTGTAGCCCTCTGAGTTACTGCACTCTCACCTCTGAGTGGGAAGAGGCATCCCTTTGTGAGGCCCTATTTTATTTTTATTTGGTTTTGCTTGTTTTTCCTTTGCTAAAAAGCATCCAAAGATTCATCCAGGCTAGTTTGCCTGTGTGAGTTTACCTTTTAATCTTTAATGCCAGGGGACTCCTGTTTCCTTTTGTCTCGCTACCTCCTCTCCATTAACCTCATTTCTCACCCAATGACACATAAATCTTTTGATCTGGGGTCATGGTATGTCCTGATTATTCAATAATTGCATCATTTTTCTCTTTTTCTCTTTCTTATATTTCCACAGTTATTTTTAGTTAATTTATTTAGCCCTTAGGTGGCGCATTTAACACAGAGTGCATACTCTGTGAGGCTCTATTCTTAGCACTTACAAATATTAACTCTTAAGCCTTATTTTGAAGTACCTTGCTTGACTTTGCATCTCATTCTTATTCTGGTATTGACACTCTTAGGTTCCAGCAATAGCTTGAGTGATAGATCCCTGACTGTTTACCAAGGAAATTATCAGGCAGAAAAGGAAGAGGGGCATAATATGAGATAGAAGATAATGGGGTTGTTTTCTACTTTTTCAATGAATAATATCTACTTCCATTTTGCCTGTGTTGTAGGTAGGGCACTGAAGAGGACAATATTGATAATATTTATGGTTACCATTTACAGAGTGCTTCATGATTTAAGCATTTTATATGTATTATCTTTGATCTTGATGACAATGACCCAATGTAATTTAGCTGGTATCATCTCCAGTTACAAAAGAGACAACTGAGACTCAAAAAGTTTAAGTAACTGGAGCTGGGATTTTAATCCAGTGGGCCAGATTCCAAAGCCCATTCTCATTCCATTTATACTAGGTTGCATTTCATAGATATGACAACTGAGGTACAAAGCAAAAACAGCATTTGTTGGTGCCAACCCTAAACATACATTTTCTCAATTAACCCTCTTTACAACTTATGTGGTAGGCATTGGTGCTTGCCAAGATTACGTATTAGGGGACAGAGCCAGTTTTTGAAATTAGACTTGTCTGATTTCAACTCTTGGTAGCATTTTGACAGTAAAAGAGTGTCACAAAGGGTGACAGTGCATTAGATGAGTTCAAGTGATCTATGGAAAGTTTTTATTTTAAAAGTTATGTATTTATTTTAAAGTATGTTGGAAAGATATAGCTAGCATATTACACTTGATATTTTGCTTATATCATTTCTTAGGATAAGTATGAGGTTATAATAGTTAGTCTTGTTAAAGAAAAAGTATTAGTAATAATATAGTATAAAATATATGACATATATGAGAGTGTAATAAGATAGTGTAGAGATATGGCAGAAATTATGAAGATACTATTCACATGACTGAAGTCTGGGGAACACTGGAGAACGTTAGGCCACATTTACAGATGAGTAAATGGAAAAATGGTTGATGACTTGCCCAAGCTTGTAAAGATGACTTACAAAGAGTCTAAGGAAAAGTTTACACTTAGGTGGATCCTGAAATAAATGGACACAGAGGAAAAAGAGTGGCATAATAACAATGTCCAGAGATATTCTCAAATTATAGAAAATTGAGTCACTTCTGTCTAGGGCCTGAATTTGGATGTGGTGGTGGTGAGTGAACCTATATTACTGCCGTGACTGGCAACAGAGCAAGATTTTTTCCCTTCCAGTGGGAGGCAATGGCAGGTGTGAAAGCTATAATTTTTCCCATTCCCCCTTTTTTCCTTTCTCTTCCCTCTCCTCCTTTCCCCTCAGACTGACGTGTTCTTGATATTCTGATTTCATCTGTCTAAAAGTGTTGGCCAGAATCAGGATGGAGGATGAGGCACAAAGTGTCACTTGTCTTGGGGCTTTATATATTCTTTTTCTTCTTTCCCTTGGCCATCCCCAACAATGCCTTTTCAGATGATAATTTCTGTGCTGTGGAAGAAAGCTATTTCAATTTTACTGTGCTTATGCTGAGGCAAGAACAAAGTAACCTCACTTAAAGAATGACAGGTTACGTATCCAAGAAACGTTCAAAGCAAATGGGTTTGTGAAGAGATTTATTGCAATTAAAGAGCAAATGTCAATTCAGAATTAAAGCTGGAAACAGCTATGCAAGTTAAAGACGCCTCTGAGCACTTTCTTGGCAGATAACAAAATGTCTGGGTGATTTTTGGCAAGAAAGGAAAGTTAATCTTTATGTAAGTATGAACCATTCCCAACAAAGTTCTCAATTAGTTTTGTTCAAGAAAACTTTCCAGCAACATCAAGTATGGATTTGCAAATCTATTCTTTCTGCCTCAATGCATATGAAAAAACAACCTGGAAAATACCACTTCTGCAAGGGCATTTTCTCATATGAAAAAAATAGCAGCATGTATCAGGGCTAGTCAACCCCTGGCCAAATTTTGAAGCAGTAAAGTTTATGTTGAGATGGTGACTTCCCACCAGCAATGCAGGAGCCTCATTCAGCAGAACCTTTCTCAGTCTGAGAAAACAAAAACTGACAAGTTCAGTCACATTAAGGTGTAAATCACTTAATGTGTTAATTCTCCTTGGGGAATTTGCATTTTCATAGAAAATCTACTAAAAAGAACAGTGCTTAACACAAAAGATTGACTTTATGATCATGTGATCTCAGGCACTGTAGAGGAAAGTGTGTGTGTGTGTGTTTATTGGAGTGATGGTAGAGGCGATAAATGGTATTTTTGAGTGAGAAAACCCTGCAGTTTCCTCACATGTTAAAAAGGAAACCACAGGTCCAAAATGGAGTTACTTATTCTGGCCATATTACCAAACAAGAGCTGAATACTTGACCTAATTGCAGTTATAACCCCCAGAAATCTAGTCTTAACTACTCAGTATGAAATTTTCTGGTTAACACCAATGAGGTAATCTGTCACATGGGCCCTTTCCACTTCTCAAAGGAAAATGATCTAATCTAAAATCATCGTTTTTTTCCATTCATAACTTCCTTGTCCTGCCTTTAAGAGCCTTCCCCTTGCTGTAGTCCTTTGGAGCTCCTCTCTACTTGCTAAATGGGATGCTGCTCAATTCATGAAAAGTTCAATAAATCCGATCAGATCTTCTAATTTACTCAGTTGAATTTTATTTTTTTAATACACATACATCTGGTCCTGGCAATTGTTACTATAGCAGTGGTTCGCTCTCCACTGGTTATTGAGTATAAACACACTGTTGAATGATTGTGGTTAATTTGCAGAATGCTCACACTATTCAAGAACCACTTCAGAAATATGCCAGACAGAAAAAAATGCCCCAGGCTTCACAGAATGATAATAACAGTTAATGTTTATTGAGGCCTTATTGTGCCAGGAATTGTTCTAATAAAGTTAAATCTATTAACTCATTTAATCTTCACAGCAGTCATACAAGTAGGAACTATTATTTCATATATGAAAATTGAGGCCTTGAGAGGCTAAGTAATTAGTCCAAGACCACACAGCAATTGGTAGAACTACTAATTGTTGCTGTTTATACTCTTAGAAGCATACAGTACCTTAGTAGTCATTTATGTGGAAGGGAACTGATGTACTCCATATAGGTCAAATGACTTGCTTATAATATTGTTTAAATTGGGGGAAAAGCTAGAATTAGAACGCAGGTCTCCTGATTTTTCAGTGCTTTCCACATTCTCTGTTGCCTGTGGATCTTATATCTTTTTTTCTTTGTTTCTCTTGTTTTATAATGTGAAGTTGGGGCTTGTAGAGGTACAAAATAGTGAGTAATTTGGTACAACTGCTACAAGTACAAGAAACTCTGATACCGACCAGAAATTAATAAGAAGTGGTATAAGAAGAGTGTAATTTGTGCTGGAGGGTTTTAAAGGCTAGAGAATTTTGTAACAAAGAGCATACATCACATATGACAGGAATATCTCTTTTACTACCGTCACAAGATGCTTAGTTGGCAAAGAAAGTCAATGGTCAGCAGGTCAGTGGTCGCAAGGTGAGCACAGCATGTCAGTAATTAATCCTTAGTTTCTAGGAAGAGATGTTTATCCTTAAAGAAATGTTGATATGGGAGAAAGCTATACCCCTATCTTTAAGGGCATCTTTCTTGTCTTTGGGACATACTAAATGTTTAAAGCAGATGTACAATGCATGCTCAACAGGCCCCATCTGGCCCTTTTGGAAAAATAAGATCAGGCCAAATTAGTTTTATACCAAATGGCTTTTTCATATACTCCAATATATCCTATTGCTTTTCATTTATTTATCAATAACCAGGTCTCACTTCACTTTAGGAATCTTAAGTGAAAAGCAGTGTATAGGATGCAACAGAACTCATAGAGAGGTAGAAAGTGGAGAGACCAGTTCTGAAGCTATCAGAGTAGCAGAAGCATGAGGTAATTAGGGATAGTGGGAATAGAAGAGAGGTGATAAGGTTGACAGATGCAGCAGAGGTAAAAAACCATCATTACTTGGCACGTGTCTTCCTGTGGGGTGATGGAGAAGTTGGAACCAAAAAGGACTTCCAGATTTTAAATCTGACTGACTATTAACATAAATAGGAAAATCAGGAAGAAAAGGCTCTTTGGAAGAGGAGAGGATGAGCCCAGTCAACAGTGCAAGCAGGACATCTTGTGGGAAATGTGCATATAGAGACACAAAGCTAGTACCAGAAGAAAAGGTAGAGTTAGCCATAGAGATTTGGAAGACACATTCATGGGAGTGGATGGGATTTCCAAGGCGAGAGTAGGGGCTGGACTGCACTTAGCTTGGGGGAGAGGGAAAGTGTGAGAGCAAGAACAAGAGCAAATGTAATTGAACCTTGGCAAACATAATAAAGCACTATTTTTTTTAAATTTTTTTATTAATGTTATGATAGATTACAACCTTGTGAGATTTCAGTTGTACATTTTTGTTAATCATGTTGTGGGTACACCACTTCCCCCTCTGTGCCCTCCCCCCACCCCCCCTTTTCCCTGGTAACCACCGATCAGATCTCCTTATCAATATACTAACTTCCACCTATGAGTGGAGTCATATAGAGTTCTATGCTTTACACTTTGCACATTTATCACATGCATGATCTCATCCACTCACAGAACTCCCCTCTGACACAGTATTACCTGAATTTTACAGGTGCAGCTAATAAGGGACTCTGTGACTCCCAAGCCTCAATTTAGTCATTTCGCTACTCAGCAGTACCAACTAGCTGCTTTTTATATCCCAGCAACCTTTATAAAACCTTCTCTTTAAATCTGACTACCTTAAAACTGACTAAATGTGCAGTTGAGCACAGGAAGTCTTCAGTATGGCCCTTTCACTGAGGACACTAACCCAACACAGAACACCTAGGTGTTATTCCAGCCTAGGCATATATACAGTCATTTATGTCTTTCAAGAATTATTTATCGAGAACAAATTGAGGGTCAAAGCTTGAATTCAAACAAAGGAGATATTGACTTTTTAAATTTTTGACTTCTGGGTTTTAATGTAATGAAGAATTATTATCTTAGATTTAAGCATTTGGAGTTGAGGTAGTGACACTTTCTCTACCCAATCAAGAGAAGAGGGCCCTGTGCTTTTGGTAGCTGTGCAAAGGAGCAGTCACTTCGCATTTTACATAGTAGAATCAGAGCCCACCTTTGGCAATGATGTAAAATGTAAGTGGCTAGACAGCACTCCCCTCAACACTATTTTTTGGCAGACTTCTTGTTATCCTTTGTTCTTAGTCCTTGTCTGTCCAGTATCCCCTATTGCAGCCCTTGAAAGTGTTGCCTCACCTTTAACTCTGAGGGAAATAGAAGCATGTATTTCTTTGCTGTGTAAATTAGGAAGAAACAGGAAAAGATATTTCAGGGTTGTGTTCTATGGGATTTAAAGGATATTTTGTTCAGTTTTTAGTTAAGGTTGAGTTTTTGAAAGAAGACCAATTATCACTGGAGGATATGTTGTGTCTAATAGGAGAGAAGGAAAATTTAACTTGATAAGCAATTCCTAGCTGATGTGGAAGAAACAGACCAATAAAAAAGACAGAGGGAGCAAAAGAAATCGTTTTGAAAATGCCAGTACCCCAATTAAAATAAGAGCCATTAAGCAGTCAGGTATACAGTAAAAATGTCTATTTATTTGGTGATTGCATTGTTCACCCTTTTAGTTACATAAATTATCACTGATATGTGACCTCAGTACATATTGACTCTGTGGTTTGTGATAGATGTCTACATGACCAAATTTAGCCTCTTGGTAATTAATAACTCTTAGTTGGGCCTTGAATGCAAGGCCCCCAAATCTCCTTCTCAGAGAAATCAAAGGAAGCATATGCTAGTTGAATCCTGGAATTAAAGAATTCTGTGCTTGATACGTCTTAACATAATTTGTAAGATAATTAAAATATCTGAAATACCATGTGAAATGTGAAACAAGAAATGTGAAATATTTAATTGTTGTGTCAGCATACAATGGTCTCATGCCCATAATAGAAAAGTATTTATTTTGTATGTAAAGGGGTATATAAAATATGAATTGTGAATATAAATAGCAATATTTTGATAAAATTAAGGGTTAATAAAAGGAATAATTTTTCAATTTTTGCAATACATCTATTTTGATTTTGAATCCCTTTGTAACTGTATCATCTTACCAGTAATTTATAAAAAGTATGAATTATTTTAATTTTTTTCTACAATTATTCACAAACTGATAGTGAAATATTAAGGGCATTACTCTTGAATACTCAATATTCCATAGTGGATAGGATAAAATGGTTTATTTCAGCCAAAGAATAAATTATATAATTACTCACTTTCATCAGCTCATGAAATTTGACTTCATTTGTTGTGAGTAGAAGTAGGAGGATGGGACAAAAAGGAGAAATCTACTAATATTTTATGAGAGTAATGAACACTTAGTTTCTATATTTCTTTTTTTGTATTTTGTTTAAAAAGTGTGTCACCATGTAGGCATTCAATAAATGTTGGTTGAATGAACAAAAAATGGCAATAAATGGCAATCCTAAGTCAATTCTCAACATTTTCCCTGCCCAAGAACCTTGGAAGGATATTCCAAACTCTCATCAGCAACAGAGGGTTGAGAAGAAATTCTCAAGTAGAGAGTAAGGTATGTCCTAAGAGATGGAGGTCAGAATTTAGGTTGGGACCTGGAGTGGGGGATGGGCAATATGCAATTTGAGAAGCCTCCCAGGGTGATTATGATACATAGACCCACCTGGATAGAAAATCCCCAGCTTAGAAAATTCCTTATGACAAATTACAAGGAAGCTAATGTTTTCTGTGTTTTTAGAATTTCTGTATATATTTTTTTGATGACAAAAATCACTTTTTTCTTTTATTTTTTCCCAATTTTATTGAGAAATAATTGACATACATCACTTACAAGTTTGAGGCATACAGCATGATGGTTTGATTTACATATATTGTGAAATGATTACCACAATAGGTTCAACTAACATCCATCTTCTCCTATGGATACAATAAAAATAAAAGAATGAAGAAAAGGACATTTTTCCTTGTGATGAGAACTCTTAAGATTTACTCTCTTAACAACTTCTTGTATATCATGCAGCATTGTTAGCTATAGTCATCATGTTGTACATTGCATCCCTAGTACTTATTTATCATATAACTGGAAGTTTGTACCTTTTGACCATTTCCTTCCAATTCCCCCTTCTCCCACACTCTACCTTTGGTAACAGCAAGTCTGATCTCTTTTTCTATGAGTTTCGATTTTTTTTAAGATTCCACATATAAGTGAGATCATATAGTATTTTTCTTTCTTTGTCTGACTTGTTTTATTTAGCATAATGCCCTCAAGGTCCATCCATGTTGTCACAAATGGCAAGATTTCACTATTTCTATGGCTGAAAAATATTCCATGGTGTATATATATATATATATATATATATATATATATATATACATACCACAACTTCTTTACCCATTCATCCTTTGATGGGAACTTAGGTTGTTTCCAAATCTTTACTATTGTGAATAATGATGCAATGAACATAGGCATGCAGATATCTTTTCAAGTTAATAATTTTGTTTCCTTTGGATATATACCCAGAAGTGGGATTACTTGGTTACTTGGTCCTATGGTAGTAACTTTTTGAGGAACTTCCATACTCTTTTCCATAACGGGCATACCAATTTGCATTCCCACCAATAGTGCACAAATGTTCCTTTTCTCCACATCCTCGCCAACATTTGTTATCTCTTGTGTTTTTGATGATGGCCATTCTAAGAGATGTGAGGTGACATCTCATTGTGGCTTTAATTTATATTTCCCTAATGACTAGTGATGTTGAGCATCTTTTCATATACCTGTTGGCGTTTCATATATCTTCTTTGGAAAAATGTCTATTCAGATCCTTTGGCCTTTTTTTTTTTTGAGTGAGGAAGATTGATTGGCCTTGAGCTAACATCAGTTGCCAATCTTCCTTTTTGCTTGAGGAAGGTTGTCTCTGAGCTAACAGCTGCTCCAATCTTCCACTATTTTTTGTTTATCAGATGCTGCCACGGCATGGCTTAATGAGCAGTGTGTAGGTCTGCCCCTGGGGATCCGAATCCATGAACCCTGGGCTGCTGGAGGGGAGCATGCGAACTTGACCACTACACCTTCAGGCCAGCCCCTCTTTGCCCTTTTTTAAATTGGGTTTTTTGCTTTAGAGATGTATGAGTTCTTTGTATATTTTGGATATTAACCCCTTATCAGATATATGGTTTGTAAATATTTTTTCTCATTCTGCAGGTTTTCTTTTTGCTTTATTGATGATTTCTTTTGCTGTGCAGAAACTTTTTAGTTTGATGTATTACCACTTATTTATTTTTTATTTTGTTGCTTATGCTTTAGGTATCATATCCAAAAAATTATTACCAAGGCCTGTGTCAAGGAACTTTATTTCCTGTGTTTTCTTCTGGGAGTTTCACTGTTTCAGGTCTTACCTTTAAGTCTTTAATCCATTTTCAGTTAATTTTTGTGAATGGTATAAGATATGGGTCCAGTTTCATTATTTTGCATGTGACTATGCAATCATCCCAGCACCATTATTGACAAGAATGTCTTTTCTCCGTTGAACATTCTTGGATCTCTTGTCAAATATTAGTTGGCTGTATATGCTTTGGCTTATTTCTGGGCTCTCAATTCTGTTCCATTGGTCTATTTGTCTGTTTTTATGCCAGTACCATACTGTTTTGATGACTATAGCTTTATAATATAGCTTGAAATCAAGAAGTGTGATGCCTCCTGCTTTGTTTTTCTTCTCAGGATTCCTTTGACTAGCCAGGGTCTTTAGTGGTTCCGTATACATTTTAGGAGTGTTTTTTCTACTTCCGTAAAAAAAAAAAAAAGACATTGAAATCTTGAAAGGGATTGCTTTGAGTACTACTCATATTTTAACAATATTAACTCTTCCAATCCATGGACCCGGGATACCTTTCTATTTGTGTCTTATTCAATTTCTTTCATCAATGTCTTGTAGTTTTCAGAGTAGAGATCTTTCACCTCCATAGTTAAATTTATTCCTAAGTATTTTGTTTGTGATGCTGTTGTAAATGGGATTGATTTCTTTTTCAGAAAATTTGTTGTTAGTGTATAGAAATGCTACTGATTTTTCTGTGTTAATTTTCCATCCTACAACTTTACTGGAGTCATTGATTAGATCTGTTTTTTGGTTGAGTCTTTAGGAGAATCCATATTTTTTTTAACACAAGAAACTAGAAACCTATCATCGTAATGGGTTGAATTATTCCAGAATTGTAATTTTATATCCTTCCAACAGGGATGCCAGTAAAGGGTTGGCAACGCATGTAGTGAGTTTAGATATCCTAGAGATCTAATCCAATGATTTATCTAAAACCCTATTTGTTCTCAAATTTTTGGATAATTCATACAAAGCATGTGGAAGTTTTATTTTTTACTTCTGTGTGTGTGTGTGTGTGTGTGTATACATCTGAATTCTCTTTATATTCTTGGAAGTTTGCAAGTCAGCCTCAAGCCTGTGATCTAGGACTTAAACAGTATGTCAAGAATAAGAAAAAAACTAGGGGTAAGCGAACAGTTGGGAGGTAGGGAGCAACCAGAGGTCAAAGCCAGGAGGTACTTACTGAGTACTCAGAGCTGAAGTCTACCATAGAACCTGGGAGATAGGAAGTAAAATAGGTCCAGGGCCAGCTCAGCACAGCAACCCAGAAGACTGATCCTTATTTCTTTGTGAAAACTTAAGGGGCTGGCCAATCTAAGGGTGATGACAAAGTGGTCAGGAGACTGGGTATGAATGATAGTATCTAATTGATGAAAACTTATGAATTCGTACTGATTTTTGTGGATATAGTTTTAATTAATCAACAACAAAAAACTTTTTTCCTTGTTTTATTCATTGAATTTTAAATCCTAGGGCATTATCCAAGTAAGAATTAAAGATTGGTTCCTTTACTTTAACAGTATGGGTAGAAGAATGCACTGAAAAATCTGTATACCTTAAATCAATGGCAGTAGATTGCTGTCTGCCACACTTTTGAGGAAACGGCTGTGCACCACTTTGGGCTATTGCTGCTCCCTGGTGTGGCTTTATGCAATTTTTTTCTCCATTTCCCCCCAGGTTTTGTTGTGTTTTGTATAGATTTTCACAAATGACAGCACCTTAAGCAAACATGCATTTTGCACATATCCATAGAGGGCCTGTTTCTGTTGATCATTCTGATAAATTAGAAAGTTTTGAAACTTTCTTATTAATGAGATATTGACAGATGGATCAATTGACTGACCTTTAAATAAAAGGATGAAGGGTTAAGAAGTCAAACTGTCCAATTCTTGTGAGCGGTAGCCTCCTTGTTTGGGCGAAGAAATGACCAGTCACCTCCCTAATGAGTCAGGAAATGGCTGAGAGGTGCAAAGATGGCTTGGCATTGCATAACACTGTTTTTGAGCTGCTGGGGATAGCTACTTGGTTTAGGGCATCATGACCTATGAGTAGCTGTGGACTAAACTGCCTAATGTATGAACAAAACTGCTGAATGGTAGCTAATATTTTTGAGTGGTTGTATTATTTAATCTTTGCAATATAGGTTATTATTTTCATTTTACAGACTAAGAAAGTGAACCTTAGAGTGATTAAATAACTTGTTCCCGTTACAGAGATATCTCGTAACAAGGTGAGGTTTTTTCAACTCAAGTTCGTCTGACTCCAAATCCAGCATTGTTACCCATTATACTGTAGTTGTTTTGATGTACCACAAGTACAGTAAGGCCAAGGCCACCTTGATGTATTAAAGGTGAGTTAGGTGACTTTCCATGGCCCTCTGGTATCCACTGGTGCTTGGATGAGTCATAAGGAACAAAAAAAAGGTGGTGAAGAGTTTGACATTAAGAGCAAAAGTGATGTACCATCAATGAGATGCTTGTACCTCGCATTTACTGCATGCGAATCTATTTACTAATCTCCATCCTGAATAGCAATGAGTACCAGGAAACATTTGCATTCTTCAGTATGTGACTGTGTTGTGCTGATGAGTCAGTGTTGTTGATGTATTTCCAAAAACCTTCTGTGATAGACTTATAAAATTTTTTTCTATGCAGTCAGTATCCAATCAATCAGGGAGTCCAAGATGAATCATGAAACACATTTGTTGACAAATAAAACCTTGTGTTCAGTGCCAATCAATCCAACTGTGCCACCACTGTTCCAATTGCCAGCCATGAAATATTACTCTGAAACACAAAATTTATTGTTGGAAAGAGCCAGTATCAATCTAGTTATCCTGCTGCCTTTCAGCAGGTGCATCTTGCTATTCAGCAAGCGTATCCAACTGTATTGATTCCAAGCGTATATCCATCTTAGCCTTAAACTCATTTATGCTGCCTATTCTGACTATATTATGTACTATGCTGTTCCCAATTCCAATATCTTTCTTGGATATGGAACCTCTTCTGAGCTTAAATATAGCCTGCGCTTTTGCCTGCATGACACCCAGGCCTGTCCTTTTCATATTTTTTTTAAAAAAGAATAAACACAGATTCAGGTACTAGATCTTTGTGTCAATTTAAAGCGAGGGATTTTAGATAAAAGAAATAAAGCATCAGATGCTCACAAAGAAAGCTTTGAGTGAAAGAGCTGTTTAAATTCAGGGCTTTGATGACAAAAATAAGTTGAGGAAGAACTAATCACTTTCATATTTTCAACTTAACCAAATGAATATTTTTCAAAAATATCTATAAAAGTATATATATTTCCCTGTATATGAGAAGACTTATTGTGTTTTTTTCCTCCTTTGTAAAATATTAGTTCGATTAGTGGTCTTATCTGACATGGAGAGGAAGTGCTTAAGTGTTTTATGCTCTATCACTAAGAATATTTGGGTGCAATTTCAGGCTATAGGATGGTATCACATATGACATACATGGATTTAACTTCAGAAAATGGAACTGTAAAGGAGTTCACAGAACCAAAATAATGCTGCTCACAATTTCGTCTTTTTGTAGGGACTGCATGAAGCATCTTGCAGTGACTCTGGAGCATCATTTTGCGCTCCAGTGATTATTGTGTCAGGTAATTGAGAGCTTTTTTAAAAGTATTTTTGCTTCTGCTATGCAGTTAATTTCACTAATTTTTGCTGACACTTTGTTTACAAAACCAATCCAACATTAGACTAATGTGAAATGCTTGATGGGTTAGTTTTCTTGAGACTCACAAAACGACAGAGACACTAATTTCCATGATATCTGCCTCTCCTAGAGCTATAGTAGGTTGGTCAGAGAAAAGCATATTTGCCACATAGACTTAGCTATTGATGAGGAATATTATGTTATACTACAAAATTTGCTTTGAGTATTTTATATCTGGAGATTATGAAAACACCAGGCCTATATGAGAGTTGCAACTAAAGAGCCTCATTGGTATGGTACCTAGAAGCATGAGTTCAATAAATAATAGTGAAATTATTTGGTGAATTGAAATAGCTGATCTGGCACACAAAAAGGCATGATGAGTTATTTCTATTTGATTGTATTCACAAAACTTCCAAATCTAGGCCTGATTGTCCACCTGTGTTTCTTTCATTTATTTTCATTTTCTAACGAAATTTTGACATCACTTCAAATACAGACCACTCTAAAAGGAACCCATTATTGTTCTCCTAAGCAGCATATATTAAAACTGTGCTTGTCCTGTTGATTGCACAAATTTCTTGGTCTTCTAGGTTGGAAATCTTGGATTCATCATTTAACATCAGACTTTATTACCCATTTCAATTCTCTTAACTCACCTTTCATTTCTCAACATGTATTCTTTTCTATCCTAATTTGTCAGCTGAATCCCTAATCATTCTTCATGGCTCAGCTCAACCTTTACCTCTCCTGAGAGTCTTTTCTGATGTTTTCCACCACCATTCTCAGTTGGATGTCTCTTCTTTGTCCTGCCATAGTACCTTGAGCATACCAGGATTATAGTACTGTAGTTGCTCTACTATCCCTGCAGTGGGCCTAGTGTATAGTTGTTGCTCAGTTAATGCTTATTAAATGATGAAAAGTGTTAGCCTCTTCCCTTCAACTACATTATAAGATCAGGAAAAGCCTTATTCTCTTTAATATTTTCATAGCACTGGATACACAGTAGATGCTCACTAAATATTTGATTGTTTTTTTAAAGGCCATAATTGTAATGCTGCCCTTGCCTAGAATCGAGACTTCTGTATATGCAATAACATGTCTTAAAATATAATTAATGAAAATACTAATCTTAGTGGAAGAAGAGATGTTTGGTAGCCAGTGTTTCTCTTTATTTTGTCAAGAGTACAGATTCGGTAAGTGATAGCGGAAAATTGAAACGATTGTTGCAGGAATTTTGACTATTGTTAGACAAAAGTCATATCCCCTGCATTCTGTGGAGAACAGCCTTAATGTTGAATGACCGGATCTACGAGAATGGTTATGTTGAAATTTGTAACAGATAATGCATAAAATGCCAGAAAGGCATTTCAACTCTTTGCTTTTAGACATCTGGCACTGTGTACATCCACTGAATCACTATTAAGAATACTGTGGATGAAAATCTTCGCAGTTCATTATCAGCACTATTGCTTTTGGGCAACAGATCTGTACACATTTTCATCACTCAGTCAAAGCCAATCAGCATCTCAGACATTTTCAGTCCTGGAATAATTTTGCTTGGTGTTGTCCAATATAGGATGTTTCTACTTGACACTTTGTTTGAATTGTTTGTGAAGAAAGTGACTCTTTAGGCTATGTTTATTGAACTGACATTGGTGGTATCCAGTCTTCTAAGCAAGGAATCACTATAAAGGTAGTGTTAGGTTTATTAAGGTAGTTTGAAATGGCAGCCCAGAGGCTCAGTGTTGAATAAATAGCATAAAAACAGATCAATCCAATGATGTATGCTATATTCCTTTATGTGAAAAAGAATTATTCAGAATAAAGTGATGAAGAGAAGTTATATTCAATATCTTTCTATGGAAGTTGGTGAACTTCATAAACAATGGATCAGAATTGGCAATGAAATGGAATTTCTCTACCTGTTATACTGACAGGGAAATACTCCTTTTAACCAAAAGGCAGATGAAGGCAATGTGAGAATTAGCTTCTCCTGGCTCCCAGAGGCAGTAGAATCCTATAAATTATTTTTTTGGCATGGAATTAATGTGTTATATTTGTATATTTTCTGATAGGCAGAATACATCAATAAGCTATTCATGTTTCTGAGCCTCAATGCATAAGGGCAGGGTGGCTTTATAGCCACTTATTATAGCAATTACATAGTTATATTGGACATATTTTTCTCTAGTTTCTGATACAAACATTTACCTGGCCCCAGTTACATGATTTTTGCCTTTAAACACACACACAGGTCCATATATGTTTGCACTCACATGTACATTCACATCACATATGTTCAAAAGGGAGAAATATCTGGCAACTAACTTATGAAGATACTCTACCCTACACAGAGACTTCAGTGTCACATGTATACACAAACACAAATGTACTCTATGACAAGGCATAAAATGAATATACTTAGAACTTATTTTGCAATGGAAATGGTACATATATAGGCACCTTCAATTAATTATGAATAAATATTTAGGGCAATTGGTTCAACAAAGAATGATGCTACTTCCATACTTTCTTCCAAAGTATTGTCCAATAAAATATAGTTTAAAATACTTTCCAGGTAAATAAAACTTGACATGAGGACACCTTGTTTGGGTCTCTGGAAGCAAAAGCTTGAAGACCACCCCTGTTCTAAATTATAATAGCTTCAATATACACAATCATAACTATATGACAGGCCCTGTGCTAAGCACTTAATATGTGATATCTAATTCAGTTCTTACCACACTCTGGTATTAGAAATGGTTACCTCATTTAGCAGATGAATAAACTGAGTCAAAGTCCATGCTCTGAACTTTGCACTATACTGTTTCCTTTCTTGGAAAACCCATTAGAATAATTTCCATTTATGTGTTCTGATTTGTTTTCATCGTAAGTAACAGGTTTAAAATTATTGAAAGAAAGCCTTTGGCACTTTAATTTTTTTCTTACTTCACTTCGTTTTAACATTATCTCTAAAGCCTAAAGTTTCTAAAGTACATCTATTCTCATGTACTCTTATAATAGGCTGGTGCCACTGCCGCTGTGGATAAATGAGTTGACCTCGTTGATGTTCCTGCCTATCGCAGAGAATTGAAAGCCCAGCTGAGATCAATTACAAGCAATATTACTACCTTGGCAGGAGATGTCAAGACACATTCCTGGTCAGATGCTGGATATGTGTATGCTGAACGACAGTCAAAGAAACAGGACATTTCCAATCATCTTTAGAAATGGGAGAAAGTCATGAAGTTCTAAAAGCTTTGTTTCCATGAAACCTACGAACAGTGCAGATAAAGTATATTTTGTGTGCATATGCATATATATGTACGCGTGTGTGTATAATCTCCCTGAATTTCTGAATAATGCTATCCTCAAGCTCCAAGAGAATAGAAGAGATCCATGCATTCTGAGCCCAATATAGTATAATTCCATTTACCCAGAATCCAAAACACCAAAATAATGAAATAACCAGAATTTAGTTTACAAGTGTATAGAACAATTGTTGCTGTTCATAACAATAACCTTTTAGGTATTCAGATACATTCTAAAATAAAACAAACAGGCATTCCCATTTTAGTTTCAGAAAAGTATATTTCATGATATTAAAATTCTTATGTTTATATATTTACTATTCATTAATGGTATATAACAGTTAAACACAAGAGTTAATCATCTGGAATACTCTGTTACTCATTATTTTCTATCAACTCCATTTTTTGATTCCAAAAGGAATACATTTACTTGATTTATTTGAGATTGGTTTGTGTGATAAGCCTCCAGAAAAAAAGTGAATCTTTGGATTTGGTGAATTAGGATTCTCTAGTGAATGAACACAAATAACAAGGGTAATTTAGGCAAAATCAGTGTTTTCTTTTATGTGTATATAAATATATCATAGATTGCAAAGTCAAATTTCTCACCAAAAATAAGGCATCTGTACTTGAGACGTTAATGCCTGAGCCTGAATAGTAACCTTGAATCAGCATGGCAACCTATTGGGAGTTTCAGTTAAGCCTGGCTAATCTAAAAGTGTAAATGACTTGGGTCCTTATTCTCAATTAGGAAGTAGGAACATGTGACTCTTTCCGAAGAGGTTTTTGAGTTATTTCCTAATGGGATTTTCTTGTGGAGGAGTTATACTGCATGGTCATAGCCCAGCTTCAAGACACGTCAATTGTGTGATTATGATGTGGAGGAATGCATGGTGATCTCAAGCTCCTTGGGAAAGGATATAAGTAGGAGTGTGTACAAATTGTCCTTCCCTAGGCTCACATTGCATAAATGCAATTATGAAACAAAAATAATAACATGAAAATATTTCCTCTAGAGTCACCTTTTGGTTGCTGCTTCAGGGATATTGGTATTACCCTCATCATAGAAGATGCTCCTCACTTTCTTTCAAATTTTAATAGACATCATGCTCCTTGTCCAACCAAAGTCTTCTCTTCCATAGGGTAAATGGCCATAGTTCCTTTGACAATTCCTTGGTTTCTTTATTTTTAAGCATCCGTTTGGACTTCCTCTGGATTTTTTTCCATAAAACTGATGTTCAGAGTTGGACACAATCCTAATACGTAATTTGACCAAAGTATTGTACGCAGCATTACTTGATCTCTACGGTATATTTTTCCCCCAAAGAAGCTTAGGATATTTTATTAGTTATCTGTCCTCTATTGGTCTGTGGCTGGTTCAGAGAGGAAAACTTAAAGAGACTGTTTTAATTCCAATATTATAGTATCTTCTTCAGTCTCCCTAAAAGTTCACTCTGTCCCATCAGCTAACAAAAGATTGAGGAAAGATGATCCACAGGCTTGTCTCTTCCTTTAACATTCCATGATTTATAGCAACATCACAGACAATACTTCTGGGAGTTAAAAATTACTGAAAATATACCTGTTTTCAAACTGGGTCCTTATCTAGCTGAACTGAAAAATAGCTTAAATCTTCTTAAGCAAATAATTGCAAAAATAGAAGACAGAAAAAGGGACCGATGGTATGTAGATGTCTGGGCAATCAACTGTATTCCACCTTGGGGTGAAATAGGTAGCTCTCTGGTTCTCAAACCTGTGTACATATTAGAACCATCTGAGGAGCTGTTAAAAATAATGACTGTAATATTTTTTTAAATGTTAACAGTTTTATTGAGGTATAATTGATGTAAATAAATTGCACGTATTTAAAATATATAGTTTGACGGTCTTAACATATATTTATAATGGTGAAACCATCACCAAAATTAACATAATGAATATATCCACCTAGCCAAAAAAGCTCCCTAGTACCCCTTTGTAATCCTCACCCTTAAACCTTCACAGGCAACCATTGACCCACTTTCTGCCATTACAGAATATTTTGCATTTTCTAGAGTTTTAAATAAATGAAATAATGCAGTATTTATGCTTTTTATGTCTTCTTTCCCTAAGCATAATTATTTTGAGATTCCTCTATGTTGTAACCTACATTTACAGTTTGTTAATTTTTATTGCTGAGTAGTATTCCATTGTATGCATTTCAAAGTTTGTTTATCCACTCACTGCACATTTGTTTCCAGGTTTTGGATTACAAATAAAGCTATATGAATATTTGTGTACAAGTCTCTGTATGAACATATACTTTCATTACTCTTTGATAAAAACTTAGGAGTGAAATGGCTGAACCATATGGAAGGAATATGTTTAACTTTTTAAGATATGTAAAGCTTCTTGTTTCTGCACCATTTCCTGAAAAGACTGTCCTTTCTCCAATGAATTGACAAAGCATGTTTGTCAAAATTAAGTTGTCTGTATATGTGTGAGTTTATATCTGAACTCTATCCTGTTTTATGTCAATCAGATATTGTCTTAATTACAGTAGCCTTGTAAGACTTGAAATAAAATAGCATTAGTATTCCAATTTTGTTCTTCTTTTTCAAAGTTGTTTTGGCTATTATGGATTCCTTTAATTTCTATATGAATTTCAGAATCAGCTTGTCAATTTATACAAAAGGCTAACAGAGATTTTAATTGGGATTATGTGGAATCTATAGATTTATTTTGGGAGAATATCAACAATCTTATCATTAAGTATTGTTAGCAGTATTATTAACAATCTTAACAATTCTGAGTGTTTCAACCTATGAACATGATGTACCTCTCTGTTTATTTAGTTCTTTAACTTCTCTCAGGGATATATCGAAGCTTTTGCTATACTGGTCTTTCATGTCTATTGTTTTTCTTTGTTCTATCATATTGGTTTCCATGTTGATCTTAATATATTTCACTTTTATACCTACTTTGGGGTTAATTCACTCTTCTTTTTCTAGTTACCAAAGGTGGAAGCAGAGGTCCTTCAGTGGCGACTTTTCTTCTTTTGTAGTATAAGCATCTAGTGCTACAAATTTCCCCCAAGCACTGATTTAGTGGCATCCCGCAAATACTGGTATGTTGTATTTTCAATTTCACCTAATTCACGATCTCTTCTAATGTAACTGTTGAAATCAGTGTTTGCCCATGGATTATTTAGACGCATGGTGTTTAGTTTTGATGGAGTTCAGGACACATTACCTCAAAATACGGCGCCTTGGCATATTGAATATCTTAAGCTGAAGGAGTTTGAGAAAAACAGCAGAAGAAAGGTCACTTTGACTTCACCCCCACACCTCGCTCTTCTTCCCTGAAAGGAGGAGATAAATCTCCCAGGTGAAGGAAGGGAGACATTTTTGTCACAAGAGACAGGCAATTTGGGGCCAAAACAAGCTGTATAAACAAACCTTGTTGAGCTAAGCCTTATCTTCCTAGTTACTTATTCACCATTTATTAAGCCTAGCCCAAACCCCTTTGTTTTGTCATTCTTCACAAATTTATTGTTTCTTTGTCTAAAAGGTATAAAAACTTCCTACTCTGGTCACTTCTTCAGGTCTTCATTCTCTTGTGAAGGCTCCCATGTACATGTAAAAATTTAATAAGATATGTATACTTTTCTCCTATTAATCTGTCCTTGCGAGTTTAATTTTCAGACCAGTGAGGGACCCTAAGAGGGCTGAAGAAAACTTTCTCCTCCTCTACAGTTTGTAAATACTTCAGGATTTTACAGAAAATTTTTATGTTATTGATTTCTAATTTAATTCCATGTGATCAGAGAACATACTTAATATTACTTGAATCCTTTTAAATTCATTGAGACTTTTTATTACGGCCAAGAATATGATCTATCTTGGTCAACATTCCATGTGCATTTTAAGATAATGTATATTCTACTGTTGTTGTGTGGAGTGTATTGTAAATGTCAATAGGGTCAAATTGCTTGATAGTGTTGTTCATCTACTATATCCTTGCTGACTTTCTACTTGTTCTGTCAATTACCAGGAGATCAGTATTAGAATCTCTGGCTATAATTATGGATCTATTTCTCTTCCTGTTCTATCAGTTTTTGCTTCATGTATTTGGCACCTGTTATTATATATATAAATGTTTAGTAATGTTATGTCCTCATTATGTATTGATGACTTTAATATTATAAAATTACCTTCTTTATCTTTGGTAATATCCTTTGCTTTGAAATCTACTTTGGCTTATGTTAATTTAGCCACTTGAGCTTTCTTTTGGTTAACGTTGGCATGGTATATCTTTTTCCATATGTTATGGGTTGAATTGTGTCCTCCCAAAAAGATACGTTGAACTCCCAAAGCCCAGAACATCAGAGTGTGATCTTTGGAAATAGGGTCTTTACAGAGTTAAAATGAGGTCCTTATAGCGGGCCCTAGTCCGATATGATCAGTGTCCTTATAAAAAAGAGAAATTTGGACACAGAGACAGATATGTACAGAGAAAAGATGATGTGAAGACACAGACACAGGGAGAATGCCATGTGAGGATGGAAACAGAGATTGGTCTGATGTAGCTGTAAGCCAAGGAATGCCAAATGTTTCTAGCCACCACGAGAAGCTAGGAAGAGGCAAGGAAGAATTGTTCCCAGAATCTCAGAGGGAGCATTGCCATGCTAACACCTTGTTTAAAGACGTCTAGCCTTCAGAACTATAAGATAATAAATTTGGTGTTTTAAGCCACTCTAATTTTGGTACTTTTTTACAGACACTTCAGCAAACTAATGTGCATCCTGTTACTTTTAATGTATGTTGTGTATTTATATTTACAGTAGGTTCCAATTAGGCAGTATACAGTTAGGTTTTGCTTTATTTATCCAATATGAGAATCTCTGACTTTTAATTGAGGCATTTAGACTGTTGCATTTAAAGTAATTATTGATATGTGTGGGGTTAAATCTATCCTGTTGCCATTTGTGTTTTATTTGTATCATGTGTTCTTCGTTCCCATTTTCCTCTTTTTCTGATTTATTTTGGATTAATTGAATATTTTAATGATTCCATCATATTTCTTTTGTTGGCTCATTACATGTAACTCTTTGTTTTATTATTTTAGGATATATATTAGCCTTTTCTTTTTAAACATCCACACTACAATGTCAGCTCAACTAAGCATTGTGCAACTGAACACCAGAATAGAGGCGATTTTTAGAGGAACATCATTATCTGTGTTGATGAAATCATAACTTTGGCTTAAAATTTTTATTGTTTTGCACAGTAGTTAAGGTAAGGAATACTTATATTGTGTTGTGTTTATTTACTGCCTTTAGAAATAGGCAAAAAGTCTATTAACCAGTTGGTTTTGTTTCTATGATGTTAAACAGCCAGTGGGCCTAATCCTTTTTGTTGAGTATGTGTGTGGGTTGTGTGTGTGTGTTTTCCCCTGGTCATTTTGGTGTCTCATGGAGCAGGGGTACCCAGATGTTTATATTTCATGTAGAGTTGTCCAATTTTTATTTTTCCAAGTAATTATATTTTTAAAATGTCATTTACTATCACGAATTTCACAAAGAAAGGATCTTCGAGCACTAAAAACGTACAAAGAATATTACTTCAGAAAAAACATATTTCTTTAAATTGAATACACAGCTTTATGTTGATGCTCACTATATCACCCTTATTTTCTCATTTTTCTCTGTGTAAAATATACAAATTCAAACATAGTCATGTGACCCCTGAACCTGTCACTTAGAGGACAAATCGTATAATTGAGTTCAGTTTTCCATATTTTGAGATACGTGTTTATTCAGCTTGGTGGGATTACCTGGAGAGTCCTAAATAGGGATAGGTGCAGCATAGTGACATTGGGCATTTGGTGGATGGGGAAGGATTCCAAAAATAGAAAGGAATGAGGCAGAATATAAATTTGACTTGATTTTAATGTTAATTAGGATATGCTTTGCTGTCCATCTTCAAGTATGATTTAGAAATGTGAAAATTAATAAACAGAAACCTCATTTAAACTGGAGTCAGAAGGCCAGAAGGAGGAGCTCTCACCCCCTACAAAGATTGCAGCGTCCAACAGGAGGAAGAAAGACTTCCTTTTCCTGCCCAGCAACAGCTCAGCCAATGAGAGACTGTCACAACTTAGCCAATGAAAAGGCACGACACTCCTAGTCTTCTCCAATGGACCCTTTGTTTACAATAGCCCTCCAACTTCCTCCGGTCTATGAAAAGAGTTTCTCCTCCCCTTGTTGCTGGGGTCTTGCACCTGGCTGGCGGCCTTGCAGATGTGGAATTGCAATTCTTTGCTGATCCAGAATAAACCCATTTTTGCTGGAGACATAACTGAGTATTTGCTTAAGATCAGTAGAAACTGTGGTTAACATTCAAGTAATCCTAGACTTGGACTGCTTAACAGAATTAAATCAAGTGCCAAGTACTTTGTGTTTTAAATATCTGCACTAATTATTTAAGATTTCTCTGAGTTTGAAAGCTTAAAAATTGGTAAGCAAGCTAGCTTTTTGTTTTTCATTTTCACAGTTAGTTGCCATGGCTAGATTCAAAGCAATATTCTAAGATATTTGAGAAAGACACTCAGCATGTCTAGAATAAATTAAACTAGTAGTTCTTAGAATTCAGGTGGGAGTGAGGCACAAAATCAAAACCTTATATACATGATTTCCAGGCTCAAATGGAGATTTCAACTTTTGTTCTAAAATATGGGCAGCATTTAGCTTTTAGTAGTAGAAGTCATTATTTTATGGCCTTTCAAAAGAGCATTGCTTTTTAAGTCTTGCTCTGGCACTAAAAATATATAACAAAGCAGTTAATGAATGTCAGCGATAAAATGTTGCAAACTAGTAAAGCAGTAAAAATAAGTTCTGAGTTTTCAGCTGTCAAAAAATGCGTGTCTGAAGCAGAATTTTGACAATTATCTTGGCAGCAGTCTGTTACATACATCTATATAAATCATTAATCTCTCAAAATTCAAAAATGACATTTCCTTATAGCAGTTAGATAAATCACTAAAATAATTTTATGCACACATACCCACACACTCATTCACATATACACAAGGCTTGCTTTTAATCAGTTATTTTGACTTTGTCTTTGTATTTAATAGGTATTTTTGCAGTCTGGAAGAATTGATAGATAAATAGTATATTATTTTAAATTATGATGTTAGGAATGAGACTTAAATTAGCCTGAGTCTCTTCCATTGCTAAGGCTTAAAGACAAGCTCATAGAGACATTAGAAAATATAAAAGGGCCACAGAAATTTGTCAGAAAAATAAATGCATCTAAAGGAAAAGCTATCCAATGGAATTTGCAGGACGTGTTATTTAGGACAAGAATTGACAAGGGACAACAATTTGCATTGCACTTGAAATATTTCTTTTTGAGTAGGTCGCTGCTTGGTATAATGCTATTTCTATGCATGGGCTATTGAGCCACATTCTCGTATTGCCTGAGGCAAGAAGGAGTCATTTAGTGCATTGAAGTAGGAACATGCCTTTCCAATGAACTGAAAGATTTCTGCACTGTGTGAAAAGTTTAGTCTGCAAAGTTCACATTATTAATACTCAAAGTATTAATACAAAAATATAATATCATGCTAAGTATTTTGCACATATTATTTCCTTTAATACTAGCAATAACCTTTGGAAATACAGTTGATTCTCATTATTTCTAGTGGTTATGTTCTTTAATGTCACTGCAAACACCGAATTAGTGAATACTGAACTGTCATTCCTAGGCAAAATACAGGGTTAGACTCCTGGTCACAAAATTTCATCAATGGATCAATACATCGTCTTGTTTTATGTGTGTTTTTGTTTAAAGACAGCTTATTTAGTATACATGGTTGATTTATTAACATTAATCTCATGGCCAACAGCACTGCAAGTCATGTCTGAACGAAGCTTATCTAATACGGTATTTTCTCCCAAATTGGTACATATTACAGGTTTCTTGTGCTTAGGAACACTGGACATCACTTCAGCACTATACTTGGGGGCATTTTAAATAGAAAAATCACAAACAGCATACAGAAGTGAAAAATATGGCACTAAACAGACCACGAAAAGGACACGTTTACATGGTGTGAGTTGAAACAAAAAGGCAAATGGTCATCTTGATCAACCTCAGCTGGGAACATGCACATCAGGTGAGTCAAATTTTTCACCACTCTTCACATGTCCAAAAATGACCAGGAAAGTACCGTGAGTCTTGATTTTGGGGTTAAAAAACATGTTAGTGAATGGGTGAATTTGCAGATATGGAATCTGTGAATAATGAGAATCAATTGTAGATACAAATGATTTCCATGAGGAAGTAAAGGCTCAGAGAGAGTGCATAACTTGCCTGTGGTCAACAGCTAATGGGTGATAGATCTGAAATATCCAAGCTCAAGTTTAACTCCAAAGTCTACGCTCTTAAACACCTAATACCAATTATTCATATCACTCAAGCATTGATATAGCAGTAGCGTGTATAAAAGGGCTTCCAGAGATTGCTTCCTGAACTACGTGTGGGATATAGTTAGCATGCTTGCAAACCTTCTTCATAGATTCCATTATTCCAGGAACTGGAGCTCACGGAATTATAGGGAGAACATATTAGTGATTAGTAGAGCATAAAGTACAAGAGGATAACAACTAGTATGGCAGAAAAAGCTCGGCAAGGGTCAGCTAGAAGGATGAGTTCTTGGCCACATGTGTCTAGCAGTGGTTAGCAATCTTGAAGGCACATCGAAGACCACTGTTTAAAAATATTGGTATCCAATCTTCACTCCTGGAGAAGCTGATTCAGTTGATTTTGGATGAAATCCATGCACCTTTGCTTTTCCAAAGCTCCACAAGGCTGTCTGATGTACAACCCAGGGTTGATCTAGAGTTGTCTAGGTCTTTGGATGTCTACAAGTGCAATTTTGAGAGCTATACTTGCACCACTCAGTGGGCACCTTTGTCATATCCCAAGCCATGTTCTCTTTGATGTCTGTGATTCACTTCTGAGATCACTCCCATAAAGCTTCATATAGATTTATGCGATTTTTTCTGATGATTTGGGATACTCTGGAGGGGCTATTAGAGTTGTTCATAGTCACAAGAGCTATTTGAAACTTTTATTTTGGACCCACCAGTCCCAGAGTGTGCACCAAAACACCCCAGAGCAAAACAGCAAGCTCATAGTAGTGCTGCAAGATGTTTTAAATTTTCAAGAGAAACACAGCAAAACTCAACATCAGTCTGACGCTGTGTGAACTACCTGCTTGAAGTAGTTCACCATTTCAACAGTAGATCACTACATTCCTTGTTATGATGTCACATCTTTTACAAGCTGGGATTTCAGTGGTTGTTCTGATAAATAGCAAGTACCACGCAAAAATCAATGTGGAACAGGAAATGAAGGTGGCAGTGACCAATCCAATTCCAAGATCTGAGAAGTTGTGCTGTGCCCAACAGGCAAACACATCCTATTAGTAAGTAATTGTGGTTATTTCAGAATGAAATAAAAATATAAATTCTTTCAATTTATGTGTCTTGTTTTAAATGGCTACTAAGATTTTAGGATAAAAATACTCTTTACTAAAATATAATATGACTCTCTTTACATATATATCTTTAATATAAATACCTTTTACATATATATTATATCATATATATATTCTTAATAAGCAGAATTATGAGACATTTCTTTTTGCCTAAAGGAGTTATCAAGAAATTACTGAGATACTATGGGTAGCATGAAACCAGAAACTTTGGGAATCTCTTAGAAACTACTAAAGCTTCCTATTCTCATTTGGACCAATTAGTTTCTAAGGGAAACTTTATTCAATAAACACAAACTCTGTTATAAACTCCATCCTCATAAATGTGTCCTATTAGAGACAAAAGGAAACAGAAGAAATTGTGAATGTATTAGTATAACTCATCAACAGTATTGCAAATTCAACTAATTGAAAATGGGCTAGTGAATTAGTACCTTGATAAAGGAAGGGAAAGTCAGGGATAGGTCATTTACTTTGCCCATGTGTCACCACAGTATCCAGATTCCTCTTTGGAAGCTACTTACTCCCCCATGGTCATTTTACTTACCTGAACTGAGGAATCAGATATTTTATGATGAAATATTTCAAATATCATAAAAGTACAGAGAATAAAATACGCAAAATCCACAAATACTTGCTGTATTTGCTTCAGATCATTGAAATTTTCATAAACAATTCATTTTGGAAATTCAATAAACATTATTGGCTCCAGAAATTTTAAGCAGGCAAGCTTTAGACATTTTCCTATTAAAACATTGAAGGTTTTGGCTCTTCTCAACCTTTAGATCATTCTGAAAACAAGATGGTATCCAATGTTTTGTACTGAACTACAAACTTTCACCAGAAGCTTTAACTTTTATTTATTTATTTATTTATGAGCAAGGCATCTAGAACTACTAAGGCAGTTGTGTTATTATTTGATTAATTTTTTCTTAAATAGAAGTTCACATCATTTTTGTATCAGTTTGTGGAAGGCAACTTCCAAAAGAGCTTCCAATGATTCCTCCCTCCTGGTGTTCAGGCCCTTGTGTATCCCCCTCCCCTTGAGTGTGGGCTGGATCTTGTGACTTGCTTCTGATGAATAGAATATGACAAAAGAGATGTCACTTCTGAGAGTAGATTACAAAAAGACTCTAGTTTCCTTTTCTCTTGTTATCACTTTACTGCTCTCTCACTTTTGCTCTGATGAACCCAGGCACCATCTTTTGAGCTGCTCTATGAAGAGGCCAATATATGAAGAAACTCACGGAGTCCTTTGGCCAACTGCCAGGAAGAAACTTGGCCCCTTAGTCTAGCAACTCCAGAAGAACTGAATTCTGCTACCAACCACGTGATTAAACTTGGCAGCAGATTCCCCCAAACCACCCCGGTCCAGCCTCGAGATGCCTTCAACCCCTGCCCACACTGTTATTTGCAGCCTTGGGAGCGACCCTGAACCAAAGGACTCAGAGATGTCATGCCCAGATTCTTGACCCACAGAAACTGAGAGATACGAAATATTTGTTGTTTAAGCCACTAAGTTTTAGGACAAGTTTTTATACAGCAAGAGGTAACTAGTACAACCTTCTACCGTGACGTAGAGTAAGATATGAATTTTAGATTTTAATAAGATGAAGAAGTCAATTTAAACTGTTCGGCAGTGCCACAGGACTAAACATAGTGTTATCTATAAATACTACATACTCCTAAACCACCTCCAAGTTTCTTTTGAACGGTTGTCAGTGTTTGAATAATTTATTATCAAGCCATGATCTTGTATTATAAGAAGAATGCCTAATCTTTTCTCAAAGGGCAGTGCAATTTTAATTCATTGATGTGAGATTAAAAACTAAGGGCTTAACGAACATTTTCACATTTCAAATTGAATATATTAGTTTTGATACGTTATTATATTTGATAATTTCACAGGTCTTGTGCAAAGGATTACTAAAATTATACTATTTTCTTAACAAACTGTGTTTATGTCACCACCCAATGAAAGGAAAATCTTTCTTAGTTTATCTTAATCTAATATTATACATAGCTGTTAAAGACACCATTCTATGTGTTTTGATCCTTAGCAAAGGTGATGTTACTAATATGACATCAGTATATTTATATTCTGATTAGAAATAGGTTTACTGGGGCCGGCCCCATGGTCAAGTAGTTGGGTTCGCACGCCCTGCTGTAGGCGGCCCGGTGTATCATTGGTTCGCATCCTGGGCGCGGACATGGCACCGCTCATCAAGCCACGCTGAGGCAGCATCCCACATGCCACAACTAGAAGGACCCACAACTAAGAATATACAACTATGTACTGGGGGGCTTTAGGGAGAAAAAGGAAAAAAAAATCTTTTTTAAAAAAAAGAAAAGTTTACTTTTTATCATTTTCTTTTCATAAGCAATGTGGAGTACAAAATTCACTTATCCAGATAAAACCCAATACATAAACGGTTTTTAAAAGTTCATGATAAAGGGGAATGTATAAAAATCTTCAGCTACTGCTTAGCTATTGTTTTAGGGTATTCTGTTAATAAGTAGTAAAATGGATGGAATTGTGTTTCGCCACTTTTTTGTGCTCCCTCTTCACCTGTAGTGAAGGTAAAGATAAAAAGGGAAATGACCAGAAGTAGGGAAACCAGGAGAAAGAGTACTAAGGGTTGATAATTATTAATGTAAATAGCCCTATCATGAATAATCATGAATTTACTGAGTCTGTATTGAACTGCTTTTTCCACTTAGAGTACAACTACCAGTGATCATTCATATCAGAGTTTGCACTCCAATGCTTTTAAAATCATTTTCAATCTACCCAACCATTGTCGTTTCCCTGAATCAACCATGAATGCTGTTGAAGTCTATTTGAAACCATTTCTTAAAAGCCTAGCTATTTGCTGTTCTGTTATTTATAATTTGCCTTTGGCAACCATTACCTGCATATCATTAATATACTATGTCCTAAGAAGAAAAAAAATGACTATGCCTTACCCTATTTCTTTTTCTATGTGTTTCAACTCTTGTTTGTTCTGTAAGACACTGTAACATGAGGATCGGCAACTATGGGGCCTGGGACAGGAATTTTATACAGATTAATCAACGGAGCCGAAGTCTACAACTGCAACAGCATAGGTCTTCTTCAAGAAGAGCTGGCTCATTAATAAACCATCCAAATAGCTTGCACCTATAACTTTCCTGGTCAATTTTGAGCACATAAAAAACCCTGTGACAATACTACTTGGAGAATGACCCTTAGTAAATAAGTAATTCAGATCTTTGACATTGACATTGTATTGCAGAATTTTCTTAGCTTTTTCTGAATTTTTCTTAGTGTCTTATCATTTACCTTGCCTTTGGGAATTTATGTCAGTTAATTCTATATTCTTGTACTAGGCAAAAATTGAAAAGTTCTATGTGACTACAAATAATCAGTCATGTGACTTCAATATAGTGGTGCAGAGAAAGATGTGGAGGTGGATAGATGACGTGGAAATTATTCATCTAATACTTCAAGTTTCAGGGATCCTTAGTTCTGCTCCTTTCCCTCATCCCTCATCCACCTCAGTGGAGAGTGATAAAGGTAACCATAAGCATAAGCATAACCATAAAGATAGCCATACCAAATGAAATACCCAATTTCACCGTCTACTACAAAAAGGAATACTCACACAGACGTGGTGGTCATGTTCTTATTTCTTGTACCAGAAACTGGACTTTCCATCTATAATGCAGTATTTCTCAACTTTTTTTTTTCGTTATGTCCCTCCAAGGAGATATTTACACTTTTTTTCATAATTACCATCCCCCATGAAATTTTAATACCACAGATGTACTGTATATCTGTTTATGTGCTGTGGCCCTTTAGAGAGCCACGAACTATTGTGATATCAAATATTTTTTGTCACCCAAGAACCAATTTTTGCCCCCTTGAGGGAAAGAGCACCCCTGTTTAGAATGTATGATAAAGTGTCTTTCATATATTATTCAGTGTGATAGAACTTTGTACCTTGTAGTTACAGACCTCCTAATACAGGCTTAAGGTTTCTGTAGCAAATCTTGGTTCCCATGCTGTCCTTGTTAAATATCATTAACCTTCCTTACCAACTCAAAGCATCACCCAAACCATGACAAATATGCCAGAATCTAGTGTACATGTACTCATCATGAGTGCACATTAAACATTTTGGTTACTTAACATTGGTTATATTGGAGGCCGAAAATACTTTAAAGTAAATACACTCACTGGAAAATGTAGATAAACAGCTGGATGTTTTTAAAATCATAACTTATGTTATCATATAATCATGGCTATCATAAGGGCTTATTATATATGAGTATGAAGTATTGTTGTCTTTATGCCCACCCTTAACAATTCTCTTTTAGAAGACTACCAAGCAAAAGAGTCCTGTATGATAACCAATCAGAATATTTCATGTTTATTTTCCAGTACGGATAGGGGAGTGTTTTTCTTTCTTTCTGTTGAGCCAAAGTAGCTTAGAAGATTATAAAATAACATTCGTGTCCAATATCAGTTATGTTATTTCATATATAATACTTGACTAGAAAGCAATACTTGAAACCAAGTAGAATCCACGCTTGTAATGGTTTTCCAGAGTGCAATGCCTGAGTAAATAGTTGGCTAGGAATACATTAAAGAATGAAAGCCAGAAATTATCGTTTAGCTATAGAATTTTAATGAAATCTTATTTAAATGTATCTGGATCATTGTTTTACTTTGCTTGAATGTATATATGAAGGAGAAATGATGTGCAAGATACTCCATTTCTATTTAAGCTAGTAACTCTTAAAATATAGTATTATTCATAGCTGGATAGATGCACACGAACTTGTATTACCTGAGATATAGTATGTTTTTTGTTTGATTTATTTGTTTTTTAACTAATTCTGAGTTCTTGTGAGTGGAAATAAAGTTTAAAGTGAAGGTGCTCAACAGGTTGCGAAAGGTGTTTTAAAGGATTAATCTAAAATATTCTGATCTAGTAAAACAATATAGCAATAAAGTGTTGTTTTTAGGAATAACTGTTTTTATTAAGTTCTCTAGAGTTTTAAGATGAAACAAATTAAAATCACATTTTTTTCTCTTGGAGAATTTTTTAAGTCTGTCACAGCAGGAGAGTGATTTTTACTTTTCAAAAATCCTTAGAAAATAAATATATTTTTAGCATTAGATTAATTAATGGCAAAATAAAAAGATTTCATATAGAGATATGTTTGTCATTAGGTTAGCTAAAACTGAAATCATTACTAATTCTAAATTAGTCATTTTATTTTGCCATTTAGAAAAATAGTGAATTACTTTCTCAAGTATGTTTATAGCCTTGTACTTGTGCGGATGTATATACATATATACATATATATTATATGTATCTTTATTGAGGCATAATGTGGCATACAATACCTACACATATATGAAGTAGTCAATTTGATAAATTTGATGTATGTTTACACCCGTGAGACCATAACTACAATCCATATAGTGAACATATTTATCTCTCCCCAGAAAGTGTCCAGATGCCCCTTGGCAATCCCTTCCTGTCCCCCCCATCTCTCATGCCCAGGTAACCACTGAACTGCTTTCTGACACTATAGATTGGTTTTCATATTCTAGAATTTTCTATAAATGTAATCATATAGTATATATTCTTTTTGCCTCATTTCACTCAGCAAAATGATTTTGAGATTCATCCATGTTATACTGTGTATCAATAATTCATTACCTTTTATTGCTGAGTAGTATCTATTATAGATTTATACCATTTATCCCTTCACTTGTTGAAGGATATAAGGGTTGTTTCACGTTTTAGGTTATTACAAATAAAACTGAATGAATATTTATAAGTATTTGTATGGACATAGGCTTTTATTCTTCTTCTTAGTACTTAAGTACTTATTCTCGAGTACTTAGCTATGGAATGACTGGATCATGTGGTAGATAAGTCATTAACTCTTTAAGAAACTACCAAATTGTTTTTCAAAGTGGTTGTATCATTTTACATTCCCAGAAGCAGGGTTTGAGGGATCCAGTTCCTTCACTGCCTCACCAACACTTAGTATAGTCAGTTAGTCAGTCTTTTTAATATTGGTCATTCTAATATGTGTATACCTCATTTTGGTATTAATATATATTAATATATATTTGCCTGGTAATGAATTATCTTGAGTATCTTATTATGAGCTTATTTCCCATCCATAAATCTTTGCTAAAATGTCTGTTCAAATCTTTAGCTCATTTTACTATTGGGCTGTGTACTTATTTATCTAGCTAGCTAGCTAGCTATCTATCTACTTATTTAGTGAGGAAGATTGGCCCTGAGTTAACATCTGTTGCTAATCTTCCTCCTTTTGCTTGAGGAAAACTGCTGCTGATCTAACATCTCTGCCAATCTTCCTTTATTTTGTATGTAGGACACCACCACAGCATGGCTTGATAAGCAGTGTGTAGGTCCACGCCCGGGATCTGAACCTGCAAACCCTGGGCCGCCAAAGTGGAGCGTGCAAACTTAACCACTGTGCCACTGGGCCAGCCCATTTATTTTCTTATTTTTGGGTTTTGTGGGTTCTTTACATATTCTAAATTCGAGTCCTTTATCAGATGTAATTTGCAAATATTTTTTCTCAGTCTGTGGCCTGTCTTTTTATTCTCTTAACCGTGTCATTTGAACAGTAGACATTCTTAGTTCTGATGAAGTCCAATAATTTTTCTTCTCTCTTACGAATTATCCTTTTGGTACCATCTATAAGAAGTCTTTGCCTAACTGAAGGTCAAAAATATTTTCTCCTTTTTTTTCTTTTAGAAGTTTTATAGTTTAAGATTTTGCATTTTGTTCTATGATCCATTTTGAGTTAATTTTTGTATGTGGTGCAAGATATGAATTAAAGTTATTGGGGTTTTTTTGGTATATTGATACATGATTGTTCCAGCACCATTTAATGAAAAGACTAGTGTTTCTCTGCTGAATTCTCTTTGCACCTTTGTAAAAAATCAGTTTTCCATATATGTGTGCATCTATCTGGACTTTATTTGGTTCCATTGATCTACTTGTATATCTTTATGCTAAATGTACACTGTCTTTATTACCATAGCTTCATAATAGTTTTTGAAATTTGATAATATTTGTATTCTAACTTTCTTCTTTTTCAAAGATGCTTTGGCTATTATAGGTCCTTTGCATTTATAATCAGTTTGGCAATTTCTACGAAAAAGTCTGCTGAAATGTTTTTGAGGATTGCGTTGAATCTATAGATCGTTGTGGGGAGGATTGACATCTTAAAAATGTGTTTTCCCACCCATAAGGAAGGTATATCTTCCCATTTAATTAGTTCTTCTGTAATCTTTCTCAGTATGTTTTATGGTTTATAGTGTACATATCTTAAATTTTTTGTCAGATTAGTCCATAAGCACTTCATATTTTTGGATGCTATTGCAAGTGGTATTATTTATTTATTTATTTTTAAGATTTTATTTTTCCTTTTTCTCCCCAAAACCCCCTGGTACATAGTTGTGTAATTTTTAGTTGTGGGTCCTTCTAGTTGTGGCATGTGGGATGCCACCTCAGCGTGGCTTGATGAGTGGTGCCATGTCCACGCCCAAGATTCGAACTGGTGAAACCCCGGGCCACAGGGCCGGCGCCAACAAATGGTATTATTTTTAATATCAATTTCCAATTATTTGTTGCTAATATATAGATAGTTGATTTTTGTATACTGATCTTGTATACTTTAACATTGGTTAAACTCATTTACTAGTTGTTGTAGCTTTTCTGTAGATCTCATCTGATTGTCTATATAGACATTACACCAATTATTGAGAGAGGGATATTGAAATGTCTGACTATAATTGTGGATTTTTCTAATTCTCTTGCAAGTTCTATAAGTTTTAACTCATGTCTTTTGAAGCGCTTTTATTAGTTGTGTAAATGTTTAGAATTATGTCCTCTTGGATGATTTGACTCTTTTATCATTTGGCATCACATTCTTTATCTCTTATAATATTCTTTGTTTTCTGTTTTTAAATAGAAAACGACAAGCTGATTCTAAATTACTTGGAATTGCAAATGACCTAGAATAGCCAAAACAACTTCAAAAGAGAAGAACCAAGTTGGAAGGGTAATACTACCTGATTTCAAGAATTATTATAAAGCTAAAGTTATCAAATCTGCTTTATCTGTTGTTAATTAGCCACTCTAGGTTTCTTTTGATTAGTGTTAGCATGGTTCATCTATTCCCCCCCATTTACTTTTAACCTATTTGTATGTTTTTATTTAAAATCGGTTTCTTGTAGACATAGGCAGCATATAATTGGGTGCTCCCTTTTTGTCCAAACTGACACTTGCTGACTTTTATTTGGGGTGTTTAGACCGTTTTTATTTAGTGTGTTTGTTGCTATGGTTGGGTTTAAAACTCCCTTCTTGGTATTTGTTTTCTGCCTTCTTGCTAGTTCTTTGTTCACTTTTTCCATTTTTCTTATTCAGATTAAGTATTTTTTATGATTCTATTTTTCCCCTTATTTTGGCTTATTACATATAATTAGTTGTTTTGGCATTTTAACAGTTTCTATAGAGTTTATTCTATTTATATTTAACTTACCACAATTTAACTTTAAGTGATATTACACAACTTAAGGTATATTATGCTATTTTTGTCATACATTTGACTTTTACCTGGGTTATAAACCTCGTACTACATTACTGTGATTTTTGTTTAGAGAATGTATTATATTTGAATAGAGTTCAATAATTTTGAAAAAGTCTTATATAGTCACCTATGAGGTTACCATTTCCAGTGCTCTTCAGATTTTGTGTAGATCCATATTTTCCTGTGGTATCATTTTCCTTTTGCACAAAAGCATTCCTTCTACTATACTTGTAGTATAGATTTGCTGGTGATGAATTCGTTCACCTTTTTTATGCCTGAAAAAGTCATTATTTTACCTTTGCTTCTGAAAGATATTTTCTTTGGTCATAGCGTTCTATGCTAACTGTATTTTTGTTTTATTACTTTAATGATCTTGCTCCAATGTCTTTTTGTTTCTGTTGCTTCCAACAATAAATTTGCCATTGCCCTTTTCTGTTTTTTTCCCTCTAGGTGTAAGGTTTTTCTTGTTAGTGACAACTTTGAACATTTTCTATTTATCACAAGTTTTGAGCAGTATAATTATTATTTGCCTTGGTGTAGTTTTCTTCATTTTTTTGTGTGTTTGTTTCATTGAACTTAGATCTGTGGGTTTATAGTTGTTGTGGTCTAAATTATGTCCTCTAAGATCATATATTGAAGCCCCAGACACCAGCACCTCAGAATCTTTTTGGAGCTAAGGCCTTTAAAGAGATGATTAAGTTAAAATGAGGCTGTTTGAGTGGGTCTTAATCCAATCTGATTGGTGTCCTCATAAGTGGAAACTTGGAGATACAAAGAGATACCAGGGATGTGTGCTCACAGGAGAAAGACCATGTGAGGATAAAGTGAGAAGGCGGTCATTGCCAGACCAAGAAGAGAGGCCTCAGGAGAAACCAAGCCTGATCTTAGGCTTCTAGCATCCATGATTGTGAGAAAATAAATTTCTGTTGTTTAAACCACCCAGTCTGTGGTATTTTGTTATGGCAGCTTGCGATGGTTAATTCTATGTGCCTGCTAGACTGGCCATGGGGAGCCTAGATTAAACATTATTTCTGAGTGTATCTGTGAAGGTGCTTCTGGATGAGATTAACTTTTGAATTAGTGTACTCAGCAAAGTACATTGCCCTCCCCAGTGTGGATGGGCATCATCTAATCCACTGAAGGCCTAAATAGAACAAAAGATGGATGAAGGAGAAATTCACCCCTTTTGTCCTGCCTCACTGCGTGAGCTGGGACATCTTATCTGATCTTCTACTGCCCTTAGATTGGGATTTATACTGTCGGTTCCATTAATTCTCAGGCCTTCAGTGTCAGACTGAATTACACCACCAGTTTTCTGGATCTCCAGCTTGCAGACAGCAGATTGTGGGACTTCTCAGCCTCCATAATTGTGTGAACCTGTTCCTCATAATCAATCTCTCTCTCTCTCTCTCTCTCTCTGTATATATATATATCTTATTGGTCCTGTTTCTCTGGAGAACTTTGACCAGGGGCAGAATGTTATGCATTAAATGTTTGTGTCCCCCTAAAATTCACATGTTGAAATCTTAACTCCCAATGTGATGATATTAGTAGGTAGGACCTTTAGGAGGTTATCTGACTATGAGAGTAGAGCCCTCATGAATGGGATTAGTGCTTCTATAAAAGGGACCCCAGAGAGCTCTTCCGCCCTTCCACCATGTGAGGACACAGGAAGAAGACGGCCATCTGTGAATCAGGAAGTGGACCCCCACCAGACACCTAATCTGCTGCTGCCTTGATCTTGGTCTTCCAGCCTCTAGAACTGTGAGAAATAAATATTTGTTCTTTAAACCACCTGGTCTGTCATGTTTTTGTTATAGCAGTCCGAACAGGCTAAGAAACAGTCTTAGCAAACTAATCTAATAATTGTCATTTAAGTTGCAGAATTTTCAGCTATTATATTTTAAATATTTTTCCTGCCCCTCATTTCTCTCCTTTCTTTCAGGTACTCCAATCACACATATATGTCTGATTGATGTTGTCCCACAGCTCACAAATAATCTGTTTAATTTTTTTTAAATGCTCTTTTTGTGTTTCATCTTGGGTGGTTTCTATTGCTATGCCTGCAAAGTCACTAATCTTTCTTCTGCAGTATCTAATCTGTTTTCAATCCCATCAGTGTATTTTTCATCTCCTATATTGTAACTTTCATCCTTAGAAGCTCAATTTAGGTGTTTTTAAAATCTTCCTTGTCTCTATTTAACTTTTTGAACATATGGAATACAGATGTAACTGCTTTAATGTACTTTTAACCTAATTCCAACATCTGTGTCAGGCTGTGGTCAGATTATTTTTTTCCTCATTATGGGTTTATATTTTCCTGCTCTTTGCTTGCCTTGTAATTTTTGATGAGATGCCATACATTGTAAGACTTTATTGGGTTGTAGATTTTTGTGTTCCTGTAAATCTTCTAGAGCTTTGTTCTTGGTCACATTTAAGTTACTTGGAATCAGTTTGATTATCTTGGGTCTTGCTTTTAAGATTTGTTGAATGTGACCAGAATAATATTTAGGTTAAGTCTAATTATTTCCCAACAATGAGACAAGATCATTTTGGGCAGTTTACCCAATGCTCCATGAGTTTTGAGGTTTTCCAATTTGACTGATGGGAATAGTTAGTATTGTCAGCTCTCTGTGAGTGCCAGACATCATTACATCTATTTTTTTCTGATGATTCTTTCCCTGGACATAGGTAGTTTCCTCACACATATATACTAATCACCATATACACATCTACTGGATTTTTGAGGAGATCCCTATGAATATTTCCAGAGTTCTCCCTATGTACCAATCTCTCCTCTCTGGTCTGTCCTATGAGCTCTAGCCACCTTGTCTTCTTTGCCTTCAACAATGTATCCTCAAATCAGAGGGTCTCCTGGACTCTGTCTGGGTTCCCCTTCTTTGTAGCATGACCTGGAGAGTCTCTCAAGACAATAAGCTGAGACAATTATAGCTCTCATTTGTTTCATGTCTCTCAAGTATCATTGTCCTTTTTTGCTTGATGTCCACTTCCTTGAAAACTGTTGTTTCATATATTTTGTCTAACTTTTTGATTGTTTCAGATGAGTGGGTAAATCTGTTTTCTGTTACTCCATCTCGGGGAAGTATGAGTCTTGATTTATATTTAATTTCCTTCTTGGCTAGAAATAGAATGCTTGAGTCTGTTTAGAAAACAGGTTTTGAGGGAAAGGTAAAACAGCAATAAGATCATTTCAGCATATTAAATTTAATCTAATATAATATTGGTTTAAAATATTTTCTTCATTACAAGTCAAGAATATTTTCTTATACACATAATTATCTATATAAATTATGCATGAATCTTCACCTAATGAAATATATTGGAATGACAATATTTTAATTAAATAATTTAAAATGCTTTTCATTTTTCTACCTTTAGTAAATGCCTTATAAATTAAAGATAGTTCATTAAGAAGTACCATCTGACTTTTAGATATAGTTGAGATGTAAATCACAATACTAAGAAAGACTTCAAATCCAAAGTCTTAAAGATTTTATCACCTATGAATCTTCTCTATATCTTCAGTGATGTGATTATGACTGAATTACACGTGACTGAGGAACTTTGCTTGTCTTAGTTGTTGCACTGGTTGTTGCACTTATGATGGACCACTTAGCAAAAGGACTAGTACTTTTTCCTTTTTAACATTCTTTGGCCTATGGAAAAACTGACCAAGCTTTGTGAAAAGCCAATCATATCAAACCAATTTAATTTCTGTCCACAGAGATCCACATAGACAAGTGAGAATGAATGATTCCATTTGTTTAAATTCATTCAGCACAATATTTTTTGATGAAAACCTAGAAAGGTATGGTCATAAAATATTGCTGTTTAGGAAACAACTTACCCTTAAATAGGCCAAATAGGATAAAACAATGGGATAGCATCATTTTGGGGAATAAGAGATAGGATTTTGAATATATTAAGTGGCATCTCATGGGTCCCTTGTGTATGTAAACTCATGCCAAAGAGATCCAGGAAATGGATTTTCAAATTGCTATCTTATTTATCTTGTCTTTATTTTCTTCTCTAAATATATTTGTTGAGTGGTCCTATCTGTTGCCAGTACCTAGACAGAAAGTATGTAAATAGCTTTAGCCCCACCATTGAATAAACCTCAGGATCTTGTGGTCCAATCATAGGTGTTGGACCCCCGTGCTTTCCAACCTTCGTTTACCATCCCCATCCCCTGAATGTTTTAGCTGCCAACTAGTACCTGGGATATGGAGTCCATGAGGAGTGATGCTTAGTTATTTGTATAGTCCCTAAATGTCAGCACTTTTGTTCCACTCTTATTTTGACTCAGTTAATAAAGCTAGCTGTCTTCAGACTCGAACCTATAAAGTCTACCCAGTTACCTGAAATTCTAGTCCCCTGCTTGGTCTTGGGCCTTTTCTCCAGCCTGGAAGTGAGCCCAGTTAAACCACCCAACTCCTACTAACACTTCTGAAACTAGATCCTGTCCACAGGCCACAGGTATTTGTGTAAATTACAAATATCTCACAAAGCCTAGGCAGAACTGTCATTTTGGTATATCTGACCCCCAATGAACAGGGATGAAGAAGAGGAATGGTCCACAAAAACAAGAAGGAGAACTTTGTTTTGCCAAGCTAATTCAGATAATAATAACAACTATAATCTACTATTAATAATACTTACCAAAATACTACTTACCTAAAACCAATATTCCATTTAGGAACTTCTGTATCATAAATGTATGTTAATCAGCTTTATGATACACTTTAGCTATTCTGAATAAAATAATGTTCCACTTTTGAAGATTTTGAGACTTTTGAGTACTTACTATGTGCCAGGCATATTACTATTTTACATGACGACACATTCAGTCTTCACAATAATTATTTGTGTTAAATACAATTATGCTGATGAAACAAAGGCACAGAAAAGGATCACACACAGCTAGTAAACAGAAGAGCCAAGATTGCAATTCAGGCACCTAGCTCTGAGAATACAGAGAGGTAAAGTGACTAGCTCAAGATTATACCCCTAAATGGAGGCAGAGTTGGGCTTCAAATCCAGATCTGTGCATAATTCATGTACACTAATTTTGTGGTCTTTTCATTTTGTATGATTGAGTATAGGCAATATAATAATACTTTATTCTGAATAGTATAGTGTATCATAAAGCTGATTAACATACTTCTATGTCATATCCATTCCACAAGAGAATGATGTTTTTAGGTAAGGAGGTATAATTAACACTGGAAAATAGTGTTATAACCCAGGGAATGCAGATTTAATATTTGATCTTGTGTTGTCTTGAAAATTTATACCAGTAATATGTGTTTATGGGTTGACATTGATGACACCCTTTTGAGATATTAGGAGACAATTCAGTGAAAAGTATTCTACTTAAAATGTGACTACTACTGTTGAAGTAAGTTTTGATTCTACATTTTAAAATGTGTATAATTTTTTAAATGTTAAATTCACTAAAACTTCTTTGAATGATCTCATCTTATCCTTGGTATTTTATAGGGATGGACTTGGCTAGAGATAGATTTTTTTTTTTTTAAAGATTTTATTTTTTCCTTTTTCTCCCCAAAGCCCCCCGGTACATTGTTGTGTATTCTTCGTTGTGGGTTCTTCTAGTTGTGGCATGTGGGACGCTGCCTCAGCGTGGTCTGATGAGCAGTGCCATGTCCGCGCCTAGGATTCGAACTGACGAAACACTGGGCCGCCTACAGCGGAGCGCGCGAACTTAACCACTCGGCCACGGGGCCAGCCCCTAGAGATAGATTTTTTAATGAGAGAAGCAAGAACCTACTGTCTTATCATCAATGTCATTTTTTCTTTTAATATTTGTGAGGAGGAGAGCCTAGCCAAAGAGTTCCTAAAACCCTTCTATCTACCAATGTGGCTAGCAACCTGTTTTCCTGAGTATCAACAGTGGTAGCCAAAATAAGGAACATATAGCTTCCTTTACTATTTGCTAAGCAGAAACTCTTACTCACAGGCAGGTAGCAATTTCAAAGGTTGGAAAAAGTGATGTTTTTCCAGGAATGTGGTCTGCTAATAAAGAACGGTATTGTAGGACTTTCTAATAGAAAATATGCTGAAAACAGCAACTTTTGCCATCACCTAACACCTTTCAGACAGTTAGGATTCTCAGTCACCTTGTTCTAAAGGGAAAAATAAAACGAGCCTGGTGTGAAAGAAGTTGGATATCCTATTATATATAATCCCTCGAGCTATTCATTCCTAACTTACACCATTTAGAAAGATTTTGTTCAACAGGAAGAACAAAAAGTAACAAATCTCACTTACTTTTGAGATAGCAGCACGTTTACACAGCAAAACTAAGAAATGGTAAACATCATTTTTCAGAAGGTATAGTTTACAAAGAAGTGCAGATGCTGTTAAAGAAAGTTTGTTATTAACTCCCCGGAAGTGAACTGGCAGTATTTGCCAATTTTACAGACATTTCATGACAACCCCACACTACTCTGTTATTTCACTTACAAAAGCTACTATTTGCAGTGATTGCTCTTTCAACTGAAAATGTTTGTATAGCGTTAATTTTGAACAGCCTGCCCTCTTCTGTAATGTAGGAGAGCCCTATCCTAATGTTGTAGTAGAGTCGTATCCCTGCTACTCTTGGATGTGCTGTTTCAGAACAGATACAGAAAAAAAGTGAAAAATAAAAACTTTTCCAAGTTTCTTTGGACAAAACATTATCTATAATATTAAAAACTACAAGCTTCCAGTGCCTTATAAATCTATGGGAAAATAAAAATTGCGTTAAAGAAAAATGAGAATGAATCTAGCTCTTGAATGATGGCACATAAAAGTAAATGCATAAAATATCTTAAATATATGAAAATTAATAATTTTGTACATAATGGACTTTCAACATAAATGATATTTTTATTGAAGAGAGTATTTGAGCCACATTAGAACATGATTCCTTGTAGTTGAAGATTTAATATCCCCAAATTTACTTTGGCGCCTGTTCAAGGGAGTTTAAATTCAGAGGTGTATTGATAAATACTGAACAACCAGCTGTTTCTCCAAAAAAAAGTTATTTGTAGCGTTTACTGATTTCCATGGTGTAAATACCTCCACCATGGCTGATTTCAAACCACCAACATCCTGTCACAGAAAACAGAGTTGAGAAGACATGTGCAATTGGGCTCTCACAAGCTGATGCGAGACATCGCCGGTGCACTACTGGCTTAATTTTTTTAAAGTGGAGTATCAACAGGATCTTGCCAGAACACAATTTTGTCTCTGATGACATAAATCCTTAGGATAGGACTAGAATGAAGCCTTCTGCCAATGCTTTCTTTCAAGCCTCATCATTTCTTGCTTGGACTACTGCAGTAATCTTATTACTGAGCTTGTTTCCAGTATCAGGCCTCTAATCTATCCTCCAGTCGGCTGCTGCTAGGGTGATATTTCTGAAAAACAGATTTGTAAATACCACTCACCTGCTTAAAAATCTCTTTTACTTCTTCAAAACCTACAGGATTAAGTTCAAAGAATGTCTGGCAATCAGATTCCTTCATGAAAGGTTCTGCCAAATACTTGAAACATGAAATGTTTCCCAAATGCTAGTCTGTAGACTAGCTGCATCGGAATCATCTATGAAGCTTTGTAAAAGGCAGATTCTAGCGAGGGCTACTGAATTACTGAATCGGACTCTGGGGCAGTGCTTGGAAATCAGCATTTTTATAGTCCAGCAGATGAATCTGTTGCCGTAACCAGATTTGGGAATCCATCAAAAGGGGAAGAGTTTTGGGGTTGTTATACAAGTGTTTAAATCCTGCTTTAGCAACTTGCTACCTGAGAGGCCTTGTATAAGTTATCTGACCACTACATGTCTCACTCTTCTTATCTCCACAAGGCGATAATTATATTTAAGTTATAATGTGTTGGGATGACTAAATTTTGCAACACCTGGCACATAATAGGCACTCAATACATGCTAAGCTACCTTTCCCCTATATGTACCCCTTTATGCTCGAAGTCAATCATGCCTTTACAGTCTTATTTCCAACTATTCTGCACTACCATCATGATTAACGCACTTTTCTTTTCTAGACCAGTGGTAAGAAACTCAAATGCTTATAAAGGCCAGGAAGGAAACAAGAATCAATAAATTGAAATGAGATGCCCTGCCCAAATATTGCTCTATAGTAAAGTGAATTAACTGTTATACATTCTTATATTTTTCAAGAGAAGACATATTTTTTAAGTTGAAATCTACAATTTAAAAATATTGTCAATGAATTCAGAAAAGAAAATAAATCTTTTGTGGATCAAGCAAAACACATCTCTGAGCTGCATTGAGCTCCAGGGCTTCTGGTTTGTGACTTTGAGTCCAGACTCACTGAGTACTGGTGTTTCCCATATGGTGTGTCTGACCATATCATTCCATTACCATGAATGGCCTAGCTAGTGATGGTTTCTACCAGCCAGAGTGGAAAAGCTCATAACTCATGGCACATTGGTTAGAATACTAAGAAGGGACTTGTGTAGTACTTGGAAAAGACATAACCCCAAACTAAATAAATGCAATTCTTAAGTAAGCTTAAAAGTAAGACCTGAGAGAATCAACTATGTCCAAGTAATTTAATTATCCCAGACAAAAGCTCAAGAATATTTATAGAAATACAAAAATATACATCACTCTAAAAGGAAAAATTTACAATGTCTGGCATCTAATAAATAAATACCAGGCATGTAAGAAGTATGAAAATATAACCTGTAATTAGGAGACAAATCAATTCCACATCAGAAGTGACTCATGATAATATTACTAGACAGGAATATTCGTTTAACATGGCTGTATTCCATATGTTCAAGAAGTTAGAGGAAAGACTATATCTGTTAAGTAGGGACATCAAAGATATGGTTTTAAAAGTCCCAAATTGACCTGCTAGTGATAAAAACTACAATGTATGAAATGAAAAATATGTTGAATGGGTTAATAGCAGATTAGATATTCAGAAGAAAATATTAGCGAACCTGAAAACATTGCAATAAAAGCTATTGCAAATGAGACAGAGAGAAAAAAAGATGGAAACAACACAGCATGAGCGAGCTGTGGCACAATTTCAAGCAGCCAAATAAATGTACAAATGTAGTCCTCAAAGGAGGTAGGGCAAAAAAATATATATTTGAAGAATTAAATGTTTGCAAATTTTATGAAAATTCTAATCCCAAAGATTAAAGAATGTCAAAAAACTCCAAACACAAGAAACATGAAGAAAACACCAAGGCATCAAAATCAAATTGCTTAGAAGCAGTGATAAGGAAAAAAAATCTTAACAGCTGCCGTCGGGTGGGTGGGGTGGGTAGCAGATATCTCATCAAACAATGCAATCAAAAGACAGTGGAAGAAATATTTAAAGTACTAAAAGAAAAGTTTCTTTTTTTCTTCAGCTCAGCAAATATTTATTGAATGTCTGCCATGAACAGGCTAATCACTGAAGTAGTATAATACCTCTTGAACATAGAGTATGGTCAGTTAAAGTAGCATCACATAAAAGCTAAAGTGACCCCTAAAATAACAAAAGAAAGAATCATATTAATAAGCTAACAAAGGATAAAAAGTAGAATCATAACAGTTACTCAGTTAAAAAAAAAAAGCAAAAAAGAAAAAAGAACAAAGGAAAAGATGAGACAAATAGAAATTAGCAAGAAGGTAGATTTAAACCACCTGCAAAGTGAATTCAGTAGAGAAAACATAGGCTTTTCAGCAAATGATGGTGGAACAAATTAAGATTCATTTACAAAATGTAAAAAAACCAAGCAAACAAAACTTCAATCCATACCTCATAGTATAAACAAAAATTAACTTAAAATGAATTATAGATCTAAATCTAAAGCTTAACACTTAAAACTTCTAAAAGAAAACATTTGAGAAAATCTTTGTGATACTGAGTTAAGCAAAAATTTCTTAACTATGACACTAAATGCACAATCCATAAAAGAAAAAAATGATAAATTGAACTTGATCAAAACTGAGATCTTCTGCTCTTTGAAAGACAAAGTTAAGAGAATGAAAATACAAATTGTGGATTGGGCGAAAGTAGTTGCGAATCACATAGCTAATAAAGGACTTGTATACAGAATACATAAAGGCCTCTCAAAATTTAATAATAAGAAAATTACTGGATCTCATCAAGATGGCAGTGTAAGCAAACTCTGAACGCATCTCCTCCCACGAACACAACCAGGTTACAACTATTTTTGGAAAAATTACCCTGGATACAAAACTGAAAACTGGATAAAAAGAACCCCACAACAAGGGACAGTCTTGACTAAGGTGAAAGAAGCAGAAATTCCTGCTATAGAGGAAAAACGCCACCTTCGGGAGCAGCGGAGTTTATCAGCTGGCCAGGTGGGAGCCACCCTATGGTACACAGCTCTCCCTGGAGGAGTGACGTCCAGAGTGGGAGCCCATACTGCTATAAGCACCCTTCAGACTCAGCACAACTGAGATGAGGGTCTTACTATCTGGCTTTACTGGCTATTAACTGCAGAGAGGATACCCCTAGAAAAGCTATCCAACGAAAGCCAAAAAGACCCAGATCTTAAAGGGCCCACGCACAAACTCACCTGTCTCAGCAACCTAAAATCACCAGAGAGAAGGCTGACAGTCCTTTGGTGACCAGAGACTTACCTGGTGGGCTCTGGGGGAATCTCACTGAGAGGAGGGACCTCTCCAGAGACTGAAACATTGGTGGGGTCCATTGTTCTGAACTGGTCCAGGCATGCTGACACAGACCTCAGTGGAAGCCATTGAGGTTCTTCCCTTGCCCTGTTAGCCCAAGGATCTGCCACACCGACTAGGGCACAGATTTAATCCAGTTCAGCCAGGGCAGGCAGCCCATCCTAGAGACCAGCCCCACCCAACAGCAAACCCTCAGGCTAATTGTTGGCCTGCATTGACTGGGTGCCTTGATCCTCTACTGGCAGGCAAGTGTGTCTGCCACTGTGGGGCAGGGCGTGTGTGAGGACCAGATGAACTGTTGGGGGCATTGGTGGAGAGGTGGGGGCCTCTGCAGTGTGGCATCGGGGTACACTCCAGGGGACTGGGAAGTGTGCATGGACCAGGACTGTGTTGACGGTGTGTGTGGTCCTGTGGGGGATGAGGCTTATCAGAGGCAGAAGACCTGTGCTTCACAAATAGCCATAAAAAGGATCAGCATCACCTTCCAAAGCCTGAAATCATTTAGTGCTCCCATGCCTAAGGCCAGCCCCACTCAGCTGCACTCCTAAGAGAACTGACAAGAAGCCTTGTACGCCTGAGGCCTATCACAACTGTAGCCCCTGAACCTAGCAACCAGCTACACTTAGTACCTACCCAATTAAGAGGAAAACTGCAACAGGAATGTGCTGTCAGACTTTGTAGCCAATGGTGCTGAGGCTCCCCAAACCAGATGTACAAACAGCTGGCCAGGGAAGGAAAAACTAGACTCCCTGGGTACTTGCATTAAGAACAACCCTATCACAGCAGAAAGACACAAGTAGCCCACAAAGGGGTCACTCCTGGGTCATTTGGACTGGTGACAAGAGGGAAAAACACTGCTGGGCCTCATAAGGCATCTCTTACATAAGGCCACTTCTCCAAGATCAGGAGACATAGCCAACTCACCTAATACATAGAAATAGGCACAGAGAAAGAGGCATAATGAGGAGGCAAAGGAATACTTTCCAAGCAAGGGAACAGGACAAAACCCCAGAAAAAGGACTAAATGAAACAGAAATAAGCAACCTACCTGACAAAGAGATCAAACAAAATCTCACAAGGATGCTCACAGATATTGGGAGAAGACTGGATGTACACAGTGAGCTCATCAGCAAAGAACTGGAAAATATAAAAAAGAGCCAATCAGAAATGAAGAATACAATACTGCAAATGAAAACTTCACTCGAGGGACTCAATAGCAGAGTAGAGGATTCAGAAGAATGGATCAGCGAGCTAGACAAAAGACTAGAGGAAATCACCCAAGCTGAACAGAAAAAAGAAAAAAGAATTAGACAGAATGAGAACAGTCTAAGAGAACTCCGGGACAATATCAAGCGTGCTAACATTCATATTATAGTCCCAGAAGAAGAGGAGGGAGACAAAGTGGCAGAAAATTCTTTTGAAGAAATAATAGATGAAAATTTTCCTAACGTAAGGAAGGAAACAGACATCCAAGTGCAGGAAGCACAGGGAGCTCCAAACAAGATAAGCCCAAAGAGGCCCACACCAAGACACATTTTAATTAAAATGTCCAAAATTAAAGATAAAGAGAGAATCCTAAAAGCAGCAAGAGAAAGGCCACAAGTGACATACAAAAGAAAGCCCATAAGGCTATCAGCGGACTTCTCAGCTGAAACCCTACAGATGAGAGGAGAATGGCATGACACATTTAAAGTGCTAAAAGGAAAAAACCTACAGCCAAGAATACTCTCTCCATCAAGGTTGTCATTCACAATGGAAGGAGAGATAAAGAGCTTCCCAGACAAGCAAAAATTAAAGGAGTTTGTCAACAAGAAACCAGTTCTACAAGAAATGCTGGAGGGACTTAAGTGGGAAAGTGATGACCACAAATAGGGATAAAAAAATTATCCAAAAAAACCCAAGCAATAAAATAACTGGTAAAGGTAAAAATATAGTAAAGGTGGCAGATCAACCACCTGTTAAGATAATATGAAGGTTAAAAGACAAATGTACTAAAATTATCGATTTCAATGATAAGAGGGTAATGGATCAACACACACTAAACAAGAGATTATATATGATTTCAAAAACATAAAATGTGGGAGGAGGGGAGGGAAAAAGAGCTTTTAGAAAGAAATCAAGCTAAAGAGTCTATCCTTTTGATATAGACTGTTATATACATAGAATATTGTATAGGATCCTCACAGTAATCACAAATCAGAATCCTATAATAAGCAAGCAAATAAGTAAGACAAAAGAAGTCAAACATATTATTAAAGAAAGCCATCAAACCACAAGGGAAGAGAGCAAGAGAAAAAGAAAGGAACAGAGAAGAACTACTAAATCACCCAGAAAAAAAAGGTAACAAAATGGCAATAAATACATGTTTATCAATAGCTACTTCAAATGTCAATGGACTAAATGCTCCAATCAAAAGAGATAGGGTGGCCAATTGGATAAAAAAACAAGACCCATGTATATGCTGCATACAAGAGACACACTTCAGACCTAAGGACCCTCACAAACTGAAAGTGAAAGGATGGAAAAAGATATTTCATGCAAATGGCAAAGAAAAGAAAGCAGGGGTAGCAATACTTAATTCAGACAAAATAGACTTTAAACAAAAACTGTAACAGGAGACGAAGATGGGCACTACATAATGATAAAGGGAACAATCCAACAACACTTGTTAATATCTATGCACCCAACATAGGAGCACCTAAATATATAAAACAATTATTAACAGACATAAAAGGAGAAATAGACAGTAACACAACAATAGTAGAGGACTGTAACACTCCACTTACACCAATGGATAGATCATCCAAATAGTAGATCAATAAGGAAACACTGGCCTTAAAGGGCACATTAGACAAATGGACTTAGTAGATATATATAGAACATTCCATCCAAAAACCACAGAATACACATTCTTTTCAAATACACATGGAACATTCTCTAGGATTGATCACATATTAGGCCACAAAACAAGACTCAATAAATTTAAGAAGATCAAAATAATACGAAGCATCTTTTCTGACCACAAAGGTGTGAAACTAGAAATCAACTACAGGAAGAAAACCAGAAAGCCACAAAAATGTGGAGATTAAACAAAATGCTACTGAACAATGATTGGGTCAATGAAGAAATCAAAAAGTTCCTGGAGACAAATGAAGATGCAAATCCGACATGCCAAAACCTATGGGATACATCAAAAGCAGCTCTAAGATGGAAGTTTACAGCAATTCAGGCCTACCTCAACAAAGAAGAAAAATCCCAAATAAACAATCTAACAGTGCATCTAAAGGTACTTGAAAAAGAACAAACAGAGCCCAAAATCAGCAGAAGGAAGGAAGTAATAAAAATCAGAGCAGAAATAAATGAAATAGAGACTAAAAAATAATAGAAAAATTAATGAAACCAAGAGCTGGTACTTTGAAAAGATAAACAAAATTGACAAACCCTTAGCTAGACTCACCAAGAAAAAAAGAGAGAAGGCTCCAATACATAAAATTAGAAATGAAAGAGGGGAAATTACAACAGACACCTCAGAAATACAATAGCTAATAACAGAATACTATGAAAAGCTATACGCCAATAAATTGGATAATCTAGAAGAAATGGATAGACTCTTAGAAACATACAACCTTCCAAAACTAGACCAAGAAGTACAGAATTTGAATAGACCAATCACCAGTAAGGAGATTAAAACAGCCATCAAAAACTTCCCAAAAAATAAAAGTCCAGGACCAGATAGCTTCCCTGGTGAATTCTACCAAACATTCAAAGAAGACTTAATACCTATCCTTCTCAAACTCTTCCAAAACATTGAAGATGAGGGGAGGCTTCCTAACTCATTCTACGAAGCCAACATTATCCTGATACCAAAACCAGACAAGGACAACACAAAAAAAGACAATTACAGGCCAATATCACTGATGAACATCAATGCAAAAATCCTCAACAAAATACTAGCAAATCGAATACAACAATACATTAAAAAGATCATACAACATGATCAAGTGGGTTTCATTCCAGGGATGCAGGGATGGTTCAGCATCCTCAAATCTATCAACGTAATACACCACATTAACAAAATGAAGAATAAAAATCACATGATCATCTCAATAGATGCAGAGAAAGCATTTGACAAGATACAGCATCCATTTATGATAAAAACCCTAAATAAAATGGGCATAGAAGGAAAATACCTCAACATAATAAACGCCATATATGACAAACCCACAGCCAATATCATTCTCAATGGAGAAAAACTGAAATCTGTCCCTCTAAGAACAGGAACCAGACAAGGATGTCCACTGTCACCACTCTTATTTAACATAGTATTGAAAGTCCTAGCCAGAGCAATCAGGCAAGAAAAAGAAATAAAAGGGTTCCATATGGGAAAAGAAGAAGTGAAATTGTCACTCTTTCGAGACTACATGATTTTATATATAGAAAACCCTAAAGAATCCACTAAAAACACTTTTAGAACCAATAAATGAATACAGTCAAGTGGTGTGATACAAAATCAATGTATAAAAATTGGTTGCATTTCTATACACTAACAACAAAGTAGCAGACAGAGAAATTAAGACTAAAATCCCATTTACAATTGCAACAAAAAGAATAAAATACCTAGGAATAAACTTAACCACAGAGGTGAAAGATCTGTACACTGAAAACTATAAAACATTGTTGAAAGAAATCGAAGAAGATACAAAGTAATGGAAAGATATTCCATGCTCTTGGACTGGAGGAATTAACATAGTTAAACTGTCCATACTTCCTAAGGCAATCTATAGCTTCAACGCAATCTTTCTCAAAGTTCCAACAACATTTATCACAGAAATAGAACAAAGAGTCCTAAAATTTATATGGAACAACAAAAGACTCCAAATAGCCAAAGGACTCCTGAGAAAAAAGAACAAAGCTACAGTTGTCACACTCTCGGATTTCAGAATATACTACACAGCCATAGTAACCAAAACAGCATGGTCCTGGCACAAAAGCAGACACACAGATCAGTGGAACTGAATCGAGAGCCCAGAAATAAACCCACACATTTATGGACAGCTAATATTCGACAAGGGAGCCAAGAGCATATGATGGAGAAAGGAGAGTCTCTTCAATAAATGGTGTTGGGAAAACTGGACAGGCACATGCAAAAGAATGAAAGTAGACCATTCCCTTACACCATGCACAAAAATCAACTCAAAATGGATTAAAGACTTGAATGTAAGTACTGAAAGCATGAAACTTCTAGAAGAAAACATAGGCAGTACGTTCTTTGACATCAGTCTTAGCAGCATATCTTCAAGTACCATGTCTGACCAGGTCAGGAAAACAAAAGAAAAAATGGGACTACATCAAACTAAAAAGCTTCTGAACAGCAAAGGAAACCATCAACAAAACGAAAAGACAACATAACACTTGGGAGTAGATATTTGCAAGCCATATATCAGATAAGGGGTTAATATTCAAAATATACAAAGAACTCATACAGCTCAACAAAAAAAATAAAACCAACAACCCAATTACAAAATGGGCAAAAGATCTGAAAAGAGATGTTTCCTAAGAAGATATACGGATGGCCAACAGGCATACGAAAAGATGCTCAATACCATTAGCTATCAGGGAAATACAAATCAAAACTACAATGAGGTATCACCTCACTCTGGTCAGAACAGCTATAATCAACAAGACAGGAAATAACAAGTGTTGAAGAGGATGTGGAGAGAAGGGAACCCTGGTACACTGGTGTGGGAGTGCAAACTGGTGCAGTCACTATGGAAAGCAGTACGGAGTATCCTCAGAAAATTAAGGATAGATCTACCATATGATCCAGCTATCCCTCTGCTGCATATTTATCCAAAGAACTTGAAAACACAAAGTCATAAACATATCTGCGCCCCTATGTTCATTGCAACATTATACACAATAGCCAAGACTTGGAAGCAACTTAGGTGCCCATCAACGGACAAATGGGTAAAGAAGATGTGGTATATATACACAACGGAATACTACTCAGCCATGAGAAATGATGAAATCTGGCCATTTGTGACAACATGAATGGTCCTTGAGGTTGTTATGTTGAGTGGAATTAGTCAGAGGGAGAAAGTCAAAGACCGTATGATCTCACTCATAAGTAGAAGACAAAAACAACGACAAACAAACACATAGCATTGGAGATTGGACTGGTGGTTACCATAGGGGAAGCGGGGGGGAGGGCAAAAGGGGTGAGTAGGCTCACATGTGAGGTGATGGACTATAATTAGATTTTGGGTGCAGAACATGATGTAATCTACACAGAATTCAAAATATATTATGATGTACATCTGAAAGCTATATAATGTTATAATCCAATGTTACTGCAATTAATAAATAAAACAAGAAAACTACCAAGTTTTTAAAATAATGGGCACAATATTTTAACATATCTCATTAAAGATGATAATATGCACCTGTAATATGCAGATGAAAAGAATCTCAATATCATTATTCTTTAGAGAAATGCAAATTAAATCCACAGTGTGATTCTACTAAACTCATACCAGCATGGCTAAAATGGTGAGTGAGCATACCAAATGCTAGTGAGGATGTGGAGCAACCAGAACTCTCATACTCTAATAGTTGGGATATAAAATGGTGCAACAACTTTGGAAAACATTTTGGCAGTTTCTTAAATGTTAAACATTTACCTACATTATGATTCTCCCATTCCTATTTTAGGTATTTACCTGAAAGAAATGACAGTATATGTTTATAAAAATACTTGTCCATTTGTACAGCTTTATCTGTAATAACCAAAACTTGGAAAGAACCCAAATGTGCATCAACAGGTTGATGGATAATCCAATTGTTTTATACCGATGTAATGGAATACAACTCAGCAATACAAAGGAATGAATTATTGCAACACACAACAATATGGATGAATCTCAAAATAATTGTGCTGACTGAAAGTATCTAGGCAAAAAAAAAATACATGTTGAATGTTTTTCTTTATATAAAATTCTAGAAAATGCAAACTAACCTATCATGACAGAAAACATGTAGTTATTTCCCTGTGAACGGGAGGTGACGGGGTGGGAAGGAGGTATCACCACAGGGCACTAGGGAACTTTTATGAGTGATGGATATGTTCACTATCCTGGTTGTGAGGATGGTTTCACAGGTGTATACATATTTCAAACCTTATCAAAGTGTACACTTTTAAAATTGTCGTTTGTCATAGTTAAATTATACCTTCACAACACTGTTAAAGCAAAACAAAGAAGCAGTACTAGAAATATACACAGGCATTTTCTTTTTTAACTTGGCATAAAGGATGATATGATAAGATTCAGAAGCCGTAAATAAAATGCTATAAAATTGACTAAAAAAACCTAAAAACTTATTTAATTGAAAAATACTATTAAAGTGTCAAATGGAAAACTGAAAAATATTTGTGGTTTACAATAAAGTTTTCTGAATGAACAAAGAACTCCAGTAAGCGAAAAACCCCAACAATATGAATAATACAATCAAAAACAAATGGGGCAAAGGGTATGTTCAGAGAGTTATAGAAAAATAAATACCAATAGAAAATAAATATTTGAAAATTTGCTCAACATCAATCACTAATAAATAAAATCAAATTAAAACCAATGATGAGATACTGTTTTTATTTCTAAGTGATAAAGAAAACTTAACACCCAATTTTTGCTGAGGATATATGTAAACAGGCACTCATATTCTGTTTGTAGAATTATTATTGGTTCAACTTTAGAGGGTAATTTGTGAATATATGTCAATTCAAATTCAAATTTTTCCTATCATTTCCACAATTACACAGTTGCTCTGGTTTATCATTGTGAGATAAACTCACAAATATACATCAATATACGTGTGCAAGTATTATTCCATTATTTGTAATAATAAAAGCTGTAAATAACTTGTCTGAAAACGGATGATTGATTACATAAATTATAATATACTCGTAAAAATGAATACTAAAATCCTTTGAAAAGAATTAGAATGATCTATATACGCTTTTGCAGAAAAATGTCCACAATATATTATATGAAAACATCAGTTTATATAATAATATGAATGGTACAGTCCTGTTTGTACAAGTCTGTTGTACAAATCTGTTTATATATCTTGTATATTTGCAGGTGACATGTATTTATTTGTATCTTTTTTTGGTAATTATTTTGTTGAAGTCATATTGGTTTATAACATTGTGTAATTTCAGGTGTATGTTATTATTTATCATTTTCTGTATAGACTGCATCGTGCTCACCACCAATAGTCTAATTTTTATCTGCACCATGTATGATCTATATTTTTGGTATACATATATTATCTAACATGATACAAATGCAAATTGTTTACAGTAGATTTCTCCGGGGAAAGAGAGGGAGAAGGGCAGAATTTTTTTTTTAACGTATAGTCTGTGTTCTGTTTGCATTTTTCTGCCAAGTGCATTACTTTTTCATGACAAAACTTGTTAATGAAATATTTTGAGATTTATTTTAGTAAAGCTTTTCCAGTTTTATCTTATTTTTTAAACCACTTTATTGAGTTGTGATTGATACATAAAAAGCTGTACGTATTTATTGTATGCAACTTGGTGAGTTTGAGCATGCGTATATACCCATGAAACCATCGCCAGTATCAAGGCTACAGACATAGCCATTACTTCCCAAAGTTTCCTCCCACCCTTTTTATTTTTATTTGTGTCTGTGCATGTTAAGAACTTTTAACATAAGATTTACTCTCAGCAAATTTTAAGTATCCATCACAGTATTGTTCGCTATGGGCACTCTGCTGTAGGGTATATCTCCAGAATTCATTTATCTTGCATCACTGAAACTTTGTAGCCTTTGACAATCAACTCCCCATTTCTCCCTCCCCTCAGTCCCTGGAAACCACCATTCTACTCTCTGCTTCTATGAGTTTGACTATTTTAGATTCCACATATAAGTGAGATCATACAGTATTTATCTTTCCGTGTCTGGCTTATTTCACTCAGCTTAACGTCCTCCAGGTTCTTCCATGTTGTTGCGATTGGCAGGATTGTGTGCCTTCTCTTAATCCTGCAAAGCCAGTTTGGGTGCTAAAAGTAACAACCTAAAGTGTTGCTGTCTTCAGGGCAGTGCCCAAAGTGTTCAAGGCTGTGTGCCTTCTAATCCAGCAGAGTTGACCTGCCTGCTTATATCTGTGTGCTGTTTTCAGAGGCTCATGTGGGCTGTCAACAGCAAGAGGAAAATTGGAATATTCACAAATATGTGGAAGTTAAACAGCACACCCCTGAACAACCAATGGCTCAAAGAAATAAATTTTTAAAAAAGAAATAACATATCTTGAGACAAACGAAAATGGAAACACAATATATCAAAACTTATGAGATTCACCAAGGCAGTTCTAAGAGGGAAGTTTATAGCAATGAATACCTACATTAAGGAAAAAAAAATCCTCAATTAAACAACCTAACTTTACCCCTCATTGAACTAGAAAAAGAAGAGCGAGAGCAGTATGGAGTTTCCTCAGAAAATTAAGAATAGATCTACCATACAATCCAGCTATTCCACTGCTGGGTATTTATCCAAAGAACTTGAAAGCACAAAGGCATAAAGATACCTGCACCCCTATGTTCATCTCATCATTATACACAATAGCCAAGTCTTGGAAGTAACCTAGGCGCCCATCAAGGGACGAATGGATAAAGAAGGTGTGGTATATATACACAATAGAATACTACTCATCCATAAGAAATGATGAAATCTGGCCACTTGTGACAACATGGATGGACCTTGAAGGCACTATGCTAAGTGAAATAAGTCAGAGGGAGAAAGTTAAATACCATATGATCTCACTCATAAGTAGAAGATAAAAACAACAACAAACATGTAACAACAGAGATTGGATTGTTGGTTACCAGAAGGGAAGCAGGGAGGGAGGAGGGCGAAAAGGGTGATTAGGCACATGTGTGGTGATGGATTATAATTAGTCTTTGGGTGGAGAACATGATGTAATCTACACAGAATTTGAAATATATTATGATGTACACCTTAAAGTTATATAATGTTATAATCCAATGTTACTGCAATAAAAAATATGTTTAAAACATTTAAAAAAAAATGAATTAATGGTATGTGTAATTTGCATATGCCTATGAAGATAAAAAAAGGAGAGCAAATTAAGCTCAAACTTAGCAGAAGGAAGAAAATAATAAAGATTAGAGGAGAAACAAATGAAATACACAACCAGAAAGATAATAGAAAAGATCAACAGAACTAAGTTTTTTTGAAAAGATGAACAAAATTGACAAACCCTTAACTAAGTCTAAGAAAAAAAGGGAGAACGTTCAAATAAATAAAATTATAAATGAACGAAGAGACATTACAACTATCACAGAAATACAAAGGATCATAAGAAACTACTATAAACAATTATAGATGAACAAATTGGATAATCTAGAAGAAATGGCTAAATTTAATACATTTTTATATTAGAGCTGCAACTTAAACATAATAGCAAAAATATAGAAGTTTCTATCAAGGGTGACAGCCATCAGTTTTAATGTACACTTGTGCACTTATTTGACATTTGGAGGGCTACATAATTCTGTTTTCTATTTGTTTTATTTGGCTTTACATGGTATCCATTTCCTTATAGTCTTGCATGTCTTAGGTCTATATTTAAGTGAATAATGTATCTAATATCAGCCATAAACCAATGTGCCATTGATTCTGAAAAAGATACATCTGCACAGTTTTCAGTTATAATGAGCTACATATCAATCCCAAATTAAGTTTCAAATGAATCAATAAAACATTAAATGTATTATGTATTCTACCCATATGACCAGTAAGAAAGTATTAAAAATTACTGATGGCACCTAAGTTACATTACAGTGATCAGTATTCCCCTGGATAAACCTCTCTACAAGAACTAGAATTGACTACAGAGTGACTAGATTATCGTTGAAGCTATCTTAGTGAAACAGTGAAATCATGGCCAGGTGGAATGGGTCATTTTGATGAAATATAAAATAAAGTTTATTAATTGAGATGAATCGAACTATTGTTTCTGCTTAGCTGAAGAACCAGCCAGAAGAACTTGAAAGAGACCCTGAAAGTGTGGGAGGAATATGGGCACTTATCTGGATAGGATTACAATGATACTTCGATAGCTAACTCAATTCTCTACTGCACCTATTTGTCTAACAGACAGCCTGCCTGAGAAATGTCATATCCTCAGAAGCAAACATAGGTTTTATGGCTCGTGGAAAAAGAATACGGAACAGAAGCCTCTGGTACAGAATGGAAACATAGAATCCTTAGAGTAAAAGCAAGAGAAGAATATATACACAGTTTTGACAACTAAAGATGCTTTTCTGTCCACCTTAGTAGGGAGTCAAAAGTTGGAACTTATGTGAACCAAAATGAATGCTCCAGGAAAAAGAAAATAAGTTGGTGGATTAACTATAGAGCCACCCAAATGGTGGTCTTAAATTTTAATCACCACTTGCACAGTTAATTATTGATCTTAAATCTAGAGTTCTGCAAAACTGGAAAATTTTAGATTCACCTCTCTTCGTACGTTAGCTTTGCAAAAGCTGTAGTGTTATTGACTTTAAAAATGCAATGTTATTGTATGAACATATGCTAATTTTAAAAATGTAAGTTTTGAATAATATATTAATGATCCCCATATGATGGGAAAATGTATTTGGGCAGTTAAATATTAATTCACTATACTTTTTTCAATAAGGGACCGTGACTCTTCAGATAATATTTATATAGCTATATTGAAATTCTATTTGATCTGGTTAACATTTCCTTTGATTTTAATTTGAGTGTTTTTTAAATCATAAACAACCCAATGAAGGTGACTAAGTTTGTATTTGACTCCTGTTTAATAACTTAAGGTTTAGTTATTAAGAAGATAGCTATCTCGCAAAAAATAAATTAAAGATGACATATTGAATAGAGGTATTTATAATTTAATTTAGAAATGGCTCTCAGTCACTTTTCTGTTGGACACAGTACTCACAGCAGTCATTGGAATCTGCTTTGCAACTCTTATTTGAAAAGAATGTGAAGTTTCATAGTTAACTGTGGTCACACATTGTAGGATTTTATTGTACATGTGCCATTTGCCTTACGAATGGAAAAGGTTACAGAAATATATTTTAAAAGTAAAATTTTCCCTGATAATGCCTTCCAAATGGTATCACCATCTAATAGAGATAACATTTTTTTCTAGTTCTTGGGAAATAATTTCTATCGAAACATTGGAAATAATTTTTCCTTTTTTTTTCTATTTCAATTTTCCCCATGGAATTACAGAGAAGGCAAAGTGTTATGGTGGCTAAAACTCACTAGATATGAATGTTGACACATCTTGCCCATTGATCCAGTAATCTTGGAGCCTGATGACATTTGGACCCACTATTTGTTACTAACATATTGCCAAAGGATCTCTATTCAGTCAAGAAACAGCTATACAAAGGAGAAGTAAGAGAAGACCACTAATTAATTTATTGAAAATGATGGTTTAATAAAAACGTTTATAAGGCAAATATAGTTTCCTGAAGAATAAGAAACATCTCTGTGTGCTAACAGCGACAATACAGATATTGTGTTTATTTCCAAGCCCGTTTCTTATAGTTTTGTATGTTTGCCTGGTTTGGGTCAGTAAGACAAAGCACCTTCTCTTTAATGGGCTACAGTTCTCATTTTTGACCCTGGTTTCTCTTTTCATGTCAAGTTCCATACAACTTGGTTGATATTTCTCCCAATGATGCTGAGACCAGCCTTAGACATAACTGAGGAAATGAGGAAATTTTTGGACTTCTCTCCCTTCTCCTTTTGTCTCATGTCTACCATATAAGTTGCCAAGTCTTGCAGAGTTTACCTTAACAAAGTCCATCTTAACTTTCTGGTACTTTTCATTCCCACTACCAATTTTGTTGGTCAGACTCTTGTATCTTTTCTTCAATAGACCATTGCAATAGCTTCCTACATGATCTCCCACTTTTCATCTACCTCACCAATTGTTGTATTGATCATGAGACTCCGTTGCTCAGCACTCTTCTGTAGCTCCCCCATTGCATACCAAATTAAGCATAGATGCCTGAAATTTGAATTAAAGTCACTGCACAATATTGACCCACTCCACCTCTTCTGCTTTGTCCTTTCCGACTCCCATTATTACCCAGGAATCCAACCAAAATGGAACATTTATTACTTCCCACTTATACTATGCATATATCACTTCTGAATTCTGATCATTCTTGTTCCTTATACCACCTGCTAGACTCCTCTACATCTCAAATGGATTATATGGAATTAAAATATGAATTTCATGTATGAAAAATTAAAAAAACTGCTTTCTTTCCATCCTACAACTGGTCACAACTCTTTTTCTTTTGAATTCCCTAGAACTACGTATATTTTTAGCAGCACTTATCATATTCTACTTTGTATTTGTATTTTACTAAAAAGAATAACAATAACAATAAATTACATTTATTGGGCAGTTAGTATGTACCAGGCACTGTACTGAGAGCTTTTCATGGATTATTTTACTTAATTTCATCAAATTTCTCTTAGGTAGGCCCTATTATTGTCACCATTTTACAAATGATGAAACTGAGGCTGAAAGAGATTTTGCAATTTACCCAAGTTCAGTCATCTGGTAATTAGCAGTGTCAGGACTTGAACTCAAGCACTGTATGTAATTCCAGAGTCCTCTGAAATGGACTGTGTTTTGCCTTTCTTTGTGTAGAGCAATGTGATGCCTATATTAGGCTCTACATAAATATTTATTGAAATGAACCTGGGTGATTGCTTCATTTGCCTGGCATATATAATTGATATCAATGTATTTCCTATCAGCATGCTTCTAACAGAATGAGTAAGCTGACGGAAACATTAGGTATGTTGGTAAATATACTTGTACTTTATCACGGAAAATTCTGAAGCAGAAATTTACTTTGTGATTCTTGAGTGTCAAGAAATGAAATTGTAAATTAGATCCCTTGTGAGGTTGTTTGTGTTCCTCTAGATGAGCCCTGCATATTTGCCATATTCTTTGTAGCAAATATGACCATGTGGAACAGATGTATTCTTTTGTATATATTCATCTGCAACCCACTCAAGTCAATAGGAAGTGCACATCTCTGAATGAAAATTGACATGAATGTCCCTTCAGCATGTATATTGCATTTCATTTTTAGTATTTCTTTACACTCTACCTTTATTCTGTTCTTGTTACTTGATAAGACGAAATAACTCGGTTATTTATAAGTGAACATTCTTTGTAACGAGGATATATCCTGAAATTTTGGTGATTCCTCTACATATTATACAGTTCACATCAAATACTATAAAATAAAAAATTTCAATGCATTGCAACGTAGGTAAGGCCAAATTAAGTAGAATATTTGACCTTAGGTAGTGGTGGGAAGAGCAATACTCTTCTACTATTATAACTTTTGCATTTATTTTGTCAAACACTCTGGATACCAAGTCGTTGCATTCAAACAAAATAACTATGAAAATATGTATGAGAAATATGTATTGTCAGTATTGAACATGCTTCAGTAGAAAAGTATCATCCTTGGCAATTTTGTCACCCTACTGAAAAGTTGTTCATTAATATACATTTATAGCTAACTAAAATAGGATGTTCATATTTGATTAGTATTTTCCTAGAATCAGTGTTACATTTTCAATAGCATGAGAAATTTTAAGCTGATAGAATGTATTAAAATTGTTGGAGAAATTATAAAATGGTGACTCAAGCTAGAAGGTGGAATGGAAAAATTGGGGTCATATTTTTCTTCATTTATTCAGTTTGCTGAATACTTCTGAAAGCTGTACTTTACAAATGGAAGAATGGGGACCTCTAGGAGTACAATGGGAGGTCCAGTGTGGGGAGGGTGAGCTGGAGGGTGAGCTTTTGGAAGGAAGCTTTAGAAGTTTCGATTATTCGTTGTTGGCAGCAAGAAGTTTCATGCCCATGAATGAACCCGGCCTACTGTGTCACCTGAGTCCCCATTTGACATCTCTTCCTCTCTGCTTTTAAGATCACTTTGACAATTTCAGTTGTTTTGAAAGCTCTGATGTTTTCAAAACAATTATTGAGCGGTGGGAAGAGAAGCCTGAATTCACAGAAATTCTCAATGGCTTTGCAGACATAAAAATTTAAAAGACATTTCTTATATTAAGTGAGTAAATTTACTTAATTTGAATAAATGCTCCACCAAGGATAAATTTATTCTTATATTAACAAAAAAGAATTACTTCCATTTTTTCTGTGTCTCATCTCTCTGTGCTTCAGTTTCATTAGTAAAATGGGATCAAAATAGTGCCTACCTTGCGGGATTGTTCTGAGGATTAATCCAGGCAAAGCTTTATTGAAGCGCCTGGCACATAGCAAGTACTCATTATTGTGCTTTTTAAGATAATAATAAAAATAATAAGAACAATAATAACAATTTGGGTGAATGGTTTACTTTGTGCCTTTTTGACAATGCAATATTATTTTCCTTTATTTATCTTTAATGTGAAATCTGCTGTATTTGAACCTCTCAATCCTCAGACGAATGTACTGTCCTTGCACTTATCCTCAAATACAGAGCCTCCTCCAGGCCCTTAATATATCCCTGCATATTCACTGAAAACTCCTGCCCCTCCGTCTCCCTGGGTTTTGCGGTTCTCCAAAAGCCTCCCATTTCCCGATTGTCTCTGTCTGGAAGTATTTGGCTGCAGATGTATATGGTTATCTGGCCTTGGTTCAGGATGAATTTTAGTTATTTTCTGACCATATTTCTAACTTCTCAGGCTCCTTTGAGATTCTCTCTTGGCTCATTCTGAACAGCTTGATTTAAGCTCATCTGTGCATTTCATACATAGACTGCTCCGCTAGCACTTTCCAAATTTAAAATGAATTTGTTCATTGAGACTGAACGTTTTGCAGGGGCTGGTTAGTTCATGGTTTGAGTTTTATTTTAACGAAGGAGAAGTTGAGGATGCAGTTCCCAGGAGGGCTAGTTAGCTTCACTGCGCTCCTGGCCAAAGCTTGAGTTTCTAGCCCCTGGAGGCAGACGGAGTCATAAACTTGTTCTCAGACTTAGCCCTAGACCCTGGTCATTATTGACAGACATCTAAAATATTTAGTTTTAAGATTTTTGTTTCTTCCATTTTAGCCTGTGTACACTTTAGCTGTGAAGAGGTGAAGGAGAATGCTCGTCTGAAATTAGCGAGACCATTACGGACAACTAGAATTAAGAACACATGCACCTATCTCAACATAGAAGAAGCAAACTTTTGATAAAAAGTTTTATTTAATTTAGGAAAATCTCATGTTAAAACACGAATGAATGTATCCACGTCTACCTGTTAATTCCTTTTCAATATGTGTTTTACTCTTGCACAGATGTCGCTTTAATTCTGAGTATGTAAGGTGTGACAGATCCTAAATCAGCTTTAATAATTAATACATGTAGGAATATCTGGGTTGTTGACATTCTTTAACTCTTTAGTTAGACTGTTACTTCAACCTTGTTCAAATTATACTTGGAATTTTATTTATATTATATACTCTTCTTATAATGATGTGGCAGTTTAATTTCCAGAGCTAGGTGGATAGTTATAGATTTTGATTTTTTTTTTTTTTTAAAGATTGGCACCTGGGCTAACAACTGTTGCCAATCTTTTTTTTTTTCTGCTTTATCTCCCCGCCCCCCCCCCCCCCCCCCCCCCGCCCCCGGACACAGTTGTATATCTTAGTTGCAGGTCCTTCTAGTCGTGGGATGTGGGATGCCGCCTCAACGTGGCCTGACGAGCAGTTCCATGTCCGCGCCCAGGATCCGAACCCTGGGCCGCCGCAGCGGAGCGCGCGAACTTAACCACTCGGTCATGGAGCCGGCCGCCCCTAGATTTTGATTTTTAATGACATTTTTAAAGAATTGAAGCTTTAAGCTTTCAGTGGGGGGGGGCTATAATTTCACAATATTGTGTGTATTTTTTGTATCAGACACATATTTACACATTTTTTAAAAAGCCAGAATCTTTTTCAGTGTATCACAGATTCCATATGTCTGTTTATAATTTTCTTACAAAATAGTGATATGACTTTTTGGTACTTAAATAAAAAGTGAAAAAAATCATTTGTGAAAACTTTAAAATAAATATTAGCTCTTTATTATAAATTTTCTTTTCAATATTAAAATTGAGTTTGTCCAACCAGTAGATTCTCCATGCATGTCATGCCCTACTTTCATCATTGATCTCCCAAAGTGTAGTATCTCTTCAGAAAAAAATCAAGAGCAATGTACCCATTGTTCTTTCCTTGCTATTCATGAGTGAAAATGAGTAGTCCCCTTTCCTTCCTTCCTTTCCTGCTGTGCTGGTTGGAACGACCATGAGGAAATGTCCCAACTTATTTCTCTCCACTGAGCTGAGAGGCTGAAGAAAGTGGTGACTAAGCAACTCCCTCTTTTCTCCTTGTCTAGACCTTGCCCTACCTCCTCTAGGACCTCTTGTCTAGCTTATGAGATTTAAAGGTCTTTGATCTCCTATTTCCCTGAAGCAATCTATGGAACCACTCATGCTTTTCTAGACCACTGCTTTCATTATCCTTTCCTTTTTCTGCCAAAAGTTCCAGCCCCTCTCTACCACTCTCCCAACTTGTGATACGGGAACTTGGGACAAGGTAGAGTTGATTGACCCTGGCAGTGAGGAGGGAAGTAAGTCTCAGATTGCTTATTTTTCCACGTGAAATCTTGTTGATTTTTTTTCCCCTACAAACTGCAGATAACCAAAAGAAGTAGAATTTTGGTGAGCATTTTCAGTAATATTCTATGGCTTAGTAAACTAATTATTCCCTTAATTTAAATGTTTGTTTTGTTTTGTTTTGTTTTTACTTCATTTTCATATGTTACAATGCCCTCAGAGAAAACAAAAACAAAAGGTTTCTCTAAGAAAGAAGGGAATGAAATGTCTTTTTGTAATACCTTTTCATGATGATGGTCACTCAAGGTAGACGGAGTGATCTCCTTCATTGCTCTAGCTGGAGGAGCTCCTACTGTACATAACACGGAAGCAGATGAATGTTTAGTGTGGGGAATCTCCAATGGCTTGGATTTCTTACATTGTGTTTGTAATGATAAACACAAAATACTAACTATTCTTTTTACAACTTATGAAAGAGAAAAAGAAAATATATAAACTGTGGAAGCAGCAACCAAAAAATGTAGAATTAAGAAATTTAAGCCACATTTGATTTAACCACGGCATGCTCTAGTTTCTTCCATATTGAAAAAAAATCTTTGAGCGTGTATCCATTTCCAGTTACCTTGCCTTCCCCTCAAACCAGTGAACTAGGATGAGTAGTATACAATCTGCAGTCTGCACTTCGTGTTTTTTGTTGTTTTTTTTTTTTTTATCATCCGTTCCTTAACCCACTTCAGTCTGGCTGTTGCCCCTCTGAAACTGCTCTTGGTAATAAGGTCACTGATGATCATTTAATTGGCTATTGAAGTGACATCCAGATTTAATCTGCTCCACCGTGCATTAGCTTTATGATCTTTGGCAACCTAGCTGCTTTTTGTAAAATGGTGATAATAATGGTACCTACTTCATAGGGTTGATGTGAGGATTAAACGTAATAATGTACGTCCCGGACTTGACCCAGTTCCTGGCTCAATAAACATTAAGTATTATTGTTCCTCCCCTTTCTTCACTTCTCTGTGACATCGCATGCTATTAATACCTTTCCTTTTTGAAACTCCTCTAGTTCTCCTTCCTTGGTTCTCATTAAACCGCTTTTTCCTGATCCATTTCCTACTTTGTGAGTTATTTATCCATCTTTCTTGAAGCCTCCTATTCTTCCACCGTTTTCACATTAGTATCAAGACAAATCTGAGTTAATATCTTGGCTCTGCCACTTACAAGTTTGATAAGCTTGGGCAAGTTATTTAACCTCCCTGAACCTTTGCTTCTTCATCTGCAAAATGGGTATCTAATGGTGCCCGCCTCCAAAATTTCTTATGAGTATTGTTTATCTATGAGTTATTTTAACAAATATTTATTGAGCACTTACTATGTGCCTTAAATTGCTCTGGATACAGACAATAAGGTGGTTAGGAAGGTAGCTATGATCTTTCTTTTCCCTCAAGAAACTTATATTCCAGTGTGGGAAAACAGGAAATAAGTAAGCAACTGTATAAAATAAATTCAGATTGAAACAAGTGCTAAAAAGAAAGGAAACCGTAATGTTCTACAGAGTTACTGGGATGCAATTGAGCAGCTTATATTTGAGGCAGACTAGACAAGGCCTCAGAAGAAAGTGTCATTTGAGCTGATCCTTAGTGAGAAGAAGAAACCCTAATGTGATAAAATCATCGGGCACAGCATTCCAGGAAGAAGTAACAGTAGTTGCCAAGGGCCTAAAGTGGAAAAATCTATCTAAGGAACAGGAAGAAGACCAGTGTGGTTGGAGATGTGTGAACTAAGGGGTTAATGGAAGAATCTGAGGTTGAAGAGGTAGGTTGAGTCCAGGTCATGTGGTATAATGGAAAGTCGTTAGAGGGATTTCAAGCAGGAAAGGACATGATCCACTTTGCATTTTAAAAGATGACTCTGGCTACTATATGAAGACTGAATTGGAAGAGGGTAAGGAGTGGAATCAGTGAGACCAGATGGGAGATACTATAGTAATCCAGATGAAAGAGGATGACATCTCAGACTAGAGTGGTAGTCATTGCAGTGGAGAGAAGGGGATGGATGTGGGTTATATTTTATTTTATTCATTTATTTTTTGGTGAGGAAGATTGTCCCTGAGGTAACATCCATGCCAATCTTCCTCTATTTTGTATGTGGGGTGCTGCCACAGCATGGCTTGATGAGCAGAATGTTGGTCCACACCTGAGATACAAATGCACAAACCCCAAGCTGCTGAAGCAGAGTGTGTGAACTTAAACACTATGCCACCAGGCCGGCCCTGGGTTATATTTTAAAAGTCAGGTTGATAACATTGCTGATGAAGTGTATGTGAAGCAGGAAGTGAGAGGTATAAGGAGAAAAGAGAAATTAAGGGAAATCTTCTAGTGCGGTTTGAATCAGGTAGATAGTGGTTCCATTTACTGAGATGGGGAAAACTCAGAGAGTTCTGTTTTTGAGGCTTAATTTAAATGCATGTAAAGCATTTAGTACATTGCCTGATGCAGAAGAGATGCTCCATTACTTATGTATATCCTTAGCTTTCTTCTCTGAGTCCTTCACTCATTACTGGAGCAATGTCAGTCTCCATCATGCTTTCAGATACCACCTGCATACCATATTATAAATGTCTATTTAGGTGTTTGTTACCTTCCTGGATGGTGAGTTACAGGAGAGCAGAGAACTTCAGGATTATTCTCTTTTGTATTTCTAGTACCTTGCACAGTCTCAGGCATAGAGCTGGGAAGAAAGGAAAGAAGGGAGGAAGGAAGAAAGAAACGAAATGAGAATGACAGGATGGGAATGAGGGAGAGAGGGGAAATAAAATACTGTTTGTACATTAAATGTTTCTAGGTGTTTACCATGGTACTGGGCACACAAAAGACACTCAAATAACACCTATGGAGTATAAGCAGACCACATTAAGAAAAAGAACATAAAGGTCCAATAAAAATTTTTTATTCCTTTTTTAAATAACCATTTTCAAATTATAGAAATACTGCATGAACATTGTCTAAAATTAAGAAATACAAATGAAAACATGAAGAAGAAAATGAAAAGAACTTAGAATCCCACCATCCAGATATAACCAATATTAACATTTTGATGTAGGTTTAGACAGTCTTTTGCCTACACATATATAAATAATTTAATTGAAAAATTGGGCTATTATTATATAGAGTATAACCTGCCTTTTATAATAAAATATATTATGAGCTTTATTATTTTTAAAGATTTCTAATTTTTTGATACTCTAAGCCAGATAAACATCTGCGTATGTGTGCGTCTGTCTAAAGCTATGTAGAGCTCTAATTAGTTTGGAGATTTGTCTTGAAAAAAACGCCAGAAGTGAAATTACTGGGTAAAATTTCATGCCCAGTTTTAATTGAGACAGATATTGTCAACATGAATTCCTGTAATTTATACTAATTTACACTCTGTCAGCAGTATAGGAACATACCTATTTCCTTGCACTCTCATTAACCTTAGATGTTATAATTAAAAAATATATTTTCTAATTATCTATATGACTGCTATTATAACAATTATATAATACAATGAGATTATATAAAATAGCCTCATGGCTGTTATAATAAGCATTTTATAATCCCAGTAAGAGTTGAATATTTTTATATGTTTATTGATCATTTTTGTTTCCTCTTTAATGAATTACCTGGTCATGCCCTTTCCTAATTAAAAAAAAAAGATAATTTTAGTGATAATAAGAGCTTTTCTTCTACAAGTGTATTTACCATTTTGTCTATTACACACAATTCATCCTAATCTATTATTTGGGTTGTAACTCATGGTGTTAATGGCTGCAAGTTGCTGTGATGCTGAAAGCTATGCCACCAGTATTTCAGGCACCAGCAGGATCACCCTTGGTGGCCAGGTTTCAGCAGAGCTTCCAGACTAACACAGACTAGGAAGAAGGACCTGGCCACCCACTTCCAAAAAAATTGGCCATGAAAACCCTACGAATAGCAGCAGAGCATCGTGTGATGTAGCGCTGGAAGGTGAGAGGATGGCGCAACAAGACCAGGCAGGGTTCCGCTCTGCTGTCCACAGGGTCTCTAGGAGTCAGAATCACTCGACAGCATTTACAGCAAAGTCATATGTGCACACATATATAACTTTATGTGTTCTTTCTTTACTTTTTTATAGGAGACTTTCCCATTTCAAGATCAGATTCAAATATCAAATAATATTTTCATTTAATTATTTTTATGGTTAATACTTTTTATATTTACATTGTTATTGCATGTGTATGCTAGTCCCTCTCCCTGCCTTCAGGAAAGCCCTATAGTCAAAGAATCCAAAACAGAAAAAACACTCCACTAGGTGTTTCATATCGTTTCTTTCCAACATTTGATGAAGACTTTGCTCAATACACCTATTCTCTCTGAACTACAATATAATATAAAATGATATAATACTGTAATAACCAGGAACACATCACATTTACACCCAGCCCAATCAATTTCTCGACAATGCAACCACAGTAAATGTGAACACGTATTTAAAGAACTGGTAAAGAATGATTTAATAGTGTTCATTTATATAGCACTTTAAGACTCACAAAGCACTTTTATCATTGTCATCTCAGTTGATTGTGAAATAGGGAAAGGATTATCATCTTTGTTTTAGAGATGAGAAATTTGAGGTTCAGAAAGGCTAAGTGACTTCCCCAAAATCCCACAGCTAATTGGTGGTTGAACTAAAATTGGAGGCAAGGTCCATTTCATTTCTTATCCTAGGCTTTTTTTTTCTTTTTTTTTTTTTTCACAAAGTCACCTGATTTGTTACTCATTACTCTTTATTTAATTCAAAATGTTTGCAATTCGATTTTGTGATGATTTTAGGGCTTGAGTTGTTCTGCATTTATGCCTGAAATTTACAGTTCACCCTTTCACCTTCTTGAGGCTATTAGCACTTTACTTCTTAGAGGGAGATGATTTCATGGTTTAAGGAGAACTAAGATATCAGTTAGATTAGTCTCATTTTGGGGCTAAGAAAGCACAAGGTCGTGGAGATTAGTACTTGTCCAAGATCATATAGCTCATTAGTGTGATTTAAATAAGGCTTCTTGATTTTCATTCGTGTATTCTCTCTACTTTGCCCTACCTTTTAAAAAAATTGGTAGACAATTATTTTAGAGCAGATTTAGGTTTACAGAAAAATTGATTGGGAAGTGCAGAGAGTTCCCACACATTTCCTCTTCCTCCCAGTTTCCCCTATTATTTACATCTTGTGTAAATTTGTCAAAAGTGTGGTAACATTGTCTCTAAGTTGATGTCATTGATGCAACCAATAATGATACATTATTATTAACTAAAATCCATAGTTTACATTAGAGTAATGCTTTGTGCTGCCCATTCTGTGTTTTGACAAATGTGTAATGATGTGTTTCCGTCACAACTGTGTCATACAGACTAGCTCCACTGCCCTAAAAATCCCCTGTGCTCCAGCTATTCATCCCTCTCTCCCCCCGAACCTCTGGTAACTATAGATCTTTTTACTGTCTCCATAGTTTTATCTTTTCCAGAATGTCGTATAGTTGAAATCATATAGTATATAGCCTTTTCAGATTGGCTTCTTTCCCCTGGCAATATGCTTTGACTGTTCCTCTGTGTCTTTTTGTGGCTTAATACTAATTTTTTTAAATCACTGTGTAATATTCTGTTGTATGGATGTACCACTTTTTTATGCATTCAACTATTGAACGCTGGTTGCTTCCAAGTTTTGGCAATTATGAATAAAGCTGCTATAAGCATCTGTGTACAGGTTTTTTGAGGACATAACTTTTCGACTCATCTGGGGAAATACCAAGGAGTGAGATTGCTGGATCATATGGTAAGAGGATGTTTAGTTTTGTGAGAAACTGCCAAAATGTCTTCCAAAACAGCTGTACCTTTTTGTATTCCCACAGCAATGAATGTGTGTTCCTTTCTTCTACATCCTCACCAGTATTTATAGGTGGTTAAGATTTTAGCCACTCTACTAGATAGTGGTACCATGTTGTTGTGTTAATTTTCAGTTCTTTGATGACATATGATGTGGAACATATTTTCGTGTGCTTCTCTGCCACCTGTATATATTCTTTGGTGACATATCCACACCTTTTGCTCATTTCTTTATCGGGTCCTTTGCTTTCTTATCATTGAGTTTTGAGTTCTTTGTATATTGCAATATGAGTTCAATGTGGTTTTGATGTGCATTTCCCTAATGACTAAATTCAGTTTTGAATTTTAGCCAGTTACCCTTCCTTTTTATGTCCACACCCTCCATATATTCTCACAGAGGAAAAATGAGAGTCAATTGCCAAAGCAAGCATTTTTAAATATCACCATCCTTAACAATCAACAGCGATAAAACAACGTTTTAGTAGTCATAAGTCAGGTGCTGTACTAAAGCTTCCTATTCTTCCTCCAGTATTTAAACTAGCTTTGACTAGTTAAAGTTATATGTGAGATGTTTTTATTAATAAATGTCAATTGTAAGTGCTTGGAGTAAAGTTCACGATGTCAGATGTTTATGATATTTTTACTGGTAGAAATCACTGAAATTAAATCATGTAGTCTTGTGTTTTTAAAAACTATAACTGAGGCCTCAAGGATGCTACCATGAAATAATTATAACAAAAAGATTTTGACCACCAATTAACATTTAAGAACTAGTTACATTTTTGTGGCTTTGGAATGATGGATCTAAAAAAAATACATATTAAAAAGGTTTGAGTGAGAAAAATCATAACCACTGACATTTGGGAACCTGCTATTTCATGCTGTTTATTCTTCACAGAACAAAGATGAGTTGAAAATGTTTGTCACCATAGCAAGGCTAACATTCACAACAATGGACTTACCAAGGACATCACAGTGATTACATTATCTCTGAAGGCAATAGCGCCAGTTTTCCATGGTAGACTACTATATTGGTATACAGGAAAAAACAATCCAAAACAAACAAAGGACACTTCTCCAGGAACAGCGTTATATTGGAGAGGTTTCTGAGGCATCCTCTTTGTTTCCGTACACTGAAATGGGGCCCAGAACTACGCAAGATCATAACAATGGGACTGGCTTGCATGGCCTTAGGAGAAGGCTCCGAAAGCACAAGCAGACCCAGAAGAAGATAACAGAAAACATGTTTAAACACCTAATTTTTTGCTGGCTATCTCTCAAAGTTGTTTTTGTGTAACTCTTTAAATCAGATGTTATTGAGCTAAAGTCCGGTCACATTTATGTATTCCACATTGGCTAGAGAAAGACTATATTAATAAACACTGAGGGGCTGGCCCCGTGGCTGAGTGGTTAAGTTCACGCACTCCTCTTTGGCAGCCCAGCATTTGCCAGTTCAGATCCTGGGCACGGACCTATGCACCACTCATCAAGCCATGCTGTAGTGGCATCCCAAATAGAGGAACCGTAATGATCTACAACTATGTGCTGGGGCTTTGACGAGAAAAAAAAAAAAAAAAGAGGAAGATTGACAACAGACGTTAGCTCAGGGCCAATCTTCCTCACCCCCCCACCCCCACAAAAAAAGAAAGAAATGAAAAGGATTAGGACAGCCAAACCAAAAAAAATAAATAAACACTGAATTTCAAGACTGCACACATACACACTGAAATGGCTTAATTTAAGGTTTGAGTCATAGGACTATTATTCACCACTTGGTTTAAATTTCCTTTCCTTTACTGAGGAAACTGTAGAAATACTCCACGTAGTTTCTGAAAGAGACTACATTAAAAAGGTCCTTCAAGACATATTTTCATTAGGCTTCTTAAACCCAAAAACTGTTAAAAAGCCATTAAAATGCCTTAGAATAGTACTTTATTATAAGAAGAGGAAAACAAAGAAAGTTGGCATTTGTGGCAAAACTTGAAGAAGTATGTATAAATAAGATAAATGCACACACTTTAGAAAATGATGAATTTAAAATACCTCAGTAAGTTAAATTATTTTTCTTCTTCTTGTTTCTCTTTCCTGACTTTGATGATCTTATTCTATACATATCAATATTTTATAATATGATTTCAGTACTGTATATCAGATGACAGTTTTTACTGTCTTTTATTCTTGCCTGTTATAGTTGGTATTTTGAGGGAGCACATTTCAAACTCTCTTTTCTTCAGTAATGTGCTCTGCTATATTTGGAAAATTTTAGAGGGTACCAATGCTATCTTTATTTTACCATCTGATATATTGCTAAGAAAAATTTGGCATCTCAATGCCTGGCTCATAATAAGTGATCATAGATTTTTTGGAATGCATAAATGAGTAACTGAATGCAGGCATGAATAAATCACTGCAGGTAAGGTCATAAGAGAAACCGAAGTGCTATTTTCAGAAATGATTCTGAGGGAAACCATTTAAGCATATGAGATAATCTTGAAGTGAGGCAAAGGCAATATTTATGTTTCAATATGAGTATAAAGTATACCAGTACAAAGTTAACATTTGTATGAGTCACATAGATGTAAAAAAAATTCTTGATCTTTTTTGAGTGAAACAGCTACTTGAAGCAGTGCTGTTTATTTCTCTCACATCTTCTGAATGCATTCTTTTCCTTTCCTTCCTTTAAGTGACCTTGACCACTGGTTCAGTGCACAAACTTTGGAGACAGAGAGGCCTGATTTCAATCCCAGCTTTTACTAGTACTGTGACCTTGTTATAGAACCTTTAAGAGCCTCTGTTCCTCCGTTTTTAAATTAGGGAATTAGGGATAAGATTAGCAACCTCGTAGGACTGTTGTAAGGAGTTGTTAGTGCTGACAAGTCAATTCCGACTGCTAGCGACACTGTGTACAGCAGAGTGGAACCCTGCCCAGTCTTTTTGCACCATCTTTTCACGTTCCAGCGCTGTATTAGACAACGCTCTGCTGCTATTCATAGGGTTTTCACGTCGAGGTTTTTTGGAAGTGGGTGGTTAGGTCCTTCTCCCTGGTTTGTTTTAGTCTGGAAGCTCTGCTGAAACTTGTCCACCATGGAGGACCCTGCAGGTATTTGAAATACCGGCAGCATAGCTTTCAGCATCACAGCAACATGTGGCCACCACAGTATGACAACCAACAGACGGGTAGTGTGGCTCTCTGATGGGGAAACCAACCCAAACCCGGGCCGTGGTGGAGAGATTGCCAAATTTTAATCGCTAGACCACCAGGGCTGGGAGTTGTAAGGAATAAAATGAGATAATGCATGCACACATGATAAACATTTAACACATAATGGCAGCTGTTATATTTGGGGTACGTATTTATTTTCCTATGATTTTCACCCTTTTTCCTCCTTACCCACAGCACCACTCTATCTCACATTTCAATCTGTCTGTCTGTATTTTATATTTTCCTTTGATCCCTACTTAGGCCTTGGCCCCTTTCTCATCTGAGGATCAGTTCTGAAATCTTCAATTCATGTTTCCATCTAATTCCCTGGAACCTTTGGAGAAATATTCTGTTTGGATATCTCTAATTTTTAGCTTCTTATATGGGGTTACTTCCTGAGCTGGCCAGAAGCAGTATAGGTGCAGATACGAACATTTGCTAGGTAATTACCATTTCGAAATGAGCCATTACAACTGTTCTCAAATAGTGGTGCTGAGACGGCTGCATGAAGATCAACTGAAGCTTGTTATAAATACCTTCCTGGGCTCCACCCTCAGATACTTTAATTCAATAGGTCTGTATTGAGGTCAAGGAATCCTGCTTTATAAGAAAGAAAGAGACAAATGTACCACTCCAGGTGATTTTGATGCATAACAGGTTTGGAAACCAATTGTCTATTCTATTCATTCAGGACAAATAAATGCATCCAATAAATATCCTGCAATACAGGTGCTCCGTGCACCTCATAACACTTCCAAGCAGTTGGATTCATGTGTTTGGTGCTGTTGCAATTTTGTGTATTAGAAAGGCAGCATGGTAGAGTGAGAAACATGCCTAGAGTTTAGTGTCAGACAGACCTAGATTCAAATCCAATAATGAAATGAATATAGTCTTGTCTATCTTGAAGGATCCTTGTATGAGTTAAATTAGATCATTTGTGTAATGTACTCGATGTATAAGTCATTCCAGAACTGGTAGCTATTATGTACTATGTATTATTCTTTGTTTCTGTCACCTTTTGACTTAGCAGATATGGCATGCTGTGGAAGATTGAATTGTTGGATCCAGTTCTTCACCCACCCCTGCATCTACATCTTGGCCATCAGTTTACTGTGTGGCTGCAGTGTGTTTTCCTGCCACTTGATTTTGGGCCTGACCTCATGACTTGCTTTGATGTTAGAATGTGTGGTGCAAGCAAGAGTTTGGAATGTATTTGCATGATTCAGTATATATTCGTATGCCTCTTCAACACCATGAAGAGAACATGCCCCACCTAACCTACCGATCCAAGGAAGATGAGGGACATTTGGGTCAGAGTTGCATAATGGTCCTGGTAAACTGCAGCTTAAAGAAGAGCTACCCCATTGAGCCCAGCCAATCCCCACCTAGATCAGCTAACTCTCAGCTGACCCACAGATATGTGCAAGAACCCAGCTGAGATCAGCAGAGTTGTCTTGGCCATCACAGACTGAAGCAAAGGCCAACTAAGATGACTTGCAGATCCATGGGAATAAAATATTTTTGTTTTAAAATACTGAGTTTGGGGATGGTTTGTTAAACAGCCTAATTGCGGTAAAGAGCCAACCTGCGCAGATGCTTTCGCCATTTTCAGTCATAATCTGAGTTATCAACTTGATAAACACACATATATGCATACATGCACTCACACACACGCACACACACAGAGACAATCCAAAAAGAGTCCTTACTTTTCAGCAAGTGTATCTGCCATTTCTGTTGATTTTGGAGGACTGGTGGTTATATATTAGTTCAGAGTTACGCTGTTGTAAAGCACTCCCAGAATACTGCATAGGCATGTTTCTGTGCCTAGGACTGGGTGCCTTTTTCAGTTTTGAAGTGTAAAGATCTTGCAGGAGATAGTGGGCAGTGTGTCAGCCTAATTTCCTTTATAGATTTTTGTCCAAGACATGGATAGACAGGTGAGAGGCTGCTCATGTAAGCCGTGTACAAGAAGAGAGTCCAGAGGGTCAAGAGGATATTACCCAGGATTGTTTATGAGAAATGAGCAAAAAAAGAAAGATAAAAACATAATTATTAATTGTCCATTAACAATTCAGTTGTTGCTAACTTTTTGTTATTACAAACAGTGCAATGATGAATATCCTCACTGGTGCCTCTCTCTGATACTTTTCTATAAGAGTTTCTCTTGGATATATACTTAGGAATATTATATGCAAGCTTAATTTCCCTAAATGCTTACAGATTGCTCCCCAGAATGACTGCATTAATTTAGACTCCCACCGTCAATACATAAAGATTCCTTGTTCCTCACGTTTTCATCGATACTTGACAATACCTGAACGTTCAGTTGTTGTTATATGATGGTATCAGAGTGCTCTCTCACTGTTTTAAGTTGCATTTCTTTGATTACTTGTGAAGTTGAGCAACTCCTCTTCTTTATTAGCCATTTGAGTTTCTGCTGTTGGGAATCGCCTATTCATATTGTTTGCACATTTTTATTGGGATTCCTGTCTTCTTGCTGATTTGTCCCTTATATATTCTAAAGATTATGATTTTATTTGCTAAATATTTGAATAATATCTTTTTCTAGTCTTTTCATCTGCCTATGAACTTTGTCTTATGGTGTTTTGCATTAAACAGAAATATTTCATTTTTATGTTAAATCCATTAAATCTCCCTACAAAGGTTTATGCTTTTTACATCTTATTTAAGAAATGATTTTCCATGCCATTAAAAACATATTCACCTATTTTATTCTAAAAATTTCATAGTTTTATCTTTCACAGTATAGCCTGTACTCCATCTGGAGTTTATTTTATATATTGTAAAAGGTATGGATCTTAGTCTGTTTTTCTCTGTTGTAAGGCAATTATATTAGCACCATTTATAAATTATTTTCCCCACTGATTTGAACCAATATACCAATTTCTCATTTATTATGAGCGTATGTTTTGGTACTCCCAAATCCGTTCCATTGGTCTATTTGTCAGTTTCTCTGTCAGTACCACAGGCTTTTAATTATTATTCTAATATAATAGCTTGTTTCTAAACTAGAAGCAATACTTTTCAGCATAGGGTATGCTAATAATAAACTTTGAGGGTTAGCAACTGTTATTTTATTGTCTTAAGTTTAAAAAATCGAATAAAGCTGATAATGAGTGAACATCCACAGTGCTTACAGCATAAAGAGTGTTACATGTTTTATCATCATGGATATGAGATGCGGGAAATTTTATATATATTATATGTATGTATTCAGGTTGTCAATAGGGCCATAATGAGCCACCTGAAGCTTAACACTCAAACTGCTTACTTTATTAGTCAGGATTGAAGCTGCTAAGAAAATATCCATTCAGCTATATTTATGTAGAACATCCAGATGTTGGTTATCTAAATCATCGTCATATATTCTCTTCAGAGATTTTAGGTCCCGTTTTCAGCTGAATCATACAGCAGATGTTAATCAGAATTCAGATAAGACATCATCTACTCAAAAAGTTTCCTCAGTTTCTATTTATCAGTCCCAATTTTGATCCTCTTTGTTGTCACCAACCTAATATTCCTGCTCAGTTAGGATAGTACCAACAGTATGACAAGTGCAAAGCTTTGAAATCTTGTTTCCTTTATGTTAACAATGGAAATTCAAATACAAATAATTCAATGGTTTGAATAGTGTATTCAGTGACTCTGTAAGTATCAAGACAGATCGCACATTTCCCACACCCGTCTCCTGCCTATGAAAGCTTATGACAAACTTCTGAATTTAGGGAAAGGATATATAATACAGCCTCCAATGAATTAGATGCAGTGCTGCTGTCATATTCCCCCTCTGGATGTATCTACACACGCAAATAGACAAACACATGTTTATTCCCATAAGAGAACAGACATGTCTATTTTTTTGGTGAAGAAGATTGGCCCTGAGCTAACATCTGTTGCCAATCTTCCTCTTTTTTTTGCTTGAGGAAGATTGTCCCCACGCAACATTGCTGCCAATCCTCCTCCACTTTGCATATGGAACCCTGCCACAGCACGGCTTGACAAATGGTATGCAAGTCTGCTCCCGGGATCCCAACCCATGAATCCCGGGCCACCAAAGTGGAGAACCCGAACTCAACCACTATGTCACCAGGTCAGCCCCCACATATCTTAAAAACATAAATGTTTAATAAAGATCTTTACTGCCCCGCAGTCACTCACTCTATTGAATAAGAAAATAAAATATGTACACTTAAGTTACCAGTTAATCAACCATTACTATATTTCCTTATTGCTAGGACTTTCACTTTAAAGCTTCTGCAATCTGGATATAACTTAAAGTTGATATAGAGTAGCGCTTCATCCTCATTCATGTCCACGCCAAAAAAATGGTAGTATTAAATCAATGTGGAGCATTTCAAAATCAATGACATGGTAGAATTCAGGAAATACAGTAAAAGTAGTGTGTCTCCTGTATTCAAGGCACCCAGTAATATAAACACAAAAAAGTATGATATGGTTTTGTCCTCAAGGAACTTAAAATCTGGATGAAGAGACATGTAATGAACACAAGAAAAAATTAAATGGCAGATTTTGTCATAAGTTACTAATAATTAATTACCAAGAAAATGCTAGGGACAATATTTTATTTGTTTATTTATTTATAATCAATATATTCCCTGCTTCTAAAAACTAGTAAACAGCTTGCGACATCTTAATTTATTTCTTCAAAAAATATTTTAGGGTACGTACTATGTGCTAAGTACCATTGTAGGTAACAGGTTATAGCAGTGAACATAGAATCCTTGTCTTCATTGAACTTATTTCCGGTGGAGAGCAAACAATAAACAAATACATGATATTCGTATTTGCTATGAAGGAAAATGAAGTAGGATAAGAGGATAGAGAGGGACAGGAGTGCTCTTTCAGATGGAATAGTCAGGCAAGGCCTCTCTGAGGAGGCAATATTTGAGCAGAGACCTAAATGAGTTAAGGGAACTAGCCAAAGTCTCTCTGGGCAGAGTTTTCCAAACATGGAGAAGAGCAAGTACAACGACCCTGAGGCAGGATCTTGCTTGCCTGTTCCAGAAACAGCAAAGAAGACTAGTATGGCTGAATGAGTAAACAGTGTGAATGAGTGAAGAGACGTGAGGTCAGAGACGTAGGTGGCCTGGGACTTGTCAGGCATGATAAGGTCTTGGGGTGTTACTTTATAAGTGATGATAAATGTTTAGAGGTTTTAAAGCAGGAAGTGACATGATATAACTGAGGCTCTAGCTTCTGTGGCTACTCCAGCTACTATGAAGAGAACAGATTGCAGGAGACAAGAGTAGAAACAGAGATATTGCCAAATTTAGGCAAGAGCTGGCAGTGAATGAGACCAGGGTAGTAAAAGCGATGGTGGTCAGAAAGTCAGATTCAGGATAAGTTTTGAAGGTAGAGCTAATAGGAATTGCTGAGGCATATGGGATGAGAGAGAAATAAATCAAGGAAAACTCTTAAGGTTTTAGGCGTGAGCAACTGAGTGAATGGTGGTGCTATTTCCTAAGATGGGGACGATTAGGAGAGTAGCAGGTTTTGAGGGTAAGAGGAGGATGAAATTAAAAGTTTAACTTTAGAGATTATGTTTCAAAAGACTATTAGAGAGCCAAGTGGTGATATTGACTAAGCAGTTGGTTATACAAGTCTGAAGTGCAGGAAGTAGTTCTGGGCTGGGAACATACACCTGGGAGTCATCAGCATATTTACGGTATTTAGAGCCACACGTTTGAATGAGATCACCTGGATAGGAGTGCCTTTATAAAAGAGAAGAGGCCCAAGACTGAGCCTTGAGGCACTTCATTATTTTTCGGTTGGGAAGAAGAGAAACCATCAAAGTTGCTTGAGTAGAAGTGGCTGGTGAAACAGCGGCTAGTGAAGGAAAATAAGGGTAGTGTTCTGAAAGCCAAGTGAAGAAAATGTTCCAAGAAAGAGGAAATGGTGAATGGGAAAAAGCTGATGAGAGGTCCGTTAGGAGAGAACTGAGAGCTGACCATTGCATTTAACAGTGCAGTGTAGTGCTTTGAGTTTTTATCTCATTGATAAATTTCTGGCCATGCTTCTTTATTCATATTTATATTTTACCATTATTATTTTCTATGACTTCACCTAGTGAGCCACTTCAAGTCCTTAAGAGAATGGAGAGCATAAATAAATAGACTTGATGATCAAATTGCTTGCAATTGGCACCTGGAAAATCATTCAACAGTTGTTTGATGAGTTATGCACTGTACATGGTGTAGGGATAAGAAAAAGCTAATAGAGTTCACACAAAACAATTAAAGGCATGTACATACCAGTCATATTCTGGATCTCAGTATGCCCTACGGAGATAATTTCCTACGATTTTAACTGAAAACCTACCATATTGTCTCCATATGTTTGGGGGAATTATTGTTCCTGAGCACAGAAAATAGAACATCCACTAACCCTTTGACCTGCATTCTCTACCAGAGCTCACCTTATTCCCCTGTGGTAATGCACCGGCCTAAAGGAAAGAAACATGTATTCTCAAATTTCAAAATAATTACCAGAGAGAGAGAATTCAAAGTTATACGATACCTAAGATGGAAATCCAGCTTAAACAGACCAGTCAGCTGTTTATTAAGGAAGCCAACCTACCAACCAACCAACTATTTTGGCCCTTGTGCTCAGGAGATGAAGGCGGTAACCACTAAGTGGAGTTTCATAGGTTGAAAAGATTGTGAAATGGTGTTGGCGTTAATGTTATGGCATGTCAAAAGGCATTTCCAATTTTCCTGGGTTTAATCAGATTACACACATATATATATATGTATATAATATATGTATATTGTATGGGAGGAAGACATTTCCTCTTCCCAAATGTGGGTTCGTCTGGCCAGAGAACGAATTAAATTCACATGAGACAGAATAGCAAGAGAAAATTAAACAAAGCTTTATGAGGAACCATGGCCCGGGGCCTTTCTTCCTTCGGGAAGAAAGGGCACCGAAGTAGTGGGGTGCACAGAGTGGTTATATACCCCCAAACAGGGTGTTTCACATGTGATTCAAATGTCCCTCCCACAATAGTCACAAGATTGCCCTGTCGGCACATTGCTTGATGGACACAGCAGGTAGTGGGTCTGCTATCTCGGTGGGCGTAGCAGGAGGCAAGTGGATTGCCTGGAGCTGGGCAGTCACAGGTGAGCACAGCAATCAGTTCCTTCCCTAAGGAAAGATGCTTAATCCTTAAAGAAATGCCAATGTTGGGAGGGGGAGGGAAGTCAGTTACAGGAGGTTACCAGACAAGCACAATAAAATGCAGATTTAAGTCCTTGCCTTTGGTATTGATTAAGAGTTTCTAGAGAGAAGGTCATCTCCTTTCTTCTTCCTGGTACAGAGAGGGAGGCACCTTTTACAGATAGAGATTTACCTTACAAATGTAAATGTGTCCTAAGGAAGGGCAAGTTCCATTCCTCAGAGCCTCCTTCCCTGTCCCAGTTTATCAAAAGCAATCAGCCTCAAATAATCCTGATGCCAAAGAGACATATCTTGGGGTGGCCAATTCCTGGTCCCTACAATATATATATATATATATATATATATATATATATATATATATATAGATATAGATATAGATATACACACACACACACACGTGCATGTATTTTAAATAGCTTTATTGAGACGTAATTTACATATCATAGAATTCACTCATTTAAAGTGTACAAGTTAATTGCTTTTCATTTATTCACATATTTGTACTGCTATAACAACAATCAATTTTAGAACATTTTTACCACCTCAAAAAGAAATTGAAGACCCCTTACCGATCATCCCTCCAACTCTTCATTCCCTCCAGGCCCTAGACAGCTACTAATGTACTTTCTGTCTCTATAGATTTCCCTATTGGGCTATTTCATACAAAAGGAAACATACAATATGTGGCTTTTTGTCTCTTTTTTTTTCATTTAACATAGTGTTTGCAAGGTTCATCCATGTTGTAATCACATATAAGTGTTTGACTTCTTTTTATTGCCTTATAATATCCCATTATATGGATATATTGTGTTTATCCAGTCATCAGTTGATGGACATTTGAGTCATTTCCAAAATTGCCTATCATGCATAATGATGCTATGAATATTCATGTATAAGTTTTTGTGTGGACAGACATAAATATCACTTCTCTTGGATATAAGCCTAGTGCACACACACACACACACACACAAACACACAGAAAAAAATACACTTTTACAATTTTAAAGGATTTGAGAGAAAAGTATATAACCAAAGCAGTCCAGAGGTGGTGGATGTGGTGGATGTGGTGGTGGTGGTGATGTCTAGTGTGAGTGGGAGGGTGGTTAAAATGGAGAGTGGCAGTTAAGAAGCTAAGAAAGTAATGAGCTGGTAAGTACTATCTCTGTTACGAAAGCCTTTATTATAGCATGCTTTCCTCCCAAACCCTGCTGAAAACATTGAAAGGAATTCTATGCTCAAACTTGGGTCAGGTCATTTAGGTTATGTGGGCAGGGATGCAGCCTGGACTTTTTATTCTCCGTACTTCACTCTTCTCCAGCCTCCCACCTCCCACCAAAAAATTTAGAAGACAATAAGTCTTAAATCTCCAAAACACACCAGCCCAGACTATAACTGTAAAGAAAGTGTGTTTTCTATTCTGCTAAGAAAAATAAATTTTTTCTGTATCAATAGCTTTCTTTTTTAACTTTCCTCAAATACTCAGGTTGAGCTATCAAATTATATCTTTATGGTTGGTATAACAATTTTAATTAAAAGGAATTCCAAAATTCATAAGTGACATGAGAAATCATTAGTAACTAATGGCCTTGTTTATGACGTGAACGTCTTTCTAGCCAGCATATTTGTAGAAATTATATTATGAAAGTAAAGGATGTGTTTTTCTTGATTCTTACCTGTTTGACTAACATTTGCATACTGACTAGGCACGGTAACCCTAAGGAGAGTGGCATTTTATTTCAAAAGAGAAAGACCAAATTTACTTATCAGATGCAATTCACAAACTTGGTGGTGGAGAGTGGGCTGGGCAGGGAGCAGATGGTGCATAACATTAATTTCAAGGGATATCTCAACATTTGAATACATGATGTATATTCTATGTTCTTATTTTTATTTGTAGGTGATGTACAATCCAACTGGTATCGTAAAATACATATGTTTTATTCTTGGTCATTTGTGATGTCCTTAAATATACTTAAAGAAAAAGACCCTAACTCATATATATATATGAGTGTGTGTGTGAGGAAGATTGGCCCTGAGCTAACATCTGTGCCAATCTTCCTCTATTTTATGTGGGATGCCACAACAGCATGGCTTGATGAGGGGTGCTAGATCCGCACCCGGGATCTGAATCTGTGAAGCCCGGGATGCCAAAGTGGAGCACATGAACTTAACCACTATACCACCGGGCCGGCCCCAATATATTTTTCATATATATTTTTAAAGTCTATTTCTTTTGGTAAAATAAAAGTAGCTAATGGGAAATGTAATCAACTAACGCATACCCCACTACCAAAGGCTATTTTTACAGAACCCTGAGGGATAAAGGGCCACTTAGAAAAATGAAATTGCTAGTTACTAACCCACATTGATCTCTATTCTGATGGGAAGACAGACAGTTCCTTTATTCCCGCTCAAAAATGTCTTCTCTGTTCTCATCAACCCTGCCAATTTAATTTAAGCTGTGGCAATTCCTTGAAATTAACATATTTATGACTGACTCCCATAAAGTCAACTGCTTTTATATAAACAAGATCTGCCCCCAATGGCTTTAGTTGAATTAGAAAGAAAAGAAAGAGAATGAGGAACAGACATGCAAAATCACCAGTTAGAATAGTTTACTCTCCTGAGAGTTTTCTCCTCTCTTGGCCCCTTCCAACTCTTCCATTTTAATCTTTATAATAAAGTTTACTTTAGAATCTATTGCCAAAAAAGCCAAAGGCTTGCCATCTTTCTTATTGAGCTTGTTTCATTACCGTCCTCTATTCATCTTGTCATTAGCAGCTTAAGAAATTCTGACTTGCAGAGGGAGAAAGCCAAATACCGTATGATCTCACTCATAAGTAGAAGATAAAAACAATGACAAATAAACACATAGCAAAAGAGATTGGATTGGTGGTTACGGGAGGGGAAGTGAGGAGGGAGGAGGGCAAAAAGGGTGATTAAGCACATGTGTATGATGATGGATTATAATTAGTCTTTGGGTGGTGAATATGATGTAATTTACACAGAAATTGAAATATGTAACAATGTGCACCTGAAATTTACATAATGTTATAAACCAATGTTACTGCACTATAAATAAATAAATAAAAAGCGAAAAAAAATAAATTCTGACTTAAAGTTTTACCTAATTGTACTACCAATTACTCTGGGTGAACAAACAGGCTAATTTCTGTTGAAGAGAATAGACAGAGTGCAGGTTTCAAACGTTACAATGCATCCAAATCACCTGGAAAGCTTGTTAAACTTAGATTCTCAGGCTTCACTCAGAGAGATTCTGTACCAGTAGCATAGACCAGGAATCTGCTTTTTGATGCAAATTGTTCCTGGGCCACAGTTTGAGATACACTGATGGAAAGCATATAGGGATGTAAAGGGAGGTTGGCAGCTTTTCTTTGGGAAGATTATTCTAGCGGCATTGTGAAATGAGAATTGGAAGGGAAGAGACAGGTAGACCTATTGTGACATGCAGAATGGCAGTCCTATGAATAATAATCAGAAAGTAGAAAACAGGACTAAGTGGGGAAGAGTGGTTTTCAAAAATAATAAAGAAGAAACAGAAATTTAAAAGGAGGAAAGACCAGTGTCATGGAAGCCAAGTGAAGGACTTCAGGGAGGAGATGGTTAAACTTGTCGAATGCTGTAATAAAATCAAAGAGAATAAAGAATGAGACAGACCCAATGGGAAAATTTAGAGGTACCAAAATAAAGATTACCTAGACATAAAACATCCATTTCCAAAGCCTCTATTCTGTAGTGTAAGCCTTTGAAATACGTACATTTCATCTTATAACAAAGGTGGTACGCATTTCCTTCTTCAGACTGCTTCTCCATGTCACTGTAAAAATGTGGCCTGGGTTCTGGATCATGAGAGTATTAAGAGTGACAACCTTTTGTCTTTTCTGCAGCTATAGAAATAAAGATCCCACTCTTTATTTCTCTTCATTGGTGAATGGAAACTGAAACCTGAGTACACAGCTTCTCTTCTCTTTATAGAGGACATTACTGGTCTACAAGCTCCAAAAGCCCAAGTTGGAGACTCTCTAATCTTTGTGCATTTAGCATCAGCGTATTGGTTCTGTGTAGCGTTTAAGAAGTAAACATTGTTTTAATTTCCTAAAAGATTTTTGATCTCTTAGTTTTGCTCCGATTGGTTAAAACATTTTGATAACATGATTAGTTTGCAACAACACAACATTAAGTTGTTTCTGAATCTTGGCTGTCCAATATGGTACACTTTAGCCATATGTGGCTATTTAAATTAAAATTAATTAAAATTTCAACATTTTGTTCCTTAATCACATTAGCCACATTTTAAATGCCCGTAAGACACACATGTCTAGTGGTTACCTGACTGAACAGCAGAGATATAACACATTTCCATCACAGCAGGAATTTCTGTTGGACGGTGCTGCTCCAAATATTTGTTTCCGTCCTTGTTATTATTTTTCTACAAGGATGGATGATGAACACTGTACTTACTGCACAGGAGCCTAGCAAATTCAGTATGTATGGGCACAGCTGAAGTTGGAGATTTAATTGTTTGCAAAAGAGATCCAAGGATTGCAAAGTTTTACGTATTTTTTATTAAACGTTGAACCAAAACGTAATCATCAGAATGTTCTCTTTCTATTGTAAATACATTAGCAGGAAACATTAAACAGGCCTTCATAATTTACAGGAGTTTTCAATTAAAATTTGTTAATTAACCAATTCTAATTCAATTTTTTATTAATTCTCCAATAAATTTTTTAAAGTTTAGGGTAACTAATATCAGCTGTTTGTGAGATTTTGATGCTGGTCATTTTCAATTTATTCATTATTTATTTCCAAGCCACTGAAAAATGTCCCACAAATGCTTTTAGTTAGAGAATGAGGTCATTCGAAATGTCGAAGCGAAATGTGAGAAACTTTAGTGACTGAGGATTGCCAGGAGCAGGCAGTTTGACAAGATCTACAAATCTCAAAAGCCTTTGAACTCCACTGCTTCACAGCAGCTCCGATCATAGCTGTGTGTATACGTGGTCATGTGCATATGTCACACTTATTCAGCTTTATGTTTCTCCTAAAAATATTGCAACACTGTTCTTTGTGTTTTGGGTGAGTTTTGTGAGTATTTTACCAAATGAGATTGTTCTGGAGATGTTTTGGGGAGACTAATCAAGTAGTGAATTTGGCTTAGCAGGGACTTGGTCCTTGGATATAATCTTCCTAATTTCAAACCACAGAATTTATATTTCTCATTGAAGATATTTAGTATCCATGGATATATCTGACGTGGGAATTATTTTAAGTATTGATAAAAGAAATCTTAAGATTGCCCAGTGAGCCATTTCTTCAGCGATGGCTTGCTGAACAGCAAATCTGCTTTCCCAGATTTCCAGAGAAAATAGTGCATATCGATGTTTCTCAAAGGATAGTTTGTGGAATAGTTGTTTCTTTCCACATTAGTAGGTGACATGTTCAGTTAGATTTAGAAGAAAAAAGAGTGGATTGGAGTCCATGGTCAAATTGATTTGTGAGAAGCTTGGTTAGATTTCTTTTGTTTGTTTACTATAGAACTTTTTAGAGCTATTCAAGTACTCATGTGCATTGAGAATCTCCAAATGGGATTGGGTATCATTGGCCAGAAGCATCTCACAGGACTAAGGTGCTACAGAATACACTTTGAGAATTTTAGTGCAAGAGCTGAAATGATCACAAAAGAAACAGATGAGCATATTCATTCACTGTGTCTAATTTTAATGTTACATTTAGAAATGGAAATTTTATTTAAAAACAAAATATAAAAATTATGTGAGAAATTGCTAGCAACCTCAAAAAGAGAGACAGAAGAAAAGATGAAAGGACAGAAAGAAAGAAAGGAGGGAGGGAGGGGCTGTGCTACCTACCAACACACTATATTATTTTCTGCTTTAGCTAAGGAAAAAGGAGTGACAACATATTGTTTGTGTTGCAGTACTTTCATGTTCACAGCACTGATTAGTGGCTTCAGTAGTCTAAATAAGAGATGCTACTATACAAGACATAGAAATAATCACAGGCCCACGAGCAAAGAGCCAAAATGAAACCAGGGCAGGCCTAGTGAGATTGAAAGTAGGTCTAGAATAAACTGTAGTATTTACTTTTTCTTGTTTTTGCTTGAATTCCAAGGCAATTTCTGTTTGTGGAGAGCTGTGAATCATCTGTTTACCACAGCATCAAAAGGTCTCCAAATATTTAAAGTCAAAGTGGGCTTATAATATCATGGTATAAATACAAACTTTGCCACTCATTTTTGGAAATTGTGAAACCATTATATTTTTTTCTATCTTCCAATATTTGGCCAAATTGGAGATTGAATTTTTTAAGTAGGCTATACCCATCTTTCCCAATGTACATGTTATCTATTGTTTCATCCCTGGATTATTGTTCCAAATTCTCTGTGAATCATCAAAATGCTTTCTGGACATGCCATTAGTAGGAAGAAGCTCCCTTTCTTTGTTACTAAACAAGCTAAATTTTTTACTAAAATTTTTTAAAATAATTTTAGTAAGAATTTTTTAAGCTATGACACAACTTCAATAAAGGGATTGTTTGAAAAGATATCTCAAAGAGACGCAGTCAAGCTACATTTACTGTAGAAAGGGACTTGAATCATTAACCAAGTGCCATGTTTCCAAAACTGTGTTCCATAGAAGTTTAATTCTTAGGACTACTGATTTTTGAGGAGGAAAGGGAAATGACACAACGTCATAAAGTTTGGGAACTGCTGTGTTAAACAGCATCAAACGTGTTTCCTTACTATAGGACTTCTGATAACCTTTAATATGTAGTGATTAGTAAGCAATACCTAGTGATATGAAGAAGGATTGGATACAACAAAGGTGATTTGCGGGTAGCTGTGTCAGTGTGGGGACCAAGCTGGTCCACCATATTATTTGCCAAATAGAATACATAAACCTCATGTATTCAATATAATACGTAAGTTTTTAAATAATTGAATGAGAGAAAAGAATGTTCTTTTGGAAACTATGCTTTGTTTTAGTCTAACACATCCTTTCATTGAGAATTTGATGTCCTTGTGAGCAACTACCATGAGGATAATGTTGGTACTTTCTCTATTTCAGTATCATCATATCCCCCTCTTTAGGATAATAGCAGTTAAAATATTTTCTTCTTTTTCAGAGAGAACTGAAAGACTTTTTTTGCTCATGTGCTTACTTTCTCAAAATCTCAGGATAATATCTACTTGTATGATATTTGGAAAAGACAGCAAAGTATGAATCAGATAAAAAAGAAAAGGTTTTTCTTTATTATGACTGATATCATTGCTACCAACATCTTTTGTCCTAATTGTTTTAGATAATCTCTGAGTCCTTTAAAGTTTGCAGAAGAGAGATTATTGGGTCAGAGAATATGAATATTTTTAAGACAATATATTTTGACAAGTTGCTTTCAGGAAGGTTGTTTAATTTTCCACTCTTACCAGCAGTAAATGAGAGTGACTGTCTCTTCACATCCTTGTCAGCTCTAGGTAGTTTTTATTTAAAAAGTATACTAATTTGATAGATATGCTATCTATTTTTAGTTCAATGGCCACTTCTTTGGTTATAAGCAAGAGTACGCATTTTTTCATGTCATTTAAAAGTAATGATTTCTGAACTGGAAGAACATAACTAGCCTGAAGTAGATCATTTAAGGGTCACACTTTGGTTTTCTGCCTCTCTTCCAACCAGCTCAAGGCCACTAAAGCTGTACCAACCAGTAAACACGAGGCAACCAGCCACCTACTATTTGAGGACTCTTTTCTAAGGTAGTGGAGGCGTGCTGAAACCAAACAGTGTTCAAACATGGGGATGGTTAAAACAGAAAAGAATTTCAAATTTATATTTGTTAAAAAATGGACACTTTATAAAGGATATCCAATAAATTTTCATTTAGGAGATTAGAATACCTAGACTCTTGGCAGAAAATAACCCTAAAACAGTAGCCCAAGTTCTGCATTATCTACTGCTCTCCTCACTTTGAGGGCTCATTTACTTCTTACCCTTTGACATCTCGCAAGACTAGTGTGAGCCTATATCGGACAACCAATCATCCATAGACAATGATGCAGAATTCTGAATTCCTTGGGAGCCCAAAGAAGCCAATTAGATATGATTATTAGTGACTTAACATTGATGGTACATTTTCCTCCATCTGATGTGCTTAATTCTATTTTTACTTTCCCAAATCATTAACCTCTTTTTCATGGGTTATCATAAAAAGCTGAAGTTATTCAATCCTGTGAAAATAATTCTGATCCTAACTACTGCTGAAGAATAATTAAAGAGAGCCAGTTATAAACTGTCAATTTGCACCCAGCTTTTTTTCAATGACATTGAAAAAGTGAAATGTTAGTATGAAGTATAAAGCACTACTTATTTAATGTGATAACTTCTACTGAACATTTGCATAAATATTTAGTGAACAAAAGTGATTGCTTGATTGGAAAAAAATAATACAGTATTCAGCTTGATGATTTTAGAATGTCACAAAACTGAAGCAACATTGATATTTCCAATTAATTTCCATTCAGAAATGCAGTGTACTTAGGTTTAATTTTCCAAAGTTAGTAAATGATGTAGGGTGGTGCTTTAAAAGCAGCTGTGCTCCTTTTGTACACTAGATTGGTTAAAACTCATGCCAAAAGCTGGATTTCGGAATTAGATTTTGTTTGAAATGCTGAAAAACAACAAGGCATAAATGAGTATATCTGTTAGTTTCTTTCTTTTCCCTTCAAAGTGAGTAGAATAATTATTGACTAAAGAATTTTGATCCACATAGCCTCTGAAATTATGTGGCATCTAACTAAACAATTTTTATTTTAGGGAATATGTTAATAAAACCCATTTACTTTCAGCTATTGTGAATTACTTTAGTCACAAATTGTTAGATTGTTTCTTTTCAGGTATTTTCTTTGTAATATATAGCTACAGAAAACCTTAATTTTGAACAAATTCATCTATAATTTAAAAAAATAAATTTGGAAAAAACTAATACTTGCTGTGGTCAAAGCTTACCAAGGGATACTATTGAAAAGTTTTCCTCCCACTCCTAATGCCTAGTCATCTAGGTCCTTCCCTTAGGAGCAAGTGCTGTCATGGTTTCTTCCAGAGTGATCTATAAATGGGTTTGTGCTTGTTTTTAAAGGGAAAGCAGAATTATACTATAACTATATGTTGCACATATCATGCAATATGATTATTTATTTTGATTATTTATTTACTTCTCTGGCTCTTCAGTTATTTCCCAGCTCCTTGAAGGCAAGAACTGTATTTATGTTTCCAAGAAATATCCATTAGGGGCCTAGTGTGTCCCATGTACTATTGCAGGTACCAGGAATACATCAGGGGACGAAACAGACCAAAAGCCCTACCGCCACAGAGCCTGCATTTTTATTCATCATCACCACATCCCAGGTGTATAGCACAGTATCTCGTACATAGTCATATTCAGCTAAGTTTTGTTTTTTAAATTAAATTATATTAAGATGCTGTATTAGGGTTCTCTCTTGCTCTCTCTGTCTCTTTCTTTCTCTCTGTATATGTTAATATTATATATAATCAATTATATATATCAATTGCTATATTAATAATTATATAATGCTATTAATGTATTAATATTACTGCTATTGTATTAATATATAAATATATTATGCACAATTTATATATTCATTTATTATGGATGTGTGTGTATATATATATGTGGAGAGAGAGACAATGAGAGAGAGAAAAAGAGACAGACTTCAAGGAATTAGTCCATGTAATTGTAAGGGACTGGCAAGTCTGAAATCTATAGGACAAGATAATAGGCTAGAAATTCAGGTAAGAGTTGATGTGATAGTCTTGAGTCTGAAGATTGGAAACTCAGGGAGAATTTCTATATTGCAGTCTGGAGGCAGAATTCCTTCTTCTTCAGGAAACTTTGGTTCTTAAGGCCTTCAGCTGATTAGATGAGGCTCACCTACATTATGGAGGGTAATCTGCTTTACCTAAAGTAACTTCTTGTAAATATTAATCACATATAAAGATACCTTTACAGCAGCATTTACACTAGTGTTTGACTGAACAACTGATCACCACAGGCTAACCAAATTCACAAAATTAACCATCACAGATGTCTACCTGTTACAATAATATTCCACAATGGCTGGATACTATGGATAGACAAAAGGCTCTATTTCAAAATAGATTTATTCCAAATCATGAATTGCACTGTTCATGGATCTGCTCTCTAAATACACATGCTAATTTACCTATTCCTCTGTTTTCACTGTCACTATGCTTCTACTAAGTTACCTTATTTAGGTGTTATGTCTAAATTTTCAGCAGTATAGAAAAAGCTACAAACTATTTTTTTTTCTTATTTAAAACAGATGACAAGTGGCTTATTAATCTTCATATTATTGTTTGTTTTGTCCAGATTACATCATTGAGATTTAATTACTGTTTTGCTTTCATTCATTCTGGTTTGATCCAGATAATACTTTTTACGAATTTACACTTCTTTACCGTTTCCTGAGATCTCACCCAGTTGGATTAGATGCAATTTGGAAAAAAATGGTAAAATGTAAAGTAGATTAAATTACTTAAATCAATTAAGGTATCTTTGAGAATCCTAAACGGGCTTACAAATAATTGTACTCATAAAATATGTATTCCTTTTACTTAGCCCCTCGTATTTCCAGATGAACTTTACAGCATGATATCAGTCCCAGATATGCCTCTTCCACTCTCCACTAAATTACTGAAGTAGATATGCAAAGAGACCAAAACATCAAACATATAATGAAAATAATGACAGGAGGAAAAATATGAGGGAGGGAGTTAACATGGTAAATGGCGTTGAAATGAGGGGAAAAAAAAGGCCCCTCCACATTTGGAAGCAGAATAATACATTAAAGCAAAAAGAAGTTAAGAAAAGACTTAGCCTCCCTCCCACTGTCAGTCTAGATCCAGGGTTGCTCCATTGACCAGAAAACTAGGCAGCCACTTCTCTGTGACACAGTGCCCATTTCTGAAATGGCCAGAGTCTTGCTTTCCAGTTCCTCCTCCCTAGCATCATTTTAGGCTTCTGTCTTTCTACATCCATTGGCATAGTGGTTCCCACACCTATCTGATATGGGAATAAATATTCAACAGATATTTATTGAGCACCTACTATAAGTAAGCAATATTTTAGGTGTTGAGGATAAAGCATTGAAAAAAAATACATGCTTTCATGATGCTTGCATACTAGTGGTAGGAGACAGATTAATAAACTAAAAACAATAAATGAATAAACTACATGGTGTGTCTCTTAGTCAGCTTGAGCTGCTATAGCAAAAATCCATAGAAGGGTGGCTTAAAAAATAGAAATTTATTTCTAATAGTTCTGGAGGCTGGAAGTCTGAGGTCAGGGTGCCAGTCAGGTCAAGTTCTTGGTGAGGGCCCTCCTTCCGGTTCACAGACGGCTGTCTTCTCATTGTATCCTCATATGGCAGAGAGAGAGGGAAGCAGCAAGCTCTCTTCAGTCTTCAGTCTCTTCTTATAAGGCCGCCATCCCATTCATGAGGGCTCCATCCTCATGACCTAATTACTTCCCAAAAACCTCACCTCCAGATATCATCACATTGCGGATTAGGCTTCAACATATGAATTTTGGGGGCACAAACGTTCAGTCCATAGCATTATGTTAGAAAGTGATAGGTTCTATGCTAAAAATGAAGAGAATAGGGATATGAGGGCGATCTTGCTATAACATCTATCACCTCATTGATCTCCAGAGTTGACTTGGCTGATCAGGCTGGCTAGGCAAGTGTCCCCTTCTTCTTTCACCACTCCATGTCTGCCCTTCTGGAAGCTACATGCTCGGTCGAAGAGGATGACCTTCCCTTCCCTGATAGAGGAGTACCATTCTTTGGTCAAGAGTATACCAGTAGTTGTGCTCCCCTGCTAGAACCTCCAAACAAGCTCTCAAGGTCCATTTGTAGGAGAACATAGGATAGAGAAGCTTCTAAGACTGGAGACACATCCAAATGAAGCACTGCATGTGGCAGTAGGCCTTTCTTAAAAATTTTTTAAAAAAGAGGACAAGAGGGGTTGAAAGTGTTGTGGGAAGAGCAATATAGTCAGGGTGGGCTTTAGTAAGTCCTCAGAATCATATATAAGAACTGTGGACTCGTCTTCAGAATTTCAAATTTAGTATATCTGAGTGGGGCCTAGGAGTCTGTACCTCTGTCCACTGACATTCACTCTGGCTTATAAATATATTTATATAGCCAATCTTGAAGTCAAATCAAACAAAAAATAAAATAGAACTTAATTCCTGTAACTTTCCCGACTCCCATCCCCAAAATCCCTCTCTCTCTCCTTTCCTTGCTAGAATTCTAGAAATAATAGTCTATACTTAAGATGTCCATTAAGTATGATTTTTATTTATAAAGTGTATCCATAGTACTTATTAAGTGTCAGAGAGTTTTCTAAACACAAGGTAGTACTATTTTTGTAATCCTTGTTTTCTCTCTACCCTATACTGCCTTAGCCATTTAACTGATAAAGCTCTTCCTCTTTTCCTTATCTACTAGGGTGATTTAAGACAGAGACAGGTTGCCTAGCAGAAGCTGAGAAAACTTATTGTGCAAACCATAAGCTGTGGGAATACAGCAATGTTCTAGTTCATATTAGCCACAGAGAAAGAAACTTTTATAAGCATTATAGAGAGCTTTAAGTATAATAACTTACTCAATTTCCCAGTTCCTCCCACTCACACAATACTGTATCTTAACCACCTGCAGAGGAGGCAGCAGAGGGAGATTTAGAAGGAGAGATAGGGTGAAGGAGTTTGTTGCTGCAACTGATGCCCTTTGTCTTGGGAGCTTCCAGGTCCTTGATCTTCGTAGTCTTGACTCATTCTTGGATTTTTCAGATTGTTCATAACCACACTCCTCGGTGCCTTGAGCCAAATCTCAAAATTCTTACATTTATATAATTTGTGTTGCTCTGTGTGTGTGTGTTGAAGGATGTAGATGGGAGTTGTAATGGATTCTAAGCAAATGTTTCCCCCTTTTTCCAGAACTTAACACAAGTAAACTTTTTACCGTAAATGAAAGGAACAAAGGACATCCATTATACAGATGCCTGGCCACTCAAAACCATTCTGTCTTAAAGGTCAGCGAATAGGGATTAGAATACGTTGGCAGACTCCTCAAAACTCTTTATAATTATTATAAAGCCTCTAGTTATTGGTAATGTCTTTACTTCAGCCTCTCCATATCTCACATCGCCTTCGTTTCCTCATAGTAGATGCTCCCTTTTTCACACCTTTACTAACAAGTGGCCTTTGCACTGAAAGCCATCTCTTTTGCTGTGTTATTTATTCCCCTAGCCCTACTCAAAGCTTCAGCGGGGGCTAATGTCTTAGCATGCTTTATAATTGACAATAGTTCATAGATAGGGCAGACCTCAAGAACAGTGTGGTGACGCCACCTTGCTACTTCGTGACTATTGCTGAAGATTTTCTACAACTGAGTCTAGATGCATCGTCATGTGCATCATCTCAGCAGAATATTGGATATCTGGAAGAAACACAAAGTCTACTTTACTGTAGTCAATACTAGGAAATTTGAAGTCATTATATAGCTTAGGCTCACAGAGTCACAAGGAGCCCTCATAAATTTTTACTCCTACTAGCTTTTGAGATTTTGTATAAAATCCTAGGGCTCTTTTCTCTGGACCAAATTCTGAACTTAAGCTGCTCAATCTGAAGCCCACAAAAAGAATTTATTTCCTTCTCCTACATATTTTCTTTCCTGAGTCTCATTGCTCATTTCAGGGCAGTTCCTGTGCTGTATCTTGCTGATTACAGGGAATCTAATTTGCAATTCCATAGACGCTCTTGTCTCCATGCCTTTATAACTCATTCTCAGTTATCTTTGTTTTAGTTCCAGTTTTTCTGATTAAAAGTAACACTGAAAATTCAAAAAGTTGCAGTTATTTCAGTTTCAGTGCAAATTGCTGAATTTTCGTATGGATTAAAAAATATGCCAGAGATTGACACCATGCTACTTTTAGTGATTTTTGAGTCCATCATTGAAAAATACCAATAATTAAAATAACCTCAAAACAAGTTTCTCTCTGTTCTAATTAGGATTGCCAGGTTAACAAAAAACAAAAACAAAAAAACCCACTCACGACTGAAAAATATTGTTTCTCATTATACTAGGTATTCATCTTCACTTTTTATATGAATCGACAAATCAAAAATTTATAACTCAGTTTCCAAAGTGTCAGCCAAATCTTTTTGACAGTTTAATTTTCATTTAAAATCTAAGCATTGCTCTTCTCATCCTGACCTTCAGGTAGCTTTTAGTGGCTGTTTCATCCATTTTAACCAACAGGTTATAAACAGGCAGCTGGATTGGTAAATGTGGCCAGAAAATCCACTTTGTTTGGCCTGCAGAGTGTTTTACCAATTTAATCAGTAACCAAGGTTTAAATATTGGGCAATGATACACACAAAAAAATTCATATTTTCAGTATTGGGCTCTCCGGTCCCCCATAGAGCCCCCTAGATCAACTTTATTTATTTTTTCCCAGTTTTATTGAGATATAATTGACATATAACATCATATTAGTTTAAGGTGTATAACATAATGATTTGATATATGTACATATTGTGAAATGACAACCACAATGTTTCTTTATCATCTATCACCTCACATAGTTACAGTTTTTTCTTGTGATGAGAACTTTTAAGATGTACTGTCCTGGCAACTTTCATATCTGCAATACAGTATTCTTAACTACAGTCACCATGTTGTACATTACGTTTCCAGAATCATTAATCTTATAACTAGAAGCTTGTACATTGTGACCACCTTCAACCATTTTCCCCACACTTCACTGCCTGCCTCTGGCAACCACCAATCTTCTCTCTGTCTCCATGGCTTCATTTTCTTTAGATTTCACATATAATTAAGATCATACAGTATTTGTCTTTCTCTGTCTTACATTTCACTTAGCATAATGCCCTCAAGTCCATCCTTGTTGTCGCAAATGGCAGGATTTTCTTCTTTTTGATGGCTGAAAAAATTCCATTTTATATGTGCACTACATTTTCCCTATCCATTCATCTGTCGATGGACACTTGGTTGTTTCCCTGTCTTGACTATTGTAAATAAGGTTGCAGTGTACATGGGGAGGCAGCTACCCTTCAAGATAGTGATTTTGTTTCTTTCGGCTATATACCCGGAAGTGAGATTGCAGGAACATAGAGCAATTCTATTTTTAATTTTTTGAGAAACTTCCATACTTTTTACCATAACAGCTGCACCATTTTAGATTTTCTCCAACAGTGTACAAGGGTTCCAATTTCTCCACATCCTCACCAGCATGTTTTATCTTTTGTTTCTTTGATAACAGCCATCCTAACAAGTGTGAGGTGATATCTCATTGTAGTTTTGATTAGCATTTCCCTGATTAGGGATGTTGAACATTTTTTCATATACTCGTTGGCTCTTTCTATGTCTTCTTTGGAGAGATGTAGTTCCTGGAGAGTAAAGGAAACAATCGACAGAGTGAAAAAGCAACCTACATAATGGGAGGAAATATTTGCAAACCATATATCTGATAAGGGATTAATATCCAAAATATGTAAGGAACTCCTACAGCTCAATAGCAAAAAAAAAAAAGGGCAATGGACTTGCACAAAATTAGTTTTAAAAGTAATATTTCTTTAAAAAGAATTCAATGCAAACCTACACAGGACTGAACATTTCCCATTCAAAACCTGTGTCCCTTTTACTTTCTTGTATGACATAAAAAATGTAGTAATAGCTTTTCATCCTAATAACAACCTACTTCACGATATCCAAATGGCACACATTATAACTCCCCCAAATTAGGAAACTAGCCACTGATGAAAGAATATTTTACAATTATTTTCACCTTTGAAATATATATTCCTATGTGTTTCTGAAGGTTTGCAAAATTAGAGCTGCTTTTTCCAATTTAAAGATATGATTATTTAAGGCATGAATTAAGTCTACAAATAAGCCATTTTAAATGCCCAAGGATAGACTATATCTTTACATTTCAGCCAAATACAAATTTTCAAGTTTATTCTACCCCGCCCCCCACCTCCTAGAAAGATTTTTCAAGGTTCCTCTATAACTTGTAAAGGAAAACGTTTTGGCACGTGTGTATAGGCTCAGTGTACAATTTGTGATGAGCCCAATTCACAATGCTCAGACCTGGGGCATTATTTCTATTCTCAAGTGACCCCAGCAGTTTTTTTTATTTTAAATCAGATTTATTAATAACACTCATCTTTATGTGTTTTTCCTCTGCATCAGCTTGCCAGTCTTTAAGCTAAACTGAAGTTCTCAGAACTCCCAAAACCTCTGTCTCTTTGACTAATTCACGCCTATGTAAACACAGAGTCTCTTGTCTCTTATTCCCAGGGGTGAGAGACTGCCATAGTCACTTATTTCAGGTGAGAGCACAGTTGATATAATTGCTTCACAAACTATTTTGTTCACCTGTTGTATTTGGGGGTGGGTCCCCTCCTCCATACTAGAATTAAAAGATAATCCACAGGATGCCCTGAATACCCCTTCCCCAATACAAACACATTCACACACTCACAGGCACACACACACTTCCAGGTTTGTACTGACCCATCAAAGCTTTTTGGGCCATGAGCATTTGGAGTTCAGAGTCACAGACCCTCAGATCCTTCCTATCCATCCTGGGAATCCTGGGAGGACCCTTCCCTCAGGAACTGAAATCACTTTTCAATAAGGCATCCACGAAAGACACCAAAGTCAAAGAGAGCATTTAGCAAGTCCCATCTGTGGGAACTCCACACATCCAATGCTGCTCACTGACCCCATAGATTCAGCCAGGCTCCCAGTCCACTCTCTAGTACTACCTGCCCACTCATCTACACCTTATTTTGACAGCAGCCAAAATGCATTCTCTATTCTCCACATAGTTCCTGGGGGCTTGAAGTCGTGTATATTAAAACATAAACTATTTGGCAGGCAGAATTTTATATTTTATTGGACATATGGCATAGAGATATCCTGTGGAAGTCAGGGAATGTCCTGGCCCAGACCTGACTCAGAGAGAGACTTTCTTACAGGTTAAATGTGCTCCAATAACTTTCTAAAATTGTCTTTCCATACATCACCCCTTAACACTACCTCTTAGGCCACCCACAGGGGGAAAAGGACAGAGAGGAAACATTTTAGACAAACAATAAATTAGTCCCTTGCTATAAACAACCTCTGCCTTTAGTCCTGAGGGATCTCTGCCTTGCCTGGTCCTTAGATAACACATCCTTAGATAACACAAGTAGACTGTGACCAGATTCCTTAGTGCCCCAGGCCAAAGCAAACCACCACCACCACATGATGTGCGACAAGAATGAAAATTCTTATTCTTCACTTTCCTCATCTATAATGTTCTGTGTGTGTGTGTGTGTGTGTGTGTGTGTGTGTTGTGTTGGTGGGGCTGTGGGTTTTGTGGGTTTTATAACTTACTCTAAGCAAATATTTTTCCAGCCCCTAATGTAGACATTTTACCTTAATTGATAAGAACAAAGGAAAACCATGAAGCCATTATGAAACTATCAGACAATTAAAATGTCAAATAGTAGGAATTGGGAGAAAATTTATCAAAGCTCCCAGACCCCCTTAATTGACTATCAGGCACCTATAGAGTTATTAATATTAGAACTAATCTGTCTCCACCTCATCTGTTCTCTCCAAAACTCAGCATGACGCAGCTTCTGTCTTTCTTACTCCCTTAAAACTACTCTTAGTACAGTTACTTATGATTACTGGATTCTGAACCAAAAATGAGCACTTTTTACTTCTTAATTTACTTGAACAAATGCATATTTTGGCCTGCATGACTACTCCCTGCTCCTGGAAATTCTCTCATCAGTTGATTTTCATGACTCTGCTCTCTTCTTTTTCTCCTTCCACCTCTCTGCACGCTCCTCTTCAGGCTCCTTTACCCTGCCCAGGAATGTGGGCATTCCTCAGTCAACCACCAAACATTGAGGAATATCTTCTGGTTCAAAGGTGAATAAACAATAACAAATTAGTTATCTTCTACTTGCTGATTCCTGTTTATAGGAGCAAACCAGTATACATACGTTAACTTGGGTCAAATTAGATTAAACTGGGTCATCTCAGATGAAGCTCAATCAAATCATTACTACAGTATTAAAAGATTACAAGCAATCATCCACTCAGAAACTGGAAGCTTATCCTTAGCTCCTTTCTCTCCCTCATTGCCACGTGCATAGGGACGCAACGTCCTTTTAAATCTGCCTTCCAAATATTTCTCAAATTTGTTTTTTCCTCTCCATTCCCATTCGCACTACTACTCTCTTAGATATGGCCTTCTACGTCTCTCTCCTACACTATCATATAGTGTCTTAATTAATTTACCAACCATTAATCTTTTTCTCTATAAACCGTATTCTCTACTCTTGATCTTCGTAAAAAATATCTAAGCTTGTCCCTGAACTCTTTGATATTCTTTACTCACTCTCTACTACTTGTGGAAGAAAAAGTTCAAACTCTTGAGCAACTCATAGAATGATAGCCAGACTAACTCTTCGGCCTTATTACTCACCTTTGCTTCTCTACACTGTATACTCCAGCTCTTGATATTTCATCATATCCCCTTGTTCTGGAGTACCGTTACCCACTAGTTCACTAGGAAAATCCCATTCATCCTGTAGTCTACTAGAGTTGGCTTGCCCTGGCTCGCCTGAGCCAATTGTGTGCATTTCCTCTCAGTTATTTCACAATGGTAGTTTGAAATCAGCCACGGTAGGAGTACAACAGAAATTAGCAAGCAATACAAGTCACGTGTTTGTTTGTTTTGTCCCCACCTCTCCCTACACTGAGTTAACTGTTAAACATTTACCAGCACACCACTGTACTCATCCTTTACAGCATAGCTCAAATGTCATTTCCAGGAGGACTCCCATAATCATTCTCACTGCCTTTCACCATCAGAATTAATTAGCCTCTATTTTGGATATTTCTGAAACCTTTATCTAATGCCTATATTATACATATTGCACTAAAAGACAATTTATTGGTTAACACGACTGCTTCTCCTACTGGTTTGTGAGTTTCTTGATGCAGAGTCTATGTTATATTCCTCTCTTTTCCCAGTGTATAGCACATTGTCGAGTACATGGTAGACCATATTTATTAGTCAACATTATTTTTTTTTAAGATTTTCTTTTTATTTTTTCCTTTTTCTCCCCAAAGCCCCCCGGTACATAGTTGTATAGTTTTAGTTGTGGGTGGTTCTAGTTGTGGCATGTGGGATGCCGCCTCAGCATGGCCTGATGAGCGGTGCCACATCCGCACCCAGGATTCAAACTGGTGAAACCCCAGGCCACCGAAGCAGAGTGTGTGAACTTAACCACTCGGCCACAGGACCAGCCCTGGTCAACATCATTTATACTTTATTTTATCAATGCGTTATTGTACCATGATCTTTAACAGGAAAGATGTTGAGGGACTAAAAAGTGGTGAGAGGGTAGAGTGTGATTCTCTGCCTGTACCACAACAGAACAAAAGCAACAACAAAATACATGCAACAGAGGAAAGAGGTGGCAACAACAAGGATGTGGAATGCTCTGTGTGGAATAAAGGATGTTTTGGGAACTGTGGTTATGCTATATATAGTAATTTTTAAAAAATGCAACATTATATCCTGGAGATTGCTCCATAAGTGTATACTGAGATATTCTTCACTACTTTTTACAGCTGCATAGTACTCCATTGTGTGGTTTAGCATAGTTTCTTCAACTCCCACTTTGTTGACAACTATTTGAGTCATTTTCAGGCTTTTCTCTTACAAATAGTGCTATAACAAACAACCTTCACATGGAAATTCAATTACAGGAATGTCTGTACAAAAATGCAACTAACTAACTAACCAATAAGCAATAAGAGAGAATTTTGCACCTGCATTTGACCAAATGATATTCTTGCATTTGGGCAAGTATTTATCAATTGCTTGCCACTAAATAAATAATTCTTTTGTTAGGTAATTCTGTCAACCTCTGCCTAGATCGAAAGATACATTTGGAGGATCTTTCTAAACATGACCTAATATAGAATGAATATTTCTTTAAAAAGTTTAAATGAAAAACATTTTCTTAAAATACTTAAATACAAAGTTCTTCAGCTAAGATTCCATATCTTCATACAAAACACATTGGATGAGAGAAATTTAAAACAAGCTAAAACAAGCTTTAACTATACAAAGTAAAGAAAATGAGCTACTTGATGACCTAGAGATCAGGAAATACGTTCAGCTTACAGAGGTATAGCAGTTGCACCATGGAAATGGGGCAATAAGCAGGTTTCCAGTTGTGGTAGAAAACCAATCTTGTAAAACTTCATCAGTGAAAGACCTTAGAAATGCTTATGGCCCGAGTAGCTATAGAATTCTCCATACTAATTGGCTCATGCATTTGGCTGGAGGTCCTCTTCTGATATGATGGCTCCTGCCTAAGTATTGGAAGTGTCATTTTGAATATGTAAAATTAGGGAGGAGGAGGTTAGACCAAGAAGGGAGGAGTAATAAATATGTTTGTGAGCTAAGGAATTAAAAAGAAAAGCCTCGTTTAGAGGTGTTAAGAAGGGAAAGGTAAAAGATGATCTAGTATGTTTATACTTACCTGACAAATCTTTGGAAATCACTAAATTTATAGCTAAATATTTGCTTTATCAGGAATGATTCTTGTGGTTCTAATATTCTAGCTTATTACTGTTTCTGAACTTTTGGCCATTTCACTGCTTAGAACTTTTCCACTTCAAACCTTAGTCAGTCTTGTTTTGTTTTGTTTTGTTTTTGCTTTATATTAGCCCCTGCACAATCCTTGGTGGGGAAGAAAGGAAAACAATTTACTGAAAGAATGTTTTTGAATTATCAGTGTATCTTACTTTTTGATAAGAGCCAGGAAAGTTAGAAAGAGCCTAGAGGAATGAGGAGGAGCAAAAGAGAACTGAAGAAATAAGAGGAAGTTCAAAGTCAATGATGACATAAAATTGAATTAGTCAAACTGTCAGACCATGACAAAAAGAGCTATGGGGACCTTTCCTACAGTGAACATTTAAAAAAAGGTTGACACTGTGCAACGCCTCTTTCTTTCCCCAATGAACATGAAGAGCTTTGCGGCTCTTCCCGTATTAGAAATGTTACTTCTGAATCAGGTGCTCAGTAAAATGAATGTCATTTAAAGCCTCTTTGCATTTAAATATGGCATTGCTTTAATGCTCCTTCCATAATGGAATGTTTTAATATTATCTGAGTAATATGAAAACTACCTCTAAGGAAAAGATCCACGTCTAGCTGAAAATAAAATCATAAAAAATATTCTGTATTCAACTGTCCATAAAACCACTCTCCTCCTAGTTTCCTCTCCCACAGCTACACTGATCTTGCTCTTTCTCCAATGTGCCAGTTTCATTCTTTCCTAAAGGCCTTTGCATTTACTCCTACTCCTGGGTGCAATGCCCGGTCCCAAGATCGCCCATGGCTCGCTCCTTTGCTTTATTAGGCCTTTATACAAATATCCACCTCTTCTAAGATTCCTTTTCTGACTACTCTAAGATTAGCATTTCTACCGCTCTCTATCCCCTATCATGCTTTACTTTTCTTCATAGCACATAACACTGCCTGTTATTCTAAATCTCTCTATATACCGTCCTTCCTCACTATCCTGTAGAATCCACTCAGCAGTGATTATGTCTTTTTTGTTCACTGCTGTATTTCTATCCCTCCAAACAGTGCTTGAAACATAGTAAAATAAAATTTATCATTTATGGAGTGCTTAGGAGGTGTCAGGTACTTTTCTAAATCTTTTGCATTCATTAACTCATTTAATCCCCACAACTATTATCATTTCTACTTTAGAGATATGGAAAAATGATGTAAAATGAGTTAACTTGTCCAAATTCATGTCTAGTAAGTAAAGATGTCAAGATTCATAGACAGACCACTACACTATATTGTCTCTCACTGATAGTAGATGTTCAATATTTGTCAAATCAAAACCTATTGGCTTGAAGTTGTGGAAAATAGTAAACAGAAACCTCATTAAAATGGAGTCTGGAGGCCAAAGAGGGGAATTCTCACACCCTATGTTGATAGCAGAACCCAACAGGAAGAAGAAAGTCTTTCCTCTTCTTGAGAACAGGAAGCTCAAGCAGTGAGAGTCTGTCACAACTCAGCCAATGAAAAGCCACTACACTGGAACTCCCAGTCTCCTCCAATGGACGCTTTGTTTATGATATCCCTCCCAACTTCCTCCTTCCCTCTATAAGAGTTTCCACTCTGCTTGCTGCCCAGGACTTGCACGTGGTTCCCCATGATTGCAGACCCTAAATTGCGATTCTTTGCTGATCCTGAATAAACCCATTTTTGCTGGAGAAATAACTGGCTGTCGATTTGTTTAAGGTCAAAAAGTGATATACTGATATTAATATTTCAAATAGTTTCTTAACTGCCAGTGGACCTCACTGTAATTCATAATTTTGTATTTGCATTCAGAGCACTGAATAAAATATAATGAAAAGTACCTGCAAGGCAGTAAATCTTTTGCCCTGCTAAAGTGAGCTCCTACTTGTTGGCAGGCATTTTCCATACATTATCTGATTTAATCCTCAAAACAACCCCATGAGGTTAGGTATTACCTGCTCTATTTTACAGCTGATGAAACTGAGGCCAAGTTCAGGTCACATAGGGTCACACAATGAGGACTATTTTTCATTGATTGCAAGATACTTTTTTAAAACAATATTTTAGTCTCTGAAATTGGGATACGTCGTTAAAATCTTTGGCTTCCAAAAGTATAATTGCCCATTTTATTCCTTTTTCTTGGTGCTACATAAAATAATGATGCATCTTGAAATGGATGGCGTATTAAATATGGCATATGATAAAGGGTAAAGATAATATTCAAACTCAGACAGATGCAATATTCAAATCCAAACCCCTAACCACTACGCTATACTGCTGATAGTTGTCTTGCTTGATTTCTAATTTTGTTATGACTTGTCCTTCCTTTATGGTAGGCAATAAAATTAACTACAGTAGAGCTTCAGTTTTAGAGAAATGCAGAAATATCAACCCCTCTGCCTACCTCCTCACAACTACCGTTAAGCATCTGTGGTCTCAGTGACCTGATTGGATCAACTTTTTTTTTTTTATGCTTTATCTCCCCAAATCCCCCCGTACATAATTATATATCTTAGTTGCAGGTCTTTCTAGTTGTGGCATGTGGGACGCTGCCTCATCGTGGCCTGATCAGCGGTGCCATGTCCGCACCCAGGATCCGAACCAGCGAAGCCGTGGGCTGCTGCAGCAGAGCGTGTGAGCTTAACCACTCCGCCCGGGGCCGGCCCCTGGATCAACATTTGATCTTTGTGCACAGCGTTCAGTTTATGATCCAAGAGATCTCTTAGCTATATAGAGACAGACTGTTAAAGCTAACAAAAGGAAATCCACAAATCAAGCGGATTTGCTATGTTGTCACTAAGATTATCACAAGTCATTGATGATATATATAGTTACCACGTTTTAAGGACTAGTGTGTACCAGTGGGCCAGGGACTTGTTCCATGTTTTGTGGGTGGTGGTGAGGGTTAAAATTATTCAGTTTAGAAGTTATGTAGCATCTTGATTCTTTCACAGGACATTTTGAAATTCATTTAGAACTAAGATTTTTCAATTCACTTTTAATCTTGAGCAGTGAAAAGTTAGGCTGTTGAAGATAATCCTTTTTATTTCACATTCTATGAGAATAATGAAGGTGATTATGAAACTGCTCTTTCCACCTCAAAGTGCCAAGTTAAATTAGGAAAAGCAAAATATTTTTGGCTCAAAAATGGACTATCTGATCAGGTGAGTGCTCTGCAACAAGTTCTCAAAAAGATATGTGAAACCTACCAAAGTCAGTTTAAAGAATGATGCCTTGGTATTTCACAGACGCGCTGTGGGATTTGGAAATTAATATCTGCCTGAAACAAAAGGAGCTAATATGGTAAAATAGGAGAGAAAGTTATGATTCTCTATTCATCCCCAACCAAGATAACTGGAGCTTTAATTTCTTGAGCAAAATCGGCATTCTAATGCTGCTGACCTTTCTTTTAGGGAGAAAATTAATTTAGCTACATCAAAGCCCCATTTAAATCTTGAATCTGTCAACTTTGAGCTTTTAAAGAATAACTAATCTTTTTTTAACTAAAATTTATCTTCACTTTTTCAAGACTGATCATCTCAGTTAATGGCATGCATTTATACAATTAGCCTTTGGGTAATAAACTGCAGAATATTTTCATTAGCCTTATTTTGCAAAAAGTGGTCAATTAAAGTTTCTGTTAGGAGTGATAGTATAATTGGAGGTTGGCATTGTCAAAAGGAATACATTGATGTTCTACATGTAAATATAAAGCATCATTAGGACAGATTATTTTAAAAATACTGAAAAATAGTATTTAAAATTGGCCAGTAAAAATGGTTTTTCATAGAGTAAAGTAGATGGTAGATAGTATTACAAAATCACCAGTGCTCTGTATCCTAACCAGTGGTGTGCTGGCAAATGATTGACAACTGTCTCTTTGGCGGGGTAGGGCAAAATCCTGATTGTAGTGTTTGCCGATTTCCACCATGTAAATACTCTTAACATGGACAATTTCAGAATATCAGTATGACATCAATTGGCTTGCAAAATTCCTGAAAATTTAAAAGTCGTCTCAAGCCAGCACCAGCTGCCTGCAGCACACCACTTGTCCTAACCCGAGCACAACCCGGTCTTTGATTCATCTGGGTTTTTATAATTGTTTAATTTAATGCTGAGGCTGCCGAACAACAGTTGCGCTTATTCTCCATAGTTTGCACTTGGATTTATAATCTGAAAACATCTAGATAAAGAGTGATCAATTAATTTTAAATCACCAGCTACTCAGCTAATATTCTGTGTTGTAAGGGGATGTCCTGTGCATTGTAGGATATTTATCAGCATCCCTGGCTTCTGTTACTCAAAGCCAGTAGCATCCTCCAGATATGACAATTTAAATTTCTCCAGACATTGCCAGATGTCCCCTGGGAGGCTATTGCTCCTGTTTTCCTATTTTCTGTGTGCATATATATAAATGCATAATATTTGTGAATTATAGGGAATGTCTTAACTTAAGGAAGGCTTGAAGATTGTTTATATGACACAGAACGGTTGCAAGGAAACTAAAGAATATAGTTAATCATCTGGATGTTTCCAAATACCCAGATGTGTATCATCAAATAGGCAAAACATCTGTGAGTCAGACTGAATTTTTCCAGCTTTCATCTGGAAGTTTATCATTCTGTAAATACAAGCTTCATATCTTGTTGGTCTAACGATTATGTCTATATGATGAATAACACTAGTTCAGAAATCTGTTGATCTGGTGTTTTGGGCTGTCTAACTATCTGATTTGGATCACAGCCCAGATGCTCTGACTCAGTGTGCAGTTTGAGATGACACATAAGAAAAAGAAAAAGAATGTATTGATTTATTAGCCACGTTTTGATGCTATAGCTCAAGATCACTGCTCTTCCCCATTCTGTACCTTTCATCTTTCATTATTTGGCACAGGTGGAGCTTTAAAATATAGGACAGACTGCATTAATTTAACAATGGAAGTCTAAAAGTTGTTGTAAATCTTAGACATTATACTATTTTTCTTTTCTTTTCTTTTTTTTGGTGTAGCAAGTTTATCTCACTCTTTGCCACTGGGTTACACGTTTGCCAAAGCAGAAACTTCCTTCACTGGACATTTCCATTCTGGATATCTTCACTAAAGCTTATGCTTAAGCTGGGGAAATAAAATTTACATATGGCTCCCCATAAGAGCTGCACTTTCATAGTGTCTTACTGGAGGCCCTTCCCTAATACCTTGTGTGTCTACATGGAGAAATCTTCCAAATCCACACAGTGAATAAATAAGCATTTAACACCCACCTTGGCCACTATAGAAGGATCAACATCTATTTGCCTTTCTTGTTTCTGTAGTGGTGGTGGTGGTTAGGAGAGTTGCTACTATTTTGGGGGAAGGGAATGGAAATAAACACATTTATTTATTTTTTACTCTTACCTCACATGAAAGAACATTTTCTCTGACAGAGGAAATTTCAATTCAAAATTAAGTTTATTTCCTCACAGGATTGTCAAGTGGCTTGACATTATTTTAATCTATGACATTTATTGACATCAGCAATAGATTGTGATCTGGACAAAAAAAGTGCTTCCTAACATATTCATTTAGTAAGCATATTTATTTTTTGATCATCAATGATGTTAGCACAACCAAGGGAACTTGGATTTTGAGGAGGAAAGATCCTATGGTAATATAGGAAGAAATAAATAAATAATATAGTTTAAAAACACAGACCTGCTTTCTTAATGTGAATATTAGATTTAATTTCAATAGCATATCTTTCCTTCCACAAAGAAAAAAAAAGAGTTAATGATAGAATCATAATTTGCAACCCTAATCGATACATTTTTTTCTTTTGAAATTAAATTAAGGAATCCAATGTATCTTTTAGAATAAAGCCCAATCTATTGTATGCTTATCTTTACTTTGGGATTTTTGATATTTTCCTATTGGTTCTTTCACTGAACTTGGCAGAGCACCAAATTAATTACAATCTGTATTGTGGGCTCTTTTCTATTTTATCTATTTTTGGGGCATCCTATTTTATTCTTTTCCATGGGAGATTGAAGTTTTTTCACTTCGGAAGACTATTACAGCTTTTATATTTGGCTTGATACTTCACAATGACTCGCTGTATATACCATATGAAATGCATGGCCGGAAATTTAATGAGTAAAAGACAGAAATGTCGAGCTTAATTTTAAATGTTGATGTCTGGCAAACTTTGCAAGATTTTTATGGTTCACTAGGTTCTAGGGAAACATGAATTTATGATTTAATCTCTTTTGCATTTTAGATGCCTCTACAATAAACTTGGTAGACAAGTAATTGCTACCTATTGACATGGATATAATGCACATTTGAGTCGCAGTTATAGAACAATACATACATAAAATAAAATTAACAGCTAAATACTGTATCACTGAGTCCAATATAAATATGCACGCTAGAAGAGATTTCCTTTTGGCATGGATATTTCTAACTTTTATGATCAACCACAGGAACAAATAAGCATACTAATTTTTCAGATGTATAATTAATCTAGTAATACTAGTTGGAAGAAAATGAGTAATTCTCCCCCAAAAATATTCTATGGATCTAAAAACGATGCAATTAATATATTCTCAATCAGTATTTTCAGATAAGTTCATTGTTATAGTCTCTGAAAGCAAAAGAAAATTGAGTATTTACTAGTCAAGGTTAAACTCGACCTTTTAGTAATGGTGCAGGAGGAAGAAATTTATTCACAGCCCTAACAAACTTTTGCTATTATTTTAAGTAGCAACTTCCACTGGCTTAACATTAAAATTTAAATATGAATTACGAATTATAGTTGCAGCAGAAGTTTTGACAATTATACATAATTACACCTTGAAAAGAGGGAGTTTGCTTTTAATCATCCTTTAGAGGGAATAAGCAGGGTGCCGTTTTATAAATGTTTGATTTACCTATCCAAAAGAATGTACTTTGAAGAGACTAGCGATCAGTTGCTGTCAGCAGTCTGTCCATAAAAAAAAGAACTCTTTCACCAGGTGGTGCCTCTTTTCTCCTTGTACAAATAGGTAGAGGATTCTTCCAGTCCCCTTTTTTCAACATACGTTTCTTAATCACCCCCCTATACCAAACACTGCAGTAGGCACTGGAGAACTTTTTCCTTTTTTCATTCTTTCCCCATGTTAGGTCCCACAGAGCATGACATAAACGTGCTATTCACTGTTTACCACTTCACTACAAATTAAAATGGTTCATTTGCATTCATAATGTGTTATTTGGGAGAATTATAGCCAAGTATACATGAAGTGAACACATGACATTATATATCATTACGTGGTGTTAGGCTTTTATTACTGTCCTTGCTGTTTTTGAAACAATGCCTGAAGAAAGAGTGAAAGCAAAATGACTAGCCTACATTCCTAGCCTTACACAAAAGTTCTCTAAGGCAGACAAGATTTGTATTGGTTTTGTCTTCCCTTCTGACATCATCCATAGTGCAGATTTTCTACTTAGTTGAAGAAATCTCCTGAACCTATTTTTTGTGGCAGTGCCTCAAGGTAACTCATCTAATTTAGCCAAAGGAGTTCCCTGATTATCCTTTGAGTTAAGGGAACATTCTTAGGCGGGGTTTGGAGACACTTGAATGAAGATCCAGAGTTAAACAGAGATTGTAAACAGAAAGTAATATCAGGACCAAAAAAAGTCAGGCAGGTTCTCTAGCCAAAGTTGGGTGTGCTGAAAGTCAGAATCAAAGGATAGCTTCCGATTTTGGGTTATTACAAATAGTGCTGCTGTGAACATCCTCATGTGCGTCTTTTGGTGAGTATATGTCAGCATTCCGGGTGGTATATATCTGGGAGTAGAATTACTATATCACAGAGTAGGTATATGTTCAGTTTTAGTAAACGCTTTCCAAAGTGCACCAATTTACACTCCTACAGCAATGTATGAAAGTTCTAGTTGCTCCAACACTTTCAAACAGTTACTTGGTATTATCTGTCTTTTTCATTTTAGCCATTCTCATGGGTGTATGGTGGTATCACACTGTGATTTTGATTTAGATAACCTGAAGGACAAATGAAATAGGGAAAGTTTTCATGTGTTTTTTTCCCCTTGGATGTCCCACTTGTGAATATTTATTCAAGTATTTTGTTCATTTTTATTTTTTTGTCTGCTCTTTCTTTATAGATTTTTAGGAGTTTTTGCTAATATTGTATATTTGTGTTATATATCATTTTTTCAATAAAATTTTCATTTTAAAATAATTTAAATTAGAAAAATTGAGAAGATAGTCATTATACCTCCTTAGACTCCTTTTGAGTATAACAGTTTCTCACACTTTTCTTGTTTTTGATGAACTTGACAATTCTGAGGAGTACTGGTCAGGTATTTACAGAATGCCCCTCGAGTGGGGTTTGGGGATGCCTTCTTCTTATTATGTAATGCCAATTTATTTCTACAGTAATGTTTCGAGCCATAAAATCTTTTTTGTCTCATAATAGTGTAGCCATACCAATTTTCTTTTGATTATTGCTTACAAGGTATGTCTTTTACCGTCTTTTTTTATTTTCAAACATCTGTGTCCTTATAAGTGCCCTTCAATTTCTACTTAAAGAACATATACTTTTTAATCCACTCTGACAATTGTAGTCTTTTAGTTAGATTATCAGTTGCATTTAAAGTGATTATTGATATATGTGGCTTCTATCTACCATCTTATTATTAGTTTTATATTTATCCCAACTATTTCATCTTGCTTTTTCTCTGCATTCTTGTCTTCTTTTATACTAGTCAAATACATTCTCTTATTCCTTTTCTTCTCAAAATATGAAACATTTCATGAATTTTCATGTCATCTTTGAGTACAGACCTTGTTAATCTTCTCTGTATCATATTAACTTTAGTATGTGTACTGCTAGAGTGAAAATGGCATTTTTTAAACTAGAAGTTTTGATTTAGTGTAACTTTGTGATTTAAAAAAGTGGACATTATTTTGGACAATACACTACGTAAAGCAAAATCCACAACAGTTCACTTTCATGTAAGATGTTTTTTCCCCTAAGTAGCCAAACCACAATAACAGATTGTATCATAGATACTCAAAAAAAGTGGTGATGTCTTTATCACTATATTTGTAAACAACCTAGTGGGTGCCCATGTGATTAAAATAATACATGTATAATTATTTAAGTGATGCAAATTATAAAAAAATATTAAGAATTGTGAAGGTTCTGGGATTTTCCATACTTGTATACTAACCAGTTATCTTGCTATTTCATGGATACTGGCAGAAAACAAAAGACTACTGGGTCAGAGTCAAATGACTTTATTATTTACAGCACAGTAGCCAGCATGATCTTCACGCTTCTGTCAGTTGCCTTTGCCCCAAGTCCCATGGGGGTGACATGGAGTGGTCCTATGTGAATTCTGCACATGTACTGGATTTGTATAACAGCTGAAGAACACTGAGCTCAGGGAACCAGAATCTTTTACAATGGTCTGTAAACAAACCTGCCTGAACTTTGCCCTAGGAGATATTATCTTTAGTACACTGGAGAATAAACAAACCTGCTCTTTGCCCCGAAGGGAGTCAGCATCTTTATCTTCCAAAGCCAGCTGCTATATAAATATATTTGAAAATATGGGAGAGAGCAAAAGCTGATAGTGCCTCTGCTCAGAAGACACGCAGAGACATTGGAGACTCATGGAGAATTGTTTCCCACATAAATTCGTGCGGTAAGAGATGAATTTAAAAATGCAATCCTCAGTGTTAAAAATCACCATTCTTATTCCACTCTATTATGCTGTTTCACAATATTGATCTAGGGTCATAAATGACAAAAAGTGGAAGATCAGATTACTTGAATGGAAAGTATTGTCTCATCAAAAGATTCATGGATGGTAAGAGATTAATAATTCTTGTTTTAGAAAGCTAAACCACTCAGGCGAGTTGGCCATCTGTTTCTATTCCAGAAAGCTATCTGGAGAATATTTCTGATCTTTCCTTGGTAGCCTGCAGTTGTAGATTATTTGCAAAAATAGTTGAAGTCATTCTCCTCACTGGATCCATGCCCCTTTGCAATGTGACTTGGCAACTCCCTCGTTTAAGAGGAGGAGTTTATTTCCTCATCCCTTGAATCTTGGTTATTAGACTTTAAGCAGCAGAATGTGGCTGAAATGATGTTGTGACTGTTCTGAGCCGAGGTCTTGAGAGGTCTTGTACACTGCTGCTCTCTCTTAGAACCCTGTTTAGGTACCCGGTGAACAGTTCAGACTAGCCATCTCAATGATGACAGGGATGTGGCCTAGTTGCCAATGTTTCCTTCGCTGACAGCAAGCTAAATTTAAGAAGTAAAACTACCTAGCTGACCTACAGCTCACTACAATACATTAGTTAGCCCAGTCAAGACAGGAAGAACTGTCTAGTTTGAGTTCAGACAAAATCGTTGATTCATAAATCATGAGCTAAATAAATAGTTATTGTTCTAAACCACCAACTTTTGGGGTGGTTTAATATTCAGGAGGAGCTAATTGCTACATTATATAAAATATTAGTTTATTACCCCCCAAATTCATTCATTCACCGACTCTTTCAACTAATATGAATAAACACTTGTATGTGCCAGCAGTGGAAAAAACAAAAGCAATATTTCTATATTTCTGAGATTAGTGGAGAGAGACAGAAAATAAGCAACATATAATTAAAATATATAATATTCTAGGTGGTAATAAGTGCAAAGGGAAAAAGTAAAGTTTTTTTTTTTTAATTGTGGTAACATTGGTTTATTAGCATCATGTAAATTTCAGGTGTACATCCTTATATATTTTGATTCCTGTGTAGATTACATTGTGTTCACCACCCAAAGACTAATTACCATCCATCACCACACACATGTGCTTAATCACTCCTTTCCTCCTCCTCCCTCCCCCCTTCCCCTCTGGTAACCACCAATCCAATCTCTGTTGCTATGTGTTTGTTTGTTGTTATTCTTATCTTCTACTTATGAGTGAGATCGTACAGTATTTGACTTTCTCCCTCTGACTTAGTTCACTTAGCATTATACCCTCAAGGTCCATCCATGTTGTCACAGATGGCCGGATTTCATAATTTCTTACAGCTGAGTAGTATTCCATTGTGTAGGTATACCACATCTTCTTTATCCATTCGTCCTTTGATGGGCACCTAGGTTGCTTCCAAGTCTTGGCTATTGTGAATAATTGTGAATAATGCTGTGATGAACATAGGGGTGCATGTACCTTTACACATCCATGCTTTCATGTTGTTTGGATAAATATCCAGCAGTGGAATAGCTGGATCATATGGTAGAGCTACTAATTTTGGGGGGAGTCTTCATACTGTTTTCCATAGTGGCTGCACCAGTTTACGCTCCCACCAGCAGTGTATGAGGGTTCCCTTCTCTCCACATCTGCTCCAACACTTATTGATTCCTATCTTGTTAATTATAGCCATTCTTACCAGAGTGAGGTGATATCTCATTTAGTTTTGATTTGCATTTCCCTGATAATGATGTTGAACGTCTTTTCATGTACCTGTTGGCCATCTGTACATTTCTTTGGAGAAGTGTCTGTTCGGATGTTTTGCCCATTTTTTAATTGGGTTGTTAGTTTTTTTGTTGTTGAGATGTATGAGTTCTTTGTATATTTTGGATATTAACCCCTTATCAGATATATGGTTCGCAAATATCTTCTTCCAATTGTTAAGTTGTCTTGTTGATGGTTTCCTTTGCTGCGTAGAAGCTCTTTAGTTTGATGTAATCCCATTTGTTTATTTTTTTCTATTATTTCCCTTGCCTGGTCAGACATGGTACTTGAAAATATGCTGTTAAGACTAATGTCAAAGAGCATGCTGCCTATGTTTTCTTTTAGAAGTTTCACGGTAAAGTTTATAATTACATATCAGGTGGTCAGAGAAGGCCTCACTGAGAAGTTGACTGTTGAATATAGATATGGATGAAGTATTGGAGTAAATTATGTGGATATTTAGATGGATAGTTTCCCAGGTAGAGATAATAATAAGTGCAAAGCCATTAGGCAGATCCATACCTGGAGCACATTTTTGGGAACACTTGGAGTTGAGTGAGCAATGGGGAAAGTAGTAGGAGACGATGTCAGATAGCTAACAGGGGACTAGATCCTGTATCAATTTACTTTGACTTTTACTTGGAGTACTATTAGAAGCCTTTGAAAATGTTTTTTAGTTTTTCCTCTTTCACTGGAAGATTCTGAAGAAGGGCCATGATATGAGTTGGATTCAGTTTTGACAGGGTCATTCTGACTTCTGTGCTGAGAAGAGACTGAATGGAAACAAGAGTGGAAGCAGAAATATCAGTTAAGATGCTGTAGCAATGATGAAACACCAGAGGACTGGCAGTGAAGGTGATGAAAGGTGGTAAGATCCTGGATACTCTATATTTTGGAGGTAGAGCTGAGAGGATTTGCTTCCTGATGGATTTGGATTTGGTGTGTGAAAGAAACAGGGTAGAAGATGACTCTAAGGATTTGGTCTAAGAAACTAGAAGAATGGCATTGCCATTAATTTAAATGAGGAAGACTTCTGAAATATCAGGTTTAGGGGAGTTTACCGTTGGTTTTGGATATATTGAGTTTGAGATTGTCCACTAAATATCTAGATAGAGGCATAGAGTATACAGCTGATTATATTAGCCTGAATTTCACAGGAGAGGTCTGGGCTGGAGATAACTCATTTTGGAGTTATTCAATATATGGAATGTTTTTAAAGACATGAGTTTAGAGAGGAGAAGAGGACCAAGTATTGAGCCCTTTGCACTTCGCCGTTTTAAGGTCTGGGTGATGAGGAAGAATAAGCGAAGTAGACTGAGAAGGAGTGATCTGTGAGGTAGGAAAAAAATTAAAAGTATATGGCATCCTGAAAACAAACAGAAAAACAGTATTTAGAGGAGGATGGACTATCAACTGTGTCAAATGCTGCTGAAACGTCAACTAAGATGAGCAGTGAGCATTGATCACTGAATTTAGCACTATGGGTCTTCTTAGTAACCTTGACACAGCCAATTTAATGAAGAGATCATGGCAAAGCCTGCCTGAAGTGGACTCAAGATAAAATAAAAAGAAATTGGAAACAGCTGGTATAGCTAACACTTTTGAGGAGTTTTGATGTAAAATGAAAGAGAAAGATGAGACATAGTTGGAGAAGGAAGTGGGGTCAACATAGGTCTTTTCCTTTTTTCTGGCTAGTGTGGGGGATCAGAATTTGCCATTTCAAAATGTATCTCTTTGGCTTGATCATTTTTAAGAACAAAAGACTCAGAGATAAACTTTGACTTTTCCCCTAACTGCCAAAAAGAATTTAAGATAGACGCCCTCTCCCAGGAAGGAGTTATCCCCTTAGACAACTCTAGGTGTGGTAGACTGGGAGGAACCTCCCTAGGCCCATCTTCATCAAGTTCTCTCTCCAGTCACATTGTCTATAGACGGCCCAGCAAACATTTATTTACCAAACATTTGCTTTTCTGTCTCCATGTAAATTGCCTTCCTTCCCTTTGAAGTCCCAAACCACTACCCTCAACATCCTCCTTTGTCCTTAGCTGATGATAGTATTTAAGGTGGTGGTTTCAGCCATTTCGGTGAGTTACCCAGTTTTCCTGGGTTTCTCCCATATAAACATGTTATTAAACTTTGATTTTCTCCTGTTATTCTGTCTCACATCAATTTAATTCTTAGAGCAGCCAGAAGGACCTAGAGGGTAGAGGAATAGTTCTTCCACCATTATACTTGCTTGCTTTTGAGAGAAATAAAAACATGTTTAGATATTGGCCAGAAAAATCCAGTAGAGAGAGAGAAATTGATGATGGAGAAAACATGACACTCGTTTCTCTGCTCTGTAATAAGAATGCAAAAAGAGTCTTCTATTTTCCACTACAAATTTTCTTTCCTTCATTCAGGATTGAACAGCCATGGGGCAAAGTGGGAATGAACTCATTATTATAGCATACTAATAGGAGAAAGGCATTTCTGGCTTGGTCAAAATGGCCAAGAGCAACTTTCTTTGTGTTTCAACTGTCCTCATGTATGAAGAGAAAGAAAATTTTTTTAAAAAAAGTAGGGAGAGGAGGAGAAGATGAATGAACATTTTGTAGCTCTCTGTTTTCCTTGCCCCTCACACACTGGCTTTTCATGCTACATGGCAGTTGCAGCATACGTGCTCTGGCTAGGTGCTGCCTTCACAGCTTGTGTGCTCAAAGGAGCTATAATGACATGGCAACTGATTATATGAATATGCATCTGCATGACTTCATGCTCACCCTCCCATTTGCTAGTTTTCAAGATTACTAATATGTAATTATAGTTAGCAAATACATTTAGGCGAAAGGGGCCCACTGGAGCTGCAGCAATGCAGAATAATAAGATCACCTTATCCGAGCTGCGCCAACAGCGCCAGGGGACATGAGATTAAGCCATGAGCCTGGGCAGTCAGACTGCCAGCCTGCTAATTAGGAATCCAGGACTTTGTTTTTATCTCAGCTGTTGACTCACTGACTCGCTCTGCCCTCAGCAAGTCATTTTGTCCCCTTGGCATTATCATCATTACAAAAGACATAATGATTCCTGCCTCCTTGGATATATTGATGGTTAATACATATTCAACAGCTCAAAAAAAGTGGGAGGAAAATGCCTTACAATTCAAGGTATAACAAAGGCAGTGTTTCTCTTGAAATAATGGTAGTTTGTTTTCATCTTGTGGATAAAATTTTATTTTTTTACATAAAAGCATCAAGACTTGAAAATCTAAAACTCTCAAATGCTAATTTCAAAGTTTTCTCTTTTAGGGGGTGGATACTGAAGTTTAACGAGGGATCATGGGCCTAGAAAGCCTTCCCCCTTCTCGTTTCCTCAAGGAGTGTCAGCTGACTCCATGGGGACTTATTTGCAACACAGGAAAGAACTTTGGGGTATTATGTTTCTGATGAGAGGGGTTAATTGTTAACCAGCTATAAATATCACTGCAAAATGTAAGCTTCATTCTAATCAAGTTGATTTCTCCACAGCTCTACAGGAAGCAGCCATATCAATTCCGAGTGCCTTCTGTTAGGCTCACGTCATTTAATCCACTTCTAGCCCTGCGTCAGCTTTATGGAGCCTTTCACCAAATCCTGAGTACTTTCTCCTTACTCTTCCAAACAAAACATAAATATGCTATTTCAATTTATTCCTTTATTCATCGATTAAACATTATTTTTTGAGCAGCTACTATGTTTTAAGTATAGTGCTGAGGACAGGTTAGTAAAATAGACATGGTTTTATCCTCACGGAGCCTACCAAGGTAGCAAAGAGAAGACATGAAAATTTATGAGAATATTTCGCATGTGGAAAAAAGAAAGATAAACATTTCTGATTCAGAAGGCAGATTGTGGTAGTTAGTAGCACTGTCCCCAATTCCTCTCTGGCCCCTTCCTTGAAAGAGGAGTTTATATCCCCAGTCATTTCCATGTGACTTGCAATACATTTCTGTGGAGGAAGCATACTTCCTTGCCCTGTTGACATCAGGTTGGGCCATGTGGTTTGCTTTGGATAAACAAATACAAGCACAACTGACATCATGCCAGTCCTAACGAAAAGCTCTAAGAGCCATCAAGTGGTTTTGTAAATTCTCTTGCCATCCCCCCGCCATGAGAGTAGTAGGTCCAGATTGGGAGCTGCTTCTCAGCCTGGCTCTAGGAAGGAAGAAGTCACGTGGAGCAGCACCAGAGTTGCTGCCAACCTGTAGCTAACATGCAATGCAAGTGAAAAATAAATCTTTGTCATTGTAAATTGCTGAGATTCTTGGATCATTTGTGGCCACAGCAAAGCCAACTAATACAGAGCTTTTCATTCTTAAAGCTGACTAGTTCTGAAGAGTTTGGGCATTTAGATCTTCACAGAAGGATATTCTTCTCCCCATTTTTGTCTCTAGTTGGATCACTTTCACTAAGTGAAATGAGCAATGCTTCAACCCAACTTCGGTTTCTTCCCAAGCTCTCAATATATGGTAAATTCTTTATCACAGCGAGACAGTATAAGACATCACTCATTTGTTTTCGAATTCAGAGACTTGCGCTTCTTTTTGTGAGGAAGATTGGCCCTGAGCTAACATCTGTTGACAGTCTTCCTCTCTTTGCTTGAGGAAGATTGTTGCTGAGCTAACATCTGTGCCAATCTTCCACTATTTTATGTGGGATGCCGCCACAGTGTGGCTTGACGAGTGGGATCTGAACCTACCATCCCTGGGCCACTGAAGTGGAGCATCGAACTTAACCACTACATCACTGGGCCAGCCCCCAGAGATCTGTACTTTTTTTGTGTGTGAAATAACCTTTATATTGTAGAGAAAAATGTGTTGAACTATGAGTTGTAAAGTTTGGTAGTGCATCTCTTTTTATGAAGCAAATTGTGATGAAACAAAATCCATGTTGGTTGTAACCAATGAACCATTTCAAGGGGAGGGTATAATCTGCAATAAGAAGGCAAATATTAAGGGGCTAAAATTAGGAATAGATCTTATGTGCGTTATAATAAAATTTCTCTTTTCGTTTCACAGTATTCTTTATGAAGTAAAAATATATTTTAGGTCTAGAATTGAAAACTATTGCATTATAACTTTTTTCTGGATTGGTCTTTACTATAGAATATTATAGAACATTATTCAGTGTTAGAATTGGAAGAGACTTTAGAGATAACTTAGTTCAGTCCTCTCACTTTATAATAAAAGAAACTTGTGGGGTGAAATTAAGTTGCTTAACTTGAAGTTTCACAGTGGTCCGTGGCAAAGCTGGGATTCTAGAACCAGGCCTGCTGACGCCAAGTCTACATTTCCTCTCACTGCACTGCACCACCTCCGTCACAGAGTCTCCTACTTGGGAGCATATGAAAATAAGAGCACTATATGTCAGTATTCTACTAAACATTTTGGCTACATAATCCCATTGAATCCTCAAAATAGCCCATTTTACCAACGAGTGAACAGGTTAATGAGGTTAACTAATGATTAATAAGCCCAAGAACTTACAGTAAATGGCAGAGTCGGGATTTGAATCTGGGCATTCCGGCTCTAGGATCAGTTTTCTATGCCACTATATTCTAGTGCTTGCACTACAGGGAAAAGAAAAGACTATAATATTAAGGTGAGGGAAAAAATGTATATAGAACCAGCAATCACAAAATGTTATTTTTTAAAAAATCAGTACTTTTATAAAATCATCTGTAGTCTTAAGTTCACCTGTAAACTATCATGATTAATTTACTAAGCTCTATAGGGGTGCTAGGACCCAGTTTAGAAGGCTCTGGCCTAGTTTGCTCCCACTGAGCGTTGAGCAGACAATGGCAAATTACATAGAACTATGAAGGGCAAATTTGCCTAGAGCCCACCAGCGCCTTATCTCAGGAGGAACTGCACTATAAGCATATTCTGAGTGCCACCATCCTCTAAATGCTTTTACTAAGCAAAACAAAACATTTAGTAGGCATTTGTAAGAGAGCAGAATTACTAGGTCACAGTAATTCTGTGGAAACTGTGAATTCTTTCAGTGTACTCTGTGCCCCTTAGGCTGCATTAGAAGTCGGAGCCCACTTGAAGGGAGGTGCTGAAGGATTAGTCTCAATTCACATTTTAACAAAGGTTTCCACTTCCTGGGGCTCTTTTGCCCAAAGGACCCTGCCTAAACACTCCCACCATACCTTGGCATGAAACTTTAATGGATATTTACTCATGAAATGACTCTAACTCAGGCAGTTGGAAATGTTTTATTTGACTTGGCCTAAGTATCATTAACACAATTGTGCAGAGTAAGTGAAGAAGAAAATGTAGGTTGATGGTAAAACCCTTCAAGTATGCCTTTCACCCATTATCCAGGTAAAGCTATATCAGAAACTGTCAACCTGAATGGCACCATTTCATCACCCATGTGCTTTTTCAACTTGCCTGCTTTATTCTCTGGAGAGCTATGTTCAAGTTCCATGACAATCGCTGTTCCTGCTTTGCAACTACCTTTGTGTCTGAGTGATAGACACACAGGTTAGCATGGCCTGCACTATATTGTAAATTGCATGAGGTTGTTGAGTGGTTAAGACTATGAGCTTTAGAGTCAGAGGTATCTGGGTTCAATTCCCTGCCCCGTGCCTGATTAATTTTCTGACCCTGGTGAAAATCAGTTAACCTGGCTGAACCTTTGTTTCCTCTTCTGTACAATTGGGGAAGAAATAATACCTACATCCCAAGAAGTTGTTCATCAATTCAACAAATATTTGAATCTACTTTTTACCACATGGATGAATAATAAGCAAAAAGACATAAGTAAGGAAATAGTATAGAAAAAACTGTAGAATAGTGTAAGCGGATGGATAGTGCTGGGGTAAGAGTTGGGAGGACAGACCTTTTTTTAAAAATAAAATGGTGTTGGGGAGGAAAATTTTTTCTCCACCCTTCTAGGTTCTTCTGGTTGGTCTAAGAATTAAATTGACATGAGACTGATTAACAGGAGAAAATCAAATTTAATTTCATAGGTATAGAGGCTCCATAAGAATGTGAGGCTGAAAGGTAGTCAGACAATTGAGGTTTATATGCCTCTCCTGAGCTAAGGAGAAGGAGTAGGGGTCTGGGACTTCAAAGGTGAGGAAGATATTTCACAGGGAAATGAGAAGAGGAAACGCATGGTAAAGAAATGTTTGCTATGCCGTGCAGAGACAAAGGGACAAAGAGAGGAATGTGAAAAAACAGGCCTTGCCTTCCCCTCAGTTTACCACACCTATCTCATATTCTTTGCAATTATCTTTGGTGATAGCTCTCCTTCCTGGAATAGACCCTCTATCTAAATTATTTTAGGCAGTTCAGAGGGAGGTAAAAAGAAAACCTTCCTGAGTCTTCTGTTTCTTAAAAATAATCAGCCTAAAATAATCCTCATGCCAAAGAGACATATTTTGGGGTGGCAAATTTTGCTTCCCTACAATGGTCAGGGTAGGCCTCAGATGAATAAAGAGTTGGACAATGGTCTTTACTTGGAGTGAGAAAGGGACCCACTGTGGGTTACTGTGAAGAGGAGTGACATGGCCAACTTTACATTTAAAGGGATAATTCTGGCTGCTATGTTGGAAATAGATTATAAGGGGGCAAGAGGAGAAACAAGGAAATAAGCGAGGAGGCTGTTATGGTGATCTAGGGAAGGATGACAGTGGCTCAGAACCTCAGAACAGGGTGGTGGTAGTGGAGACGGTGAGAAGTTGTCAGATTCTAGGTAATTTTACAAGTGGAGGATAAGATATGCCATGTGAGAAGAAGAGACAATGAAGGAAGATTCTGAGTATTTTTGCCCAAGCAACTAGAAGGATGAAATTGCTATCCAGTGAGATGGGGGAAGCTGTGGATGGAGCAGGTGTATGTGTGTGGAGAAGGATCAAGAGCTTAGTTTTGGGAGGAATTGAGTTTGAGATGTTTATTAGATATTCAAGTAGAAAAGTTGAGTAGACAGTCAGTTATATGAGTCTGGAGTTCAGGAAAGAAGACTGGGCTGAAGTTATAAGTTTGGGATGTTGTGAGGATTAAAGTCAATGTATATAAAGCACCAAAAACTATATGTGACACATAATGAAACTCAATATATTTTAGATTGAAATCATCTCATCATAATACAACAATTATAATTCTCACTATCTGCCTAGCACAGTGCCTGGCACTTAGTAGGCTTCATACACATGTATGAAGTAGGCAAAGAGGAACAAGACTTCAGGCGACTCTCTATGTGGGGGATTTTTGAGAGTGCAACACAGGAAGGAACCATAATGCAATTTTTTCCTTTAAAATGAATTTTATAAGTTGATTATTTTTAATTTCACACATATATGTTCAGAAATAAATAGGGTTACTCCAAGCACAAACACCAATCCTTGCTCTAGGTTTACTGCTGTCTGTTTTCTACCCGGAAGATTCAAACAAGATTTCGTTGATTTTGTTTTTTATTTTATTTTTATAAAAAGGCAGTACGTTCATTCAGAAGTTCAAAACCCAAAGCCATACAAAAGAGGGTATACATTGAGAAGTCTTGTCTCCATCCCTGTCCCTATCCACGTCCCCTAGCCCAGAGGTGAGGCGTTGGCAAACTTTTTCTGTAAAGGGCCAAGTAATAAATATTTTAGGCTTGCAGGCCAATTGGTCTCTGTTGCAGTTACCCAATTCTGCCATTGTGGTGCAAAAGCAGCCACAGACAATGCAGAAACAAATGGTATGGCTGTGTTCCGATGAAACTTTGTTTATAAAACTAGGCAGCCGGTTTGCTGGCCATAATTTTCTATCCCTGCTCTAGGTAATCATTTTTATTAGTTTATTTTGTTTATTTATGCAAATACAAGCAAATGTGAGTGTATATTCTCATGCTCCCTTTCATATACAAAAGTTAACCTAAGATATACCACTGTTGCATACCTTAAAACAGTACTTTTTATTGTATATTTTGCATATTTTTCTATATCAATACATAGAGAATGTCCTCATTTTTTCTGTCAGCATTATAACCCATTGTATGGATGTAACAGAGTTTATTTAATCAGTCTCCATTTGATAGACTCTTATATTTTTCTAATCCTTTGCAATCACAAACAAAGCCCAATGAAAGATGGTGTAAATACATAATTTCATATGCGTGAAAGTTTAGCTGAAGGACAAATTTCTAGACTTGGGATTGCTAGATCAAGGGGTAAATACATTTGTAATTTTGGAAGATATTGCTGGATTCACCATGCTGGAGGTTCTACCAGTTTCACTTTCAGCACAATATATAAAAGTGCCTGTTTCAAAATTATGAAATGCTTTGTGAATTGGCGTGCCATTCTAGCACAGAGGCCATGTTAATCTTCTCTGAATCATTCCGATTACAGTATACATGCTGTTGAAGTGAGCACCATGAAGGCATTTTTAGTTTGATAATGGATGAATGCTTTTAGGTGGCATGTAGCCAAAGACAGGGCAGACCATAAAACTCCTCTTTCCTGAGGAGTTGAAAGGGAGACAAGATTTTTCTGGACAGCAGCAGGCTTTCTTCTTTCCAGAGTGCTGATTGGAGCGGAGCCACATCATCGCCTAAAGTTCCAGCAATATGTGAATCTGTTCACTAGCTAATGGGAATGTAAATGGCCAGAGTGGTAGAGTTAACAAAGACTCTAATCTTTGAGCGACTGTGCGCAAAGCTATAATTCTCTGCTGACTGTAATTAACGTGGACTGCAGTAGGATTCAGCAAAGGACAAGGAATGATGCAGAGCTGGGTGATAGAAGAGGGGATCTGGATGGGATCAAGTAAAAAATAATTTAAAGGTAATAAAAAGAGCCAATATTTATTAAGTGGCGTTATAGGGCCAGACACTTCATTAAGTTATATATATAATATAATATAAGTATATAAGTTATATATATAAGTATATATAATTTATTGTCACAACAACTCTATGTAGTAGGTATTGTTATTATATTTACTGTACAGATTTTTTTTTTTTTTGCTGAGGAAGATTTAGCACCAAGTAACATCTCTTGCCAATCCTCATCTTTTTGCTTGAGGAAGATTGTTGCTGAGCTAACATCTGTGCCAATCTTCCTCTATTTTGTGTATGGGATGCTGCCACAGCATGGCTTGATGAGCTGTGTGTAGGTCCACGCTTGGGATCTGAACCTGTGAACCCTGGGCCGCCAATGCAGAGTGCACAAACTTAACCACTACGCCACCAGGCTGACCCAACTTTACAGATTTTTAAACCAAGACAACTCGCCCAATGTCATATCCTTTGTAAGTGCAGAGTTGGGATCTGATCCCTGCTGCATGTGATTATTTTCTTCTGGGCTATATTGACCAGCTGTCAGGGTTAGGGGACAATTTCAGAATTAGTTAAGAAAAGCAGAATCTTGACAGGATGTAGACTCAGGGAAATATAATCTTTCCTGTCTTTGTGAAGAAGTTGATCAGATATTAAGAAAAAAGTTTCTAAAATGATAATTGCAGTTAACATTCTGGTACCCAAAGTGGTCAGACTAGGCCTTTAGCATCCCTTGAATGAAGGGCCCTTGGCAGCTGCAGGTGCCGCCGGCTATGCCTGCACTTAGGACTCCGGAACAAATACTTGGAAGTCTTTTCAGGGAAAAACTTCTCAGAGTTCAGAGGGTTTTGCTGACCCGGCTTAGCGATTGACATCTTGGATTCTCATGTAGAAAGCAGAGTTGTCAAGTTTGTCCTCTGTTTGCTATGTGGGCGTACCCTTATTTGGCTGCTGAGCAGTAGCTTTAGATGGCCGCTGAGCATCTGTCTGGCCTTAGCTGAGGATAACCAAAGCCCGAATTTCTGCCCCCTGCCTTTCAGCTGGTCAGGATAAGTTACTGGTATCTGTGGTAAGCCCAGAGAAGTGGCTTCAACTGTAGTTGTATCCACTCTGTATTTTCAAGGCCAACTTGCTGGGGGAGGGATGCATTTTTTTTCAATCTTAAAGTTCTATTTATAAACTGTGATATAAAATCCACTAAGAATAATGCTAAATGTTTCTCCTCTGCACACAGAAAATTATGTTCCCTGAATGCAATTTGGGGGTGAGGGAACTCTCCTCTACCCTATCATTCACTCCCTACCTTAATTGGCTGTGTAATGAGTGGAACTGAAGGGCAAGTAGAAGTGTCGGCCAAATGAGGAATCGCTGGGCTCCTTCATAGAGAATCTACAGTAAGGCATTTTCTCTGCTTTTTCTCACCCCATATTGCAGACTGTTTTGCAAATCTGGTGACCTGGTTCTAGCTCATGATTAGGGAATTAGGCTAAAAGCATAAGAAAATTTTTAAGAGGCCATAAAACTACTTTTAATTAAGCATTTATTATGTATCTGTCTGTACTGAGTACATTTTACATGTGTTAGCTCATCTAATTATCCTAATAGTCCTATGAGGTAGGTCTAATTCCTACCCCTCTTTTGCAGATGAGGACACTGACTCACAAATTTGTTCAAACATTTGAGCTTGTCAGACTCCAAAGTTTGTAGCAGTAGTGGCTAAGCTATGCTGCAGTGTCTATAAATACTACATTTTGGACAATAAATTTGATGAATGCCCCTTCATTTTCTAGATTGAGGCAGAGGTCATGGCAAATACCTTTGAAATTCACACAGTTAATTAGTGTTCTCCCCAAAAAAGTGACTGAAAGAAATAGATCTTTCTTGAATAATATTCAGCTGAGTATACTCTCCTCCCATCCTCTTCCTTATAGGACGGCCATCTAGATAAATGATATCATGAAAATAAAGTGTAAAATTCTAGCATGTTATTTTAAATGTCAGACTTTAGAAGAAAATATGTAGGTGAGCCATGAGGGTTGTAAGTGGAGTCTATTAACGTTGTCAGCTCATGGTTCATTGACAGCACCTGCAATGTGGGCAGCAGAGGGGCAGACATTTGTCTTGGCTGGTCAAACAAAGTAGTTCAGGATACAGACATGGAGGAACTGTGTTTTTTTTAATAGTAAGTTGAACATGTGAAATTGTCATTTTAGTTGGTCAAAAATGGTTGAATATCAGCAATTTCATCTTTCAGTACACTAGAAGTAGATGCCTTGAAAGTAATCAAAAATCAATATATAGAGAGAAACAAGGTGAAGAATCTGAGCAGGTGGTCAATGCGTAGTCCAGAGAGAGCTGTGGCAGAGCAGAACTCACACGGTCTGAATATTCAGGCAGACTTCGGTGGTGATAGCTCTGTTAATTACAGGGTAGAGACTGAATTCTCTGTTATTTTGGAAAGACATTTTTTGACTGGCATGTGTGCTCTGATCTCTAAGACAGATCATAAGGAGCTTGACTGATTATAGCACATATTAAACATGTCTTGAAACAAATTTGAATATTCCCTGTAGTTGAATCTTTGACATATGTCTACTTGGGGGAAGTTAAGCCCAGCATATAAATAAATATGGGTCTAGGTCCTTCTGTTAACCTCTCTCAGCCTGGCATAGTGGTTAATTTCACGCATTCTGCTTTAGCAGCGTGGGCTTCACAGGTTTGGATCCCGGGCCTACACACCGTTCATCAAGCCATGTTGTGGTGGTGTCCCACATACAAAATAGAGGAAGATTGACACAGATGTTAGCTCAGTGACAATCTCTCACCAAAAAAAAGGTATGCATTTTAAGGCTTTTGATTCATATTGTCAAAATGCCTTCACATGTTTTACTGTTTTACATTCCTACCAACCACATATGTATGGAAGGCCTACATGCAATCATCAACATTAGGTATTATTAATTCTTTTTAATCTTTGTTAATCTGCTTCAGGAAAAATAGCATTTTTTTAAATTTTGCATTATTTTGTCACCATTCGAGGTATGACATTTTACTCATGTTTTTAGTCATTCGTACTTCTTTTCTGAAGTGCTTACTAATGTCCTTTGCCCAGTTTCCTATTGTGTAGTTTAGATATTTCCTAATAAGTTTTGAGGATTTTTATATATTTAGGTCATTAAGTATTTATCATCTGTGTTACAAATATTTTCCCTATGTATCCTTTTTAAAGAAAAATTTGTTGTGATGTTTTAAGTTGTAGATATGTTTTTTAATGCAAACATATTTATTCATCTTTTCATTTCCGGTTTCTAGCTTTTGTGTCATGTTTAGAATGTCCATCTTTACTCCAAGATTACACATCTATTCATTTATATTTTCATCCACAATTTATGTTTAAATTTAAATTATTTATTTGTCGATAATTTTTTCTAGCGTAAAGGGTGAGGTGTTGGTCTAAGTGTTTTGTCTGTGGTTAGCCAGTTGCTCCACAATGTTCTGCCGCGGTCATTTACATTGCCACCTTAATCATATGAGTGTATGCAATGTCAAAACACGGGCTTTGGAATCTGAGGGGGATTGAAATTTCAGCTCCACCAGTGACCTGTTGTGATATTCTGAGTAAATTACATAAGCTCTCCAGTTCAATTCTAGGGTGCATAACCATCCCAGTTTGCGGGGGATTGAGATGTGTCCAGGGATTCTGGATTTTAAGTGCTAAAATTGGAACAGTCGCGAGCAAACCAGGATGGTCAGCCACGCTAGATTTTTCTTTTGTAAAAATTGAAGTAATAGCATTATCTACCTGAAATAATTGTGAGGATTAAAAGACATAATGAATGTAAAGGAGTTAAAGGAATATACAGTTTGTAGCAAGTACTTACAAATCACCAAATGCTATTAATGTTCTCAATCTCTTCTGACAGTTGCGTCCCATTGTATTAATAGTTGCAGCTTTTCAATAGGGTGTAATATCTATCAGGTGGGTCAAGTCCCTCTTCACTAATAATTTCTTCCAAGATTTTCTTGGTAGGCAAATCTAATAATCATTTTTTGAGACAAAATTTAGAGACATTTAGTTTAGTTTAAAAATTGTGTAGAGGGGCCGGCCCAGTGGTGCAGCGGTTAAGTTCGCACATTCTGCTTCTCGGGGGCCCGGGGTCCGCCAGCCTGGATCCCGGGTGCGGACATGGCACCGCTTGGCACTCTATGCTGTGGTAGGCATCCCACATATAAAGTAGAGGAAGATGGGCATGGATGTTAGCTCAGGGCCAGTCTTCCTCAGCAAAAAGAGGAGGATTGGCAGCAGTTAGCTCAGGGCTAATCTTCCTCAAAGAAAAAAAATTATGTAGAGATTGTAATTGGGATTGCATTAAATTTATAGAGTAGTTTGAAGAACATGTTATGTCTCTTCATTAATGCAAGTTTTTTTTTTTAATTTCTCTCAGTAGAGCATATGGATTTCTTCATAAAATTTAAATAGTTTCTACATATATCTTATTAAGTTTATTGCTAGGTATGTCATATGTAGAATTGCTACTATTAATGTAATGATTTTAATTTATATTTTCCTGATTAATGGTAGTACAAAGGAAAGGTGTTGATTTTCCTGGATTTATTTAGTTTTGTCAATTCAATGTTTTCATATTAAAATATTGCAGTTTCCAAGAAATATAACAACTAACTAGAATGTTACTAATGATAATAATCATAATAAACCACCCACGTACCTATCACACAGCTCTGGGAGTAGAACTTCATCAATACCTTTGGCACTCCTACTGTGTCTGTGCTGGATTTGATCTCACTTCCTGGAATAGAGGAAATCATTATCCTTAGACCTGAGCCAGTCATTTCCTTACTTTTCTTATAAATTTGCCATAGGTATGTGTATCCCTGAACAATGTATCATTTGTTTTGAGCTTTGTGTAAGTGGACTCAAACTGTATGTATTCTTCTGTGACTTGCTTTCTCTGCTCAACGTTTTATTTTTGATGTCAAAATACTGTAATAGGAAAGATGACAGGCCTACAAACTTCTTTCCCATAAAATGGTTGATATGAAAAAGAAGATGACTTATTCTAAGTTCACCTGAAAAAATAAAGCTGGGTAAATAATGAGGAAAAAATCTGAAAAATCGAAAGTAATTGAGAGAGGTTGCTGTTCAACACGTTAAAATGTACTGTAGCATTACAATAATTAAATGATACAGTCCTGGTGCTAGAACAATTTACTTGAAAAGGAAAACCAGCAAAATAACTGAGAGCTATAAAAATTTATACACGATAAAGATGGTATTTCAAACTACTAGGAGAGTAGGAGTAATTTCATAGGTAGTGATTGGATAATTATGATTCTGGGAAAATAAATAGGTCCCTGCTTCATATCATGCATCAAAATGAATTGCAGCTGGATTAATTAATTAGGTGTAATAAATCAAGCTATGTACAAATAGATATAAATAATAAGAGAAGATTTATCTGATTGCCAGTTAAAGAAATCCTTTATAAAAAAGAAAACAAAAGGAAAATACTAATGGATTTAGCATAATGAAAAATTAAAGTTTTTATGTTTTTTTAAAGCACAAACAGAATTGAAAGGCAAATGAAAAAAAGTGGTAAAAAATGGCCAGACAAATATATATGACAAATAGTGACCGTCTTAATATATTTTAATATATAAAGAGCTTTTATAAATTAATAACAATATGAAAACATGGAAATATGGAAAATTGGTATGAAAATAGAAAAATGAATAAACATGAAAAATAAGTTAAAGTCACTAATAATGATACAAATGTTAATTAAATAACTCAATACCATTTTCATGTAGTAAAAGAGTAGTAAATTTTAATAAGTAGTATCAATGAGATGGAGAAAATGGGAACTTTCATATACTACTTGTGATAATGTAGACTGGTTTAAACTTCCTGGAAAGCAATTTGACAGTATGTACCTAAAATCTTCCTTATTGCTTTGTCCCTTAAATTATATTTCTAGGAAGTTATGCTAAATAATCAGAGCTATGCATAAAAATGTAGATGAGGAGCTGGCCTGGTGGTGCAGCGGTTAAGTTCACACATTCTACTTCAGCAGCCTGGGGTTTGCTGGTTTGGATCCCAGGTGCGGACATGGCACGGCTTGGCAAGCCATGCTGTGGCAAGCGTTCCACATATAAAGTAGAGGAAGGTGGGCACAGATGTTAGCTCAGGGCCAGTCTTCCTCAGCAAAAAGAGGAGGATTGGCAGCAGATGTTAGCTCAGGGCTAATCTTCCTCAAAAACAAAAAAAAGTAGATGAATATTTATCTAAGTCTTGTTTATGCTAGCAGAAAATTTGAAAGAATCTACATGTCTAACACAGGGCATGGCTAAATAGCTTATAATACATCCATATCATAAAATCCTATGCGGCCATTTTAAGAAAGTATTTAATAACATGGAAAATGCTTACAAAATAAAAATAATTTAAAAAATAAAATTGCAAAAATTATGTACTGTATGATTCCAATTTTCTATAATACATTTTTTGTACATATATAATATACCTTATATGCTACATATATGTATATGTATATATATCCCATTGAATGATAGGAAGTAGATATACATAAACTGTCTCTGGGTTGCAGCATTACAGGTGACTTTTCTTCATTATGTCTTTTTTAAAAAATTAATATTGTAATCAGAATATACAATTCAAAATGCATTAAAGCCTGCGTTGTTCCTTTTTCTTTGCCTTAGAAAGAGAGAATCAAAATTTTCAAAGTGTGTGCAAACCTTTCCAGTTTATTGTGCACATCACATTTTATTGCAGTTGTTTGTTTCCTTGACTGTCCTCCTACTGAATTTTGAACTTGGTTTATTCATCTCTGTGGATACAGAGTCGCATATGGTAGATGCTTAACAAATGTTTAACCAATGGATCAATGAATTAGTGAGTGAAAGAATGAATGTATGAATATTAAGGCCAATTTTACTGTTGAGCCCTGTTTTTATATTAGATTACAATGAATCTCTAAATTACAATATTTTTATTCTGTTTAAAGACATAGTTCAGGGTTGGTTTAGGAAACTGTACCTGGTTTTAGCAATAAGTTCACTTAATTTTTTCTTGATCGTTTCAGAGCATTTTAACTTATCATAGCTACCCATAAATATGTGGTTTCTAAAATCTTATTTTTTAAGTTAATACAGGCTGAGTTAACAATTGCTGCAAAAGAATTTAAATGATCCCAATAAGCTTAAATTCCTTTTTTTCTATCGTGTCGTCGTTTTTTCCTCTTTATGTTCATATAGATAATGTAAAGCAAATGTATACAGTATGAAGATACATTTTAATTTTGTACAGTTTTTATGCCTAGGTGCTTCTGCCTAGATGATCTCTTTCAAAAGGGTTGCTTTTAGAGTAGTTTGGTGAAAAAAAGTGTGTGCACACGCATGTGTGTGTGTGTGTGTGTGTGTGTGTGTGTAGGAGGAGTAGGAAGAGGGAAAAATCCTTTAGGTAAATATTCAAACTTTGTGATATGCAATTAAATTGAGACTGGAGTGAGGTTCTTCTTTCAGTTTTAACAAATCCTTATTAAATGACCACTTCATTTCCTTCTTATACTATATCTGGTATTTCCTCATTGTGAAATGTGTGTATTTGTGTGTATGTACATTTTAATCAAAATAATAGCATCTGATTTTTATATCTGGAAGGCAGCTTTTAGGTTTTTATTCCTTGGGGGGAAATACTATTATTTTAAAAAGTATTGCCAATTATAAGACAGGTATCTTATTGAAATGCATTAAAAATCTGGTATTTTCTGGCAAGAAACATGATATGGTTTTAAAAAAAAAGACAAAGTTCTATTTTTGGCAACTAATTTCCTTCTCTTTGTATTCCAAATTTCACACTATTTCTTTTCAATCCATTATGAGAATGAATTGAGGAAGCTTAGTGTTCTGAGAAAGAGTGCGATTTTCATTTTTATTTTGTTAGGAACATGGGTATTAAAGGTAAGACCTAAAATAGCAGCAGGATTAGAAACCACAACGGCCCAGAGACAGAGAATTTTTGTTCCAAGGAATATAGTCATGTAAATGGTATTTTGTATCGATTCATAGAATGACTTCAGTTTTTTCAATGGGTGATAATAATCCTGATTTTAATACTTCACATTTAACCCGAGCCTTTATTGGCAATATTTGGAATTCCTTGAGTAAATTTGACAGTATTGCAGTTAGATAATCTGGACTTAAAAATAGTTACTTGTCAATTGGAAGTAAACCAACACCAAACGAAAAATAATAACATGATAAATGAATGATTAAAATGTTTTCTTCAACAACCCTGCTTCCAGGTTACTAAGTAGGCATTGAGGACTGAGTCTGGCTCATCCAGTACCCTCACTCATCTTTGGCTACTGCGAATACCTGGTCCTACAATTTCTACATTTCTTTTCTAGTGACCTTTACCAACATTACAGTTTAGCAACACTGCTGCAAGCTGAACTTTGCCATTACCTAAAATTCTTTCAATTAAAAAAATAAAAACTTTTTTCTTATCAAGTAGATTGAGGATTGACTTACGTACAATAAACCACATCCATTTAAAATGTACAATCTAATGAGTTTTGACAGCTGTAATACAGCCATAAAACCACCACCACTATCGAGATAGAGAGCATTTCTAATATCCTCTCCAAAATTCTATTTCTTTGAAATCCATCCTTCCCTCAGCTCACCTTTGTTTCCTTTTTTTAAACTCTGAACTCCAATTTTATGACCATAACACACCGTCTTCCCCAGTCCCTTACTTTCAGCTTTCAATACCATCTCGCTGGTCTCCTGATGGTTAGCGTCCTCCTAGCTCTGCTTCTTTCTCTAACTAGTTAAAATGGTAACTCTTCACCTATATTATTTCCAGCTGTCTTAATCTTCGGCTGAACTTGCCCTGCCAATCACCAACTCTGCAACATTCATTTTTTCCCCACTTCTGCTTCAGGGCTGTAGAGTTCTACTGGAGAAAAAGCACATATCCTTTTAGACTGGATCCGTTACAAATTTATGATCTCCGACCTCAGCTGTCAACACAGCTCAACCATTCTTTTACTCACCCCTAAGTGGTTCCCTTTCCTGAACCCTGCAGTAGCCATTCTAAACCTTACCAATCTCATTAAGATCCCTGACGTTTCAGGCCTTCCTTTTGGCAGAGGGTTTAGCAGCTTACCTCAGTGATATTCTTCAACATCCCTTCCCTCAGCCTTCAGACATGTCTGTACGTTCACTTATCCCTGCCTTGCTTAATTTTGTCTTAGAGGAAGATGTGCCCTCGCTTTTTTCCAAAGATAACCTATCCATGGTGCTCTTGATCTCCTACCCTCCATTTCCACTGAGACTTTATTATCAATTACCCAGTTTTTCCCATTTATCTAATCTTTCTCTCCCTATCTCTCTTATCTCCTCCTTCTTTCTTCTCTCTCTGCCTCCCACTCTCTCTCTTTCTCTCTCCATTTTGTTCTAGTCAGCCTGTGTGTGTGCTTATCTGCGATGACAATCATAACCACAGACCAAACATAAAACCTCCCCTAATCCCCAATTTCTCTTCTGCAACACACAGATTACCTGGAAAAGTGGTCTATGCCCACTATTCTACTTCTCTACCCCTATTCACGCCTCATCTTATTGCATTGTGGTTTCTGCCATTATCACTGCATCAAAAACGCTCTTGAATAGAGATGTTTATTTAACAATTATTTATAAAGTCTCAGGTACTTTTTAGGTACTGGGAATAGAGCCATGAATAAGACAAAATCTCTGCTTTCACTGAGTTTATCTTCTGAAGAGGGAGCCAGACAATAAACAAGTAAACAAATAAATACACAATGATTTATTTGTGTGCCACAGCCAAGTGCCACGAGGGGAAAAATAACATAAGATGTGATAGAGGATGCCTGGGGGTTGGCCACTTAGATCCAATGATCAGAGAAGGCCTCTTTGAGATGATGGCATTTGAGCTGACTGCTGAATGATGAGAAGGAACTAGTCATGTGAAAATCTAGAAGAAAAATATTCCGAAATGTGGAACAGCCAGGGGAGAGGCCAGTGTAACCATGGCTTAAAAATCGGGGCAAGAATGGTAGGAAGTGATGTTGGAAAGTTAGGAAAGATCAGATCAGGTAGGTCCTGAAGGTCCGGTAAATACTTTGTACTGCTCTAAGTATAATGAGAAACTATTAGAGAGTTGAGAGCAGGTAAATCACATGATCTGACTTGCCTTTGTGAAAAAGATTATTGGCAGTTGATGGATAATTGATCACAGGGGAGCAAAGACAATAGCAAGGAGACCAATTAGTAGGCTGCTGCAGTAATATGGGTGAGAGGTGGTGGCATACCAGATACCTTCTCACTTCTGTGCACTTGCTCACTCAGCTCTTTCTATCTGGTGAACCCTGATTCATAATTTAAAATTCAACTCAACCATTACTTCTATGGAAAGCCTCCTCCAATTCCCAACCATGCTCTATCAGACAAAATTAATTGCTTCCTTATCTGGGTTCATACGATTTTTCTTATGACCTTTATTATACCGCATACCTAGCAGAGTGGTAACATGTAAAAACTTTGGAGCCAGATTGTTTGAAAGGAAATCCTGTCTGTACCCCTATTGTAAGTTGAATTGTCACCTCAAAAGTCATATGTTGAAATTCCAACTCCCCAGTACCACAGATTGTGATGTTATTTGGTAATAGTGTCATTGCAGAAATAATTACTTAAGTAAAGTCATACTGCAGTAGGGTGGGCCCCTAATCCAATATGACTGGTGTCCTTCTAAAAAAAGAGGAAATTTGGACAAAGGCATGCTCACAGAGGGAGCACTATGTGAAGATGAAGGCAGAGATTGGGGTGATGCTCCTAAACACTAAGGAATGCAAAGATTGCCAGCAGACCACCGATAGCTAAGAGAACAGCATGGAACCGATTTCTCCCTCACAGCCCACAGAAAGAACCAATCCCAACAACACTTTGACCTCACACTTTTAGCCTCCAGAACTGTGAAACAATAAATGTCTGTTGTTCTAAGTGACCATTTTGTAGTATTTGGTAACTACAGCTCTAGCAAACTAATAGATTTTGGTATTGGAGTAGAGTGCTACTGTGACAAATATCTAAAACTGTGGGAGTGGCTTTAGAACTGGGTGATGGGTAGAAGATATGAGTTTTGAGGCGCTTGATAGAAAAATCTTAGATTGCCTTGAAGAGATTGTTGATAGAAGTACGTATGTTAAGGGAGATTCTGGTGAGGACTTAGAAACAAAAGAGATTTGTAGAGAGAGCTCCTATCATCTTAGAGAATACATATATCATCATGAACAGAATGCTGCTGGAAATATGAATGTTAAAGGTGCTTCTGGTGAGATCTCAGACAGAAATGAGAAACATGTTATTGAATACCGGGGGAAAGGCAATCCTTAACATAAAATGGCAAAGAACTTGGCTGAATTTTGTTTTATTGGATGGAATGTAGCACTTAAAAATGATAAACTTAGATATTTAGCTGATGGGATTTCTAAGCAAAGTGTTGAAGGTGTACCTGATTTCTCCTTGCCACTTATAGTAAAATAAGAGAGAAGAGAGGGGCTGGCCTGGTGGCGTAGAGGTTAACTGCGCACGTTCCACTTCGGCAGCCTGGGGTTCACCAGTTCAGATCCTGGGTGCAGACATGGCATTGCTTGGCAAGCCATGCTGTGGTAGGCGTCCCACATAGAAAGTAGAGGAAGATGGGCACAGATGTTAGTGCAGGGCCAGTCTTCCTCAGCAAAAACAGGAGGATTGGTGGCAGATCTTAGCTCAGGGCGAATCTTCCTCAAAAAAAAAAAAAAAAAAGAGAGAGAGAGAGAGAAGAGAGATTGAAGCAGGAAATATTAAGCAAGAAGGAACCAGAACTTGAGGATTTGAAAAATTCTCAGCCTATCCATATTACCAAAAAATGAGAAAGTATACTGTGGAAACTACAGTAAATGGCATGGCTGGATAACCATTTGCTAAAGAGAGTAGGCATATGATTTGTGTATCTAATCATCATCCCAGGAGAAATGTTGCCAGCTTGGACTGAAGGTGACAGAAATGGAAGGAAATGAAGGAAGGTCGTTGGACTTCTGAGATACTATAGGAATGAGTCTATAGAGATATTCAGCTGAAAACTGTATTATCTTCAACAAAAGGAGGAAAGATCCCAAAGGTGGTTCAGAGACTAGCTCCTCCTTGGTTTCAGAGGTCAGGGCTGCAACCCTAGCGGGTCCAGAGGACAGAGCATCAACCCAAAGAGAATTATTATCAAGCCTTAAAATCTAATGGCATTTACCGTGCTAGTGTTCAGACTTGCTGGGGATCTGTGGCCCCTTTTTTCCTTCAGATTTTTCCCTGTAGGAAAGGGAAGGTCTATCCTGTGTCTGTTCCACCATTGTATTTTGGGAATTAACAACTTATCTGGTTTTACAGGTTCACAGATGGAGAGGAATTTTGCCCCAGGATGAGTCATACCCCAGATCTCACTCCTATTTGATTTAGATGATATTTGGATGAGTTTTTCAACTTCCAGTTGATACTGGAATGATTAAAACTTTGGGGGTTGTAGAAATGTGGTGAATGTATTTTGCATGTGAAAAGGACGAGTGTTTGAGGGCTAGAGGATGGATTGTTATGAGTTAAATTGTGCCCCCCAAATTTGAAGTCCTATCTCGTAGTACCTGAGAATGCGAACTTATTTGGTAATAGAGCCTTTGCAGATGTAGTTAGTTAAGATGAGGTCATACTGAAATAGGATGGGCCCCTATTGGAGGTCGCCATCAAGAGGACGTGACCGCTGTTTGACTGAGGAGCTGGACCCAGGCAATCAGAGGCTGGTTACCCCTTCCCCTGTTGTTGGAATCTACGTTCTGCCCATGCTCACCAGGAGCACTTTCAAAGACACAGCCTTGAGAGAGTAATGTGTTCTTGAGACCACCACTGGGCATGTGACTGAACCCCATTAAGGCCTTTATATAAACTTTTAAGATTCCGGCAGGCAAGTGGAGAGATTTACTCGTCTTGTGGCCTCCTAAGACAAGCCACGTATGTAAGTTGCCTTGCTTGTTCATACTGCCACCTACCAATCTAGAGTGGTCTGCCTCTTTCTTCCGTCTCACCTTGCCCTCTGTGTTTGGGGGACCGTTTTGAATTTCACTTGTGGAACTCCTGAGATTGTGAACCAACAGCCCCTAATCTAATATGATTAGTGTCCTTATAAAAAAGGGGAAATTTGGACATAGACATGCACACAGGGAGAACAGCGTGTGAGGATGAAGGCAGAAATTGGGGTGTTGCAGCAGAAGCCAAGGAATGTCAAAGATGATCAGCAAACCACAAGATGCTAGGAGAGAGCGATAGAACAGACTTTTTCCTCACAGTTCTCAGAAGGAACCAATCCTGCTGATACCTCCATCTTGGACATCTAACCTGTAAAACTGTGAGACAATACATTTTTGTTGTTCTAAGTCAGTACTACCCAGTTTGTGGTACTTTGTTACAGCAGTGCTAGCCAACTAATACAATCCCTTACTAGCTGTGCAACTTCAGGTGAGTTGCATAACCTCTCTATGCTTCAGTTTCTTTATCTGTAAAAAGGGAATAATAATAGTCCCTGCCCTGTGGGGTTGTTATTTGTATTACATGAATTAATACACGTAAGTGTTTTGGAATAGTGTTTGGCACATGGAAAACACTCACTGAGTATTAACTGTTATTCTCCAGACAACTTGGAGTTCTCAGAGGGCAGGAATTATCTTTTATTTATCTTTGCGTGCTATGGGATTAACAAGGTACCTGGCCCAGAGTAGAAGCTCAATATTTGTTTGTAGAATGAATTCAGATTCCCGATTTTATCTTGCGGAATAGAGCTTTTTAGAATTCTGTGATCTAGAGATCCTGGATTTCATTTCTAGTGCTTTGCGATAAAAATATTCCCAATGTTATTCAGATTGCGGTGAATAATTTGGTAGCTTGTCTACAGTTAAGCTATCACGTAGTCTCTCCAAATCTCAGTTTGTTCATCTATTAGATGAAATCGTTGAGCTAGATGATCTCTAAGGTCCCTTCTTATTTCAAAATTCTGCAAGCCTAGGTCCCTGACTATAATTTAGGAGGGCAGTGCATTTGAAGAATGAGTTATATTTGCTCATTAAAGAAATAATGAAATATCTCACAAATCAACAAGAAGGCACTTTCAGGGAATGAAGACTTAATTTGGCAGGGCTCATAGTGCACTTTTGCTACATCATTAAAATGAATAAGACTTTATGTGCATATCTATGTAATTTAATGGTTCCGCTTTTCCACAAACCATTCAAAGAATTGCGGGTCTCTCCTTCTGTCGCAAGCTTCCCAGAACTGTTCCTTTTTCACCCCTCAAGTGATTATTAATAGCATTACAAGCCCCACAATTTCTGTCTATAAGCAGAACATTATGTTTTCCAACACTTTGTGTGCTGATTCAACTCTCAAGACGTTTTCTAGTCAAAACAACTGAAACTGCACTTAGGGTGAAGTCAGGGGATAGTTGAATTCACTAATACTGATCGGAACAATAAAAGGAAAATTAAAACAGTGATTTTCAGACTCTAGTTTGCATCAGAAATACTGGAGAGCTTCTTAAGAATGTAGCTTTCTGCCCACTCACTGCCAGATTCTGATTGAACAAGTCTGAGGGGAGGGGCGCCTGTGAAGGTGCATTTTTCATAAGCCTCTCCAGTGATTCCTATGTCGGTGGTCTTTCAACCATACACTGAGAAACACTGCTGTGGTCAATGGACTTACAGGCTCTCTATAATGGATATAAAATTATTTTTTTAAAGCTCTATTAAAGTAGCAAAATTAAACATTTAAAACTAGACCTACATCATTTACTACAAATTGCCTAAATACTAAATTTTTAAGGAAACAGTATAATTTGGAAAGCTAAAAATCATTAAGTAACTATTTATTTATTCCTATTAATAATCTTATTTAAAGACCTTGATTACCATGGATCACACAACCATTTTAAATATAAACTTTCTAATCTGCTGGTCCTTTTGGAAAAAGAATGAGGCTTTCTCCCCTCTCTACCTCTACTTTAGCATGTTCACTTGTGAAACTACTATGGTTTATGTCAAGTGAAATTTAAGGAAAAGTCAGGTATTAGTCAGCTTTACTGTAGTAATAAACACCCCCAAAGTGCAGGGGCTTACGATAGTAAACATTTATTTCTTGTTCGTGTTATGTGTTGGCTGTAGATGAGCTGTGGCTCTGCTTCATGCTGCTGCACGTGTTTCTAGTTCTCAGACCTTAGCTGAGCCGCCCCTAACTCATACATGCCATTCTCACGGCAAGAGGCAGAGCCAAACATGTGATCACATTTAAAGCCTCTTCTAGGATATGATATAAATCATGTCTACTCACATTGCAAAGCAAGTCGCATGGCCAACCCCGATAACTGAGGGCAACATGCACTTCACCTGCAAGTGGGCCTTGCAAGTTACACGGTGAGCATGGGAGCGTACGACTCTGTTACAGGCGAGGAATTGAATAGTGGTGAGCAATTTGATTATCTAACAGCTGGTTCAATGAACAGTTCTGATTTCAGCTACTGTGTTTCTTTTTAAAGGAATCATTCATTTCCATAGAATATACCTCAAACAAAATCTGTTGGGGTAATGTAATCAAGTTTTAAAATTGAAATTTAAAGTTTTAACAGCCAAGGGTTACTAATTTTGTATTATACATATAGACGATGCCTTGATTTGGCTGTTGTCATTGACTTCTTTTGCTTTTAATCTCGACTATAAGCTCCATTATGTCCTCTGTTATATCCTCAGCACCCAGCACAGTGCCTGACCATACAATTGAGCCCAATAGATGACTATTGAATGAATAAATGAATGCTACAGGTGGCTTGGATTAACAGAGTACAAAGGGAAGAGTGTAGTATTGATGTATCTTGGATGTATCTTTTGAAAGATCTCTGAAACTTCACTGGCTCCTTACTTCCTTTACTGTTTACTGATAAAATTGAAGTTTTCTTGAAGTGCCCAGCGGCTAGGACAATAGATGGAAAGATCAAGGGACTCAATAGTTTATGGTTATCTTTATTCGATGTCTCTTAAGGAAAGTCATGTTAGATCTGTTTCAAGGGATAAAGCCAGAAACTCTGCCTTCTTGGTCTTGGTATACACAGCACCTTGCAAGATGCCTGGTACACAGCAGGTGCTCAGTCAATGCATGCTGTTAATTTGAAGTTTTTCTTATATTATTAGGCCACAAATGATCAATACTTTTTTCTATTGTCCTCCTTTGAAATCCCTCTTCACATTCCCTAGTCTCTGACAACAAGCCCCTGTGAACTGGAGAATACAAGCTCTTACATGTTCCAAGTCATACTGCCCCACTGTCCACAAACCATTGTTCTTGATAAAGTTTGCGTCCCCACTACTCTCTCCCCTCAGGGCCAGTTCCTTTATCCATCATATGTCCTGTGAAGGAGACAAGATGGGCGACAAGAGAGAGTTTTTATTCCGCAAGAGTTTAAGGATCACAGTTTTGAGAGACTGGCTTTCTACTTCAATATGTCTGGGTATTCTTGCTCCCATGAAGCCCACGCTCAGTCCCTCCTACAAACAAATAACCATGACAGGTTGACCCTCCAGCTAGAAATACCCAACATGTGTCTGAACTTGCAGTGAACAGAGGATTTAGAATTCTCTCTGGGCCTTCCAATACCCTGTCAGCCTACTGGTTTTCTAGACACAGGGGACTTCTGGGAAAGTTACAAATAATTCCTCATTTTAATTTCACTTTCTCTGTCGTCCCAATTTAGCAATTTTTATTTTAAAAGGATCCTTGCCAAGTTAGGCATAGCAATATTGCATTGACTTTAAAAGCTTATTAGCTATTTGTTCCAAACTAGTTTTTCCGTATTTGTTTGTTTAGTTAGGGGTCTCAAGACTTTGGTTAGAATTGATATTTGTTTCAACTTTAATCATTTTAGGAATGCTTGTTTTACTTGTAAACTTGCTATTTATCAATTTGTAGGGATGACATCTGAGTAAGAAATATTATGAAAGAAAGGAGATCTCTATACTTGGAATTATACAATTTTCTAAATGCTATTTAAACTGTTTTCTGAAGAATCAATATTCTCTTTCTCAGAAGGCCTCTGATTTCTCCACTCAACTGAAGGGCACAGAAGACACTCGGTTTTAATCTTCAATCTCAAAAGATGAACTATACTCAATTCTTATGTCTATCTTACATATATTACCTGTATCATTTCCTAAGGCTGCCATAACACAATAGCACAGACTTGGTGGTGTAAACAAAAGAAATTTATGTTTTCACACTTACGGAGGCTGGAAGTCCAAGATCTATGTACCAGCAGGGTTGGTTTCCTCTGAGGCCTCTCTCCTTGGCTTGTGCTGGCCACTCTCTTGCTGCTCCTTTGCACGGTAGTTTCTCTGTGCACAGGCGCTCCTGGTGTCTCTTTGTTTTATTAAAACACCAGCCATATTGGGTTAGGACCCCCCTCTAATGACCTCATTTTAATGTAATCACCTCTTTAAAGACCTTATTTTCAAATACAGTCACTGGAGTTTGGGTCTTCAACATAATGAATCTTGAGGGAACAAAATTCAGCTCATAACATTACCAAAGGCTATGAGGCAGGGATTGTATTTTATTTTTCTTCAAAACGTTCTGGTTAAGTAAGTAGGAATGATTATGTGATTTCACATGTAAAATCAGTGCTGCCTATTGGCACCTCAAAAATTCCAGATTACTATTCTTACATATTTTAATAATAGTTGTTTCTTAATAAATCAAAAGAGATCATTAGAAATTGATGCAAAGTATAAACAGTTGAATCGCAAAGTATAAAGAGTTATCTCCAGCCCAAAAATATTCCTTACATTATTTTGCCTGCATCCTTTCCTATGAATATTTCCACTTTTGAAAATATGAAATTTGTTCATATTGTACCTAATGTCTTGAAAATCTCCCTTCCATTTTACAATATATCACAAACATTTTCCCATGACATCAAATATTTTTCTAAAACAAAAATATTTAATATTTTTATAGAATTATATTGCATGGCTGTTTGATAATTTTATAAATATAATTTCAAGAAATAAAAATAGAATATTATTGGTCTTTAAGTTTTCATTCATCGTTTATTTAATCACTAGTTAATCTGAATACTTTTCATATATTTATTGGTCTTTATATTTCCTTTTCTGTGAATTGCTTGTCAATGCTCTTAATCCATTGTTCTATCTCGATATTCATACTTTGCTTACTGAATTTTAATAGTTCTTTGTAGAGTAGGGATATTTACACACTATCTATAGTATATGTTGTAAATATTTTCCCAGTTGGTTCATTGCTCTGTAATTTTATTATGAAAGGATTATTAATATTTCACTTTGTCTTGCATATAGTATTCCTGAAAATATCTCTTATAGTGAACCAGTTAGCATTCTTTTTCCACTCCTTCTACCTTGTGATCATTATGGCATGAAGTTAGATTAAGAAATTTAATTAAAGTAATATATTACCATATCATGTTTGTTTCTAGCATATGAAATTGGCAAGACCTCATCACTTGCCTGCCAGATTCCTGGTCTTTTAAATGCCCTCCATCTCACTTATAATAGCTAAAGACAAGAGGTGTCATTCCACTGGGACTGCACTACCCCTGAAGTGTGGACTTTTGACATTCAACCATTTTTATCTTCAGCCTCATAGGTTATTTACTTCCTGCCCTTCTGAGACTGCTGAGATAGGTGGGTTACTCAAAGGTCTCCCTTAATTACCTTGAAATCCAGAGATCAAATATAGAGCACCCAGAGACATATTTTCTGAAGAGAAAAAGGATGCCTTAACTACTTCGTCTCAAGGTTGCCATCTTTCTTTTCTTTTCCAGATGCAATTCCTGCCATACCACATGGCTTAAGTTTTTGTTGGAATGGTCACTTCTGACTGCTTTTGAGGCCTTCAACTTCTCATGAATCTATAGACTCTTTTCTCTACCTCACATCACATGTTTACATTATATAATAGATTGCTGGGTTATAGTAATTTATTGTCACATAGCAGCGGCAACCACTATTCTAATTTCTACACCATAGATTAGTTTTACCTGCTTCTCAACTTCATATAAATGTAATTGTATGGTATGTACTCTCTTGTATCTGGCTTGGTTTGCTCAACATAATATCTACAAGATTCATGTTACTTTGTGTTCCTCATTTCTTGTTATTGCTGAGGAGTAATCCATGGCATGAATATGCCACAATTTTTACCCATTTTCCCATATAATGATGTTTGTATTATTTTTAGTTTTTGGCTATTATGAATAAACCTGCTATGAACAATCTTGTACAAACTTTTTTTCTTTTTGGCAGGCATAGATTTCCTCTTTTCTTGACTATAAACTTAGGAGTAGAATTGTTGAATCATAGAGTAGACGTATGTTTATTTTATTGCAAGCTGCCAGTCAGTTTTCCGAAGTGATTGTCTGTTTTTACACACCCACCGGCAACGTCTTATGGTTCCTGCTGCTTCACATCTTAGCAATTAGTCAGCACGTTAACTTTCATCATAATACTTTTTCTAAAAAACCATCCTTCCTTTTAGGGAAAATAGCTGCAAAGATATAACTAAACAAATTCTGTTAACTCCTGTCACAAACTATGCACGTTGATCCGGTACTTGTTTTCTCTCACCCTGTGTAATTTAAGCTTTTAAAGGTAATGTTATCATTTGCTCACATCTTGTGCATGAGCATTCAGGTCTTTCATCCTCTCATCCCCTGTGAGACTATAATCAGGGGTGTTAGAGCTGAGCTAATTTCATTCTAAATATGCTTAGTATGATGCAAGATCCATGTATAATTTTAAGCCCAGCTGATGGAATAACAGTATATATTAAGAAAAAGCTGTATATAAAATAAGAACCGACCTTTCACAATCTATATTTTTCTGAGACTTTCTTTCCTATTTTCTTGTATTTCAGAGTCCCAGTAGAACAATTTGGATTAAGGTATATACCATTCTGTGTCAACAGAAGATCACTTATTTGGTAATAAATCAGAAGAGAAACATTTGGGTCATTCTACTTTAAAGATACTATCTATTTACTAGCCATCTGGGTACTCTGGTTATAAGAAAAAAGTGACCTTGGTGTTCACTCAAAACTGTGATGATTATCATTTCAATAAAGCGATTAATGCATAAATGAGCATGTTAAGTTTAGAGTCCTGGGGTGGGAAAGGAGAGCTTTCTTCCTAGGTTGGATATATTATGTACATATCCAGGAGTTTTTGCTATAATGCTTATTTTGAAAATATGAATTTCTTCTAATACATATGTAGTCCTAAAAATCACTGTGCTATACATATAATACAGTAAAAACTACAAGGCTCATGGAAAAAATAAGGATAGGCACACGACACTTGAAAACTTCATCCTGGTGTCGGCCTGGTGGCATAGTGGTTAAGTTTGTGTGCTCCACGTCTGCGGCCCAGGGTTCACAGGTTCGGGTCCCGGGCATGGACCTAATGCTGTTCTTCAAGCCGTGCTGAGGCAGCATCTCACATAAAATAGAGGGAGATTGACACAGATGTTAGCTCAGCGACAATCTTCCTCAAGCCAAAAGGGGAAGATTAGCAACAGATGTCAGCTCAGGGCCAATCTTCCTCACAAAAATGAAACAAAAAAAAAAAAAAAAACTTCATCCTAACTCCATTTTCCCCATGAGTCCTTCAGTTTTTATTGCACATTTGTATAGTGCAGTGATTTTTGCAATACGTAAACCTTGTTATAGCATTGTAGCAGAACAGACTATATATACACAATATAATATATAATATTTATATGTAATGCTTATATTGGTTGAATGAAATGAATGTCCATGTTGTTAAATCAGAAAAACAAACTTGTATATAGAAGAACAGTAAAGTTAAAGCAATAGAAAAATTGACAATTGGCCATTAGTTTTCATCTTATCCTTGTTTTTTTTATCGAAGATAGATTGTGGTAGAAGATACTTTGACTAACACCCTCCTCCCAAGTTATCCTTTGGGGTTCTCCTTGAAAATGAGTATAGCTATTCTTTTCAAACATAAGTTGAGTGTTAATAAAAGTATCTTTGGGGCTGGCCCAGTTGCACAGAGGTTAAGTGCAGGTTCCGCTTCGGCAGCCTGGGGTTTGCCGGTTCGGATCCCGGGTGTGGACATGGCACCACTTGACACACCATGCTGTGGTAGGTGTCCCACATATAAAGTAGAGGAAGATGGGCACAGATGTTAGCTCAGGGCCAGTCTTCCTCAGCAAAAACAGGAGGATTGGCAGCAGTTAGCTCAGGGCTAATCTTCCTCAAAATAAATAAATAAATAAATAAATAAATAAGTAAAAGTATCTTTATAAATCTTTTCTATTTTTATTGATCTGTAATATAGAATTAAGTGGCAGCATTCAACACTGAACAGACAGTATAAGTAAAAGAGAGCATTGATTATGCAAAAACAGCTCCAAGAAAGTCCCCCACTATGCCTTTTCATCCAACAATTCCTCTTAAATCCCCGAATCTTTCCTGATTTGTTTCTTAGTGTGCAAGTAATGCACAACTGATTTGGCTGACAGATTGAGGTGATTGGTTGTATATTTACCATCTTTAAGTTTTATTTTCTTTATTCCTCTTGTTTTTACAGTAGTCGAATAGCTTGTCCTTATCACACAAAGCAAAAAGCAGCTCATATGTCCCTGGCGGGTTATCTTTCTCTCCGGTTTTCTTTCTTTCCTTCATTTTAAAATTTACGACTTCCATTTTTCTGTTTAATATGCTATAAGATGTTTGGCAAGCTTGATTGCAACTGCCTAATTCAATCTCTACCCAACAAGTAAGCGGTTGCAATCAATTTTCGAACACTAGCAGTACAACAGGGAATGATCTCTACCCATTTTTTTTTTTTGGAAGACCACACTTCAAATAATCTTGTTCCCTGCAGGGGACAGTTTACTGTCAACTGTATAGTGATAGGGGGTGTTTATGATTTTAAACATGTTTCCATTGTGGTTTCTCCCCTGCTGGTTTTCTGACAGCCTCTGTTGTTGGTTGTGTCTTTCCTGTGCTCGAAATAAGCCCTGCATGGTAAGAAGTCTGTGTGGCTTTGGCAGCCCACTGAGGAGTGGGGATTACTTTAGCTATAGACCCAGATTTCTTACAGGAAAAGAAATAGTTCTCAAAATTTGCGGACTGGACCAAAGTAACAAACCGCTTGTAACCTGTCATTGGAAACATAAATTTGTCAGAAAATTTGGCTTACATTTAGCTAAAATTTATCCATTTAGAAGATTTATTGTTTAGGATTTAATCTCCTATGTAATAACTTTATATGCCCTAGTTTTCTTAAATCAAAGCGCATGATATATTGTTCAGTCATTCTACAGTCAACAGATGGAGGTGTTTGCAGTAACTCCCTATGGTGATAATGATAATAAAAGCCATAAACTGAGAGCCCTTCTATATGGATGAGCTTGACTTCCATACATAAATATATTTTCTTTCATATTTTACCTAAGACTCAAGCACGCTATGAGTCATGCAGATTGTATCAGGCAGACCGTGTTCTGCAGGAAGCAGATAGAGGTGATGATTCATATCTAATCCCTCCAAAAATCACTAATGAGATCTGCTGGGCACTGTAGCTGGATGTGTTTATCTTACCAAATGTGTATGTGGGTAGCCTCAAATGGCTCACTGATGACCTTTAGGCTTCTGGAACAATCTCTACTTCCTGAACTCTTCTCTCCTCTTCCCCTGCTCTTGCAACAGACAAAACAAACAATCCCCCCATCTCTCTCTCTCTCTCACGTAATCTATCGTCATACCTCAATATATCGTAATTGAAATTAATGTCAGGAGCGTAAATTACCCTTGTTATTAGTTGCAATAATTTATGTGCCACGCTTGACTGGTTACTAAATAGATCTCATTTTGGTTTCAGAGGTTAAATTTTTTTCTGTTCACATTTGTATGTCTCCTTTGTTCATCATTCACATCTTGATATTACTTTTGCTTCTATGAAATTGACTTATTAATATTTTAAAGACGTTATTTTATGTAGTTATTTATATTTGAAATCATTTTCCTGTTCAACATTAAATCATTAAATCAGTTGTATATCTGTTTTCCCAAAGATTTTACCTTTTTTATAAAAGTTTTATTTTTAGAGCAGTTTTAGGTTTGCAACAAAATTGAGAGGAACATACAGAGACTCCCCATATACCTCGTGCCCCGACACATGCATAGCCTCCCCCCATTATTAACATCACTCACTAGATTGGTACTTTTTTTTAACCAAGGATGAACCTACATTTACACATCATAACCACCCAAAGTCCACCGTTTACCTTAAGGTTCACTCTTGGTGTTGTGCATTCTTGGAAGCAACCAAGATGTCCCTAGGTAGGTGAATGGATAAATAAACTGTAAAACATCCAGACAATGGAATATTATTCACCACTAAAAAAAAATAAGCTATAAAGCCATGAAAAGACATGGAGGAAACTTAAATACATATTACTAAGTGAAAGAAGCCAATCTAAAAAGGCTACCTACTGTACGTTTCTAACCATATGATATCCTGGAAAAGGCAAACTATGGAGAGAATAAAATGATCAGTGGTTGCCAAGGGTGTTTGTTGGGGGAGGGACGAATAATCAGGGCCCAGACGATCTTTAAGGCAGTGAAAATACACTGTATGATATTATAATGATGCCTATATGCCGTTACATATTTGTTCAAACTTATAAGCTATTACCATTTTTGTTATAGTCTAGCTACACTGTAGATATACTTCTTTATTAAGGAAAAAGTGCATCATATGTTTATACTAGAAAAAATGGATGATATGAAGGTTTGGATATAAAGGTTTGCTACTGGACTTATGAGCATTAAGATTCTTAGATTTAGAGCCAGCCCTGGTGGCCTAGTGGTTAAAGTTCAGTGCTATCACTGCTTCGGAGGCCTGGGTTTGCTTCCTGGTCGTGGAACCACACCACTCGTCTGGCAGTTGCCATAATGTGGCAGGGGCTCCCATAGAAGAACTAGAACAACTTACAACAAGGATATACAACCATGCACTGGGGCTTTGAAGAGGGAAAAAAAGAGGAAGACTGGCAACAGATGTTAGCTCAGGGTGAAACTTTCCCTGCCAAAAGGGGAAAAAAAACTCTTAGATTTTGTTTGACCATTGTTTGGCCTTTGAATAGTTATATAACCTTGCTTTGTTTCAGTTTTCTCAACTCTAAACAAAGACAGAAAATCACACTTGTGTTCCAGAACAAAGAATGTTCAAGGGAAGTGTTTAGTGTTCTGTGTCTTCTGCCGGGAGATGGGGAGAGGTGGGTGTGAGGAGTGCACACACACACACACACACACAGAGATATATATAGTCTTTGTATAGTCTGTCTTACTGTCTTATCACTATATTTTGAAAAAATCTACAAATAATGGGTTGAAACTTAAAATTAAAAATTTGATTAGGTGAAGAGAGCTATTTCTGTAGGGAAATGGTAGCAGTAAACTCACGTGAGGCATGTGTAGCTATTTGTGTCTGTGTGTGCACGTGAGAAAAATTGACTAAAATTGTCTGAGATCCAGGTCACGTTTTCTAAATTTCTCTGTCACCATTACTCAGTGAACTGGAGAGAACACAGCCAGTGATTGAATTACGCTTCTGCTACTTACAAGGGTACATGACTTTGGGCAAGTTATTTAACTTCTAGAGCCTTAGTTTTGACCTCTGTAAAACAAGAATAACTTTTTTGAAATATGCGAAGTATTTATCTAGCACAGTGCTTGCTTTCTTGTATGTACATAAATAAATAGCTAATAATATTATTATGATTTCAGTTGAACTTAAAAACAGGAGATATTCAAGGATCAAAAGGGGTCACGTAAAAGGGATCTTTCTTGTTTCTCCAACTCTTTCCCAGCTTTAACAAGTAGTAGGAAAAGGGTCATCAGTGAGAAAGAAGCAAATGAAAAATCAAACTGTGTGGGTGTTCCTCTAAGATTTGTAGGCAGCTTGTTTTGGCCTTGCCTTGCATCTTAAGTGGGCCTTCACAATCCAAGTAGAAGAGCGTCAAGCTTAGACGTATTAAGAAGAAGACATGTTGTTAAGAACTTCTCTACTTTTTCTGAACATCTTATATTTTTGAATCTTCTGCAATGCAGATTAAATTTTCTTTGTGTTTTTGACAGTGAGATTAAATTCTGACAGCTGTGAATGAGAAAATTCCAGAAGAACTAAATGTCAAGGCAAAATTGTAAGTGTTGGAACGGAGGCAAATTCGTGGTGAAGAACATAGGCATAGCAATGGAAATGATCCAGAAGCTAGCAAGAGAAAATAAGCAACGCGAATGGCAATTTAGTGTCTAGCATTCCTGCTAACAAATTCAACTAATAACACTGTTCTCACAAGAGAAAATCCATGCAAATTTTACTCTTCAACTAAAAATGGCTTAAAGAACAAATTTCCAGACCTTGTTGGTCATTTTGACCTACGAGTAAATCAAATAACAAAACATACCCCCAAAAAAAGAAAGAAAGAAAAGAAAACACAAAATCAAAAAGTATCAAAACTGTGGAAAACCTACGTCTGAAATCATTCCACTCTGGAAACTCCCACACTTGAGAATTAGGATTTCTTTAAAGGAATTTCAGAAACCAAGACTGTCATTGGAGAGCACACCTACTACTGCTAATACTTATGTAGCACTCACTCTGTGCCACATTCAAAGTTTTGTGCTTATTAACTCACTTAGCAACCCTAGAAGTAGATGTTATCATTAACCCCATTTTGCAGATGAGTAGCTTAAGGCAAGGAAAGGTTAAATAAGTTCTCCAAGGTCACACAGCAAAGAGGCAGACCTGTGATTCAGTACCAGGCAAGCTAGTTTCAATGTCTGTTCTCTTAACCTCTATAAGATAACGATTCTTTAGTCAACTGAAAAAGTGTAAGTTTCATAATTTGAGATTCAATAAACTATAAAAACATACTGAAGAAACTGGAATGAGAAATCTCATTCTCAGTTCAGATTTCTACTAACTGTTGTAAAGAAGTGTGTCTTTAAATAAAAAACATGAAACATACATATTGAAACTATAGCTTATAATGCTCCTTGGAACAATGAAAAGGCTGTGGGATAAAGTCATTCACCATCCCTTACCATAAAAAGAATTACTTTAACATGCAAGATTTTTAGGCCTCACAGGTATAAATGTTAATCTTGCTGCATAACAGCTCGGTGATAGATAACTCATCATTACATATTATCTAATGTGATAGTTGATGACTAAATAGGAGTAAACACTTTGTCACTTTAGGCCAACAGCAGACACCCAAACTTTATTTCTTTACAAGATTATCCTAATTGACTAGAACATAACATCATAGTTGATAAAGCCTAAAAGCAAATTCCCACATTCACGTCTTTGTCTGTCTTTAAAAACTATAAAAAGAAGGAAAAGGCTGTTCAATTCTACAGTGCCTGAGTTTAGGGTAAAAACATTTTTTTCCCTATTTTTATGAGTCTAAAGTATGGTTTCTTTAAATTAAGTCAATAAAGAATTAATACTCTCTTGTTTAAATAACTTCACATCTTACGGCAGTTTTTTGAAAGTTATTTCATACAGACTCAGCAATCCTCAGGCTACCTCTGTGAAAATGATCAAAGTGATCAACACTTCCTCCATTACTTTTCATTTCCCTCTCAACTCATTGCCACCCATCCACCTCTTTTAAGGCTTTAAGTGATACGTGCTGACTTGATCTAAGAGGCCAGGTAGATCTAGGTATGGTGTGAGAGGTAATGCCATATGTGAGAAAAACAAAAATGTTAAGAAACTCGACAAGAATTGAATGTGACACTGGGCTTTAAAACTGTAGTGAGAATGGGAGTGAGATCGGGGTAGAATTGAAACTGGAGGGCTGAGGGCAGTTCTCATTTTGCTTTGTTATTAGGTTATTAAATAGATTCCTATCATTTAGAGTAGGAAAGTTATTATGAATCAAACCTCGTTTCTTAGGTTAAAACCATGAGCTGTGTCATGACAAGATTTTTCTGGGGATGTCCTATTTTATTTTTCTGTACTATAAGCAACACTACGTGAACACTGAAACTACAACTTTGAACACTTCTTAAATCTCCCTTTACATCAAATTACCAGGAATGAAATTGCCACGTCGAAGGGCATGGACATTTTTAAGGCTGCTTGAACATATTGCTGAGTCCAGAAAGGTTTGGATTGTAGCCAGCATTGGGTATTTCCATGCCTTTCAGGCTTTGCCAACTTGATGGATGGATAACCTTATTTTAATTTGCATTTCTTTGGTACTAGTTCTTGAGCTTGATCCGAATGCAAAGATGAATTAGACCTGTCTCTGCTTGTGAGGAGCTTATCCAGTTAACTTAAATGCAAGTTAGTAAATATTAAGATAAACATATAATTTCAATGTAATATAATTTACACTTCCTATTTTATACTGCTGCTCTCCTGGCTTCTGGAGGAGAAAGGGTCACAGGATACTATAAGACAGACCCATCCCAATGTGACAGTGAAATGTTAATTGAAAATCCATTTGCTAAAGAATTCCAAGAGATGTGCAAATGCTGAACATGACCCCATTAACATTTCAACATGACTTTATTTCACTGGTTTTTTTTTTCTCCAGTCCTCTGGCTGTAGTTTCCCTGACGCATGATGATTAAGCCCTGGTGAAGGGCGGCTTGTGGGGGTACTGCGAATAGCAGCCAAGTGGGAAATACCAAATAGTGAGGGTGAGGCTTGAGATCCGGCATTAACCTCCCTGGACATACCTAGGGAGCAAGCAGTTGACAGCAGCCGTGGCAGTTGCAGCGGCGATGGAACGTCCCAGAATTGAAATGTCAGTTACCAAAACAGTCTCTAATACCAGCTGCCTTGTATTGAGCAACCTATGAACATGGCGTTTTCTCTACATTCGTTGCCGCATTTCATTCACACGACTCTGTGACATAGTGATTGTCCCTATTATTAAACATAAGACAACAGAGGCTCAGAGAGGTTAAGTCTTTTGCCTATGCTGCATAGTAAGCAATTTATAAAATTAGGATTTTAAAGGACCTTTGTCTGAGTACAGAGACTCTTTTGACCATGCAGTACTTACCAGTAGTACAATAGATAACCTAGGTAAACCAGACTGTCATTTTCGCCCAACCTATAGGAATAGAACCTTGGTATGCCTCTCTTTTTCCTGGATGCCAAAATCTGGTTTTCAGATTTTGTTTTTAATGGCTTTGAAGACAAACCTTTAACTCTTTACAAAAAGTTTTGACTCACTCTGAGTTCCAATGCATTTTCGTTTTGTGGTGTGCCTGAAGTTAGAATTGAAGTGATGGGATCCGCGTTAATCAGAGCAGATGCCCCCTTATTAACTCGGTCATTGCTCGTATGAGGATCCACATCTATGCTTCTTACATTAAAGCCATTTCTGCGGCATTGAGCTGAAATGACAGTTTGCAAAGTGTACTCTGCCAAAGGTTGCCTGGCTATAATTTAGTAGCATTAATAATAAAATGGCATTGCCCCCTTTAAAAAGTATTCAACTTTCCAGATGAGAATAAACATCATAAAAGGTAGACTGCTATAGGCAGCTTAATCTTAAATATTGGGCTGAATAAAACGAATAGTCATAGAAAGATGATTCAAACGTCTCCCTCAATATAAGGTCCCCTGAAACAATGGTATTATAGACAAGGAACGGGCAGTCACACAAATGTGAAATCCTCAAACGCCTCAATACCCACTGTTTTCTGATACCCTGAGACTGGGCTGCACGGTGTTCTCCTCTGTGACAGCCTCACTGTGGAAGGTTTTACAGTGTACTGATTCTGGCCCCATCCTGAGACATGCCGTGGGCATCTGATTTGTTTTTTCTTAAAGCACTCCGGATGACGCTAATGCAGAGTCAGGGCTGAGAACCGCTGCAATAACGCACACACAGCATTATGTAAGTTTTGGACGTCAGTGGATGCTGCCTAATTGCGGGCTTTAAGGCCGCGCAGACTCACTTGCACTGCGGAAAAATCTGAACTAGCTCCGGAGGGTTGTCTGAAAAAACCTTGACGGTCTGAGGCTTTGAGTGGGAGGGAAGCCACAGTGAGGCCTGGAGATATCGCCCCCTCGTGGTAACTTTTAAAATAACAGAAAGTGATGCAGCTTGTCTAGCCATTTTTGGAGAAGAATGTTTAGTTTTGAAAGGGTAACTTTTTTTTTTTAAATTTTATTTTTTTCCTTTTTCTCCCCAAAGCCCCCCGGTACATAGTTGTATATTCTTTGTTGTGAGTCCTTCTAGTTGTGGCATGTGGGACACTGCCTCAGCATGGTTTGATGAGCAGTGCCATGTCCGCGCCCAGGATTCGAACCAATGAAACACTGGGCCGCCTGCAGCAGAGCGCGCGAACTTAACCAATCGGCCACAGGGCCAGCTCCCTTGAAAAGGTAACTTTTAAGTCCTAATATGATTTTCCAGTTGGCACTATTATTTAAGCTTCATTTTAATTTCAATATGATTGTATCACAAACTCAGGTCAGTGGTTTAAAGTATATAATTCCTCTCTCCTGGTCAAAGCAGCTGATGGTTCTTTCCTCTTTTCTCATCAAGAAGCAAACCAATCAAACCTTTGTTGTAATCAATCTGAAGCGATTAGTTTAATTTTGTCTTTGTCTTTCATGACATAATATCATTTTTTGAGTGAACTGAATTGATATTATACCTTTCTCGTTGGCATTTTTGCCTTTTCTTTTCCTCCTCTTTTTTCCTTTCTTTCTTTCTTTTTTTTTTTTGAGGAAGATTGGCCCTGAGCTAACGTCTGCCACCAATTCTCCTCTTTTTGCTGTTGGAGACTGGCCCTGAGCTAACATCCGTGCCCATCTTCCTCTACTTTATATGTGGGATGCCTGCCACAGCATGGCTTGATGAGCAGTACATAGGTCTACCCTTGGGATCCGAACCAGAGAACCTGGGCCGCTGAAGCAGAGTGGGCAAACTTAACCACTATGCCACTGGGTCAGCTCCCCATGTCTTTTTTTGCTTGTTTTGTTTGTTTTCTTTTTACTTTGGCTCTAGAATGTACTTCTATGTGAACATATTTTAAAATGAGTTTCCAAATCAATTGGGCCAAGTTAGGTCAGTTATTAAAGTAGCAGACATTTCGTGTTCTAGTTACATTTGTCATGGCCCTGACAACATCTGAATTTCCAAAGAGAAACAGATACATACAAATGCAGGTTTCTGGTCCGTTACATTTTCTGCAGATTCAAGATAATGAGGCACAATTAAAAACATTCTTATTTAATGGTGGCATTGCTACTCTGAAAATAATCTGGGCACATAATCCAAATGGACATCTCAGTTTCTTTGAAATGGCTTTTCTAGTGAGTGAACACCTGGCAAATTCTTCCTGTTATTCAGGCACCTGTGGACCAGACATTGAAGAAGATGGAATATGTACAGGGATCCAAAAATCACATCATAATCTATCATTTTGTTAGTATGGTTTGCCTGCCTTGACTTTCTCATTACTTCAGCTGAAATCTTTACATACTTCATCTTCATTTTTTTTAGCCTTAAAATTTATGATACTGACGGGTCCTGTTAATCAGCTGCTGGATTCTGCATTAGAGATTGGTCTATTTAGAAGCAGGTGTAAACAGGAGATGCAAAATATAAAAAGGTGTCTACGAGAATCTTCAGGGTGATGGGATCCAGTGACAGGAATTCCCAGACAACCGCTAAACAGCAGCCCAGGGAACAGCTAGAATTCCTGGAGGAGACCGAAAGGCTCTGGGAGATGATGAATAAATGAAAAGCAATGGGATATACTGGAGTATATGAGGAAGACATTGGGTTTAAAACTAATTCGGCTTGACCTTTTTTTTCCAGAAAGGCCTGATGCAGCCTGTTGACCATGCGTTGTACATCTGCTTCAAACATTTACAATGTCCCAAAGCCAAGAATGGTGCCCTTAAAGATAATGTTGCCTCCTCCATATCAGCATTTCTTTGAGGATAAGCATTTCTTCCCAGAATCTAAAGATTAATTTCCGACTTGCTTTAACTCATCTCATGACCACTGACCTGCTGACCACCAACTTGCTGTGCTCACCTTGTGACCACTGACCTGCTGCGCTAGCAAAACATCTCGTGACAGTAGTAAAAGAGATGTTCCTGTCACATGTGATGGATGCTCTTTGTTCCAAGATGGTCTAGAACCACTCTGTACACCCCACTTCTTCAGAGAGCTTCCTTCCTTGCTGGAAAAGTCCTCCTGGGCTATAGTCCTCAAATTAGTGCATAATAAATTCACCTCAATTTTGATTTATAGATTGATTATGGAGTATAGAGATAAGTCTTTGGATGATAATAATAAAATACAAAATGTGTATGAATGTTTTGAGAATATATTTATATAATTGAGGAAGGGTGTTGGTTGAGGTGAAGAAAATTATAATATATAGAATTCAAGACAATCATTAACTCAAACAAAACCCAAAACCTTCTTATCAGGGAGGGAAACATAACCAAAGAATAGACTATAAGGTTAAGCTGAGACTACTTTTAGCAAAGTCAAAATAACTTTAACATTGAACTGATGTATGATAGAATGTAACTAATGTTGGAGACTAAGGAGAAATATGCTTATATGTAGGAGGTGTGGTACAGGATTGGTTGAAGAAAGTTGAATATTCACCATCCAAAAGAGAAAGTCATTAGATAATGCTGACATCAGGCGGGGTCAAATCAGGAAAGAGAAATACCATTTATCTGATCAGAAAGAATTTAAGACAATTTTTTTTAAAACTAAGTATAAAGTTATTAACCAGGTAAATTGCCTGAAAGGATCAAAAGAGAATTCTAGGGAAGTAGCGAATAAAGGAAGTAGCTATCACCTCTTGGACTGGTGGAACAAAAGGAAAGAGGCTGAATGATTAAAACCTCAAAGCTTAGAGGAGGATCCCCCCACAACTAAAATTCAGACTTCTAAGGAAGAGGCGCTTCTCTGCCAGCATTGGTGTCTCTGAGCTCAAAGTTGTAGCCTTTATGTGAGCCGTGAAAGTGAGTCAATCAAGTCTCCCTTCAAGAGAGTACTGGCTATGGGAGCACATTTGGCTGACAGACTTGGGTGAAGCTCTGAGAAAGTACTTGACCAGCCCCACAGGGAGCTCTAGCACAAAGGTTGCTCACAGAGGGGCTCTGCACTGGTCAGCTGGTCAGAAATGATGAGTTCTTGTATCACTGTCATGTTCAGTTTTTGGCTGGGGCCTGCCTAGGAAGCCCATATTGTGCAGCACTACACTATGATGCCTTTCCACATATTGAGTAGGTAGGTGGATGTATGAGTCCAGTGTTCACAGAAGAAGTTGGAATTGAAGATGTAAATTTGCGAGTTGTTAGGACACTGATGGTGTTTAGCATCATGGGAGTAGAGTTAAATAAATAGAGTATTGAGCTCTGAGATGGAGGAACCACTGAAATAGGAGGGAAATCAGAATAGGGTCATGTCAGAAAGCCAGAGAAGGATGGAGTGGTCCACTCTGTCAAATGCTGGTAAGAGGTGAAATAATTAAAGGACGAAAACATGACCATTGAGTCAACTGAGAAGGGATTGGAGGAAAATATAGACTACTCTTTGGAAAAGCTTTGCTGTAAAGATAATTGGGAGGTATATAGACAGGGACATGGGGCCAAAAGTGTTTGTATTTTAAATGTTTTTATTTTTCAATTTAAGAGGAGAGGTCCTAAAACATGAGAACCAGCTTTCTGATGAGAATGATCCAGGAGGAGGGAGAAAGATGTGATACAGGAGAGAAAAGGATAGTTGCAGGACCAGAGTCCTTAAGTACCAGGGGCTCAGGATCCAGGGCACCAATGGAGTAGTTGATCTTCTTTGGGAATTGTATCTTTCACTGTAATAGGAAGGAAGTCAGAGTATATGAGCACGGATGCAGGCAGATGAGGAGATGTGGTGTGGGAAGGCTGCAGATATTTTCTTCTAATTGTTGTTTTCTTAATGAAATAGAAGGTGAAGAAGAGGTGTTAGAGATTTGAGTAGAGAGGAGAGAAGGACAATGAACAGTCTGGGGAAACCTAGAAGATTGCAGAGCTGTTCAAGTGCTCCTATTTTGTGCAAAATATTTCATTGTCTTTGGAGAATCGTTTTATAGAGGTGAAATGAAAGCCTGAAAGGTCAAATGTCTTATCCAAGATTAAACATCTAGGTAATAGCTGGATTTGAACTCAAGTTCAGGACCCAGTGCTCGTTCTGATCAAACACTTCTGTGTATTTCACTTGTGTGTTCATAATGTATTTCCTTTCCAGATGCTCAAACTCCTGCTTAGAATATACCTTTTGATGTGGAGGCCTTCTCCCAATGCACTGCTCTGCATCATTGACAGTCTTGCAAAAAAAACAAAGCTCTTTCTCCAAAGAGTGGTTCTATAAGCAGAAACTCTACAATAACTTGCCCGTCAAGTGCATTACAAACACAAAGTAAGCAATAGATGTCAGAATTGGAATGCATCCTGAAACGGGTGAGTGGGCTGAGATATTTTAGAGGTGGTGAGTTTGTATGAGGGACAACAGGATGTAAGACAAAAAGATTTCCAATATATAAGGGGAGATGAATATTTACTATCTCAGAGTTATTCTGTGATTAGGAAGATCAGGTTCTGAAAATGCCGGGTAGTGCACGCAGTAGAGTCCATACTGGGCTCGCAATGTTTAAGGATAATAGAGGCAGCGAGGACATTTTAGTGTGACGAGAGACTTAGAAATCACATCATATCCCATCCTTATTTAATAGATGAGAAATATGAGGCCCGGAAAATTTCAGAATGTTCACAAAGGTCACAAGAGCTAATTAGGGGAAGAACTAGAGCTGGAAGCCTGAGTTCGGTAGTCTTATTTCAGTGTTCTTTCCACTACAGCATGCGCTGTTTAGGGAAAGAAAAGAAATACGTGTTGAGCGTGCATGTGTATGTGGTTCAGAGGCTCTGAGTAACAGGCTGTGCTCCTAAATCTAGGTCAATGAAACGTTCTTTGAATCTCTGTTCTGCTCCTTGTTAGCTGTGGAATTGTGAGTGGACTCCTTCTCCTCTTTGAGCATCAGTTTCCGCATCCGTAAGTTGGGGTTGCTCATATCTAATGTGTAAGCTTGTTAGAAAAATAAAATGAGATTGTGCAAACGCTTCTAGCCTATTTTTTGGCAAATTTGTGAGTGCTCAGTAAATGTTACCTCCTTTTCCCCTTTTCTTTTCCTATTTTATATTGAAAGGATGGCGTAGATAGGCAAGTATTTGCACATACATAGTGAAGTAGACTCTATGTTTCTTTTCTTTTGCCAAGGGTATATCTGTGGGAGGGGCTTATTTTTCCTCAGAAGATAGGTTCTCCCAAAGAGGAGCAGAATGTAGAGTTCCCATTTGTTGACCTCTTCTCTTAGTAACCATCCAGACATGGAGAGAGATATCTGAGGGAGCTGATATTCCAAAAGTGTAGCAAAGGATGTGAGCGGCCTCTTTATACCAACAAGACGTGAATTGCAATCCTGATTGACCATGAAAATCATGTGGAAAACTAAAGATAAGATTACTGGCAACTAATTCCAGATGTATTCGATTGATATCTCTAGGAGTAGGACCAAGGAGTCTGTATGTTTTATAAAACTCTTCAGGTTAACATATGGTCTGAGGGGACTTTGTTGTTCAAACTGACATATTTGTGAGTTTCATTTGATAATTACCTTTTGTGCTGCAAACCACTGTGTGTGTGTGTGTGTGTGTGTGTGTGTGTGTGTGAGTGTTTGTGTGTAGAGCAATTGGGCCAGAGAGATTGAGGCAGCAAGAGATTGACTTGGAGATAAAGAGAAATAGATGGAGATAGAGCTTGAGACAATTACTGTGTTACAGAGACATTGAGAGCACCCCTAGTCTATTTCTAGAAGAAATAGAATTAGATGGGTACCTGTGGACATAAAGAGGACTTTCTCAGTAAGGAAATGAATCTGGCTCATTCACAATGTGAAAATCAGCCAGTTCTCAGGAGACGAATTTTGTGGCTGCCAAAATAGTTTTCTGTTGTGCATATAGGATGGAGGTTTGCGTACTAGCTGTAAGGCACCAGGGACCTTTCCTTATCCTCGTTGTAATGTCTTGGCCATGCCAGTCTGCCCAGAGAGACGACATGACTGGGAGTTAGCAGAGAGAATCATGTAGGGCATTCACTGAAAGTTACATTTCCTTCCATTTTTGGAAGTGCATTTTGGAAGTACAGTGCATGATTTTCAGTAATTCTGGTGAACGTGTGCTTCTTATGCAGCAAATAAACGTACAAATGTGCTTACTGACAGCCAGCTGTGGTGGGTAAGAACTGTTAATTTCAATATATTTCAGAGGTTGTAACGTTTTCAGAAGCTTATGGAGAGCAAATTATGAATCCTTTGACTTCTTTCTCATGTTTGGACCAAAGAATTTCATCAAATGGCACATATGCTATTTTTTTCCTATTTTCGTAAAGCAGTAGTGTATTATTTTCAAGGCAAGCTAGAACTAATTAATATGTTTCCTGAAAATTGCATTTGAATGAATGGCATTTTCATTATAAATGCTAACTTGAATACATTTAGTATGTCACTAATTCTTCAAGTGTAATGTATCTTTTAAAAACCATCCATTTCTTTTAGGAATTCTTGTTACAATGTTCAGACACATAAGTCAAATTCAGCACTTGTTTGCAACTAAAGTGATTGTTAATAAATAACGGGCAGTTTTGATTTAGAATGAAGGTTTGTTTTTATCCAGTATTTTTATTCAGGGCATGTCTGAAAAATCAAGGCATATGTTTGTGACTCTAGTCCCTTACCTCCTTCCCCTCCCCCAATTTTAGTCCATTCTATTAGCCGATTCATGGCTTCATTTCCATCCCTTGCCCATCTGGCCCCCCTGGTTGATCAGTTTACAAACACTCTCTGAAGCTCCTTTAATTTTCTTGTCCCTTTGTCCTGTTGCTCACCTTCTGGGAGAGTCCAAGATGCTGACTCAATAAATTTGGCTACTTATTTGCCAGTCCTGCTTCAAGACTTCTAAGTATTTTGGGGGGAAATCACATACCTTTGAATTATTTGCTATTTATTGTATTAAAAAACATGCCCAAACTCAATGACTTATAACAAGGACCTTTTATTTAATTCATGATTCTGAGTATTGACAAGTTAGTCTCAGCTCAGCTGAGAGCTTCTTCTGTCCTTGGCTGGGCTGTCGCATGCATCTGAAGTCAGCTTCAGGTCAGTAAGATGCCTCTGCTTCTGAGGGTTGGCTGGCTCTCAGCTGGAGTAAAGGGGAGATGGAGGGCGACTAGATCTCATGTCTGTCATCATCCATTACAGCAGCCTGGGCTTGTTCCCATGGTGGCTGCAGGGTTCCCGGAGGGAGAGTGGAAGTCTTGAAACCTAAACTCAGAACTGACCCAATGTCATTTATGCCACATCCTATTAGCCAAAACAAATCACAAAGTCAGTAAAGATGCAGAAAGTGGAAACATGAACTCCCCTTTTTGAAGGGAGGAGCTGCAATATCACATTGCAAAGGAGGGGATATAGCGAGGAATGGAGGTTAGGGACCATTTTTTGCAGTTTGTCACAGTTCTCAAAATTGGAACCACTATAAATTGGTGGTCTCTAAACTCCACTAATTTTCCCCTGCTGCTTAATGATCCTTTTGCTTATTCCTAGAGAGCTCCTGATCACACATCCCATGGCAGCTGGTCCAAAGCTTTACCATTCTCCCTTAACTTCTCTCTACGTCTCTCACTCGCAATATACAGCAGCAAGCCCCCTATATCACAGACAAAGTATAGTTGCTCAGTAGGGAACCACGTCAACTTCTCTCTACTTCTGAATTTGACTATAATATAGGTAATCCCCTTATCTGACGTTTTCTCTCCGGCCTCAGACGAAAAATGATGTATCCTTTCATCTAAAACTGAGTCAGCTTGTACTCCACGTTCCACAGCTTTCTGCACTCTCCATCAATAATCTCCTTATTCCTGTATATTCAGTTGGATCCATTGCTTCTTTCTCCCCAATCTAAATTTACCAATGTGCTTAAGTCTTCATCTTAAACTTTCCCATGAGCCTACATTTCTTTCAAACTACTACCCTCCCCATCTCAGCACCAGTCCAAAGGGTCTTGAAAAAGCAGTCTGCCAGAAACACAATGTGGTGAAATGGAAAGGACATAATTTTTGAAGCCAGAAAGAGGGATTGAAAGAGAAAAAGTATGAGTTTATTCCTCATACTTTTATCAGAAGGATAAAAATAGACTGATGTTTGTGAATATAAGCGAGATTTCCTCAATAAATAAATTGGTTTGGCCCTGCTACTCCCTAACTGAGTGACCTCTTTTGAATTTTTTTTTAATTTCTTGAAGCTGATTTTCAATATCTGTAAAGTGCTGTTAGTAATACAACTCATAGATCTGTTATGAATATGTATTTGAGTGGGCACACTTCAGGCACATGATATATGAGACTTACCCGTATTAATATCTATATGATGATTAGAATATGGCTTCTTCCTCCACTACTGTATGTAAACTGTTCTTAAGAAGGTCATCGGTACCTGCTAATTCTGAAAGCCAGTGGTTTATTTTTATTCCTCCTTCAACTTGACATCTCTGCAGCATTTAACATTGTTCATTCTCTCTCCCTTCAATAAAATCTCCCCTCAGTTTCCATATATGATACCATTTTTGGTTTTCCTCTGATCACTCTGACCTTACCATTCAATTAACTTTGCTTGTTATTTTTCATTGCCAATTCCCCAGCTTTTGGAGTTTCCCAGGATTCATTACTAGATTCTTTGATTATGTATACATGCTCAATTCAGGTTATCCAAACTGTTCTCATAGATAAAACAAGCTGATGGCTCTCCAAGCACCAGCTCACACCCCATACTAAGTTCTAGACCTTATATCCAACTGCCTACCTTACATCTAAAACTAAGTATTTCAAAAGACATCTTGACTTAATGTCTAAAACCACAGAAATTATCTTCTATCCCAAATATGACCTTCTTCGTATATTAACAAACTTGATTAATAGTGTCACCCATCCATTGTCTCACAAGCTACAAACATCAGATTAACCTCCACTCTGCTTTCTTTCATCCTACTCTCATCACCAATTCCTGTGTCTTCTACCTGAAATGTCACCGAAATCTGACCACTACTTTCCCTCCTCATTTTCAGTGCCATATCCTTGCAGAACTGGAGAATATATAAAAGTTTAGACAGCAATTTAAATCAGTGGGGGAAAGAAATGGCAATATAGGAATGGTTACATAGAGAGGAAGCAATGTAGTTATACTTATATTTCATACTGTATTATACATGAATTGAAGGTTTAAATCTAAAAAAATGAAAACATAAAATAACAATATATAGGTGACTATTATCTCATCTTGAGAGAGAGAGATGGGATTCCTGAGAATAAAAACAAAGCAAAATATTGCTAGAATTGTAATTTAAATATTTGAAGCTATTATTTGTGAGAATAAGGGAAAATGAAATGGTATTAAAAATGGAAATATTTGCTACTTATAAGACAGATAAATTGTTAATATCCCAATACATACCTAAAAGATAAATACATCATTAGATAACATGGGAGTAAGATCATGAACAAAATAAGACATCTAACTAAGTAACAAACATAGAGAAATTCTTCACTTCAGTAGTTATGGAAGATATTGCTTAGCTATGTCTGGTTTTGTGTCTGGAATTTTTGCCATAAGCATCTTTGCTGCAAGAAGTTTCACTGCACAACTAATCGGCAGTAAGGGAATCGTGCCATGAAAGATAAAATAATTGGCTGACAGTTTTGGTTTCATTTGGTTACAGATGGTTTTCATAATGAAGCATGAAAAATGAATAACAAAATTAAAAACACTTGACTACAAAAAATGAAAATAAAAAACATTTGAATACAAATATTTGAATATTTAAATCTGTGTGTATTCATGGCAATACTGTGCAAAAATCTGATTTTATTTTGTGGATTGTTACATCCTAAGCACTTTGTCTTCCAAGTCTTTCATTCATAGCATTGTACTTTTTTTTTTTGCTTGTTGATTTGTCTCCTCCTTCGACATCTCATTTTTTTTCCTTTTTTTTGCTAAAGTGTCTTTCTGTATTAACAGAAGTATCAGTTTCATCCAAATACCAGGATGCATATTTGTAACCAAATGAAAACTTTATAAACCAAATGAAATGAAATGAAAACCATTTGTAACCAAATGAAACCATAATGAGACCAAAACCATCAATCAACTAGTTATTTTATCTTTTATGGAAATATTGCCTTTATAGCCAATTAGTTGTGTGGTGAAAATGTTGGTGGCAAAACTGCTTATGGCAAAGATTCTTATGGCGAAAATACCTAAAACCATTGCTAGCTGTTGACCAAAGACTGTTTCCCTTTTTTTCTTGAGCATGAAGCTAGATTACATTCCCAGCATGCTCTGAAGTTAGGTATGGTCATGTGACTAAGTTTTCTTCTATGTAATGTGAGCAGAAATGATGTTTGTCTCTTAAAATCCAAACCTATAGGGGATAGTAGCAGTCTTATGTCAGTGTCAATACCCAGTTTATTTGCATACATTTTGTTTTACATAAGCGTTGCTTAGCCTATAAACACTTTTCCTTCCTTAATCTTTTCCTCTTTTGGCTTATTGTGATGGGAGCACCCAGGGTAACATTGGGAGCTGTGTACTTGACACGGCAGAGCCACAAGACAGTAGGAGCCAGGGTCCCTAAAACCATACCATTAATTAGGAACATCCACCTTGTACTTTTTTGTCAATGAAATTAAACTTCTTTTATCTTTGAATCTTTATACACTGTAAGTTCTGTGTTTTTCCCCTGAAGTCTAAATGGTAGAATTATATCCAATCATTGAGTATTATGTTTTTTTGATGAATATAAGGATATTGATTAACATAAAATGCTTAAAAATCTTAAGTTCTAAAGCTGTATGCAAAATTTTAAAAATGACCCCAAACTTATAGGAATAAAGATTAGAATTTATACCAAAATATATAATAATGCTTATCTTTGGATGGTGAGATTGGGTGATTTTCTTCTTTTACTCCTCTGCATTCTATAAATCGTTTACAATGAGCATGTTATTAAAATTAATGCAAATGTGTTTAAACCATGTGCATTAATTCACTGAAATGTCCAGATAGCACAATAAGAAAGAGAGATAATTAAGTTTTGTAAACATAGCATACTATATTTCCTCACTCATGGGAAAATTTTAAAAACAAATAAAATAGAAAGTCAAAATATTGATTCAGTCTTTGGTATTTGCAGAAATAAATACCAAATGGCGATTATACTGTATTTGTGCAAACATTTCATCATTTGGGCTGTTGCTTAAGAATCATCCAGTGTCTTGTCTATAGACATACTAAGATAGTTATTAATGTCTTTCTTTGGTAAACTAAATGTTTAGTAAAGTTTTGACTCCATGAAATTCAAAATGAGAGAAAGTCTTTCTTTTTTTTTCTTCTGATTTTTCTCCCCAAATCCCCCAGTACATAGTTGTATATTTTTTAGTTGTGGGTCGTGCTAGTTGTGGCATGTTGGACGCCTCCTCAACGTGGTTTGATGAGTGGTGCCATGTCCATGCCCAGGATCCGAACCAGCAAAACCCTGGGCTGCCGAAGCAGAGTGCACAAACATAACCACTCGGCCACAGGGCTGGCCCTGAAAGTATTTCTGCAAAATAAAAGGGTAGAAAGGAAAGACGGGAAGCATAGAATAAAAGCCACCTAACTGAATTATAATGACAAAATGCAGCATTAGTTAACTAATGGCATGCTGTCCTCCTGGCAATTTATGGGGCCTGGACATGTATAAAAATAATGTCTTTCAGCATATCTACTTTGTCTAAAATTAGAGTATACAATGAACTTATCAAGATTTTTGAAGGTGAAGTTCTCTTCATCACCAACAAGCATTGTTCTGAAATGTGCAATGGCCTATGAGAATGACCTAACCAGTGACATTGCATCATTATAGTAAAAGAACAAAAGCTTGTTTCTAATACAAAAACTGTCCACTATAGGTAGAGATCACTTTGCTATCGAGGGCAACACAATATAGGAAACACTCCAGAGAAGTTGAGGCACATTCCTCTTGCGTCAAATGTAGAAGATTATGCCCAGGTCTAGTCTACAGATTCAGAGATGTGTAATGCTGATTCTGCAAGAGAAAGGACCATTTTATCAACTGAAAGTATTCAAATTCCATTAGAAAGAAGTCCATAAACTCCTGTAAACACTCTTATTACTTCTGAAGTGATCTTGACTTTTTCATACAGCATTGTAAACCAGAACTTGCATCGCTCTTTCTTGCATTCAACACTTATTTTGGTTTTGCTTTGTGTGCCAACTGTGCTAGTCACTTAAGATGCAGAAAAATTGGCACTTTAAAACTAAAATACCTTTTAAAAGTAAAATATTAAATCAATACAAGAAAATGTACACGGTGGAATTTTAATTTGCTACACTTTTAAAGTTCAAATTGACAACATACACCTATTAGAAAGTCAATCAATATAAACATTGATGCTATCATTACGCACACCAAAATTTTAAATCCAAACCTATGGGTGATGGTAGCAGTCTTATATGAGTGTTAGCTTCCAGTTTATTTGTGTATATTTTCTTTTTTTTCACAGTTATCTAGGGGCTGGCCCTGTGGCTGAGTGGTTAAGTTCGCGTGCTCCGCTGCAGGCGGCCCAGTGTTTCGTTGGTTCGAATCCTGGGCGCGGACACCGCACTACTCATCAAACCACGCTGAGGCAGCGTCCCACATGCCGCAACTAGAAGGATCCACAACGACGAATATACAACTATGTACTGGGGGGCTTTGGGGAGAAAAAGGAAAAAATAAAATCTTAAAAAAAAAGTTAGCTAGACAATCCTCATTTACACATATAAGTTGTAGGAATTGTTAACACATTGTTAACAATTTTTTGTTACATTGTACATTTCAGAACAATACTTGTTGGTGCTGAAGAGAACTTAACCTTCGAAAATTTGTTGACAATTTTTGAAACCATTTAAAATGATCTAGAAACTTAAAGATTTCAAAGTTGAATCACTAACTATTTAAAGATAGAATAGCAGAGTTTTTAAGAGCATGGACATTTTAGCATGGTGATTAAATGGATTTAAACTCAACCATAACTCTGTTACTTGCCATCTCTACAATCAAGGGTCACTTAACTTCCGCAAGTCTGTTTTTTCAACTGCAACATAGAAATGAAAATAGTATATGCTTCATGATGTTGTAAGAGTATAATGAATAATCCATGTAAATTACTCAAGGTAGTACCTGATACATAATAAACCCTTGATGTTATCATTGTCATTAGTAGGTATAATAATAACTTTCACTTCTTATCATATTTATTTTGGCTACAAACCACCTCAAAACAACTTATGAGCTAAAACTGTTTAATATAGCATTATTATATGTTTTACATTTGTTTTTAATTACACAACAATATATGTAATGAGAGCATGTACTCTGTGCCCAAAACAGATGAACTGAGCCTTGCCTGGCATTTAACTGTGTATGGTGTCCATATGCTGTAAGAGTGCACCTGCTTGAACAATTTTATGGTGAATGGATAGGCAGGGACTGAATTTAGGAGAAAAGACATTTGCACAGTTATCACCCTCCTAACTAATAACATGTTTATAAGACTTTTTAATATATTCCAAGTGACAGTAAAGGGGACAAAAATGAATTGACCAACCAGCATTATTAATGCACTGGTAACTTCTAGTGCATTCAAATCGGGTATATGCAAACAATTCATTCAAGTGTGCTTTTTAGTATAGTTTTCAAATGAACAAAATATTATTTAAAAAAATGTATTAGAATAAAACATTGCAAGAACTCCGATGTGGAATCCAGCATGAAAGTCACTGGTGTGCTCAAATAAGTTACCTTCAAACCCATTGGTAGAGAGTAAGCATTCAATAGATGTTTGTTGGGTAAATTGCTTTTTCACAACGTCAGCCTTCATATTGACTCATAGCTTCAGTTGTGCTATTAGTAAAGATTAACAATAGGTGAAGCTTTATAGAATCTGTGAGTGTTTTAGATAAAAAGGGGATGTATTGACTAATGTAGCTGAAATTTCAGGAATTTGTTGGCTCAGACAGGCAAGGCTGAGTGTAGGGTTCAAGCATTGTAATTAACATTGAATTCCTTTCCAATCCAGCTTTGTCTGTGGGCATCAGTCTCAGGTTTCATGTGGTAGCAAGATAGCCGCCAACAGTTCCAGGACCTACCTATATTCTCCCAGCTTCAAATCTTGTGGGCAAAGAGCCCACTTTGTCTTAGAAGTCCTAACAAAAATCTCATTGACTTTGATGGAATTTCATCGTCATATCTGAACCAATAACACTGGCCAGGGGTATAGGAAGATCTTGTTGGACAGTACTGTGTAACATGCAAACCCTAAAGCCAAGGAGGGAACCAAATCCACTGGAATAATGAGGACTGAGAACAGAGTTTTTACATGGAGTAAAATTAAGCTATAGTTACTGGAATGAGAGTGAATGAGTGCTGGAGAGTCAAAACAACAAGGAATTAATACCAATTTTGTAGAACAATATCCAGGGAAGAATTTTTTGGATTTTTGTAGCCTGCTTAAAGTGGTTCAAACTGCTCATAACCCTATCTCACATACCTGCTACGAGTACATTTTCATACTAGTTAAAACACATAGACTGTACATATCTTTGTTTCTGATAGTGGGACTCTGTTATCTCTGTTGAGTTTAAGAACATTTGTGACTAGAGACTTTATTTAAGTCCTTACCATTAAGCTGTATAGCCCCAACATTAGACTAAGAAAGGTTCACTCTCTTAAGGATGCGCTGAGGCATGTTGTAGGAGTAGATCGTTCAATAACACTTGCTAGGTTTCCCAGAGGTGAGAACATCATTCCAAGTCTAAATGGCGGGAATTAGTCTCATTGAATTATCAAAGTGCAAATGTCTTCAGACTTGCCTAAGCCATCTCCATCCAACCTCAAGTTGAGATGAACAATGCAATCAATGCCTTCTAGACACTGCTTTATTAACTTTTTTCTCATTTCTTAAACCACAAGTTTTAGACTTCTCTAAAATTTTACATAATTGAAATTATAGTGCTTATGATTTACAAAGACCAGAGTGCAGATGGACCCATAGCAGGTAATTTCTTTCAGGTCTGATTTGACTGCAATAAATTCATTAGAAACTTCACATAGAGAGCTATCTATGTTTGAAAGTTCCCTTCCTGAAACGGAGCTTACCACCATTGATCCTGGTTCTGTCCTCTGGTTAAAAATATTCTCTAGAGAAATGGTTCCAAAAAATATTGTGCGTGAGAATCACCTGAGGGCTTGTGAAATATGTATATATCTGTCCAGACCCAACTCCAAGAGGTGGTTTCCGTAAGTGGGTGAGGCCAGGGATCTGTATGTTTTTACAAGTACCTCAGGTGATTTTGAAACAGGGAGTCCAATAACGATCCTTGGAAAAATACTGCTCTAGAGATACCTGGTGCTTAGTTCTTGTCTGAATCTTCTCTGGAGAATGTGAACCAAGCACCAGTTTTTCACTGACCGCAGCAATTACAGGAGAGGAGTCACCTAATGTTCCTGCTCTCCTGAACATAAGAGAGAATTTTATGGGTATCCTATTGCTCGTTAAACAGGCATTTTGATTGAGTGAAGAGGTGGCAAGGAAGAATAATGTTAAGAATGCAATGTTGTGCTATGGTTTAACCTCGGTGAATTATTCTCTTAGAATTCCCATTGTTGGGTGTTACACAAATTTTGGGTAAGATTATTCCCTAATAGATCAGACTTGAGTACAATGTTTTCTAGGCAGCTTGCTGGATGCTTTCAGATTTATTATCTAATTTGTCACAACAGCTGTAGGAAGTAGGAATGATTATTATGCCTATTTTACAGATGAGGAAATTGAGGCACAGAACCGCCAAGTAATTTTCCCAAGGTCCTACAGTCTATATATATGGACACTAGAGAGATCTTTGATGCGCAACATGCTTTGGGGTCCCAGCAGGGAAGAAGAAGGTGACTGAGGATGGCACTGAGTAAGAACTGAGATAGCAACACCAATGGCTAATTCCTGGTGGGCACAAGTTACCTCAAGTTTGATCCAGCATTAATATCTGAAGGCTGACCTGAGCCATGCATAGAGAGGATCTTAGTAATTATTACTTTTAGGATTTGATGTATGTTAGAGAGGTCTATTTCAATCAGGGATACTAAAGATTACTAAAGTTAAATTTAAAAGTTTGCTTTGCCTTTAATGATCACAAAGATGAAAACCAAACGAAGCAGGTCTGCCTTTACTCATACGACTGTCATATGAAGTAGCAAGTTTTCACGTTGTTTTGTTTGTTTGCTTATTTGAAAGCTACAATTATAATTTTATTTTTATGGTGGATGTTGGAAAGCATAGAGGGTTAGACAAACCTGAGAGTACATGCTATAATGAAATGCTAAAATGTACTGGAAATGTACTTTCCATCGATTTAGGATTGAAGGATATTGAGAATTAGGATGTTTGGGATAAATGACACATTTCTAGATAATTTTATGTTTTAGGTCTTTGGGATGTTTGGAAAGGGTAGGGCAAGCTTAAACACAGTTCTCATCTATAAAATGGGGCTTATAACAGCACATACCTCATAGGATATTCGTGAGGATTAAATATGATAATGTGTGTAGTCAAGGGCCTAGTGTGGTGCCTTGTAAGTAAGACATAATTATTAAATGATAGCCAAAAAAAAAAAAACCAAAAAAACAAAAACCCAAGGTCTAAAGCAAAGCCAAAGTTAATAAACAACAAACAAAAACCCTAAGCTCTCCTGTTTGGTCTCTTCATTCTTCTTCCTTCCATGGATATGGAGGAGCATGTATACCCTAATACACTGAAGCAGGAGCCGATGAATTTTTGAGGAGTATAGTGTAAGCAAAAGAGTGAAGAGAATAGTTAGGATAACTGTTCTCATTCTCTGTTATATTCACTTCAAAGTGTGCTTCAAGATGTCTTATGTACCTAAACACCCTGCTACATGTAATTTTAAAGGTAACCAAGCAGGTGGATGTATAAAAAGATTATAAAGGGTAACATTTCATGAAGGGATGTACTTAACAAAGAACTGTGACTTGATGACAGATTTGGTTAACATATGAGGAGAGTAAGCATGACTATAAATAACTACAATGGAGAACTTGTTAAACAACAGAAAATTATTCTTCTTCACTCCTTTGCAGAAATGATTTGAATTTAAAATTTCCTCTGCAAAGGTCTTTCATCTAGTTCAATGCCCAGTTTCGCTCCCACACAAAAGATTCCTAGTTTCCTTTGTATTTTCATGCCACTAGTCTGCAGTGTCAAAATTCAATAATAAAGTTATTTTGATTAATGTATTTGGCTACTTTTTCTCCATAGGAAAATATTGACAATTATTTCCACAAATTAAAGTCAACTTAATTATAATAACTCATAATAACCACCAGATCCTCTGAAAGAGGAACTCTTTCCCTTCAGAGCTCTACTGAGTATTAAACGCTCTTGAAGATAAGGCAGGCTCAAGAACCCTTGATTTTGACACTTGATTTTCCCAAATGTTTATAGTAACCATTCAAAAAATGTTGATATGTTGAGACCTTCATTTTAGCTTAGTGTGCCCTCATTTTGATGATTTTTTGTTAACCTGGAAAACGATACAGAGCATCCACCATGACGGTTCAATGTCTGTTTAAGCAACGTTGCAGATGTCTCTGCTTCAGATAGCAAATTCTAGGCTTAGAATTTAATTTTTCTGTGGCAAAATATTTACAAAAACACATTTTCCTAAATGTATAGCATGAAAGGATAATAACCATCCTTTAATTTTTAGAAAAAGTAGAAAAAATATGTATTTTGTGTGAATGAGATTTGGTGTACCTGCGCCCCGGAGCCCAAGCATCAACAATATATATTGGTAGTGCCGTATGTATTACAGTTGACAGTGCTGTTCCAGTCTGAACTACTCACTAGTCATCATCAATGAGGATTCAAAATAATTGTTTCCTTCTTTAACAAACCTGGGAATGTATGACTTGTTATAATACAACTGATGATGAAATACAGATATGTTGATCATACTTTTTATAATTACTAGCTTTTCATAATGAATAACCACCAAATACACACAATAAATTACAATGATGTCTTCCAGCTATTTAAAACATCAAATGTTACCAATGCCCTAGAAACATTTCTATTCAACAGAAAAATATTTTTGGTTAAAAAAAATCGTGTCTGAAAGGTCATAGCATCACTTACTCTGACCGCTCAACTAGATAACGTTAAAATGTATCAAAGAAAGAAATAGTAAAGAATCCAGGTATTCTCTTAATGAATATGGAACAAACTGCTAATCATTTTTTTGTATGCTGCAAATACTAGGACTGGACTGATTTCTCAGTGGAAAATTGCCATTGATAATTACCTGATAAAGATTCAACCTGCTGGGGCTACTGAGACCAATTTAGCATCTTGAAACATTATTATTCCATTTAACGAAAATAATAGGTTACAATTTCAAGATAAATGACATATAAGGGAACAGTGATGCAGTCTTTATGTTAGATGAACATTGTTTTATTTTGATTTTTTTCATCAAAACCATACAAAGCTGATGGGAACAAAATTTTCACTGTATGTTTTAATATGACTGGTCATTTATTCATCTGAGCTTAAAGCCCATAGATTAACATTTCTGATTTAATCTGAGTTTAATAGAAACATTTTGCATTTCTTAGTCACAACCAAAGATATAGCTTAAATACCATTATTACATAAATAACTACAACCAAGGAAAGTTTTCCACACAATGTACTAGATAAGATTCTCACATTAGCCTGCTTGTTGCAAACTATGTTCAATGCCGAAAAATTACAATATAATTTAAAAAGTTTGAATAGTCAGAGTTATTTTTACATGGATTTGACCTGTGCATTGGGAAAAAAAATAATTTATTAATTTGGCTTGAAACCAAGTTCCTCTCAGTTTGTTGCTTTCGAACCCTAAAGAAACAAACTTTCTTTTTACACAGCTATGACTATTCTCAAACTGAGTTTTTACACACCAGATTTAGCAAATATCCTATTAAATAGCTGGTTTTGTCTCATTGTTTATTTTATTTTACTCTCCCATTCCTCTACTGAAATCCTGAAATGTACTGGAAATTTACTTTCATTGATTTAAGACTGAAGGATATTGGGTATCATGATGTTTCTGGTAAAAGACACATTTCTAGACAATTTTGTGGCTTGAAACTTTGGGGTGTTCAGGTAGGGTAAGGTAAGCTTAAACTTAGTTCTCATCTGTAAAACAGGGCTTGTAGGAGCGCACACTCTATAAGATAGTTGCAAAGATTAAATGTGATAATGTATGTAGTCAGTGACCCAACAGGATGCCTTGCAAATAGTAAGTCATCATTAAATGTTAGCCAAACAAACAAAAACACAAAACCGAAAGCCTAAACCAAAGCTAAAAAAAACCAAAATCCCCAAATCAATCAAGATCCTTTGTGATATTTTTTTATTTTCTTTTTCTTTCAGATACAAGAAAAACCAGGGTGGTGGAGAAGCGTGGATTCCTTCATACACTAAAGTAGTTGCCAATGAATTCTAGGGGAGTATAGTGTAAGCAAAAGCATGAGAAAGAAAGGCTTATAAGACTAATGTGTGTGTGTGTGTGTGTGTGTGTGTGTTTGCTTTCTTGAATTTGACATGTTTTAGGAAATCATGCTTTTTAAAGTATGATTTCTCAAAATGTCTTCCTTGTGTTAACTACTTCTCTGCATTAAAATCATTTGGGGGCTGCCTATTAAAATGAAGATTTCTGGAAACTGAGCCTAAACTTGAGTCAAAATCCTTGGGGCTTGAGACCAGGAATCTGCATTTTATCCAGATTTCCAGGTAGTTTACACGCACACTAAAACATGAGACCACTGCTTCAATAATTTAGGTTTATGCATTCATGAGGCTCTTGTCTATAATTCATAAAGTAGAAGAATGGATAAAAGAAAAAATATTTATTAAGTGTGTAGCTGCTGTCAGATTTGCCCAGTAGCCAAAAATCCAAATATAAAATAATCCTCAAAAATATGTTAACTCTGTCAAAAACAAATGAAAAATGAATAAAATCCAATAAGGAGTTTTAGGTAGTAGAAGATCAAAAAGCAACCATAAGGAAAGTAGTTAGAAAATGTATTAAAAGGAGCACAGCAGGAAAAAGAGTAAGGAAAAGACTTGAGATATTTGGATGGAAAGAAAGATGATTAAATGATATATTTTATCTTCAAGTATAGATTTTAATAAAACAGAAGGACCATCTTGAATGGCAGGGAGCTCAAACACTGAACAAGCTTGTAAGCTTGTAAATGAGGTTGTCAGATTCCTCACGTTGGAGATGTTTACCGTAAGACGGGTGTGCAGGCATGTTGGAGGACTAGAGGAGATCCATTTAGGAAGTTAAGAGTTGGGCTAAAAAGCTTTACCCTTTCCAATCAAATTCAGGAGGTTAATCAGAGGAGACTGGTGGCGATGCCTCTGTTGTGTTCCCAGCATGTTTCTCAAGATGCTTCTTACTGACTGGAAAAAAGACACACATAAATTAAACAAGTAGAGAACAATGCAAGTCAGTGAATAATCAGGTCATGGGTTGTATAGTTCAGGATCTACAAGATATAAGAATTCTGAGAATTGTTTTAGATATATTTTTTCAAAGTGAAGCTATTTCTTGCTAACCAGTTACAGTCCTGATCTGATCACATTATATGTAGTTTGAAATGTACTATGTTCATGTTTCTTTTCACTTAATAATAACAATATTAATAATAATAATAGCTATCACTTAGTAAGGAATACATTTTGGCCAGGTGCTATGCTTTGTATGCCTTATTATATTTATCGTCTCATTTAATCTTACAGTAATCTTTGGAGATAGGTCCTATTATTTACATGATTTGACAGACAAGCAACTTGAAGCACATTTCATAGATAAGTAACTTGCCAAAGGTCAGACAGGAGGTGGTGGAGCCTGCATTAAAACTCAAATATTTTGACTTCAAAGTCTATGCTTCCAACCGCTACCCTGCACTCTTTCATGGAGTTGTGCATTTTATTGAGGTTTCTACTCATATTTCTGTCTTTACTGAATTTACACATACACTCCAAATTTCAAACATCCTGGTATGTTCCTTTCTGTCGTTTGGCCCTGGCACTTTCAGAGTTCTCAATAAATATAACGTTTGATGATATGGTGCCCCCATATTTTGAGACTTCTATTAAACTAAGTTATACCCTTCAACATAACGAATATAAATGACTATTGTCCCGATGGTAATAGAATTAAAAATAACATATAGAAGATTAAACTGCTCAGTTATGTTGTACGTTGTATCCCTATTGAGAAAGCAAGAGAATAATGATTCAGTTAAAAACAATTGCTCCCTCCCTTTCATAATTACTATGTTCTATTTATAATCAGGCAAAACAGCATGACTTGATCATGGCATAACTGAAAGAACAATCAATTCTCTGTCATAAATTAGCAAAACCAAGGCTGGCTTAGGGATCAGGACTGTTCTGTAGTGAAGTGAGTGTAAGATTTCAGCCTCTCTGTTAAAAATCTGCAGTACCTGATTGAAGTAGTTAAGACACATGCCTTCCTGCCTTGCTTTTCCTGATTAGTGGCATTTGAGCATCCCACAAACAGAAGAGAAGACTAATCCTCTGGAAAGTAGCACATGATGAAGAGTATAAAGTTATTGCAAAATGCGTAAGCAATACTAATGAATATCATCCAGTCATGCCCACACAGGCTTAGAGTTAGCAAAACAAGCCAGGAAAGCACTGGTCTTGAAATTACCACCCCGCTAACATCAAAAATAAAATTCTGCATGCTGCATATCATGTTTTAGTCATAGTACTTTCCAGTGGAAATATGACATGATCACATATGTAATTTTAGCATTTCTAGTAGCCACTTTAAAAAACATAAAAAGAAACTGGTGAAATTAACTTTAAGAATATACTTTATTAAAGCTAATATATCCAAAACATTACTATTTCGACAGTGCCACTAGCCACATTTCAAGTGCTCAATAGCCAGATGTTCTTAGTGGCTACCATATTGGATAGCACATTTTTAGTGCCTTAAAAGTAAACAAATATTTGGGAAATGTTTCCAACAGTTTTCATTCAGTCAAATTGGTTGGGTTTATACAAACAGATGCAAACTGTGCTTGTACTTTCCTTATTCCTTCCTATGGGGTTGATTATAGGGCTGTGAATAGAGTGAGTGCTCAATACATTGTTTTGTCTGTCTGATAGAACCTGCTTCTGCCCTAAAAGACATCAGACACACAAACTTATTGAAACTCTTGTGTGTAAAAACCACCCCACTAGGGACAACCAGGGCATATTAAAAACAAAAGACATGCTCTGACTTGCCCTTTTATTTCAACTTTAATGTTATCCTAACTTGGTGGAGAAGTTGGGAGTGATTGTCACTGTAGATTATAATAGAATTCATCAGACATGATTTGCAAAAGGCGTCTATGGTTGTTAGACTTTCTTCTTGGATAGGCTTCATTCAGAGGTCATATGGGCAAGAGTTCATGTCACACGTTCAGCCTGGTGATCAAATAGTGTGATCCTCGGCATGCTATTAAAGTTCTCTGTGCTTCAGTTTCGTAAAATGGCATTAATAATAAGACCAAACTCATAGAATTTTGTTGTGAGTACTAAATGACATAATATATGTGTCTTAGTCAGTTTGGGCTGCTATAACAGAATCACCATAATCTGAGTGGCTTAAACAACAAACATTTATTTCTCACAATTCTGAAAGCTGGGAAGTCCAACATCAAGGTACCAGCAGATCCTGTATCTGATAGAAGCTCTCCTCTTGGTGTGCAGAAGGCCATCTTCTCTTTGTATCCTCAGGTGGCGGAGAACAGAGAGAGAGGAAACAAGCCTTCTTCTGTCTGTTCTTATAAAGGCACTAATCCCACCATGAAGGCTCCACCCTCATGACCTAATTACCTCCTAAAGGGCCCATCCCCAAATGCCATCACATTGGGGATTAAGGTCTCAATATACAAATTTTGGGGGGATACAAACATTCAATCTATAGCAGAATATGAAGGGCTTACCATGATGCTTGACAGAGTAAGCACTTAATAAATGCTAGTGCTTTGTTATTTCCTACTTCCATTCAAAATACCCTTTCTAGATACATTTGGCAAAATGATATGGATGCAGTGTTTAAGGGTAAATAATATGGTAATGTTACAAGGCATTTACTCTCTATATGAATTATCTAGTAAGCCATGTCTAATTTAAGGGTATATATAGATGTATAAAAATAGGTAAAATTTGTTGATCACCTACTATGTCAGGTGTTATAGTGGGAACTATCTGTGTTTATATACGTTTTATATTTTAATGAGCAAAATGGGCACCATAATGAGGAGAGTTGAAATAAATATTGGGTAATGTCAATATGAAACATAAATTGATACTGGCCTATGTGCCAAGAAAAGATAGCTAGGAAAACAAAAATTCCAATCTTTTCCTCTGATCTGAATCTTTCAAAGTCTCTTTTTAAGAATACATGAATATTTAAATAGCAATCCAATTTTCTAATATAATCTTATCACATATCGGTAGTTAAGGGGAAAAGTAACTAAATACAAATACTTACTGGAGAAATCATAGATGACTAAATGGAAACCATTAAATCAATGAAATATCAAGATTTTTTCCCATTATAGTTCATCTTTTTGATAAAGCAGCAAAAATGAAATAAGGTGAAAATAATATTAACCTGCTTTTTTAATGGATATATCCCACAGAAATTATGTCAAAATCAGACCTATTCAGGCAATGGTATTGGTCCCTTGTTCTGTCTTTTTTACAAGGTCCTAATAAGAGGGTACTGGTAATTGGCCAATTGCTATTGAAGGAAGTTGGCAGGCAGTGCCATTTGGGAATTGCAGATTTATTTCCTAAAATGGAGACTATCTCATAAATTTCTGGCCCTTAGCCTTAAACCTTTCTCTGAGCTAATACCAATGATTACAGAAATGATTTGGTTCAGTGAAGACTTCTTCCAGAGAGGTCAGAAGTGGATCACTCAAATGGCCTTGACAAACCAACTAATATCTCCAGAAGGTCGCTCTGACAGAATGGATGACACCAATGTCATCCTGTCTAGCCAAGGTAAGAACAAGTTGCTGCTAACATAATTGTTCCAAGATAGAAATATCGAATTACATAAAGTCACAGTCTCCTGAAGCAGTTATTGCTAGAGCGCATTTATTTCAGTTTGAAACTGCCTTAGATATTCATTGGCTTTGACAGTATGATAAAAACTAGCTTAGGTCGTACGCCCAACACCAATTATATTAGATAATGAAGTGTGCATGTTTTCTTCCAACACGTTCCTAATCACCGCATTCAGTGTATGTACACAGAGGCAGATGCTATAAAAGTATCTATCAGTATTAGCATTTATGCCTTGTCGAGTATTCTCTGTTATAGAGAAAGTCTAGCCATCAAGTGCCCTATATATGGATGTAAATCATGTCATAAGCTTTTATGAGGAATATGTCTCTTTACTAATATGAGTGAATTAAGAGATGTGTGGTGATGCATGCCAAATATGTCTCTGTTTGCTTTATGTCTCTGCTGATGATAAGTCTATTTTGGGCTGAGTTTATGACAGCACCTGGTTTTTTTGGACAATCATTTTTATTCCATAAGACTCAAAGTAGTTTACAGAAGAACACATGAAAACTCTTTTTATTGATTGTTGCTTATGATATTTAAAGTCAAGAAGTCATCCTTAAAAGTCTGAGTCATCCTTTCAGACAGACACATGGTTAAATGGTAAGAACTGTCACTTTATCCATTTTGCAGTGACTCTGAGTAGCAGGGCGATTAGCACCTAAGAACTTTTCTCTCTCCTGGACCTAGGAAATTTGTTTTTTGTACGCTAATTTTTGTACTGAGATCACTCAATAACCTACCAATAATGACCATCCTGAGCCATCTGGTGTTAGATTACCTGATGTGTAAGAAGGAGGTAATTGCATATAGACCTAGAACTTGGTAGAAATTATAGTCATTTTTACACCACAGACACTTCTTTACCTCTCTGATATATATATATATATATATATATAAATTTTTTTTGAGGACGAGTAGCCCTGAGCTAACATCTGCTGCCAATCCTCTTTTTGCTGAGGAAGATTGGCCCTGAGTTAACATCCATGCCCATCATCCTCTACTTTATATGCCCATAGTCCTCTACTTTATATGTGGGACGCTTGCTACAGTATGGCTTGACAAGTAGTGTGTGGGTCTGCACCTGGGATCCAAACCAGCGAACCCCGGGCCGTCGAAGTGGAACATGTAAACTTAACTGCTGCGCCACCTGGCTGGCCCCCCCTCTGATATTTTTATTTATAATTACAGACATCAGTCAGTAACAGATGACTTTTTTCCCTTAGCAAAGATGCCTTTGTTATATTTTCAGGTCCACAGAGACCAATATCACAGAAAGAGACGTTACAGGGATTATTTCCAGAAATATAAGGCAGGTCAGAGGGATTTTTCAGGTGGTATCAACCTCTCTAATGTGATGAACTTAGACAAGCTGATATGATAGAGATAGAGAAAAAATTATAACAGCAGTAGCAAATTGTAGAGCAAAATAGAGGACTAAATTCAAAAGTTGAAGATAGTTTCTAATTGCAAAATGATATAGTGCCTGGATCTGCACTATTCCTTCATTAGGACTTAGTGCATAACTTACAGGGTACGTCTCCCTGTGAGAAAGAGTTGATGGGATTTATAACCAAGGAGTTAATCAGATCAAGGATGATACATTGGTATTTGACTGTAATATCAAAACAGCTAATTAAGCCCGAGTTTGTTGAACACAGACTGCCGTTGTCTTACACTCATTGGTAAATGCCGAACCTTCTAATATTTCACTTTTCGATAGATATTGTGGTAGTCAGAAGAATGTCCCCTCCAAATATGTCCACGTCCTAATCCCCTGAACCTGTGAATATGCGACGTTACATGGCAAAGGGGAATTAAGGGTCCTCTGGGTGAGCCCAATGTTATCACGAGTGGATGGGAAAGGCAGAAGAAGTGATCAGAGTGATGCTGTGTGAGAAGACTTGACTTGCCTTTGCTGGCTTTGAAGATGGAGGAAGAGGGTGATGAGCCAAGGTCTCTAGAAGCTGGAACCCGCAAGGATAGATTTTTCTCTAGAGCTTCCAGAAAGGACTACAACCCTGCCAACACCTTGATTTTAGCACAGTGAGACCTGGGCCAAACTTCTGAACTATAGAACTGTAAGACATAAATTTATGTTGCTTTAAGCCACCAAGTTTGTGGTAAACTAATACGGATATGTTAAAACAACCAAAAACAGCTGATATTTTCTTTTCATTTTAGTTCTTCATTCACTTAACATGTCTTTCAACTTCTGCCAGGGAGTTGAACATTTTTATCTAACAGTTTTAGTAGTGGAAATTTTGTTTGCCCTTTTAATCTATGGAATACTTGTCAGCTAAATTAATAATGCTCAATTGAGAGTAAACTTTGCCTTTGGACTTGCTTTCCAAAACAGCGTAAAGAAAGTATTCAGACGCTAATTCAGGGTCTCTCAATCTGGGGACTGTTGACATTTTAGGCCAGATAATTCTTTGTTGTGGAAGGACTGTCTTGTGCATTGTAGGATGTTTATAAGCATCCCTAGCTTCTACCTACTAGACGTTGGTAGCATTTCCTTCCCAGCTCTGACAGCCAAAACATGTCTCCAGATATTAACAAATGTCTCTAGGAGACAAAATGCCCTCTCCCCACTGAGAACTACTGCTTAAGGTGAAATGGCCAGCTTAAGAATAAAAGTAGCACAGCTTCCATAAATTGGTAATGACCCCTAATCATTCAGAATTCTATTTTAAAGAATTCATTAAAATATCACTAATTTATATATCAATTGTGTTAAAATCGTGATTTTTTAAATTTAGGAGTTTTGCAATGTTGCTTATACTTTCACTGTTTTTTCTGGATAACACCAATCAGTTCTGAGTAAGAAATGTGACTTTTTTTCCATGGGCATATAAAAGGTTTTGTGTGATAGTTAGAGAGAATTGGAACTAAGGCATCCCAACCAAAGATTAGTGGAAAAGACTGCTGAAATCCATTTTCCAGCTTTCCTCTGGCTGTCTGAGGAATACAAAGAAGTCATTAGTTTCACTCTCTCTCACTCTACTATCCTAAGGCTATATAATATGCCTTCTTCTTTAAACTATCATTTCTTACTGACATGTTTTACTGATCGGGCATTGGTTCCTGAGAAATCAATAATACATGATCATTACTAGAAATTCAGAGTATACTCTTTGAATAATTGTAAGGTAACAGGGCCTGAGGCCTGATGGGAAATTATATATAGGAGTGCTTATAACATTATCCTTCATTAAGATTTGAAAAACATCCACAATTCTAATATTTAAGTTTTACCTGAGACCATTTTAACAGCACTCATAGAACTAAGTCATTAATGGAGTACTGAATTTGGAATTAGCCTATGGACTTTAACTCATACCACAGTGTAACCTTGAACTCATCTTCTCTCCTCTATAGTCATGAAAAAGAAAATACACTCATGGCCATTTGTTTTTGGATATGATCATTGATTTATATCACTTTTAAAAGGAGTATCTCATGTCAGGAGTATATTAGTTACTTATTGAATACAAAACAGATGATTCCTAAATTTAGCTGCTTAAAATAATGAAAATATTGTTGCACACAGTTTCTACGGGTCAGGAATTTGGGAGTGGTTTAACCGGGTCTTTCTTGGCTCAGGATCTCTCATGAAGCTGCAGTCACGATGTCAGCTGGAGCTACAGTCATCTGAAGGCTTGACTAGGACTGCAGGATCCTTTTCCAAGATGGCTTACTCACATGGCTGGAAAATCAATGTTAGCTTTGGACCAGAGGCTTTAGTTCCTTCCCACATGGATCTCTTTTAAGGCTGTTAGGGTATCCTCATGATACAGCAAGTGGATTCTTTAGAGTAAATGATCCAAGAGAGAGCAAGGTGGAAGCCACAATGCCTGTTTTGGCCTACTGTCAGATGTCACACTCCATCACGTCTGCAAGATCCTATTGATTACGTCATATGTTACTGCTTGTCCTCCTAGAAATTGACACCAAGATGCAATCAAACATGCAAGAAATTTATCAGGGGAAACACCTCTTAGCAAAAATGGGAAGGGAGCTGGGAGAGGCTGGGAGAACTGACCATCCATAGGAAAACTGACAGACTATGCAACTCTGACTCTGAGTGAAAGAAAGAGGCAAGGAAGGAAGAGAGGTCGGGTGGACGCATCTTCAACACCAATGCAGTTCTAAGGAAAGTTCTGCAAAGCTGTGAAGAAATCCTGATGCCAAAGCAGCCTGTTAGAAGCATCCCACATTTCCCAGGAAAAGGCCTGCTTTAATATTTCATCCGCACTCAGTCACTGGCTGGGAACAGCCCGTGGGAAATGTAACTTTGGCCTAATCACAGTGATAGATTTCAGGGCACAGAAGCTGGAGCTTTCAGTCAATAATGCACCCGATAGTAAGAGGTCTACAACATGTATTCTCATGGCTACCACAGTCAATCCCTTGACCCACACAGCTTTATTTCTCCACGCACTTCTGGGAAGTCGCTCATCTGTGGTTCCTATGGGCCTCTGTTTCTGATGAGAAACAGAATACACATGTTAGTGAAAGGAACTACGGTGCCCAACTCTGCAGTTGATCCTGGGGCTACAACTGGAACTCATTGTCTCCCTCCTCCACTATCCATTCTAAATTCACTTCACCCTGAGCTATCAATTTGGCAGGTCTTAGTGGTGGTATCCAAACCTTCATTCTCAAGGAGTCTGAACCTTTGATGATCATACTCCTCGGCCTTCAGTCTCTGTACTTGTCTGTTCACTGTTATGATGGGTCAAGGATGTGAAAAGCGGAATTTAGTGAGTCATCTGCTTTCCTCCTGTATTCCTCCTCATACCCATTCTGTAAAAGAAGTTCTGTTGTTTAAACTCAATGACATTTGCCAAGATAGTGACTCCTCTTCCTGCCTGATGTTCTCTGGGTGCAAATAAATGAGCCCTAGTAGCAGCTGCAACTTGTAGTCCAATGGAACATTTACTGTGTCCCCTGGCAAGAGAATGCCTTCGTTTGTGACCAGGGTCTCCAACCCTGCAGAGCCTAGAGTTGTGGGGACAAGAATCAGAAAGTCCCCTAATGGGTCATTGGGATTGATGGTAACTGAGGCCACTCCTAATTCTATCCTTTGGCTCTGGGACCCGTGTATTCTTCCTAACGGGGACATAAATGGTTTCTGATTTAATGAATACAGTGCCTCTTGAAGGATGGTGCCCCATTCTTTCAGTTTGATTTCATGCTTTGTGTTGCATCTTTATAAACCCCGTTCAGAATTCTGAGGTTAGCTGCTTTTGGATGGTGTGGTATGTTGATCACACTGCTATACCTCTTTCACCTTGAAGTTAGTCCTCTAGTCAGATGCTGTGGCATATGGGATTTCTTGCCTGTGGAGCAGGTATTTTGTAGAGCCCCTGAATAGTGGTGCAGGCTGAGGCTCTGTGAGCAAGAAAGGCATACTCATATCCACAATAGCTATCTATTCCTGTGAAGATGAACTGCTGGCCCTTCCAAGTTGGAAGGGGCCTGATGTATTCAATTTAGTTTCCTTGAGGAATAGTGCCATATAGGGGCTTCCATATTGGTTCCTGTTACTGGCCGGTTGGACATTCAGAGGCAGCAGTAGTTGGATTAGCTTTGGTAAGTGGGAGTCCATGCTGTTAGGTCCATATGCAGTTTATGCCACTGTGGTCTCTATGTTTATGTACCCATGGTGCCAGTTCTGGGCTGGCTGATGATGAATGCTAGTTAATATCAACTGGTATAGTCATTTTGAGTACTTGGTTATTCATTGCCTCTCTGTGGTGGATGATTTCTGGTAAGCACTAATGCGTAATTCAAAAATCTTCACACTCTGTGTCTTCACCCATATATTCATCCATCTGCCTCTGTTAATCAAATTCAAAACTCCCTGTGAGTAACGCTTCCTCTGTTGCCTGTTTAACTGGTTGTTACAGTAATTGTGGCCTCTTGGCTTTTGGCAGTTAAGCCCTACCCCGTTCTGTTACTTCAGGGCCCTATCATTCCCATGGATATTAACGAGCCCAGCTCTGTTACCACCTCTCCTACCATCATCCCTGGTCTGCATAGGAGAGCCACCAGTGAACTTCTTAGTGATGCTGGTTCCCCTCTCACCAGCATATTCCTGATGACCTCGATGAATGGTGTATCTTCTGAGCCACTCTGTGGAACATTATCCTCACCTAGGTCTTCTGGCCTCTCAGAATCTAGTCATTTCAGCCAGTCCACCTCCCTGAGACTTTGTATTTCTTGATCTATTTTATGCCAGTGAACCTCAGTCATTTCCACTTCTTCAGCAAAGGCCACTGCTTTCTCCATGCTTTTAAGAACCACCCTTAGAAAAGAGCTCTCCCCATTCCCTGGGATATTTGCTTCCATGTCCCAAGGAAGTGCCCACAAGTCAATTTGTTCTAACATATCCAGTCTTACATTCCAGCCTCTTTGGATAAAACACCCTCAAAATCCAATCCCAGGAGCACTTTTGCAGTACACGACAGATAATTTTTGTAACTCTTTATAATCTCTTCTCTTCCTTTGAAGGCTCAATGTGTTCTCAGCTGAATTATGCTGGGACTCAATTCCAGTTATCAGCCTGGCAGCAAGGAGAGAAGATGTGGGCAGTTTCTGAGAGGAGTCGCTGTTGCTTTAAGGGAAATAGTTTTCATCAGCATCTTCTAGCACAGAGGAAGTGCTAAGCTTTACTAAAGAATGGGGGGGTCATGTCTGCAGGCCCACAGGATATGGTAGGCAGTGACTGCAGAGCCAACATACTGGGAGGCATACATTCAGATACCCCCATCTCAAGGTTCAAAGATTTCAGGTTTTTCTACCAGGGTCTTGACCTTTACATAACCGACCTGCCTTCAATGAAAGTTCTGTGACTAGAACAGTTAGACCTTCAGTCTGCCACTCAGCTGTGTCTTCTCTTCTACTGCAGGAGCTAAGCGCTGGAAAACCCCCACAGAAGCCATGTGACAGTAACACTTAGCCATTAACTACTCCTTAATGGCCCTTAGTCTCTTATTTTTCTTTTCCAAGGTGTCAGTATGCCTTAACATCAACCAGCCAGTTCTGCTGTCTTTGTAGGTGTTTGCTTTGGTCTGAATGTGTGTGTTCCCTCAAAATTTACGTTGAAATCCTAATGCCCGATGTTATGGTATTAGGAGATGAGGCATTTGAGAGGTGATGAGGTCATGAAGGTGGAGCCCTCAAGAATGAGATTAATGCCCTAAAAAGAGTCCTAAGAAAGTTCTCTTGCTCCTTCCACCGTGTGAGGATGCAATAAGAAGTCTGCAGCCTGGAACAGGGCCCTTGCCCTACCATGCCTGCACGCCTATCTTGAACTTCCAGCCTCCCAAACCGTGAGAATTAAATTTCTGTTGTTTACAAGCTACTCAGTCTTTGATACTTTGTTATAGCAGCACAAATGAACTAAGATAGCATTATTTGTGCCATACTTTTCAAATGCTTACATTGTTGCCCCTGCCATTGCATTCTGCTCCACTGGGACATTTTTTTAAGCAAATCATGGTAAAATATTTATCAGTTCAGTCATTGCCTTGTGCCAGTGACTATATGTGATCTGCTTGCCTACTGGATATTCTCTTTGCTCCTAAATGGTTGATAAAACAGTTCCAAATCCCTATTTTACTACTTGCTGTCTTGGCCCACTCCTGGTCCTACCTTTGTTAGTTTGGGTCCTTTGAAAGGAAATGTCAAAACAGGATTACATGTGAAATGCATTTTGTTAGGATAAATACCTGTGAGGGAAAATGAGGAAGGAGCTGGGGGAAGCTCAGAGAGCCATTAAACCAGGATGCAAATCTGACCTCCAAGAGAAGGGGAAAGGAATGGAAAGAAGGAAGTCAGGTGGAAGCATCTTAGGCTGCAGTTCAGTTCTAAGAAAAGTTCGGCAAGGCTGTCTGGGAGTCCTTGAGCCAAAGTAGCCCATCAGAGATGCTCCATATCTCCCAGGAATGGGTCTGCGTCAGTAGCCCTGCTGTGCTCAATCATTGCTTGGGAGCAGCTTGTGCGAGGTGTGACTTAGGCAAACCTGGATTTCAGAGCACGGCAACTGTGGACCTTGGTCAGTTATGCTCCTACTGTAGGAGATATTCTCACGGCTGCCACCCACAAGTCAGCTCTATTTACTGTGGGAGGGGACAACATTGCGGGGGTGAATACCAGGAGATGAGAATAACTGGGGGCCATCTTAAGGGCTGGCTGTCCCAAGGTGCTAGTTATTAAAATGGCAAAGTAGTTAAATAGAATTATTTAATAAGTGTAATGAAGATTGAAAAGATAATGTTTGGATATTAAGGGGAGGCTACAGTGAAAATCAGAAAACAAAAAAGATTGACAGTGAACTTAATGGTGATTCACATAGTGGAAAAGTTTAGAGCTGTTGGTTTACAAAGATGGACACCTAAGTAAAGGAAAATAAAGTGATGCATAAAAATAATTTACTGGGAAAGATATTGGCAGGAATTCATGTTTAAAGAATGGGCTACATACATTTGATAAGTTAACGCATAAGTTTTGACCTGTCCCGAACAAAATGAGACTAAATGCACATGCGAATATGGAAGAACAATAAATCAAAGAGAAAAATCAATTCATATTCCAACTTTTGTTTAAAGTGACAGGCTTACTAAGGCATCCAAGAGTTTCTTTTATATTTTATTTGGGATTGGCCAGGACAGAAAGATAGATAAAAATTAGCAGAAAAGGAAGAACAGAAAAATAAAGAATGATGAGAGATGAAGTTAAGCAGGGAGAAGAGAAACAAAGGAGAAATAATTTTAAAAATGAAAATTATAGCTAATATTTACTAAGTATTATTTACTATGTCCAGCCTCAGTGCCAAGAGATTTATACGTATCATCTCTTTGAATCTCAAAGCACCTCTGTGGATTAGTCATTATTAATCCCAAATCAAGAATTGTCATTTCAAAGAGGCATATGACTTTTTCCAAGTCACTCTGTGAGAAAAAGGCAAAGTCAGGATTTGAACCCTGTCTCTTTGCCTGAAAATCACATCTTATCATTCTCTTTTTGATGGTGTTGGGCAAGAAGCTTGGCAATGGAGATGAGAGAGGCCAGGTTGCTTCAAGAGATATTAGCCAGATGATGATGTTCCTTTTCATCTCACTCAGAGTAAAGGCCGTGGTCTTTACAATGGATTTACAAGGTCTTACACAACCTGACACCTTCTGTCCATGCTGCCTCCCCTTCTCTCTGTGCCCTTATGTCTCTGAGCTCATCTCCTGAATCTGGGGTCAGCAACATACTGCCTTCTGACCAAATCCAGCTGGTAGTATGCTTTTGTACAGCCCATGAGCTAAGAATGGTTTTCATATTTTAAAATAATTGAAAATAATGAAACAAAAAATATCTAGTGACTTGTGAAATTACATAAAATGCAAACTTCAGTGTCTATAAATGCTCTCTTATTTATGAATTTATTATGAATGAGCTATTCTCATTCATTTTCATGTTGTCTATGGCTGCTTTCACAGTACGGTGATAGAGTTGAGTAGTGACACAGTCTGTATGGCCATGAGCTTAAAATATTTCCTATCTTGCTCTTTACAGAAAAAAAAAAATATACTGATCCTTGGACTGGGGATCACTGGGTCACTTGGCTCCAGAAACAATGGCTGTTCCTCTAACACTCTTGCCTCAGGACCCTTGGCACGGCTATCCCTTCTTCTTGGAACACTCTTCCTGTAGATATCAGCGTGGCTCCCTCCCTCACCTCCTTTAGGCCTTTGCTCAAATGCCACCTTCTCATTGGGGACTACCACAATCATTTTATTTAAAATAGAAACATACAAACCCTGCCTTCACTCCCAACCTCCTTTACTCTGCTCTATTTTTTCCATAGTGCTCATCTACTAAAATATTAGTAATTGACTTATTCATTGTTTACTTTCATTTCCCATCTCTCCTCTCTAGAATGTAAGTACCATGAGGCAGATATCTTTGTTTTGATCGCTGATACTTTCCCCAACTCCTAGAAGAATGTCTGGCATACAGTGAATGCTCAATAAATGTTTGATGAATGAAAGGAGAATAAAGAGTCTGGCCAAGCTAGTCAGACTCAACAACAAGGCCTGAGATTTAGAGAGAAGTAGTGGTCCTGGTCTACCAGGGAGCCCCAGTTTGAAAGATGAGACAACTGAGGCAGAGGAAGTTCTTGGAAATCAAAACTCCATCAACTTTAGTCTGAAAAGACTAATTTAATACTAATTTTCATTTTAAATTTAAAATATTTAGGTGAGTTAGATTTGGGGGGATTATCCTGAACCGATTGCAGCTAGTTAATGTGAGTAGAGGAGTTCTAGAAAGCCTTTTAATAAAGAATGCACATACTAGCCACACCTCTGTGATTTCAACATTCAGAATTCATTCTTTTGGTTGAAGACAGACTGAGTCTTCCAAAGTATGAATATTGCAGGGAATAATAACATTAGGTGTTTATTAGTCATACACAATTTATTGTGAATTAGTTTTTCTTGCTAGTACCATTCTCAGAACTGGGTACTAAGAAAAGGAATTTTTTTTTTTTTGAGGAAGATTAGCCCTGAGCTAACTACTGCCAATCCTCCTCTTTTTGCTGAGGAAGACTGGCCCTGAGCTAACATTCATGCCCATCTTCCTCTACTTTATATGTGGGATGCCCACCACAGCACGGCTTTTGCCAAGTGGTGCCATGTCCACACCTGGGATCTGAACCGGTGAAACCTGGGCCACCAAGAAGCAGAACGTGCAAACTTAACAGCTGCGCCACCAGGCCGGCCCCTGAGAAAAAGAAATTTTAATGGTTAAGATGGGGTGAGTGGAGGTGGAGGGTAGTGCAGGCAAATGAATTTATGGGGTGTGGACCACTTATTTTGGAGAGAAGCTTGAGAGATGTACTTTACTTGGCTCTGGACAATCAGGACACTTGAATAAATGAGGACAGTGGGTACTTGGAGGTGAAGACACCAGGAAGGGAAAGTGACTGGAAAGGGACAAGAAAGGAAACTGAAACTTCAGTTTTGGCTGCAGGTCCACCGTGTCTTTTGGGTTTTCTATTTTTGACCAATCACTGTGAGTGGTAATCTTTAAATAAACTATTTTCATGCAGAAAAGGATAAACGATTTCCAGTAATCTCTTTCTACATTGGGTGAATTGCTCAGGTGTGAATAGAAGTGTGGTAGGTCAGACAGAGCCGAGTTTCAGTTCCTATGTTCCTACTGACTACCAATGTGGCCTTGAAGCAAATGATACTCTTGAGTGTCTCTGAGTCTGTTTTCCCATCTGTGAAACTGGAATATAAATACCATATAAATACCTAACATGCGGGGTTATTGCGAGTATTTGATGAGATAGTAAATGCTTATAAAATACTTGGCACATAGCACGTGTGTTTTAGTGATTGAATGTTGAAAGACTGCTTGAGCTCAAATTCTGTGTCTTCCACTTAGAAGCTGTATGAGCTTGGGGAGGTTTCCTAACCTCTCAGCTTTGCATTCCCCATCTGTGGAATGGAGATGGAAATTCTACCTAAACTTATGATTTGTTTTGAGGATTAACTGACATACTGCATTAAAGCCTTTAGTATAATGCTTGACACACAGTACATGCTTGATAAATGTTAGCAGTTATTTGGTGCTTTAAAAACATAGCTGTTATTAGTTTCCTTAATGCCATTACAAGGTCCTTCAAGGCTATTTCTTGCAGTCAATAAGCTGTCTATGATGGTCAAACAAGAATAAACTTGTAAACCTCAGCAATCTAAGAGGGAGAATGAAATTAGTTTCAATGAGCGGGGCCTTAGGAAATTTTCTTTAGGAAATAACTTCCTAAATTTACGTTGCGGCTGTCAGCTTCCATATCATCTTAGCGATGGTGTCACTTTAATAATAGGGCACACAGTTCTCTATCTACATAGACACTATATAGCTGTTAAATCAGAAACACACTTTAGCTGTTTAAAAATTGTATTGAACTATGAGTCAGAAACCCTGGTGCTAGCCCCAGCTTTGTTATTTGTCATGCATTCTTTTACAAGCCATACACCACCTCTGAGCTTGTTTTCTCATTTATAAAAGAGAAAACAATTATCTTTGCCTTACCTAAGATCATATGATGTGATTGTAAAAACACTTTGAGAAAGTAAGATTGTATTGGAAGCACTATTAAGATAGTGCATAATCTTGAGAAAAACAGGCACTAAGAAAGAAAATAAAGAACATAATTTTGTGTGTCAATGCAATAAAGTAAACTCTAAATACATTTGTAAGTCAACTTTGGCAGGTACCAAAGCAAAGCAATTTGAGAATTTTGTTTGCCATTTTTTTATAAAACTTAGTTCCGGCTTCTGAATTCTACTGAGAAAGAGGTGGTTGCAACAATAAAATGGCTTTTCTGGCCTCTCTCGTCTCTGAGTCACATCTAAATACCAGAGACAAAAGAAAAGAAAAGAAAAAAAACACATGGAGCTTTTCCGGTGGAACTAATGCGCGTGAACAACAGCTACTGCATTTGATGTGTGGCAAATATGAATTTGAAAAGTCAAGGAAAGAACCAGGATTAGGTGCCGCTGGCTGTTTGCCCTCTTCCCAGGGTGACTGCACCAAGTGAGTTTTATTCTCCATCACCTTGACACCTTTGATCTTAAACTGGTCTACCGTGAGCCTGCAGCCCACACAGAGTGCCTCCAGGCAGTTTCCTTATGCAACACATTGTCTGTGTTTCTTTCTCTCTTGACCATAAAAAGGATTTCCCAAGTGACACTATTCCTGTGGCCCACCTTTCAAATATATAGAAAACACATTTTTTTCCCCTAGAAACCACAACTTGTATGAAATTAAAATGTGTTATATAGGAGGATCAGTTGTTTAGCCAGACAAATACAGAAACACGTTTTCTCGAAGTACGTAACATTTGGTGCCTACTGTCAATTTCCTGGATTCTGCCCATCATTGTCTGAGGGTTGGCACTTAAAAACCAAGTGCAAATGAAACCCATCTCCATTCTGCCATTGGCGTGCAATGGCAGGTGTCTCTCTGACAGGTGTCATCCCGCCCTTCCTATACAATGATATTTCTTGTTCCTTCTGGGCATTTTGCCTCTGGCATTTTTCTCCAGTAACTTCTCGTTTCCTTCTATAGCCAATTTTTTGAAAACTGTATTATTTCTGATCAGCTTCTTTCTCTGAGGGCAAAGTAGGGAAAGAGTGACCCGTAGAAATATCATTTTTATAAGGACGTGCCATCTGTAGGTCAGTGATAGACTACAGGAGATGGTGTCTCGGCCTGGACATGAAAAAAGAGGCATTGATGGGAGTAAGGAAGAAGAACATGCCCCTATTCTTTTAGAAGTAGCTCCTCTTCAATAAGGAAGTGGCGGTCAGGTTTTCTGACTGGTATGGCTTTCTAGGGTTATCGTCTCTGGGGTTTGCTTCCTGTAGGGGCAGGCTAAAACCTCCCCCTGCCATTTCTAAAATTACCCTGTTGTTCTGAGACAGAAGGTAGAACATGTGGAGGAAACATTAATCCAGGTTCCTTGGTGCTGCTATAAATCCCTCGATGAGTTCAATGGCAGCATTGTAATTGTGCTAACCTTTTTTTTCTCTGTATCTACATAAGTATTTGAAGGGGAAAATCAGAGAAGACATATCAGGCATTTATCTTGCCACGTTAACCTGGTACAAACAATTACTTAAATGTCAGTTTCCTCTTTTCCTCTTTTTTCTCCCCTATTGTTTACTTTTTAGAAATTATGACGCTTATTAATACCCATTCTATATTTCCCCTGGGGTAATGTGTTTTCACCCCTGAATACAACAGACCCTGTCATGTGAGCAGCTGCTTACTGGTGTACAACCACTCTCAGCCACTTTTATTCGCCTTGGAGATTGTCATCACCACTTGCTGAAGAACAAGGACAAAGTTTATTGGAATTTAGGCTCAGTAATTTGGCCTCCTACTTAAAAGATCCATGAGACCAGGCACCCTGTGTTTCTTGCTCATCACTTTTTTTGCCAACATTAACATAATGCCTGACATGTAATAGGCAGTTAATAAACGTATTGAATGAATTTCTTATGTTTCTGAAAGATACAGCCCAAGCCCAAATATTATAGTGAGGCTCTACAACTGGTGTGCATTTCTGAAAAAAAAATATAAAAAAAAGAGGTTCTTATTAAATGCTAGAATGCAGGTGTGTGTGTATGGATATCCCTATATCTTTATATTTATTATCATCTATCTATCTATCTCCCTTTCTGAAGACTCACTTTCTTTAGAAGCTTTAGGTCTGTGAATTCTAGAAGCAGGACTATATAACTTGACAGTTTAGCCTCAGTTTATTTTTTCACTCTCTCCAAAAGTTGGTTGCTGTGATTTGAGACCTGCTTTAGCCGACACTGTGTGTGCCATGGGCTTTTTGTGCAGGTAGTTTATTTTTGGAAGTGACTCTAGGGAAGAGGAATGGAGGACTGAGACAAGTGAAACAGGGCATCTTGATTCAAAGAAAAGCAGGATGAACAGAGAATAAAATATGTAGAGCAGCATTTACTTATTAAATGTTGTGTTTGTGTACCTGCGGATAGTGGAGTAAACAGAGACGTAAGGGTATTCAGAGTGACCAAAGTAAAGATGGTACCACTCAGAGAAGTTGGTTTTGCTGTTGGTAGATAGCATTGGCTATGGGGAAAGAGGCTAAAACATGGACTAAAATGAGTAATGATTTAATTTTCTTGGTTGAACTTATTATTCCCCACCCATTTCACTCTTTATTTCATCTCTCCTCTTTCATCTCTCCACACCATCTTTCTCTTATAACACACACACACACACACACACACACACAAAGACATATACACATACACACTTTTGCAGATGTTCATGAAAACTGAATTAAAAGGCAGGTCCATTTCTCATTAGGAGGTCACTACTTGATCTCCCTTGAGTCAGTCTGAGTTTTGTTCCACCTCGGGACTTGGGACATTATCTTAATTTTGTTGTTGGTTAGATTAGCCCCCAAATTTTAAGGCAAAAATTTCCACTTTGTTCTGTATCCTAAGTCACTAAGGTATTTTCAAATTTTGCCCAATCCTTAGAGACTCTGTTCTCATTATTTTGAGTGGAGCCTTTTGAATGATATTTAAAATTTCAGCAATTCAGTCCAACAAACATTTAATAAGAGCCTTCTATGATTCCTGAACTAACCTGGAGGGAAAGAAAAGATAAATAAAGCATAGTCTCTCTTCTTTAGGAAACTCAGGTAAGTTAATAATCTTACAACAATGAATGTATTGTGAGGCAAAGAATGAAAACAAGGCTGGTTTTGAGGTTTCTAATTTGGGTAACTGTGTAGATGGAGATCACATTAAGATATGGAATTGTCTTTGTCTGTTAAAGCTACTATAACAAAATACCGGAGACCGAGGAGCTAATAAACAGCAGAAATTTATTTCTCACAGTTCTGAAAACTGGAAGTTCAAGATCAAAGCATCTGCAGATTCAGTGTCTGGTGAGGACCTGCTTCCCAGTTCATAGACTGTGTCTTCTAGCTGAACCCTCACATGGTAGAAGGAACAGAGGGCCTTTATCTCTGATATCTCTTTTATAAGGGCATTAATTCCATTCAGGAGGGCTCTGCCCTCATGACTTCATCACCTCCCAAAGGTACCACTTCCTAATACCACTGTCTTAGGGGTTAGGAGTTCAACATAAGAATTTTAGGTGGACACAAACATTCAGTCTGTAGCAGGAGTAAAGAGGAGAACATTTGTTAACAGAAGATAATGGATTTGGTTTTGGACTTACTTTGAGGTGCCTGTAAGACAGGCAGAGATGTCTGTCTTGTTGGTATTGGTATATGTGGGTCTAGTCTTGAGTTTCACAGAGAAATGTAAAGGTTAGAAATTTAAGAGTCATTGGTGTATAGATAGTTCCAGTTATAGACATGGGTGAGGTCGCAGAGAGATTTATAGAATTAGGAGAGAAGAGGTGTGAGGATGGACCCTTGGGGTACTGAAGCTCTTAGGAAGCAGTAAGAGGAAGAAAAATAAATTAAGGAGATGAAGGAATTGATTACAAAGGTATAAGGAGAACCATGATCCAGTGGTCTCATGGAAGCCAAGGAAAAAAAGTTATTCTAAAGAAAACAAAGTCAACAGCATTAAATGCTGAGAGCGATAAAGTAGAAAGAGTACTAGAAAGAGACCGTTTAATTTGGATACCACATCAGTGGTTTCCGTAGAGCTGTGAAGGGGGCAGGCAGTCAGATTCCTGCGGTTGATGAGTGAGAGGTAGGCTTCTATTTCAAAAAGCTTGGTGGTATGGTATTAAGAAGTATGACAGAGAAACAGAGTTGAAGAAAGACTTTGCTGTTATTGTTTTGTTTTGTTTTAAGATAAAGATACTTGAGCATGTTTGAATACAAAGCGAAAAGAGACAGAAAAGAGGAAGATAAAGAGAAAATAAATTTTGTAGTGTGTGGGAGACGATGAGATGAGGAATAATGTGGAAGAGTTTGTCTTGGTAAACAAGGGGGACGTTGTCCATTGGGACAGGAAAGGACGTAAGATTTTTCAATGAATTTAGCAATCCCATGAGGTATAGGGAAAGAAAGTTGGCATAAGCACATGCATGATTATCTCTACTTTCTTTTTTTTTTTTTCCTGCTTTATCTCCCCAACCGCCCCCCGCCCCCGTACAGTTGCATATCTTAGCTGCAGGTCCTTCTAGTTGTGGGATCTACTTTCTTTTTGTAGCACTGGCAGGCATGAGAAAATAAGAACTAAGCATAGTAAATAGGTTTTTCAATTTTTTAATTATTTTCTAAAAGTCACTGAGAACATTTATAACTAAATTTTATTATGAAAACATAGAAACTGTGGACTCCTATATGACAAGTTGTTTCACATTTCAGTAACTTTTAATTGTCTATTTCTGAGGATTTTCTGAAAGCACAGATTTTCTCAATATTTTCACATAATGCTACTACATCTTAAAGTGATTAAATGGCAATGGATTTGAAGTTTACTATAGCTTAAATTTTCCTACATTTGTCAGTAAGTGATGCTTGTTACATATAATTTTACCATAGCAAAAAAACAAAGCATACTATTGACACTGTATGTGTTATGCTCTCCATGCAAAAGAAATATTCCAAAATTTACGTGGAGAATGTGTGGCAGAAAAGGGTTTTAATGACACAAGAATGTCAACATAAGATTTCAAATAATTTTTCAGCCAAATCAATTTATTTTTAATTGCTTGGCCCCATCAGAACCTCAATGACAGAATTTCACTAATCTTCCTTCACAGGTATCAGATGCTTTCTTCTTAAAACCGTTTTGTTTGAAAAGCTGTTTTCATAACTTTCTTGTCACTCATTACATGTTTACCCATAACGTTTCTCAAAGTATTCACAAAACTTTCAAAATATCTTCCTTCATAATATTTGTTCTTGACAGCATGAGTCCAACCAATGAATGATTTCTAACATTCTTGGACTTTCACATAAATGAAATGTCAGGTGAAGCCTCTGGCTTTTAACAGGAAAAAATAGACAGAAAGTTTGGATAAAAATACTATTCATTTGCAGAAAAGAACGTTATCATATCAAAACGGATGTCTTTTTAAAAGTGGATTTAGTATTTTCTTCTCCAAATTACCTTGTGCTTGTTTATTTTGCAGCAACTTATTATAGCACATACTTTTCAATCGCAACATTCACTGCATGAATAAAAATTGATGAGCCATGAGTAGAAACAATCAATTGTATTTATTGGAAGGATGTTTTAAAAAGGTGTACATATTCCAATTTAGAAACATCGACAAAGTACATACAGCTTTGTTGAAAAAATTTGGTATTGGAGAATATTCTATCATGGCAGAAACTGCTTGTTTTAAGTAGTATATGTTGCTATCATATAAAATGTACCTGAAATCATATGTGTAAAGTGAATTAATTACTTTCTGGATTAATACACAGAGACTGATAACCCAGGCCTTCCTTCACAAAAGTTTAATGTAATAATTAAATTCCAGAGGGAAAAAAATAACCCAGTTGGAAATTTGGTTGACAAAGATTTCCATTTTTTATTTCATTTATCTTTATTAAAGTACTCTGTTAATTTAGCACTGTGTCTTTAGTACTTAGTATTGTGCTAACATATTTATTACATCTGTCAAGCACTTTTCTGAGTACTCTACAATCATTCATTATTCAATTTTCACAATGACCTTCATGAGGCAGGTAACACTATCATGCCAATTTTATAGATGAGGAAACTGAGGCACAGAGAGGCTGGTTTTCTCAGGGTTACACAGCTACTAAGTAGTAGAGCTGAGCTGTGGACTCAGACAATCTGGCTTCAGAGTCTGTATTCTTAACCACTGTGTTATAATGCCTTTAAGCTGAAGATCATCCCACCCAGTTAGGTAAACTATATTTTTATATGTTATAAAAGATACTTGACTGACTTGCTTTTATCCCCCAAATTCATTGTTACATGAAAGTATGCAGGCAAATTTTAATAAGCTCAGCGGGACATAAATTCACATCTTTTTAATACTGATGTTCCGTACTTGGCCATTTTCTCTCCTCTTACACATTTTGCTTGGGCAATCACCATCATGTCCACGGCTTCATCTACCATTTGTGCAACGATGAATGTCTTCTGCCTAGCTTTTTCTTCTCAGCTCCAGATTCACATGTCTGTTCACAGTTACCGCCCTGTTGTCATGTGCTGAAGCTTCAGACTTCAAGTCCCTTCATTGGAAGGGCAAGCTTTAGCTTATTCAGTATTTCCAGGTCTAAGAAAACATCTCCATTTAATAATATGTTTTAGTATTTTCTTAGTTTTGTACAAAATAGACAGTAACTTTTTGAATAACTTCTACTTTGTTCCAGCGAACAAGTACTGATTTTCCTATTGAAGGTCTTCACTTTAGCAATTTCACTATTACTTAATGATAAATTTACTTAAATACAGTTTTCTAAAGGACACATGCTCAGTTGTATCGGTAAAATTTTATTTTGTCTGCATAGTGAATCTCCACACCTTATTTTGGATTTGTTTTACATATGAAATTTCCACTCAAAACCAAAGAAAGGAAGATTTTAGGAATGAAAGTGAGTCCTAGTAATTGTAGATAATACGGTGGTGGTTATCCCAGATTGATAGACTAAGTTGTGTTCAGTCCAGGATGAAGACATATCTGGCCCTTCAGAGCCAATAGGATCATCACGAGGGATTTATTTGCATGAAGTAAGGGGGGGGGGACTTCCTAAGAAAGAACTCATTCCCCTCAAAAGCAAAGCCTTGAGAACTCTGCCATATGCTCAAGGAGAATTGCCCATTGTGAGAGGGGAAGAGGATTTTGAGTGAAGCATGACATCTGCACTCAAATTGTCCTCCAGCTCAGTTCATCCAAATTCATGCCCAATTCTCACAGAGAGGGCAATAAATAAATAAATAAATAAAAAGAGAGTCAATTCTAAAGGACTTGCTTTCCTAACATCTTTGTAGGAAGTGAGCTCACAAGCTACAGTACAGCATTGAGAGAAGCACAAGTGGGAGCTAAAGGCAGAGTACTCTCTTGGGACGTCTGCACTTGGAGGCATGGAATTGGGCCCCTTCGTCTGAGTAGGGCATTGAACCAGAGAAGTAGGATAGGCCATTGCACTGCAGCGGCTGTGGTCATAGCATTGGAAGTTGGCAGCCACAGAAAAGAGGAAGCAAATGGCTAGTGATGACTGGTAGACAAGAGGATTATTTCATAAATGCACATGAGATGCCCTCTGAGAACTCTCAGATTTAGCTGGGAGGAAGTGGAAAAACTTAGAGCTTCCACAAAAGATGGGGATGGGACCAGAAGGAGACATTGTTACTTACTCTTATTGGGTCTTTCAAAAAACTAAAAATAATTACTTTCGTTTCTTCTTTTTCTATATCTTACAAAAAGTATGTTAAAAGTTGTGTAGATATTTTAATTTTTTATAGACCAAATTTTTATTATAAATGAACAACATTAATAGAAACCACTAAGACTTATTTTAACCATATACTTAAATTTCTACAAATGCAAAACAAATAATACACACACACACACACATAATTATGTGCACTGGAACAACCTTGGTGTTGTCTATAAGTGAAAACTTCATGGTACCTGAAGAAGCTGGGTGGAGTTGCTATGCTCTTTTATAGCACAATGGCCTACTGTGTTTTTGAATGAACACGCGCAAACCGACATCCAGTTTCTCTTATTTTAATTAAAATTCTTGTAGTTGTTTATGATATTAAAAAGAAAAAAAACGCCAAGTCTAATTTTTCTGTCTTTTACCTTAAAATAGAAAGCCCATTTTTTGCTTTAGTTGTAAAAAGGGCATGCATGATGAAGTAACTGGTTTGATTTTTCTTTAATGTACACTGCTTCAGAGCATCTAATTGTTTTTAGTTGTCTAAATAAAATTCCTCTAAAACAAAGCAAAACAGGAAAACAAACAAACAAAATACTCCAGAAACAGAAACAAAAAAACGGTAGGGCTGGCCTGGTGACGCAGTGATTAAGTGTGCAGATTCTGCTTCAGTGGCCCAGGGTTTGCCAGTTTGGATCCCAGGTGCAGACCTATGCACCACTTGGCAAGCCATGCTGTGGCAGGCCTCCCACATATAAAGTAGAGCAAGTTGGGCACGGACGTTAGCTCAGGGCCAGTCTTCCTCGGCAAAAAGAGGAGGATTGGCAGCAGATGTTAGCTCAGGGCTAATCTTCCAAAATAAAAAAGGTAAAAAAATTTGTGTCAGCTCCCTGCTACGTGACTATCTTTTCTTCACAAATTACCACAAGCTGCTCTAAATCCACTAGGGAGCTTATCTTAGCCAATTATGCTTTTTTCTTTCTTTCTTTTTAGTTAGTTTCAATTCTTCTTGATCTCTCTGCTACCATACCTTCTTTAAAAATTCTTGCCATCAGTTGCTTCTAGGATTCTGTTGTCTTGTTCTTCTGTTTCTCAGTCTGGTGCATTCTGATGTCTGCTAGCCTCTTTTCCTTCTTCTGCCCTTTAATTCTGGATATCCTTCACAGTTTAATCTTTGATCTTTTAATACTTCAGAGATTTCATCTCTCAAAAAGGTCTAAACTACCACCTGTCAACCACAATCTAAACTTCGGCCTTGATCATTGACTCTTGTCCCAAATAGCTGGCTTACTCTAAACATGTTGCAGCTCTTCGCATGGCATGGCATATTTATTTGGACCACATTAATTTGTCCTTGAGTTGATTTTTGTACCTTTCCTTAAGTAAGCCTGTATTTTAAGGACCATTGTCATCTTTAGATCAGAGATAATTTTTCATTTCTTTCGCATCTTTCCAAAGTTCCTAGTAAAGTGCTTTTTAAATGTGATGAACATTTAATAACAGTACTGAAAAGCAGTCAGGTTGCTTGAGATCACTTTCGCTCTATCATTTCTTAGTTTTAACCATGTGCTTAGCACTGGCAATATAGAGACCGATAAGACACCATCTCTCCAGGAACTCACAGTTTGAGGGTGGGGAGACAAATATGTAAATAAATCCAATCAACTTGTTAAGGGGCCTAACAGAAATACAAGCGACAGAAGTAGCTCGGAGGAAGTAGTGAAGGACTATGAGGAAGTGGGGAGGTGAGACTCCAGCACCTTCAGATATTTTAGTAGCTAAGGAAAGTAAAATACTCATTTGATAGGCAGCAGAAAGGTAAAGAAGTTCAGACAAAAGGCCTGGATAATACGTTTCTGAATAATTGAGAGCTGCGCATAATATATATTTTTGACATGAAGTAGTACTGGAGACTAATGGCAAGGTTCCCCTTGCAGAGCTGACATGAAATATATTAGCGTCTTTGGGAGGTGACTTTTTCCCCCTCCTTGCAAATGTGTTTCAGCTGAGACTCATTGAGTACAATAAACTGAGGTGAAAATTAAGAATGAATAATGGAAATTAAGTTTTTTACTAATCTTTATTCTAAGGAGTTCATCTCTGAGTATGTTAAAAGTATCAGTAATCGTTGTATGCCTGAAGTCAGATTTTTTAGCATTACACTCTAATGTGAACCTTCTGGCAAATGTAGTACTATTTAGCTTTAGGAAAACGAACTGAAAACTAACTCCCATTACGATAGCACTTTTTGAAGTTTTAACTTAAATAGAAATATGAGGCTTGCTGAAATCTTGCGTATTTTGGTTCTTGTTTCAATTGGCAAATGAGAAAAAGGGTATGGATATGTTCATAATTTTTGGTAAATCTTACATAAATGCACAAAAAGGAGATTATAAGCACGAAACCAAAGCTGGGCTTGATGCTTAAAGAACAAAGAGAATTTTTATTATTAATTTTTGCCTGAAAAAAGACTTTAAAGATTTCCAGGGTTGCTAGGCTTAAAAATGACAGCTCTGCCTTTAGACATTTAATTGCTGCTTGGGGATAATTACTTGTGCAAATAAAATTTATGTGGCCGTCTACAAGTCTTTGCTGCCATCTGTTGGCTGGCTGAGAAATCTGTAAACTGCTTTCTAAAGATAAAGGCAAAATGAGGGTTCGATAGAACTGAATAAGAATTTTAGGGGTCATCCAGAGCAACACCTGGCCTCTCCTTTCCAATCACTTACATGTTTAAATTACTTTAAAAAAAACTCCCAGAAGCACAGTTGTATGTGTGTAGGGAATTTCTGCATTTTCAGAATGTTGTGGATGGTCCTGGCATCCATTTTAAAGCAGAAAAGGTTCCAGAAAATAAACAATAGAAGAAATCAGAATGTATTTTTTTCAAAATTTAACTGCTCTAAAATACATATAAATCATCCCTGAACATGTGTACAAAAACTAACAACTCATACTTTAAAAAATAATCAATCTATTGTCGCTGAGGGAGTGAGGGTAAAACAAAGGACATCAACGGTCCTTGGCTACTTGGCATATATTAAGTGAAGGGCACGATTGCTCCCTTCAGAAATTGGTCTTTGTGCCCATTTCCTTCTCTTCGTATACCCTGCTTGCTTGTATTTTTACTGTGAACAAGATAAAAAAAATCTACCTTGTGCATTAGAAGTATACTGAATATGCTCCTGGGAAAACGAGAGGTCAGAGAGCCGGCAGCAAGGAGCATTTCTGACGGCCTCCTTGTTCCCTGGTTGTGTTTGGTACATGAAGCGCAAACAAGCTCCCTCTCCTCCTCTTTTGCCACTCCTCCCCCGGCTCTCCTCTTTTGAACACTGTGCTTTATAATTAAAGCCATTCTTTTGGTTTTTTAGTCACTTGCCTTTTCTGAAAGGTTCCTGTCAATGAATAAATTCCTCAAGTAAAAGTCTTTCCTATAAACATCTTAGAAATAAAAATGCTATGGAAATCCTATACAAATTGAAAAATCTGAACTCCTCCAATAAATGTGTAAATGTAACTAGAAAAATTCATGATCTTCTCCATCATTATCCCTGTTTTAGAGCCTCTGAACAAAATGAAACAGTCGGCAGGCAAATGGCTTTCAGACCAGACATACTGTCCCTCCGACTGTACTGTTATATGGATCTTTCACATAATAGCTTAGAATATAGCGTAGCAACTCAGAGCAGTAAACTCTTTCCGTGTTTGCACCATGACTGTACTGAGAAAGGGTGAGGATAAAATATTCACATGCAGATAAACCAATTAGTATGCCAAAATTTTGCTCAGAATTGGACTGTCATATTTTATTTCTACTCCTGTTTTAACCTTGAAGAAAAGAAATAGAAAAAAATAGTGATGTTCTGTATACTTGAATGACGATGACCATTTCCATACAGTAAGATATATTAATTAAATAATTTTACTCCATAAAAGCAATATTTGCTTCATTGATATTCTTAATGTATTGGGTTTAAATATGCCTTCATTTTCATGTATAGTGGTTTCTACAGATAAGCAGAAGTGAGACACATAGAGGAAGAAAAGCTGAATAGCTGGAAGAGCCCAAAGTGACAGCATTTTTGTAGTACGAGAAACTTGCAAATATCAAAACAGATGATTAGAAGTCTTTGAGTAAGAATGGGTTGAAATCATGGTGTTTTAAAACCATGCATTTTAGAAATACGTTCAGATAAGTTTCTGAGGCAGAAACTGGGAGATAAAATGAAATCTTACCTACCCATAGAACATTTTGTTTTAATTAGTGCCCGATGATACAGGCATAGAGAATGGATATTAGCAACGAATGCTACTGGCCTAATGATGAAATGTGCTAGGCAAATGATTCAACTTACTCTCAGTTAGGCCCCATTAATATTACGCCATTTACTATATCCACAACCCAGAAGAGAACCGAGAATCCAAAAGTCATTTGTTCAGAAGATTTATAACTATGTGAGACAGTGGGAACAGTAATAAGTGGGTTTTTTCTCTTAAAGAGAATAAAACGTCTGTGATAAAAATAATTTTTATGTGCCATTTTGCTTAAAGGAGTAATAGACACCTTGTAACATTCAGAAACAAAATAAGCATATAAGCATATCTTCATCAATAGCTCTAAATGCTCCATTGAAAATTCAAGGAAATACTCCCGAACAAAAAAGAGAAGATTTTTTGGTTTTGTTTTTTATTGTTTGATAGAATATTCATGTATTGAAGGTTATTGTACTACTTGGGAAAACAAAATAATGGATTCTGTGTTTTAACTCATTAACTGAGAACAACAATTCTGAAGATTTTGTTCCTTCTTTGGTCCTATCCTTGAGTATTTCTGTTATATATTTATGCACATTTGCATAGGTTTATTGAGCTTAGGCTGTGTGAAACATGCATATATGTAAACACATATAAAGCTATACCCATGAGGATATACACTGCCTTAGAGACCAATGAAAAAACCACATAAAAATGAATCATTTATTGGGATATTTCCAAATAACTTCTGTTGGTTAAATAATTTTAGTTACAAAATCAATACACGATTCAATTAAAATAATTCACAGAACAAATTCATGAAACAAAAAATATGAAAGTCATCTGTCATCTCCCCCCACCCTATTTTCTTTTCCAGAAGTAGTTATTGTTTGTGGTTTGGTGTGTATCCTTCCAGATCTCTTTCTCTCAGATTAAGGGTGTGTGTGTGTGTGTGTGTGTGTGTGCGTGAGAGAGAGAGAGAGAGAGAGAGAGAAAGAATATTTGTTCTGCTACTTGGTATTTTGGTATTTTCACTTAGTAATGTACCTTTGGAATCTTATTATTTTATACATATGGATTTACTGAATTATCTTTTAAATCTACGTATTAAACAAAAGTACGGATAGACTATAAAATATTTAACCATTTCTTATTGATATGCATTCAGGCTATTCTCAGTCTATCCCTATTGCAAATACTACCAGGAAAAAAAAAATGCACGAATCTGTATGTATATATAATAGTGCACATATGCAGGAGCAGGACAGATTCTTAGAATCTGTCTTCCCAGTGTACTTCTCAGAAGTACACTGCTGGGCCAAATGGTCGGCCCCCCAAAAATTTTTTTAAAGAATTTTTGCATAGAACCTAGTCTAATATTTATCACACTCAGACAAAAATTAGCCCCATGATGACAGAATCTGTAAGAGATATTCCTTATCTTGTTTTGCTAGTCCTGGGAACCAGAACCTTGCCTGTAAAAGGAAGCTCAACCCAGCCTCTGACTCCACCACACCAAAAACTTGTAGGACCATTTTGAAGAGAAAAGAACAGTTTGAGTTTTGCTGTCTCTATGAATACTATCTAGACTTCTTTTATCTAAACCAATAATATATATGTGTTTTTTTGAAGACAAAAGAATTGTTAAATTGAGCTTGTCTCCATGTGTATTATATCATTCTCCATGCTAAGTATTTTTTGAGATATATTAGCCAGGTGATGAATGCAATAATTTCTAGTCTCCTTGTGTCTAGTTCTTCTTTTCTAAGAACTGATGATTTTTACTGAGTTGCGTGCCCTTCTTATCACACTGGGATTGTTTTGTTCTTGTATTGCTGTCTTTAATCTGAGTTTCTATCTACAGATTTGCATAAAGCTTTCTCCAAATCAAATCTTTATCCAATTACTTCTACCTAAGGCTCTGCTTCCATCCAACATGCTGTGCCCAATTCTATTTATTTACCCATAAATGGCAGTTCTGCTGTGGCTCTGTCTAACTGAGCACTTTGTATTGTGTCTACATTCTGTATCTCATCAGTGTTTTAGTACTATGGTGATGGGAGGTGTTCAGCCCAAACACTTTTGGGCTGAAAGACTGAGGGGACTTATGCTCATTGGGATCTGAGTTGTGCCACAGCACATTCTGTGTGACACCATTAACAAACCTCTGTATGTAGCCATGTCTCACCTCATCCTTATCCCCAGTCACACCACTAGGTATGTCACCACCACCTCACACCCATTACTCCAAATTAGTGAGTACAATGTCCTACACACAATAGGCACTAAATGTTTGTTTAATAATGAATGAATTAATCAGTCCTACTGACAGGTTATTCTACCATGAAAGCTGCCAAAATGCTGAAGTCTGCCATATTGTCATTTCACTTCGGAGAGTTTGGAGTGGTTTGATACAAATCAAACTGCTTCTTCAAATCTTAGTATTCTATAAATTTGCCACACAACCTTACTTTTCTCCCACAGGTATGCAATGCTGGAGGCCATTATAGGCCATTGCTTTTGCATTGTACTCTTGATGTCTCCTTAGTGCTTTGTTCCCAGATAAGTGAATTGTTCATAATTTAACCCAGCAGTCCTAATCATTATTATTAGGTATTTAACATTAATCACTAAATGCTCTATCACCCATTAAAAATATGTGAGAATTATATTCTGTAGAAAATATCAACAACTAAATCATTAACCTTTTCAATGTTCTGATATAGCACCTCCATGCGAGTTTTTCCAGAGTGCCTACTCTCACTAACCCATGGGGAGCAGGTGAAATGACCAGTCATTCTAAATGCAAAATATTCGAAAGGTCAACTATAAAAATATTCAATTAATGATGGACCATAAATTGTGATAAGCAGAGAAGAGTAGTTATCGAGAACGAATTCGTCCTCAGTCACTTTAATGGGAACAGGAAACGGCAGGGATATTAGCTCTTTTGATTTCATGCAGCACCTGTCGACTTGGGGACTGCCTCAGGTGGCAGTGCAGCCATGAACGCCGCCCGCTGCAAAGGAATGATGATGCTTTGGCTTCTGGATTGGCTTGTGACATTTACATTTTCTTTCTTTTCTATCGCATCACTCTTTGATTAAAGCCACAGCATCATTTCGGTAAGAATGCTTAGAGTCCCATGCATGTTGATGTAAGAGAATGTCAGGCTAACTCAATATTCTGTCAGTTTTCACATTTTCATGGATAAAATCAGATACCAAAAAAACGTGAAATCAGAAAATCCAAGGCCTTCTGTAAGTGTGGACCCTTTATGAAGCCATTTCCTGCACTGTTTCCTGGTCTCTTCATACCATGGGCCTATTCATCTTTGAAGTCAGTGTAAGGTCCCCTCGTCCATGTTGCTAATGGCCAGTCATGGCCAAATTAGAGAATTTTAAAGAAAATATTCATATTATTTATAAATTGGCCATAACTTGAAGTAAGGAACACAATAATCAGAAAACTATATTGGGAAGTGGTGGTTTATCTCCTCCTACAGTTCCCATTGTTAGTTATATTAAACGTGGCTTAGATGAGATATCCAAATCATAAAATTTAAAATGGTAACATCCATGTTTACTATTTAATCTGCTTAGTTGTTCAGAGTGTTATACACCAAGAATAGCATAGGCCAATGGTTAGGGCTCTGAATCTCAATCTTGTCATCTCCCATTTCATGAGCTCTCATCTATCTGTTTAGCACACAGACTAATTTGAGATGTGTCTCCCTTTTTCCATGGGCTATCCTTGAGTCTCGCTCACATTTTCCAGAGGTAGGATTAAAAAAAGCAAATAAGACATGCGCTTCTTCCCTAATATCTAGGATAAGTTGCTCATTTCATGCTTTCTTTCACTGATTTTTCACTTGGGTCTTCTAATTTAATCAAGGGCAGGGCCATCTCATCTGTTCTCCTATTCTTCCTTACTAAGAGAGCCCTAATTTTGGAAGGAAGTGGCATAGTGCCTTTTTCGTTTTCATGAGGGAAAGCTACATTTACAAGACCCACTTGCCACTAGGCATGCCATGTAAGTTTGTTCCGGTCAGAGAGATATAAGTGGATTTTACCTGTGAGGCTTCTAGGGCAGCTATTGTTTTTCTGATAAAAATAGAGAGAGAGACTCAGCTGCAATGAGTATTTTGCCCGTCCCCTTTTGTCCTGCCTAGAGTTAACAGCAGAAAAAGAGAAGACACTTGACATAGTGGGGCCACATTACTAGCCTTGGACTGCTTACTTACGGATGGATATCTTTTTAAGTGCAAATAATAAATGTTTACATATATAACACATTATTTGTCAGATTTTTTTATTAGCTTATCTTGAAAGTAATCCTTACCAATGCAACCTATAAGATAATTTCCCAGGGAAAGAGAAAGACCGATGAGGAGGCAGGAAGGGTGGAAGGCAGGCCGAGAGAGAGAGAATAGTTGCGTGTATGTAGAGGTGAAGGGAAACCTTGATTCTCCCTAGGAAATTAGAGTGTACAATTAAAAATCACTTTATGATACTGTCACATTGTTATTAATGCCACGGAGTCAATTCTGACTCTTAGCGACCTTGTGTAGAGCAGCGTGGAACCCCGCCTGGTCTTTTTGCACAATCCTCTCACCTTCCAACACTATATCAATTTCTGCTACTATTCATAGGGTTTTCATGGCTAAACTTTTTGGAAGTGGGTGGCCAGGTCCTCCTTCCTAGTGTATCTTAGTCTGGAAGGTCTGTTGAAACCTGTCCACCATGGGTGACCCTGCTAGTATTTGAAATACTGGTGGCATAGCTTTCAGCATCACTGCAACGCACAGCTGCCACAGTATGACAACCGACAGACGGTTGGTGTGGTTCCCTGACCGGGAAATGAATTCAGGCTGTGGCAGTGAGAGCAGTGAGACACTATCATGAGTGGGTGATATTTAACACAAGCAATAGCATTATAGTAGTTGAGATGACTATTAGATATTTGGACAATTCCCTTCTTAATGAGTGTAAAGTGGCTGATTAAAGGTTTAGACAAAGAGAGTGGGACAAGAGTAACAGCAGATTGGGGAAAAGACAAAGAAATATAGATGGACTGAAAAAGGAGAGAGTTATAAAGATGTCAATTAAAGTTCTAAGTGTAACAAAACTTCAGACTGATTCCAAATTGTTTCAAATGAATGAAACAGTGCAAGGAGGAATGAATACATTTTGTACATGGAAGTACTCCCAAGTTATTGGTTATGCCAATCTAGCATTCATCCCCAAGGGAGAATTTTTTTGAGAATACTTGGCTTTGACTAAAGGAAGTAAGTGTCAGTCATATTGGTGAAATCTGAATCTTGACATGCATGTGTTATTTACTCTCTGTCATTCTTTGTTCTGTGGATAAAAAGGAAACTTTGAAGTATTTGGAGAACTGTTATTTGTACTGCATCTGGGAAAACCAGTTGTGATTTTCTTTGCTTTTCACCGTTAAGATAATCCTCTAAATTAGGCTCTTCTGGTATGTGGTTTATAGTTTCCTTGTTTCTGCTAAATGAACCAGATTACCTGAGACAGAATTTTGCCATTTTGTGTGTAGTGATATTATATAGGAATTCATGAAGCAAATTTATCTTGTCACTGGGGACAGATGTTTTTGCATTGTCAAGTTTCAGGCCTATTAGTTTGGGTTTGAATGAGGCTAGAAATTTCAAACTGCCCTGCTTAGTTGGCCTACATTCAGCTCCAAAGCCCATAGGTTGGAAATCTAATCAATTGAGGATAGTTTAAGGAAAAGTTGTAATTTTTTCTTTTCTGGGAATCCTGATGACAAGGGTTAAGCACTGTTTTCCTGAGATTGTAAGAGCACGATGCTGTCTTGAGGCAGCTAAAAGAACTAAATTATCTCTTTTAGGAACCTTTCCAAGTTAATGTGATTTTGTGATTATGAGAGGGATAATTGTATCATATGGTTCATTCTTCATAAAATAGGGAAATAAAAATTTTACCGAAAGTAACTTATTTAGACTACAGAAGGAGAAGAAATCTGCTAAAGAAAAAGAGTGCTGTGTACTCACCTATGTGCTTTTGGTGGCATGTGACAGCTCAAACTAGAATAAACAGAAAGGCAAATACATTGGCTCATAACTGAGAAGTTCAAGGATTTAATAGACGTTAGGCATGTTAGAGTCCAGGGTTTTAACAAATGTCATTAGAATTCTTTCTTTTTCCTCATACACTAGCTTTATTCTCCACTAGGCCCTCCCTATGATATAAGCAAAGATATTACCATGCTTTATGTCGTCTATACTGCTTGAAATTCAAGTATAAGAAAATTCCTCTTTCCCAATAATTTTGGCAAAAGTCTCAGTGAGGACTTACATTGGCTTAGCTTGGTTCTTGTGCCTACCACGGAAACAATTGCTATACCCAAGGGGAGGTGCTACTCTCATTGTTCAGGCCTTAGCCATATCCCAGGCCCATTATCCCAGTTTGGCTTTGAATGAGGCTCGGAGCTCTGGAATGAATGATGTCAACCCACCCAATAGATACGAATTTCGATAGTTAACAGAAGGGTGCTTCTTAAAAAGAAAATCAGATGCTATTACTAAAAGAAAGAATAAGGAATGCTGAGCAGGCAAATTTGACAGATGTTCACAATACACTTCGATGCAACACAGGAAGTATGATTAAAAAGACAAAATCATTATAGGTAAGAAACATGGAACTATACACACTCTTGTCCAACTGACACTAGATGGCTTTTTCCTTCATAATAAAGTAAAAGATCATTTCTTGTGTGTGTGTGTGTGTGTGTGTGTGTATTCCAGATATCTTTATATTAAATAATAGATTCAGACTTTCTACTTACTCTACTTGATAACATATTTGGAGGTTTTAATAGGTCTAGCACTGAAACATTTTATAGATGGGCAGGGAACAAAATGCAGTCATTATAGCTTCAGGAGTGGTCATGTGGCTTTCTTTTATATTGTATTAAAGTATTGTACCTCATTTTCATGTACTGCTTCTTTTTTAAATTTTGGAATCAGACTTTTAGAATGGATTAAATGCTGAAGCTAGGGAAAAATTAGAATGAAATTTCAACAAAAAAGCAAGGCATATATACACTCATTGAGTTCAATTCATAAGCAGCAGTGAAACTAGATACCTATTCAGTACAGATGGTTTTATAGGCCATGATACGTAAAAGTTAAAATCATAGCTGTTAATACATGACATAAATTATGGGTGTTTTCTGGAAACCTCAAACCAAAGTGGGAGATTCGTGGTAGTCTTTCCCGCACAAACTAGATGCTCAGAGAAGTTAAGTTTCAAGATACTAGACTACATTGGCATATTGATTGTAATTTACTGAAAAATACCTTAGTGATCTGAATATTTTAACAGTGATTCCAAATAATATTACATCTACTAATATTACTCATCTGTGGGATCCTATCTAATATATTTTTTTCCTAGATCATTGCAGGAAATATGCATGAGAATTTTGACAGAAATTCTTATTGTTTTTGACTCTTTTATTAATACTTTGACGTTAATCACTTTTCTACTTACAAAGCAGGAATTGTCTTTATCTCAGAAGGCTTTCTGAATCTTGATCAATTGGTCTGTACTTGATGTTTAAAAATTCTTTGATAAAGAGCATTGGAGACTGTGGGTGGGGAATTATTATCAAAGATAATTACTATGGCAGAAATTTTGAAATCATCTTAATTTTGAAATAGTTCAAAGGACATTAGGTAAATGATGTTGCATTTAAGACAATGTTTTTAAGGCATTGTGATACTTGTATATACATAATTTTATTTTACTGAAGTCATCGTGTTGTATTTATTAGTTGCACACAGTATTCCAGAACCATTTGAGTTTATCACAATTCTGTGTGTTTAGTATTAAAGTTGTATTAGGAAAATTTGGATAAAAATGACTTTATGTCAACAAATGTGAAATTGTTTTTGGTGAACTAAACATGGGAGGGTCAAGATTGACTCAGTTATAATGAGCAAATACATAAATCAGCAAACTAGCTATACATCTCAAAGTATATAAAACAAGCAATAGATAGGCTTTTGTATTTTCACCTTTTATTTTGTCAATACATAGAGATGTTTACTCTATGGACAAAAGCCAATGTTGATATTGTGATGGCAGTATAGCCTTAAAGATGAAAGCATGTTTGGAGTCAGACAAAGCTGTGTACAAATACAGACTCTGCCCCTAAGAATTGTGTGGCTTTGAGCATGTGTCTATAAAATGGAGATAGTTGTAGGTTGCTGTGAAGATCAAACCACACAACGTTTATAAAGCTTTAGCAGAAAGTTTGAAATAGATATTAGCTAAGAATTGAAGAATAAAATGGTAGCCAGTGAGTGACATCAGCAACAATGCAGAGTTGTTCCCTTTGTCTCTCCCCTGTAAGTTACAACCAAAGGGACTTTTATTAACCAACAGAGGATTCCCTTCACAGCATAATGGGACGCCAGAGAACACAGCCATTCATCTGAAGATAGGTGGATTGGATCCCCCAGAAGTGGTGGAACTGGATGAACAGATCCCTCCCTGCCCCCAGAGGCAGTGATACAGGTTGTGGGTCCTCACACTGCAACCAGGGTGATTTTAAGAGGAGGAGGAGCAGCCTGGCCTGTGTGTGAATACTTCTGGAGTGGTGACCTGGACCATGGAAGCACGCACCATGCTGCTGTGGCCTCGCCCATAGGAATGCTCCCCACTGAGTGGTGGTGGCTCAGTCTCATGAAAGAACCTTGCCCACCAAGCACAGAAGCTCAGCCAAGGTACCCACAAGCAATTGCAGAGCTGGCCAGTACAAAAAAAAAAGTGCCCCTCCTCTCCCACCTAGCTTAGCAGCTCAGCCAGTCCACTGTTGAGCACAGTGGTCCTGTCCAGAGGAGCGTGAACTGCCTGTGCATGTGTGCATGACCCACCAAGCAGCTGTGGCCAGGCCACACAAATGCAGAGCAGCCCTATCAGTACAAGTCCCAGCAGATGGGGGCGGGATCAGAAAACACAGCAGTGGCAGGTGGAATCTGTGACCTGATACTACCACAAATGTGCTGGCAAAGGATCAATTCGTCAAACACCATAAAGAATTACAGTAACACTTCAGAGCAGAAGGAAAATGACAAGTCTCCAGAAACCAATCCTGAAGTCACAAAAATTTACAATCAAATGACAGGGAATTCAAAATAATTGTCATAAAGAAACTCAATGAGTTACAAGAAAATGAGTTTCAAACGAGTTACAATGACCTCAAGAATAAAATTAATGAGCAGAAGGAAGACTTAACCAGAGACTGAAGCTCTAAAAAAAAAAAAAGAAAAAAAACCAGAAATTCTGGAGATAAGAGCAAGATTAAGGAGACAAAAAATAATCTAGAAACCACAAAAAACATGGCTGATGTTATGGAGAACAGAATTAGTGATTTAGAGGATAGAAATATAGAAATGTTTCAGGTGGAGTAGGAGATAGAACTAAGATTTTTTAAAAATGAAGAACTTCTTCGAGAAATATCTGACTCAATTAGGAAATGCAGCATAAGGATTATAGGTATTCAAGAGGGAGAAGTGAGAGAGAAAGGAGCAGAGAGCGTGTTCAAAGAAATAATAGCTGAGAACCTCCCAAACCAGAGGAAGAAATGAGACAAGTACTTGAAATCAATAGAACTCATAATTACATCAACGCAAAAACACCTTCTCCAAGGCATGTAATAGTAAAACTGGTGAACGTCAAGGACAAAGAAAAAATCTTAAGGGGAGCAAGGCAGAAGAAAATAACCTACAAAGGAACCCCTGTCAGGCTTTCAGTAGATTTCTCAGCAGAAACCTTACAGGCTAGGAGAGAATGGAATGATATATTCAAAATCCTGAAAGACAGAAACTTTCAGCCAAGAATACTCTATCTGGCAATACTATCCTTCAGATATGATGGAGAAATAAAAGCTTTCCCAGAAAAACAAAAGCTGAGGGAGTTCATTGCAATAGGCCTGCCTTACAGGATATGTAAGGCTGAAAAGCAAAGATTTACAAAGCTTTGACCAAGGAAATAAATAGATAGATAGAATCAGAAAATTTAAGCTCTATATCAGAATAGGTTACCAAAGGCTTAATTATAACATAAAAGATAAAGAGAAGGAAAGCATCAAGAATAACTCTAAACACTTCAATTTAGCCACAGACTCACAACAGAAAAAAGAATAATTTGTGACAACAATAACTCAGAAGGGGGAAGAGGAAAGGGATGGAACCTGCTTAGGCTAATGGAGATAAGAGGCTATCAGAAAAAGGACTGTCTCATCTATGAGCTCTTTTATGGAAACCTCATGGTAACCACTAAGCAAAAGAAATCAGAGCAGAGCCACAAATCATAAGTAAAGGGAAATCAGAAAACCATCACAGAAAACAACCAAACTGAAATGGGAATCAGAAATACAAGGGAAAAGAAACATTGGATTGAATTCTGCAATCAAAAGACACAGAGTGGCTGGATGGATTAAAAAGCAAGATGAAACAATATGCTGCCTCCAAGAATCACTTCCCAGCTCTAAAGACAAACATAAGCTCAGAGTGAAGGGATGGAAGACGATACTCCAAGCAAATTGCAATCAAAAGAAAGCAGGTGTTGCCATACTTATATTAGACAAAGCAGACTTTAAGATGAAAAGACAATGAGAGACAAATAGGGTCAGTATATAATGATAAAAGGAGGACATAACACTTATGAATATATGCACCTTACACAGGAGCACCAAAGTATATAAAGGAACTATTTACAAACCAAAAGGGAGAAATTGACAGCAACACAATAATAGTAACGGACTTCAACATCCCACTTACATCAATGGATAGATCATCCAGACATAATGTCAACAAGGAAACAGTGGCCTTAAATGAAATACTGGACAAGATGGACTTAATAGATATATATAGAATATTCCATCCAGAAACAGTGGAATACACATTCTTCTCAAGTGCACATGGTACCTTCTCAATGAGAGACCATGTGTTGGGAAACAAGGCAAGCCTCAATAAATTTAAGAAGATTAAAATCATATCAAGCATCTTTTCCAACTGCAATGCTATGAAACTAGAAATCAACTACAAGAAAAAAGCTGAGAACGTCACAAATATGTGGAGACTAAACAACATGTTACTGAATAAACATTGGATCAACGAAGAAATCAAAGGAGAAATCAAAAAATACCTGGAGACAAATTAAAATACAACATACCAAGTCTTATGGGATGTAGCAAAAGTGGTACTAAGAGGGGAATTTATAGAAACACAGGCTTACCTCAACAAACAAGAAAAATCTCAAATAATTAATCCTGAACTACACCTAAAGGAACTAGAAAAAGAAGAACAAACAAAGCCCAAAGTCAGCAGAAGGAGGGAAATATTAAAAATTAGAGAAGGAATAAATGAAATAGAGACCGAAAAAATAATAGAATTGATCATTGAAACTAAGAGCTGGTTCTTTGAGAAGATAAACCAAATTGACAGACCCTGAGCCAGACTCACTACGGAAAAAGAGAGAAGATTCAAATAACTAAAATTAAAAATTAAAGAGGAGAAATTGCAATGATTAACACAGAAATACAAAGGATTATAAGAGAATAGTATGAAAAAATATATGCCCACAAATTTGATAACCTAGAAAAGATGAATAAATTCTTATACAACCTTCCAAAACTGAACCAAGAAGAAATAGAGAATCTGAATAGACCAATCACAAGTAAAGAGATTCAAAAACCTCCCCAAAACAAACAATTCAGGAGCAAGTGGCCTCTCTGGAGAATTCTACTAAACATTCAAAGAAGATTTAATATCTATCCTTCTCAAACTATTCCAAAATATTGAATACATTGGAATGCTTCTTAACTCATTCTATGTGGCCAACATTACCCTGATACCAAAACCAGACAAGGACAACACAACAAAGGAAAATTACAGGCCAATATCACTGATAAAGATAGATACAAAAATCCTTAACAAAATATTGGCAAATGGAATACAGCAATGCATTAAAAGGATCATGCACTATGATCACGTGGGATTTATACCAGGGATGCAGGGATGCTTTAGCATCCACAAATCAATCAATGTGATACACTACATTAATAAAATGAGGAATAAAAATCACATGATCATCTCAATAGATGCAGAGAAAGCATTTGACAAGATCCAACATCCATTTATGATAAAAACTCTCAATAAAATGGGTGTAGAAGGAAAGTACCTCAATATAGTAAAGGCCATGTATGACAAACTCACAGCCAACATCATACTTCATGGTGAAAACCAAAAGCCATCCCTCTGAGAGCAAGAAAAAGACAAGGGTGCCCACTCTTGCCACTCTTATTCTACATAGTACTGGAGGTTTTGACCAGAACAATTAGGCGAAAATAAATAAATAAATGAAAGGAATCCAAATTGGAAAGGAAGAAGTGAAACTCTTGCTGTTTGTGGACAACATGATCCTATGTGTAGAAACCCCTAAAGAATCCACCAGAAATCTATAAGAAATAATCAACAACTACCGCAAAGTTAAACAGTACAAAATCAACATACAAAAATTAGTTGTGGGGCCGGCCCAGTGGCGCAGTGGTTAAGTGTGCATGTTCTGCTTCGGCAGCCTGGGGTTCGCCGGTTCAGATCCAGAGTGCAGACATGGCACCATTTGGCAGGCCATGCTGTGGTAGGTGTCCCACATATAGGGTAGAGGAAGATGGGCACGGATGATAGCTCAGGGCCAGTCTTCCTCAGCGAAAAGAGGAGGATTGGCAGCAGATGTTAGCTCAGGGTTAATCTTCCTCAAAAAAATAAATAAATTAGTTGCATTTCTATACAGTAATAATGAACTAGCAGAAACAGAAGTCAAGAATAAAATCCCATGTACAATTGGAACAAAAAGAATAAAATATCTAGAAATAAATTTAACCAAGGAGGTAAAACACCCACACCAAAAACTATAAGACACTATTGAAAGAAATAAAGAAGACATAAAGGAATGTAAAGATATTCCATGCTCATGGATTGGAGGAATAAGCATAGTTAAAATGTGCACACTACCTAAAGTAATCTACAGATTCAATGCAATCCCAATCAGAATCCCAATGACATTCTTCACAGAAATAGAACAAAGAATCCTAAAATTTGTATGGGACAACAAAAGACCCTGAATAGCCAAAAGAATCCTGAGAAGAAAGAATAAAGCTGGAGGCATCACAATCCCTGACTTCAAAATATACTACAAAGTTATAGTAATCAAAACAGCCTGCTACTAGTACAAAAAGAGACACACAGATCACTGTAACAGAGTTGAAAGCCCAGAAATAAATCCATACATCTATGGATAGCTAATCTTCCACAAAGGAGCCAAGAGCATACAATGGAGAGAGGAAAGTCTCTGCAATAAATGGTGTTGGGAAAACTGGACAGCCACATGTGATAGAATGAAAATAGACCATTATCTTATACTATACACAAAAATTAACTCAAAATGGATTAGACTTGAATGTAAGACCTGAAACCAAAAACTTCCTAGAACGGGCCAGCCCCGTGGCCGAGTGGTTAAGTTCGCGTGCTCTGCTTTGGCGACCCAGGGTTTCACCGGTTTGGATCCTGGGCAAGGACATGGCACCGCTCGTCAGGCCATGCTGAGGCAGCATCCCACATGCCACAACTAGAAGCCCCCACAACTAAAAATACACAACTATGTACTGGGGGGTTTTGGGGAGAAACAGGAAAAATAACATCTTAAAAAAAAAACCTCCTAGAAGAAAATATAGGCAGTACATTCTTTGACATCAGTCTTAGCAGTATCTTTTCAAATACCACGTCTACTCAAGCAAGGGAAACAAAAGAAAAAATAAACAAATGGGGCTACATCAGACTAAAAAAGATTCTGCAAGGCAAATGAAACCACGAAGAAAATGAAAAGACAGCCTACCAACTGGGAGAAAATATTTGCAAATCATGTATCTGGCAAGGAGTTAATTTCCAAAGTATATAAAGAACTTATACAACTCAACAACAACAAAAAATCTGATCAAAACTTGGGCAGATGATCTGAACAGACATTTTTACAAACAAGATATACAGATGGCTGAGGCACATGAAAAGATGTTCAACATCACTAATTATTAGGGAAATGCAAACCAAAACTACAAGAGATATCACCTTACACCTGTCAGAATGGCTATAAGTAATAAGACAAAAAATAACAAGTGTTGTGAGATAATGTGGAGAAAAAGGGAACCCTCATACACTGCTGGTGGGAATGCAAACTGGTGTAGTCACTATGAAAAACAGTACAGAGACTTCTCAAAAAATTAAAAATAAAAATACCATATAGGGGCTGGCCCCATGACTGAGGGGTTAAGTTCATGTGCTCCACTTCAGTGGCCCAGGGTTTCACTGGTTTGGATCCTGGGTGCGGACACGGCACCACTTGTCAGGTCATGCTGAGGCAGCGTCCCACATAGCACAACCAGAAGGATCTGCAACTAAAATATACAACTATGTACTGGGGGGCTTTGGGGAGAAGAAGAAGAAGAAGAAGAAGGAGAAGGAGAAGGAGAAGGAGAAGGAGAAGGAGAAGGAGAAGGAGAAGGAGAAGAAGAAGAAGAAGAAGAAGAAGAAGAAGAAGAAGGAGAAGGAGAAGGAGAAGGAGAAGGAGAAGGAGAAGAAGAAGAAGAAGAAGAAGAAACAAAGAATATTGGCAACAGATGTTAGTTCAGGTGCCAATCTTTAAAAAAAAAAAAAATCCAGCTATCCTGCTACTGCGTATCTATCCAAAGAACACAAGATCAGCAATACAAAGTGATATATGCACCCCTATGTTCATCACAGCATTATTCACAATAGCCAAGACATGGAAGCAACCCAAGTACCCACCAACTGATGAATGGATAAAGAAGATGTGAGGTGTATATACAGTGGAATATTACTCAGCCATAAAAAAAACAAAATCATGCCTTTTGCAACAACACGGATGGACCTTGAGGGTATGATGTTCGGTGAAATAAGCCAGACATGAGATACTGCATGAATTCCTTCATATGTGGAAGATAAATAAACACATGGATAAAGAGAACAAATTAGTAGTTACCAGAGGGGAAGCGTGTCGGGTAGTGGGTGAAAAGGTTAAAGGGGCATCTATGTATGGTGTTGGATAAAAACTAGACTATTTGTGGAGAGCACGATGCAATCTATACAGAAGCTGATATATATTAATGTTCACTGAAAGTACACAATATTATAAACTAATATGACCTCAATAAAATAAAAAAACCCTCAAGAAATAAAATAATAAAAACACAGATTTAGAAGGGATCACTATTTTTCTCTAACCTATAGTGTATCCTTGCACAAATTAGAAAAGCATGTCGTCTCAGGGTGAATACAACCTCAAGAGTGCAGGCCTGGTGACTGGATGGCACCGTTGTGCAAAGCCTAAGGCATCTCTTCTTCCAGGCTGTCGCAGCCTTGCAACAGAATGCAAAGCTTGGCAAGTCAAGTGTGTTCTGAATTCATGCCTTCAGTTGCTCCATCTCTCAGATGTCCTTACAGTGAACAATTTATGTAACATAAAACTCTGTCTCAATTTATGCCCCAAAGTTTTTTGTCAATGAATTTCTTCCAGAGAAATACAGTCCTTGCCTTACAGAGGGTTCCAGTGACTATATTTTTCTCCATCTCATTATAAAATTTTAGTTGAAGAAAACTTGTCCTAAGTAAAGAAAAAAAAATTCCCCAACAATTCTCTATCTTGTTGATACTTGCCCACGCGTCCTACTATAATGTCTTAACAGATCAAAGAAGTGTAGTCCTAAATTCTGGTATTACTTTGTCGATGAAAATAATCCATAACCAATCTATAAATGAAAATTTGGGTGAGTTTATTCTGAGCTTAAATCTGAGGACCATGGCCTGGGGCCTTTCTTCCCGAAGGAAGAAAGGGCACCAAAGAAGTGGGGTGCACAGAGTGGTTATATACCCCCAGAGAGGATGTTTCACATAGGATTGAAATGTCCCTTTTACAATAGCCGCGAGACTGCTCTGTCGGCACAGCGATTGAAGGAAATAGCAGGTAGGTCTGCTGTCTCGGTGAACACAGCAGGGTGGCAGTCTGTTGTCTCCAGCTGGGTGGTCACAGGTGAGCTGGGTGGTCAAAGGTGAGTGCAGCAATCAGTTCCTAGCCTAAGGAAAGATGCTTAATCTTTAAGGAAATGCCAACGTTGGGAGGGGGAGGGAAGTTGCACCTTTATCTCAAGGGCCTTTGTTCTTGCCATAGGAAATGTATATACAATGCATGCTCAATGACCACAGTCAGGCCCTTTTGGAAAAACAAAGTCAGGCCAAATTAGGTTTATACCAAATGGCTTCCTCATATACTCCAATATATCCTATTATTTGCCATTTTTATTTGTCAACCTTTAGCAGAAATGATGCGGGGTCGGTGAGCCAAGAAGTCGAAAGAAAGATTTCTTGGACTCTCAAGATCTGGCAGTAGTGCTCTTTTATTTAGAGAATAGTGTGGAATAGCATGGGGACAGGACCCATGGGCAGTCAGGCTGCTGCGTGGGGACAGGGCCCACAGGCAGGAGGAGCCGCTGCTGCTGCCCTGAGTTGAGGGTTGGGGCTAATTTTATAAGGCATGGGTATGTGAGTCATCTCTTTACAAGACAAAGGAAAGAACATGAAAAAAAGTTAAAATGGTATCAGTGCAGGTGGGGTGTGGACATTGGGTGATCCCATGACTTTTAGACGAGAATCAAATCGGATTAAGTAAAGGTCAGAAGCCACCACCCTAAATCGGTTACATGAGATTGCCAGACAGCAACCAACTTAAGTTCTTGCCTCTGGTATTAAGAGTTTCTAGAGATAAGGCCATCCCCCTTCTTCCTGGCACAGAGAGAGAGGCATCTTTACAGATAGAGGTTTCCCTTAGAAATGTAAATGTTTCCCAACAAAGGGGCAAGCAAATTCCACTCCTCGGAGCCTGCCTCTCATCTGTAGTTTTAAAATTAACCAGCCTAAAAATCCTCATCAGAAAGACTTCAGAGACATGTCTATTGAAGGTTTAGACTGGATATTCCAAGTTGTCATCAAAATCTCCTCTGCGTACATAAGTTAAAAATGCTTTGAGATATCAAGAAATGGAGTTGATCTTTAACTGGGCAGATCCCGGACAAGACAGTAGTGTGGTTTACTGGTTAGGAGCATGGGTTTTGGAATCTAAAAGGTTTGGATTCTAATATGAATTTCAGCCTGTTATTTACTAATTTTTTGGCCTTGATCAAATTTCTTTACCTCTCTGAGCTTTAGGGTTTTCACATGTGAAGGTAAATAATACTAACTTTGCAGAGTAGCTGTGAGGATTACATAAGACTCTAGATAAAGAACTGGCATATTGCAGTCACTCAATAAATGACAGTTATTTTTATTGACTATTGCTGCATGCTCCTAAATACCCAGTATTATTATGTTCTGTAATGCCCAGCAACAGTCAGCTTAGGTCAGTCTGGGGATGAGTAGGCTTATTTTTACTGTATCAAGACCCTGGATGAACATTCAGACCTTTTCTGCACACGATTGGATGAGGCTCTTTTATGCTCTTGAAAGAGATACTAACAGAAGGCAAATGTCTGTATCCTTGAAGAGAAGCTGGTGACTGCTTTAGTCTGGGCAGCATGATATCAATTTGACTGTTTGCCATTACAAGGGTAAGACTTGTAATTGTGTATCAAACTTCAAATATGACGCTCTCATGTGGACGCTAAGAATCTACAGAATCGTAGCTAAAATTTAAAAAGTATGTTTTCTTATCTCTACCACCAATACACGGTGGCATTATGCTTCCAGGAGACCTAAGTGTTGCATAAACATTAAGCTGTGTCTTTGCTTCATTCTCTTCACAGAGAGTCAAGCACACAAGGAGGTTGAGTGATTGGCCCAAGGCAGTGTGCTGTGCCAGTTAAAGAACTGGGAATTGAACCAGAAGTCAGCCTCCCAGGTAATGTAAAACCTAGATGAGAAAGTCCCTTTGTTGTTGGTTCTGTTGCTTATCCTGTTTCTCTTTATACTAACATCAAGTACGTTCCGTCCCTTTATGGTCTGGTTAAGTGTTTGTACGGCTATAATGAATCATTGGTGCCTGTTTTATATGAGAAACTCTGAGAAGGCAGGGACTGCATTTACACAACAAAGACAATAGACTTAACAGTTAACTCTCCAGTAAGTCCATAATCTTTTTTAATCTGACAAAACCTGTAATAAATGTGGCTAGAAAAGCCACAATATGAGGCAGGACTGAGCCTTCCTTCCAACAAGTAATTCCCTTCGCACTTCCGTTTTCTTAACTACTATTTTGAGGAGCTGTTAGAGATATCAGGATAGAAGAACGATTTCTCTCAACCAGCAGCAGAAAAGAGAGCGAGATCCTGAGATTTTCATCAGTCACTATGATTAAGAAAGAAAATTGACATGGATTGAGTATGGTTTATTTTTCCAATGCCAAGAATTATTGAAAAAGTTCATTAGCAATTACCAATTTTTTCAACCTGCCCCCTAGTGAGGCAGAAATTCATCTGGCAGACAATTTATTTGGTAGTAAAATGAATCAAAGATCACACAGTCACAGCCTTATCATCATATTAATAATGTAAATAGCATGCTAAGGTTTATAAAAAATATTCCAGTGCATCATTACATTTTATCCTCACAATAGTCCCATCGAGGGCAGAAGACATGAGTTTGTATCCCATTTTAATTGTGATCTATCTTGACACCCGACTAGCAAGTGGCAGATTTAAGACTAGAGAGTGATGTCTTCTTAATTTGAGTTCAAGTTCTAGTCCAGGGTCTGTCTATTATACTATGCTTCCAGAAAGGACTTCAAAAGCGTCAGATATGGATGACTGACTTCAATCAAGAAAGATAGCATTTCTGTTTACTAGATGGGGTCCCTGAGGCCCAAATGCCATATGACTTCTCTACTTCTAGCTCTAGATCACACAGATCGCTCTAACTCCTAGAGAGGGGTTATACCTGCCACAAATTTTTGCTCCTTTCCAGACCCCATATAATTAATACGTCTGGCACAAATCACTATGTATTTTTTCAAAATTTTTTTTTTGTTGAAAATATATTTGAATTATAGAAAGCCAACATTTTTCGCACCTAGAGGCTCTTATATTTTAATGGACATCCAAAGTCCACTCTATTTACCATAGGTTATATAAATTATAGTCATTATCATCTCCGCTGTCTTCCTTATCCATTGTTATATTGCTGTATATAAGTTGCATCGGGTAGTGGTGTGCTGATAAAATGATTTGGGAGGGAAAGGAGAAAGCCTTGATTTGTAGCATTTGATGATTTCCATTGTGTAAATACTCCCACCATTGCCGACTTCAAGCTACCAATGAGACAGTACTGAACACAAAATTGAGAAGACATGTACACAATCAGCTCTTTTAAACTGGTATGAGCTGCCTCTGGAACACCACGGAGAGGGAGATCTAGGACATGAACCTGTGAGGACATGGACAGGCAAGGGGAAGTGCTTATTTATTGATTCAAACATGTACTTGGTACCTGCTCTATAACTGGGGTTCTGTTAAGAGCTTGTGGGGGGAGATTTTTTTGAGTGTGTACTATGTGTTTGGCAAATGCTAGGTCCTTTAGGCACATATCCTTGTTTCACCTTCATAACCTCAATATAAAACATGCATAATTGTCTTCATTTTGTTAGATGAGGAAACTGATGCTCCCTGAGATTAAGTGATTTGTCCAGTGAGTGACTAAGCCAGGATTCTAGTTCATGTCTCAGGGTCTTCAAAACACTTTGTGTTATGCCAAGCCATCCTGGCCAGGGATTCACTGCCTTCAAGAAACTCACAGTCTAGTTGAGACTATAGACAAGAAGCACAACCATAATATACTGTGACAACATGAGGGTTGCAGAAGGGGGGCAATTAATTAACCTTAATGCAAGTTAGGCAAGGCTTCCAAAAGAAAGTGATTTGAATCTTTTTATAAGAGCTTATAGGATCTAATCTGGTGTATTGAGGTAGGGAGGATATTACTGGCAGAGGGAACAGCATATGCAAGTCATGGAGAGGTGGTTGTGGAAATTACAAGTAGATTTGTACTTCCTTCATTCAACAAATATTTGTTGAGCACCTACTGTGCTCCAGACACTGTTCTAGGCACTAGATATACAGCAGTCAACAAAACTTAAGAAAACTCTGTCTTTATAGAGGTTGCATTGTATTGTCAGCAGATGCAAAATTAACAAATATATAAGTAAATAAGTATGTCAGATAGTGATTAATGATATGGGGAAATAAAGCAAGGGAGGAGGGCTAAGTTGTGTCAGGAACATGGTTACAATATTAAGGAGTGTAGAGTGGGAAGGCTGGGAGTAGGGTGAGACATGGGAGGCACCCAGAGCACAAAATTTAAGGAGGCACTCACGGTTGCTGACCCTGCACTTGCACAAGCCTGAGAGTGAGCATCTCTTTAAATTTTGTGTCCTGGGTAACTTGCTTGCCTCACCCTAGTCCCAGTCCTGTGTCCTGACAAGTGGTATTTGACTAGAAACGTAGATGAGGGTACAAGCCATTCTGATATCTGAAGGAGAGAATTCCAGCAAGTTCAAAAGCTCTGAGGCAAGGAGTGCTTTTGAGAGTGATGAGACAAAGGAAAGGCAGGAGAGATGTGCAGGCCTGAAAACATGGAGAACCTTGCTTGCCAGCTGAAGAATTTGAACTTGGTCCTGAAGACAATGGTGGAGGGTGTTTAACAGGTTGTAAATGGGGTGGGCACATGGTCAGGTTTGAATTTTAGAAATATCATTGTGGATTAAGCATGGAGGATGTAGTGAATGGAGAAGAGAATATATAAGAAACGTTTGAGAGGTAAAAGAAATTAGTGTCTAGAAGAACTGTGTTATTTAGGGTATTACTATGGGCTCAAAGCGAAGATAGAGGATGAGCAGAGAAGGCAAATTGGTTTTCCTTAAAATGCTCCTACGGTCATTCTTACTCTTAAACATTTACACTGAGAAAGAAGTGATGAGAAGGAGTAAGATCTGCCAACAAAATGTCGTTGGAGTAGTGTGTAATATCCAAGGTGGTGGGCGATGTGATAGTCCTGATAATCACACAATACGTGGGTTACATCTCTTCTTATTTAGAATGAGAGATTAATTTTTTATTCAATTTGGTCCACTATCTTCATACTAAGAATTCAGTATTGGGAATGGGCCTCAGCAGGAAGGCAAATTAGAATATTTTAATGGAGGAAAAATAGAAGCTGTAAAAAATCCAGAAAAAATTAAAATTTTAATAACAATGAAACAACACCTTTTGCATTTATGTGTGTTTGTGTGTGAATTTGACTATAACTCATCTTTGGATAAACAAAGAACAGTTCATTTCTTTAGCACTGTCCCTACCTTTCTGATCTTTTGACGCCAATTTCCCATCGCTTCAAGCTGCCTCTTGTTCTCTCGTTAGAAGTGAGGACATCAGGGCTATGCACTGTGGTTTTTATATAATATATAAATAATTTTGTTTTTCACTCTTACAAGAAAATATCTTATGGCATTGGATTCAAAATGGGAATTAAATATATATCAAGATAGATTATGCTTAATTTGGTGTAATATTTTGTGACATTTTATCACAAATTATATTCCTGTCAGGATGTTAAAAAAATTTGGCTACTTTATTAATAAGAGTTTTTTGGTTACAAGATGAACAAGGCCATATTGTTACAGCTTATGCAAAATAAAGAGAGTATGTTGAGCCACTTGCTACGATTCTTGTTAAAATTCAATCAAATTAAGTATGTAAAATATTTGACACACTGCCCGTTACATAGTAAATGCTCAATAAGTGTTAATTGCTATTATTATCAATATTAACTCAACAAAATGTTTATAGATGTTGGGTTGCAGTCAGGCACAACAAACCTATGAGGGAGGTATTATTATCCTCATTCTACAGATGAGAAACTGAACTCAGAGAGGTTAACTGACTGTCCCAAGATCACACAGAATGAAAGACCTGAGCTATGAATTCAAGCTCATTTTTATGGAGCCAACTACGAAAAGGGGCTGGAGTTAGTGGAACTGAAAACATGGGTACAGTATTTTGTTTCAGGGAAAAGAGTCAGGAAGAAGGAATGAATTTGGTAAGTTCTATAGTTGAGAAGATGATGTTGAAGCAGTTCTCACTAATGGAAGAAAGGAAAAGAAAGTTAAATTTGTTTCATGTTTACTTTCATTTAGACGCTGTGATATTTGTCTTATATAGCATATTTCTTTTAATACTCACAATAATCCTATGAGACAGATATTATCACCCCCATTTTTCAGATCGGAAAACTGATGTTTGGAGGGTACATGAGTACTAAGTGGCATAGTTGGGATAAAAAAGCAAATCAGTTGACTCCAGGAAATCGTGTTAGCTGTATTTTGCTCATGACATTGACTCCTTTATGAAATGGGAAGTCAGTTCAGGTAAGTGGTTAAAAATGATCTAGTAAGGGGTGTTGTTATGGGCTGAACCATGTCCCTCCAAATTCATATGTTGAAGTGCTAACTCACAGTAACGCAGAATACCATTGGATTTGGAGATGGGGTCTTTAAAGAGGTCATGAAGTGAGAACGAGATCGTTATGGTGGGCCTTAACCCGGTACGAATGGTGTCCTTGTAAGAAGAGGAAATTAGGACACAGACATGTACACGTACAGAGGGAAGAGCATGTGAAGACACAGGGAAAAGACAGTCATCTGCAAGCCAAGGAGAGAGGCCTCAGAAGAAACAAACCTTGCCAACACCTTGGCCTCAGACTTCTAGCTTCCAGAATTGTGAGAAACTAGTTTGTTGTTCAAGCCACCCAGTCGGTGGTACTTTCTTGTGGCAGCCCTGGCCGACTAATGCAGGTGTCTAGAGTAACTTTCAGGTAAAACCACACTATCTGAGACAAATAGTTTGCACTCGCCTGTATTAATTTTTCACAGTGTTTTAGTCATAAAAGTCATATGTGTTTCTTATAGACAATTCGAACATCATAGGAAAGTATTTTATCTAAATACAATTACCCTACTTCCTACCACTCAAAGAAAATATTAACATTTTACTATTTTCTTTCCAGTTGTTTGTAATGTATTTTTCACTTATATAAAGTATTTATCTTACTTTTCAAGCAATATTATAAATTTAACATTTTCCCACGCTACTGAAAACTTCTCATAATCATATTTTTAATAGCCTTGTTATATTTCATTGTATTTGCCTATTTTCACTCATTTAAAATATTTACACTTTTACTGTTCTGAATAACATTGCAGGAAGCATTTATGTGAGTCAAGAGTTTCCAAAATCTGATTATTCCCTTAAACTAGATTCCTGGAAATAAGATTATTAAATCACAGTTCTAGGAATCTAGGTCCAACATATACCATGTACACAGCAATGCTGCAAATATGGTTAATACATGTCACAAGAAGGAAAAACAGTATTTATTAGGCAGTTAATATGAGCCAAATTCTATGTTCATCACTTTAATATATATTTCTCATAATTCACTTAAGACTGGGAGTCATTTCATATCCATTGTAAAGACGAAACTGAGGCTCAGAAGGATCAAGGATCTTGCTCAAGGTTGCATAGCTAGTGAGTGGCACTGCAGTAGACTACCAAAAGGCGCAATTCTATTGAACTGAGGGAAAGACTATCCTGTCTTCACTGTGTAGACTTTTTATTTGCTTGCTTGTTTGTTCTTTATTTCCTGTGAGGAGAACAATTTATATCCTGGGTAGTATGTCATTCTTTGGCTATATCCAGTACGTAGAAAAGCTGGCGTGTTCTGCTTCTACAGCCCTCGTTTCTGTGTTGGTCGTTGGGAATTGTTCTTTCCAATTGGATGGAGGCAGAGTCACCCGTGGGCTTGTGAGGGGAAGCAGTTCTGGCTGCTGCAGGAACTGAATAGATGGCTGCTACAAACCTGTGGGCAATTGATATAGGAGGGGCGAAGCCTCTTCATGGCTACATTTTTGCTCCCTGTGCTGTTTTCCTTCATTGGTGGACTACTTTAGACTACCTATATGTTTGTCCGTCTACCTCTACTGGTGTAAGAGTTAATAGGAGTGTAAGAGGGTATGAACAACTGAATTGCTCCATATCCTTGGTTTTCAATGGTTTTGCTAGTTATTGTCTTTTATTGAGTAATTTAATAGAACTTGGGAGATGACAGAGCAAGAGCTGATAATGTGATTATCATCGATAATCTTTATACAGAAATCTAATTTCTAAATACTAGAAGTGTATCTCTTGTAAAAGGTATAGTCTTTATAGTGCATGTCTATTCACTCAACTTATTCAAAAAAGGAAAATTTGTAGCATTTTACAGCCAGGAAAACATAGCTATAAATGGCTTCTGAGCTGAGTACACATGCATTTTAGATAATAATAGTAGTACCCTGTACTCTGGTGGCTTTATGTAATTTTTGGTTATAATATTGTCTTAACAATTTGCATGGTAAATGTCAGATTGGGGCAATCTAGTAATATTTGAACTCTGACAAGAATAAGTCTAGGGTTATATATAAATTATAAGTCAAGAATGCCTACCCCAAAGAAATATAGGTGTGCTCTAGCATTTGTAGGAATTTCATGTTTTTATAACATCTAACATCATATTCTCATTTTGACATTTTCCAATTTTACTATAGAATAATTTGCAGGGCATTCATCTATGACATTGCCTGAGGCTAGAACCCTATTTTCAAAGTACAGATTCCTGAAGTAAGTATTGTGCAGTAAGTTTTTATGTGCACATAAATTGTACGTACTTTCTGGAATAAGTGTGCATTTGTCTATTCAGAGAACGTGCTTCTGAAACTATCTGTGAGTGCAAGATGTATATGGATAAATGCATGAAATTGAGAATGAGTAAAGGATGTTTTTGTTTATTTGGACAGTTTCTTGGACATAGTAGCAATGGTGCATTCTTAAGTTGCTTCATTTTCATTGTAACTATGACAGATTTTAATCAAAACTGAGGAGTAATTTAAGCTTTGGGAACAAAACACGCTTCAAATCTTCAACTAATTTCAATGTCTAAAGCCCTGAAATCAACTTGGTCCTTCATTGCCAGAAACTGCACAAATGAAATGGGAACTGGGGATGATTTGTACCTTGTATAATGTATACTGACTGAGGATGGCGACAAGAAATCCAGGCAAGGGAAATAATTTGATCTGTAAATCATACTTAAAGAAATTCAGAGAAGTTAAAAAAACTTCTCCCATTACTGTAGAAAGTGATATAAGTTTCTTTAATTGGTCTATTCAGCAGAAGAACTGCTTCAGAAAACCAGATTAGTTGGGTATAGAATGACATCATCAGTAAGATTTTACCAGAAAAATGCTCAGGGAATCGTCAGCTACTGACAGAAATCAATGATTTCCAGAACAATGTAGGAGTAGTAGGTTTTAAACCAGAATACAGGGATCAAAATCACGCAGATAAAAATGAGTCCTGAATTACATATTTTATTTCTTAATGAATATGCATACTCGTGCAGTATATGTGGGAAAACTACCAGAAACAGAAGATGGCAAGCTTTGTGAGCTCAGTGTCAGAGATCACGTGTTAACACAGCCGAGGGAAAATCACATGCAAGACACACAGAATATTTATTTAAGAAACTTGAAAACTGCTCTGAAGTCCTATGAAAATATTTAGATATTTTCAAAAAGAACTTTTTACATACCAAATAAGCTTTATCCTTTCATTCTGGGTTGGAGGGAAAAATACACAGAGAAAAAAAGAAAGAAAAAAAAGAAACAGATAAATTTACTTCTCACCAAATAGGAACTATATAGCTTTTTAAAAAAATCTAGTTTTTAGCCATAGTTGCTGAAGGTAAGCTTGGGTCAGGTCTCCTGCCATATTATACTTCTTATCCCAAGCCTTGGCAATTAATATATCCTTTTTGGGTTGGCGATAAATAGCATAAAGATATTGTGCTATCCATTGTGATACTTATATTTGCAATCATAATATATATATATAATATATATATATACTTAATTAAAAAGTAACGTATGATCATTGTAAAAATAAAAGTCTGCAAAAATGTATAAAGTAAGAAGTGGAAGTACTCTTCTTCCATCTCATCCCCCAGGGTGAATGACAGTTAAAGGTTTGGCATGGATCTTTCTAGACCTTTTGCGCTTATATGAACCTATACACAGAGGCATATACACTACAGTATGGATCCAATTACACATCTGGTTTGTGGGTAATTTTTTCACTTATTGATATATTTCTGGATGTCTTGGTAGTCTTGGAATTGTTGCCTTACAAACAGGGCTGGAATGAACATCCTTATACATATATTCTTGTGCAAACTTGCAAGAATAGACATTCCTAGAATATAATTGCTGAGTCAAAAGGAGAAGGCATTTTAAGTTAGGCTTGAAACTGCTGAATTGACTTCTAAATATGTACACCCCACAAAGAGTTCATGAGTGTACTTTGTATCCTCACTCTCCCCAAATCTGTATACAAGCAATTTTGGCTTTAGTTTTTGCCATCCTTACAGAAAAAGGAATTTCAATAAACTTTAACTATTTTATGTAAAATCTATTGCTGCTTCAATTTTTACTTCAAAGTCTTGCCTCTTCAGAAACCTCATTTATTGAATTCTCAATCCCCATAAATCTTTAAACTTTCCCCTGAGAATTCTTTTAAAAAAAGTAATAGTAATATACAGCCTGCAGTGCTTTATACTTCATGCCTCAGTCTAATTCCTTCAATAAATTAAAAAAAAGTTTATCTAAAATCACATGTGAATCAAAGAGCTGCAATTCTTTATGCCTAATAACGTTTCACATTTTAGCTCTCACCTCTTCTGGGAACTTGCTCCATCAATTATCTTCTATTCTTTTATATGTTCAATTTTTACCTCTCCACTGACTCTTTCCTTCAGCTTTAAAATATTCTCAACTTTCATCCATTTAAAAATAAACGCTCTCATGGGGAGTGAAATAAGTAAAATGGCAGAGTAGGCAGCTCCAAATTCCAGCCCCTCCACAGAAATATTCTTTTTTAAAAAAGCAGAAACTGTCAGAATCAGCTTTGTCAGAACTCTGGAAAACAGTCAAGGGTTTCCAGCAACCAAGTGAATGCAAAATCAAGAAACAGGCAACTGAAAATGGCTAAAAAGTGTTGGGGCCAAGGACAGTCCACCCAAAATATGCCATAATAACATACTGATTATTTTGAATGAAAGTTACTTGAGAAACAAAAATGGCGTTCTGACCCTCTTGTCTGTTCCCCCTGAAAGCAGAAAATAAATCTCCTACGTGAAAGGGCATCATCTCCAGACTAGGAATTCAGGGCCGAGAAGCCTGCATCAACAAATCTTGCTAATTTACTACCTCAAGCCTAAACTCTGCTTAAATTCCTCACTAACTACTTACCCCAAACCTGTTTCTTTGTGCTGTCATTCCTCACAAATTTATGTTTCTTCGTGTAAAAGATATATATACTGCCTCTTTGTTCACTCTCTGAGCATCATTTCTTTATGATCTCCAATACATACATATTAAACTGGGTTTTGCTCCTGTTAATCTAATCTTACATCAATTTTACTATTAGTCCAGCCTTAAGAACACAAGAAGGAAAGAAAGGGGATTTTCCTCTGCCCCGACGAGAGATTTGTGGCATTTTTACTTGCTTTTGCCCCACCCTGTCCCAAGCTAAAAGATGGTCTTGAAGACACATTCCCAGTGTAGAACCCTGGTCCCTGGTTCCAAAGGAATCAGAACATACCTTATTGACAAGTTATTGTGTTTGCCTGTTCTAACCCGTCAAGAGGCTACCTGAAGGACCGACACAAGGCACTCATCTATATTTTGCCTAACTCAGAATTCATTCAGAGATGAAACGTGGCAAGCTTTATATTTGAATGCATTGCTCAAAAACATTGTAAGGTGAACTAAAGACCAGTGGTTATCTGGGGCAAAGATTACGGTTGAGACAATGGATTGCCTAAAGCACTGGAAGAAAAGCTGGGGAGAGACTTTCTTTGGGAAATTAGGGTATTCTAAAGTGTCTGTGTATATTAAGGAATTTAGAAAGCCATAAACATTTCCAGTGCAAGACACATGCTCAAAAAAAAGATCTAATAAGACCCTACATTTTTTGGGGGAGGTGAGGAAGATTAGCCCTGAGCCAAAATCTGTTGCCACTCTCCCGCTTTTTGCTTGAGGGAGATTGAAGCTGAGCTAACATCTGTGCCAATCTTCCTCTATTTTATGTGGGATGCCAACACAGTGTGGCTTGATGAGCAGTGCTAGGTTCATGCCTAGACCTTAAATTTTTAACTCTGGCTGATCTCCAGTCTCAATTCAAACAGGAAATGAAGACTAAGGTAGATTTGTAAACAGCCTAGATAACCAGCTTATTGTTATTATTATTGTGGAAATACTTTATGTGAGATCTACCCTCTTAGCACGTTTGAGTATACAATACAGTATTGTTAACTTTAGGCACTGTGTTGTACGGTAGATCTCATGCTCTTTTTCATCTTGTAAAAGTGGAAACTTTGTACTTTTTGACTAGTACCTCACCATTTCCCTCTCCCCCAGCTCCTAGAAATCACCATTCTACCCTCTGTTTCTATGAGTTTGACTATTTTAGATTCTTTAGATAAGTGATATATGTAGTTTTTGTGCTTTTGTAGTGGGCTTATTTCACTTAGCATAATGTCCTCCAGGTTCATCCATGTTGTCATAAATGGTGGGATTTCTTTCTTTCTTAAGGCTAAATAACATCTCATTGTAGGTATATATGACATTTTTTTCTAGCCATTCATCCGTTGGTGGACATTTAGTTTGTTTCCACCTCTTGGCTATTGTGAATAATGCTGCAGTGAACGCGGGAGTGCAGAGATCTCTTCAAGATCCTGATTTCAATTCTTTTGGATATAAACCCGGAAGTGGGATTGCTGGATTATATGGTGGTTCTACTTTTAATTTATCGAGGAACTTCCATACTGTTTTCCATAGTTACTGCACCAATTTACATTCTTACCAACAGTTTTCAAGAGATCCCTTTTCTCCACGTCTTTGAAAACAGTTGTCAAACTAAAAGCTTTTGCACAGTGAAGGAAACCATCAACAAAACAAAAAGACAACCTACCAAATGGGAGAAGATATTTGCAAATCATATATCCAATAAGGGGTTAATATCCAAAATATAGGGCAGAGGGACTGAATAGACATTTTTCCAAAGAAGACACATAGATGGCCAACAGGCACATGAAAAGATGCTCAACATCATTAACCATCAGGGAAATGCAAATCAAAACCACAAGGAAATACCTCACATCTTATTATCAAAAAGACAAGAAATAATAAGTGTTGGAGAGAATGTGGAGAAAAGAGAACCCTCATACACTGCTGGTGGGAGTGTAAATTGGTGAAGCCACTATGGAAAACAGCATGGAGGTTCCCCCAAAAATTAAAAATAGAACTATCATTAAAATCCAGCAATTCAACTTTTGGATATCTATCCAAAGAGAGTGAGAACACTAATTTGAAAAGATACATGTATCGCTGTACTCTTCTTCTTTTTTATAATAGCCATCCAAGTGTGAAGTGGTATATCTTATTGTCATTTTGATTTGCGTTTCCTTGATGATTAGTGATGTTGAGCACCTTCTCATGTAGCTGTTGGCAATTCGATATGTCTTTTTGGAGAAATATCTATTCAAATCCTTTGCCTATTTTTAAAAGTGGGTCATGTGCGTTTTTTCTGTTGAGTTGTATGAATTCCTTATGTATTTTGGATATTAACCACATATCAGATATGTGGTCTGCAAATATTTTCTTCTAGTACATAGGTTGCAATTTCACTGTTTCCTTTGCTGTACAGAAAATTTTAGTTTAATTATTCTGATTTGTCTGTGTTCCTGTAGCTTCCTGTGCTTTTGATGTCATATTGAAGAAATCATTGCCAAGACCAGTGTCAAGAAGCTTTGTCGCTCTGTTTTCTTCTAAGAGTTTTAGTTTCAGGTCTTACATTTAAATCTTTAATTCACTTAGAGTTGACTTTTGTTTATGGTGTAAGATAATGGTCCAATTTTGTTCTTTTGCATGTGAATATCTGTTTTTCCAGCATCATTTGAAGAGAATGTCTTTTTCCGATTGTGTATTCTTGGCACCTTTGCCAAGGATTATTAGATTATATATGAGTGGTATTATTTCTGGACTCCTATTCTCTTGCATTGGTCTATAGGTCTTTCCTTATGCCAGTACCATATTGTTTAAATTACTGTAGCTTTTAAAAATATATATATATATTTTTTAAAGATTTTTTATTTATTTATTTATTTTCCTTTTTCTCCCCAAAGCCCCCCCGGTACACAGTTGTATATTCTTCGTTGTGGGTCCTTCTAGTTGTGGCATGTGGGACGCTGCCTCAGGGTGGCCTGACGAGCAGTGCCATGTCCGCGCCCAGGATGAGAACCAACGAAACACTGGGCTGCCTGCAGCATGATGACGTCAATTTACTGTGCAACGTCATCCTTCTGGCAGAAGTGTTAATTAAGGGACACTACTGTGGGCCTGTTTTTTCTCCCTATCTTGTAGAATATATAGAGGGGCTACATTCTGCCATTTTGAGTTAGGAGATATCTAGTAAAAATATCAAGACAGGAATATAGGAGCAACTATTGTATGTTGATGTGCACTCTGTTCATTAACTTGTGTAGAATAGTGTAAAATAGTTTTGGTATAAAAGAGGCAAGTAAATAGAACAGAACTATATTTAACAACTGAACGAAGCATATCTAGGTCCTACTGGATATATCTGATAACCCAGCAGAGTGGTGAAAGACTGATGCCCCATTTTATGCATAAGTATCAGAAACTAGAGAAAAAAAGATCTCAAACTTAGAAAGCACATTGCTAGATATTGCTCTTCCAGTTTTTGGAAAAACCAAAGCATGCCACAAAATTTTGACTTCCACTAAATATTTAGACCTTTCCTTTTCATCAGTTCCTTTCGTGATGTGCAAAAGCGTCTATCTCTTTACTGTTGCTAAATATGGATTAAGACAATTAGGGCTTTCTTAGATCAAATTATACATTGTACTTTTCCACCCATTAGCAATGTAATTGGTTGGATTTCAGTTGTTATTTTCACAACATCAATAAGAAAGTCATGACCTTGCTGCTTGTGTTGTATAGCTTTATATAAATGAGTTGCTTTTCAACAGTTTTGCTCTATTAAGCACATGATAGTTTTTGTTGTTTATAACTCTGGTAACTTGTGTTAGACAGACTCATCGAACAATCATTTGGACTATAATTATTGCTTTTAAAGCATCCTATCTAATCTTAAGAAAATGCTAGAACTATTGAATTCTGAATAATCTTCTAATATAGTTTGCATTTTGTCTACAAAGAAGAATTACTTTGCAAGGTTTCTTTTGTTCTCCTTTGCATATTCTTTTTCAAGGATGGTTCAATCAGGCACAGGTATGAATAAGAAAAAGCTTAAGAATATAATAATTTAAATAGTTTTATAGTGCTAAAATTCTTAGATATTAATTCTAGTTTCAAACAGATTTGGGTAAGGGGAAGAAATTGCTCAAAATTAGAGTTATTTTTCTCAGACCTAATAATTATTGGATCACGCAGATTCAGGGCAAAAGACATTTCTTAGGTATACATTTAAGTTTGGTTTCACTAACCAAGATAGAAATATTAACATCTATTTCTATTATGCTGTATCAAGAAAGAAGAGTTAGTTAAAAAAAAACCCACCTAACCAAACAGATAACCTTATAAATCCATGACTTTAATCTCTAAATATATTTTTCTTGATCTGATAATTTTCTGTGGAAATTTGCACATATTAAATCTGATCTTTAATCTCCTCACTGCCTCCCCCAGTACTGATCTTGACAGTTTTGCTGAAATTACATTAAGGAGTAAGCCTGATGTTCTTCTAAGAAGGTGATGTGGGCCTTATTATCCTACGGCTATTGATTTTTACCTGAACATTGTTATTTCTGAGTTCATTGTTAGCAACAGCAAAATTAAACCAGTTTAAACAGTACTGTTAGATTTGTGTATATAAACCCAAACTAGGACGGTCAATCGTACTTCTTGGAAAACTCTCCTTAATCCACAGGATCAAAGTCTGTATCATCTAACATATATTTCACTTTCTTTGCAGTAATCTCTTTTCAACTTTATCTCCTTATCATAAGGAGGGATAATGGCAGGAGGAGGGGATCCATAGTCTGGGGCAATTTTCTAATAGTTATCTAAATTCAATTATCTTGATTCTTGCTGGGTTCTGGAGTCTGTTTCTTGAGCATGAATGCAGCACTCCCCTAAACAGAGCATTCTTTCAAATGTTGGTTGCTTACCTCGTACATTGAATGCTGGATGAATGTGGTGGATTTCCAGATGAAATCTCGTAGAAGAGAAAGAATATACATAGGATATCATCTAATTTTTGAGCACATATGGAACACTGCCTGGGAACTCTCATAAATGCTTGCATAAGAGAGGCAGATTATGCAGTGAACTGGAGTATCAATCTGAATATAAAAGAACCTAAAGTCAAGATAATTTGAGTCTTGATGCTAATGTGACTTTGCTTATTCCAATTGGCTTTTGGGGCCTAGAGAAATTCAGGTTAAATCTGGATACTGGAAAGGCTTGAAGCTTAACTGAATGCTATACCAATGTATGATATCATCTCGTTACAATTTTTTTTTCTTTGAGGAAGATTAGCCATGAGCTAACCTCTGCTGCCAATCCTCCTCTTTTTGCTGAGGAAGACTGGTCCTGAGCTAACATCCATGCCCATCTTCCTCTATTTTATATGTGGGACGCCTGCCACAGCATGGCTTGATGAACAGTGCATATGTCCACACCCGGGATCCGAAGTGGCAAACCCCGGACTGCCGAAGCAGAACATGTAAAGTTAACCACTGTGCCACCAGGCTGGGCCCTCATCTCGTTACATCTTTACCAGCACTGAACAGTAGCAACTATTTTCACTTTAAGAATTATATAAGTAAAACATGGTAAATTTAAGTTGTTAAAATTATTAATTTGAATGAATGTATTTTCTTATGTTTATTGTCAGTTATATTTCTTCTTTTGGAAATTGTCCTTTGTGTAACTTATTAGGGTGTTGTTAAAAGATCTTCATATGACAATTATATAAATTCTCCATTGCTGTTCTGGGAAAACACTCTTACAGTCTCCCATTTGACTTTTAATTTTATTCAAAAGGCATTGAATTAGGACATTTGCAAGTCTGCGAAGATTTATGTGTGACTTCTTCCATCGAGATTATCTAAGATTATTTTACTTGACTCAGAGTTGAGTTAAAATTTAATTATTTCATTACAGATGCTTAAAGATAGTTGCTTAAAAATCTATTTTAGAAAACATGGATTGCATTCTTAAATAATCTGAGTGGGGGGGAAACTTTCAACACATGACACAAAGCCATAAGGAGGATTAAAATAACTGAAGCTGTTTTAACTGATCTCATTTGAACAACTCACCAGATTAGATAATTCTCTTCATTCTCTATGTGAGACATACCGATTGATGCACCTGGCATGCTGAATGTTCGTGGCCAATAGATTACTCTCTAGTATTGGAAAAAGTATGACTAAATACGACATCTGCTGCTGCTGGGAATGTAAATTGGTGTAACCTATTTTGGAGCACAGTCTGGCAACAAGCATCTTTTTAAAAATACATACTTTCCCTCTGTAAGGAATTTATCCTATATAAATGCAGGCAAAAGTCTGCCAACATATACATAGAAGGATCTTCATCACTACTGTATCTATAATTGTTAAAAAAAACCTGGCAAAAATTAATGTCTATCAGTAGAGGACTGATTTAGTATATTTATGGTACAGGCATACGATGGAATACCATTAAAATGAATGGAAGTAAATGTATATTTTATGATTTGGAAGATGGCCAGTAAATATTGCCATTAAGTGAAAATAATAATTTGAAGAGCTGCATGCATTGTAGGAATCTATTTATAAAAATAAAGTTTCTGAAAGGATATGTTAGAGACTTGATAATGACTATTTCTGGGGGTTGGGACTAGAGGCTCAGGGTGGGGAAAATCTTTTTGTTTCTATTCTTATATATTAGGTACCAATTGTATTTTATATGACCATGTAATTTCTTTTAGATATTTATTTATGTGAAAAAGTGCATTGTTCTTTAATTCAGGCTTTTTCTTCTTTATGAAAATTCTTTCAAAGACGAAGATCTGGTAAGATAGAGAAATTAGTCCTCATCCCTATGTGACTCCGTCCTGGTAATCTATGTCACTGTATAGGCCTCAATTACACTCCTACAATGGGGAGAATGTGTGTTTTAAGTTTAAGAAAATATTGTGAAAGTGTATTAAAATTTTGAATTAGCTCATGGCTTGAATTTGGCTCACAGGTACATTTTGTTTGACCCAAATATTTGTAAAATTAATTTAAACATTCAAAAAATTATGATTTTAAATTTAAAAATTACATTTCCTGAATCCTATGAAAAAAATAAAAGGATGTGATAATACTGAGAGTCATGGCAACAATCAGCTTGGACTCAGGAGTAGCCGCCCCCTTTACATGGGGCATGTGACTTAATCTGTCACAGTCTCACCACTCATAATTGTCATATATCCAGATAATTGAAACCTCCAAGGTCCCTATAGATAGGAGTTTGACTCATGCTCTAGAACTTATGGGACAATCATGTTTTAAAAGCTCATTGCCCCTTTCCTTGTTTAATTAACCCTAGGATAGCAAATGATTTTTAAAAATTTAAGCACAAGCAACGGCATCTTTTGTGTCAGTTCACAGTGGTCTGCTCTGGAGTCTCATCAAAGGGAGACAAATTCACAAGATCCCCTGTCAGGCTCTTAAGATTAATGCCAGACTTCGAATTGATTTTGGAAAGATGTAGGGAAGAAAGCAGAAAGATGAGACACCAGCATATAGTTAGGATAATATAAAGACCTATCTACACTGCAAAAAACACAATAAAACTAAGACTATAGCAAGATTACAAGTTACTTAAGACTATCCATATTTCTACAGGCTTTAGTTTGAGGAGCATTACAGATAGAAAAGCTATGAAGCAGACACATGGCATTTGTACTTTCCAGAAGGTTAGAAACGAAATAAAAGCTTCTTGTCCAAGGTTACCAAGATCATTAGCAGAAAGATCAAGAATAGAAACAAAGCCTTTCAAATTCCATGCCACAGTCCAAAGGATGTCATTTTTTATCACAGTTTTGTTAAGTGAAAGAAAAAAAATGAATCATAATCAGGTGAATCCTGCAAGGGCTTTAAATATTAAGTAATGATTATCAGAGACAGAATGAATAAACCAGGAAAGGAAAAGTGGGCAGATATACTAATTATTTTCCTTTTTGTGCATCATAGTTGACACTAAGTAACAAAAAATACAAAGCTAGAGGTGGAGGGAACAGTAGTGTAGCTGTATTTAAAATACACAAACAGAGCAAAATAAACAGAGAGGGCAAAACACTAATGATTATTTTAAAGTTTTTACTTGGATTTCAAGATTGCCAAGATTTGCCGTATCGGCTGATGGAAGACTATAAACAGCTAAACCAAGAGACTGATGAAGTATAAACGTCAAGATTAGAGTAGTTTGTGAACTCAAAACTGGAACAAATCAGAAAAAAAAAAACTCTCTCCAAAATTTGAGCCTAAATCGTAGTTAACCTTCTAAAGAAGCTAAAAAAATCAAGAAATATGTATATTTTTAAATTCATTTTTTAGAGCAGTTTTAGGTTTACAGAAGCAATTGAGCATAAAGTAAAGAGTTCCTATATGCCACTCTCTCCTCCCCACCCCCACTTTCTCCTGTTATTAACATCTTGCATCAGTGTGGCACAACTGTTACAATCGATGGGTCAATATTGATGCAATATTATTAAGTAAAGTCCATAGTTTACGTTAAGTTTCACTCCTAGTTTTGTGCACTCAATGGGCTTGGGGAAAAGTATGATATCATGCATCCACCATTACAGTATCATACAGAATATTTTCACTGCTTTAAAAATCTGTGCTCACCTATTCATCCCTCTCTCCTTCCTCCCAAACCTCTGGCAACCACTGATCTTTCTACTGTATTATAGTTTTGCCTCTTCCAGAACGTCAAATAATTGGAATCATGCAGTACAGAACCCTTTCAGATTCACTTCTTTCACTTAGCAATATGTATTCAAGTTTCCTCCATGTCTTTTGTGGCTTAATAGCTCATTTCTATTTATTGCTGAATAATGTTCCACTGGGTGGATCTAGCACAAACTATTTATCCATTCACCTATTGAAGGAAATTTTGGTTGCTTTCAAGTTTGAGTAATTTTAAGAAAGCTGCTATACACATTTGTGTGCAGGTTTTTGTGTGGTTGCGTTTTGAACTTGTTGAGTAAATACCAAGGAGAGTGACTGCTGGATCACATGGTAAGGGGATGTTTAATTTTGTAAGAAACTGCCAGATTGTCTTCTAAGTGGCTGACACAATTTTGCACTCCCACCACCTGTGAATGAGAGTGGCTGTTGCTCCACAACCTTGCAAATATTTGCTGTTGTCAGTGTTTTGGATTTTAGCCATTCAAATAGGTGTGTAGTGGTATCTCATTGTTTTAATTTGCAACTCCCTAAAGAGAGAAAATGTTGAGCATCTTATCATGCTTTTTTTACCATCTGCAGATCTTCTTTGATGAGGTATCTGTTCAGACCATTTGCCCATTTTTAAAATTATTTGTTTTCTTACTGTTGAAATTTAAGATTTAATGTATATTTTGGATACCAGTTCTTTATCAGATACTTGTCTGGCAAATATTTTTCTCCCAGTCAGTGGCTTGTATTTTCATTCTGTTAATGGTGTCTTTCGCAGGTCAAACGTTTTTAATTTTAATGAAGTCTGATTTATCCAATATTTTCTTTCATGGATTATGCTTGTGTTGTATCTAAAAAGTCATCAAAAATCCAAGGCCACCTAGATTTTCTCCTATATTATTGTCTAGTTTTGTAGTTTTGCATTTTGCAGTTAGGTCTATGATACAATTTGAGCTAATTTTTGTGAAAGTGCAAGGCTTGTGTCTAGATTTTTTTTTTCGCCCAAATATGCCCAAGTGTTCTAACACCATTTGTTGAAAAAGAATATCCTCTTTCCATTGAGTTGTACTTGCTCCTTTGTCAAAGATCAGTTAACCATATTTGGGTGCATCTTTTTCTGGCTTTCTATTGCATTGATCTATTTGTCTATTCTTTTGTCAATATCACACTGTATTCATTACTGTGGCTTTATAATAAGTCTTGAGGTTGAGTAACGTTAGCCTTCTGTCTTAGTTTGTTTGCGCTGCTACAAGAAAATACCATAGATTGGGTAGTTTATAAACAAACTTTTGTTGTTCACAGTTCTGGATGCTATAAGTCCAAGATCAAGATGCCAGCATGGTCAGCTTCTGGTGAGGGCCCTCTTCGAGGGTGCAGATTTCTCGTTCTATCCTCACAGGGTAGAAGGGGCTAGGGAGCTCTGTGTGGTCTCTTTTATAAAAGCACTAATGCCATTCAAGAGATCTCCTCCCTCATGAGCTAATCACCACCCAAAGGCCTTACTTTTTGCCACCATCACATTGAGCATTAGAATTCCAACATGGGAATTTTGGAAAGACATAAACATTCAGACTATAACACCCTTTGATAGTTCTCCTTTAATATCATGTTGGCTCATCAGGGTCTTCTGTTTTTCTATATAAATTTTAGAATCAACTTGTTAATATCCATATCCACAAAATAATTTGATCAGACTTTGATTGGGTTGTGTTGAATCTAGAGATCAATTTGGAAAAAAACTGGAATTTTAAGAATATTTAATCTTTCTACCCATAGACATGGAATATCTCTCCATTTACTTAGATCTTTGGATTCTTTTATCAGTTTTATAGTTTTTCTCATATAGATCTTGTATATATTTTGTTAGATTTATAAGTATTTTATTTTTGGGGTGCTAATATAAATGGTATTGTGTTTTTTGTGTTTTTTTAGGAGGAGGAAGATTGGCCCTGAGCTAACACCTGTGCCAATCTTCCTCTATTTTATATGTGGGACACCGCCACAGCATGGCTTGACAAAAGGAGTGTAGGTCTGCATTGGGAATCCGAACCAGCAAACCCCAGGCCACTGAAGTGGAGCATGTGACCCTAACCACTATGCAGCCATGTTGATCCCAGTGGTATTGTGTTTTTAATTTCAAATCCCAGTCGTTTATGGAATACAGGAAAATGATTGAGTTCTGTATATTAATCTTGTATTTTGCAATGCTGTCATAATTACTAATCACTAGTTAGTTCCAGGAGATTTTTTTGTCAGTTCTTTGGGATTTTCCACACAGATAATCATGTCATCAGGTAATGAAGACAATTTTATTCCTTCCTTTCCAATCTGTATACTTCTTTCTCTCTTTTTCTTGTCTTATTCTGTTAGCTAAGACTTCCATTACGATATTTAATAGGAGTGGTGAGAGATGAAATCCTAGCATTATTTCTGATCTTACTGGCCAAAATTTGTAAAACCATGTTGTGCAGTTCACTTGCATTCAACTAAGATTTTTTTTTCTTTTTTTTTGTTGTGATAAGAATACTTAAAATGAGACTTACCCTCTTAAAATTTTAAATATACAATACAGTATTTTAACTACAGGAGCAATGTTGTAAAGAAGATCGGTAGGATTTAATAATCTTTCAAAACTGAAACTTTATATTTGTTGAACAGCAACTTCAATTTCCCTCTTTCCCACCTCCTGGCAACCACCATTCTATTCTCTGCTTGATGAGTTTGACTGTTTTAAATTCCTCATGCAGTATTTGTTCATCTGTGTCTGGCTTATTTCACTTAGCATAATATCCTTGAGGTTCATCCATGCTGTCACATATGGCAGAATTTCCTTCTTTTTAAAGCTGAATAATATGCCATTGTATATATATATATATATATACACCACATTTTCTTTATCCACTCATCTGTCAGTGGACACTTGTGTTGTTTCCATATTTTGGTTATTGTGGACAGTGCTGCAAACAACATGGGAGTAAAGATATCTCTTCGAGATGCTGATTTAATTCCTTTTGGATATGTACCCAGAAATGAGATTGCTGGATCATATGGTAGCTCTATTTTTAATTTTTTGAGCAAAAATTATACTGTTGTCCTTAGCAACTGCACCATTTTACATTCTCACCAACAGTGTACAAAGGTTCCAATTTCTACATTTCTTCACAACTTTTTATTATTTGTTTTTATAATAGTCATTCTAAGAAGTGTGAGGTGATAACCTGATTGTGTTTTTTGTGTTTGTTTTTGGTGAGGAAGATTGGCCCTGAGCTAACATCTGTTGCCAATCTTCCTCTTTTTGCTTGAGGAAGACTGTTGCTGAGTTATCGTCTGTGCACATCTTCCTCTATTTTATGTGGGATGCCACCACAGCATGGCTTGACAAGCGGTGCTAGGTCCACACCCAGGATCCAAAGCTGTGAACCCCAGGCCTTCAAGTGGAGCATGCGAACTTAACCACTATGCCACCTGGCTGGCCCTCATTGTGGTTTTGATTTCCACTTCCCCAATGATTAGTGATGTTAAGCACCTTTCCATATATCTGTTGGCCATTTGTGTATCTTCTTTGCAGAAATGTGAATTCAAGTCCTTTGCCTTTTTAATTGGATTATCTGTTTATTTGTTTTTTGTTTTTGTGGGTTTTTTTTGCTATTGAGTTGTATGAGTTCCTTATATAGTTTAGATATTAACCCATTATTAGATATATGGTTTGCAAATATTTTTTTCTATTCCATAGATTGGTATTACAATCTATTAATTGTTTCCTTTGTTGTGCAGAGGTGATTTAGTTTAATGCAGTTGTATTTGTCTATGTTTTTGAGGAAGATTAGCCCTGAGCTAACTACTGCCAATCCTTGTCTTTTTGCTGAGGAAGACTGTTCCTGAGCTAACATCCATGCCCATCTTCCTCTATTTTATACGTGGGGTGCCTACCACAGCATGGCTTTTGCCAAACAGTGCCATGTCCGCACCTACGATCCGAACTGGCAAACCCTGGGCCGCCAAGACGTGGAACGTGTGAAATTAACTGCTGTGGCACAGGGCCAGCCCCGTATTTGTCTATTTTTGCTTTTGCGTCTTGTGCTTTCAGTGTCATATCCAAGAAATCATCACCAAGACCAATGTCAAGAAATTTTTCCCCTCTCTTTTTCCCTAAGGCTTCTACAGTTTCAGGTCTTATGTTTAAGTCCTTAATCCATTTTGGTTTGATGTTTGTGTATGATGTAAAATAAGGTTCAAATTCATTGTTTTGCATGTGAATATCCAGTTTTCCCACCACCATTTGTTGAAGAACCTATCTTTTCTGATTGTGTATTTTTGACACATTTGTTGAATATCAGTTGACAGTATATGCATAGGTTTATTTCTGGGCTCTTTATTCTGTTCCCTTGATCTATATGTCTGTCTTTATGTCAGTACCATATTGTTTAAATTACTGTAGCTTTGTAATATATTTTGAAATCATGAGGCGTGATGCTTCCACCTTTGTTTTTCTTTCTCAAGATTGTTTTGACTATTCGGTGTCCTTTGTGTTTCTATATGAATTTTAGGATTGTTTTTCCTATTTCTGTGAAAATGCCATTGGGGTTATGATATGGATTGCATTGAATACATACATTTCTTTGGGTACTATGGACATTTTCACAATATTAAGACTTCCAGTCTATGAACACAAGGTGTCTTTCCATGTATTTGTATCTTCTTAAATTTCTTTCATCAAGAAAGATGTAAGTTTTATGGTTTTCAGTATATAAATCTTTCACCTCCTTGGTTAAGTTTACTCCTAAGTGTTTTATTCTTTTTTGATGCTTTTTTAAATGGGATTTTTTTTTCTTAAATTACTTTTTGGATAGTTCTTTGTTAGTGTATAGTAACACAACTGATTTGGGGATGTTGATTTTATATCCTGAAAATTTCTGAATTTGTATATTAGTTTTAACATATTTTCTGGGAGGAGTTAGAATTCCCTACACACAAGATCATGTCACCTACAAACAGAGATCATTTTACTTCTTCCTTTCCAATTTAGCAGCCTTTTGTTTCTTTTTCTTGACCAATTGCTCTGGCTAGGTCCTCTAGTGCTATATCGAATAGAAGTGATGAGGGTGGGCATTCTTGCCTTCTTCCTGACCTTAAAGAAAAAGCTTTCTGTTTTTTACCTTTGAGTATGATGTTTGCTGCAAGATTTTCATATATGGCCTTTAGTATTTTGAGGTAATTTCTTTCTATTCCTACTTGAGAATTTTTATCATAAATGGATGTTGAATTTTGTCAAATGCTTTTGCTGAGTCTATTGAGATGTTTATGTGGTATTATCCTTCATTCTGTTAATGTGGTATATCACAATAATTCATTTTCTTATGTTGAACCATCTTTGCATCCCAGGAATAAATCCCACTTGGTCATGGTGTATGACTCTTTAATGTTCCATGTCTCTGCCCAGGATCCAAACTGGTGAAACCCTGGGCTGCTGAAGCAGAGCTCGCAAACTTAACCACTCGGCCACAGGGCCGGTCCTGGTTTGCTACTATTTTTTGAGGATTTTTGCATGTATCTTCTTTAGATGTATTGATCTGTAGTTTTCTTTTCTTGTAGGTACATTTTCTGGCTTTGGTACCAGGGTAACGCTGCCTCATTGAATTAGTTTGAAAGTGTCCCCTCCTCTTCAATATTTTTGGAGGATTTTGAAAAGAATTGACTTTAATTCTTCTTTAAATGTCTGGTAGAGTTCACTAGTAAGACCACCTGGTCTTAGGCTTTTCTTTGTTGTAAGGTTTTTGAGTACTGATTCAATCTCCTTGTAAGTTACAGATCTGTTCAGATTTTCTTTCTTCATGATTCAGCCTTGGTGAGTTGCATGTTAGAAATTTATCTGTTTCTGCTAGGTTATCCAATTTACAGGTGTATAGCTATTCATAGTAGTCTGTTATGATACCTTTTCTTTCTTTGGCATTGGTTGTAATGTCTCCTCCTTCATTTCTGATTTTATTTACTGGAGTCTTCTCTCTTTTTTTCTTAGTCTAGCTAAAGGTTGGCCAATTTTATTTATCTTTTCAAAAGACTATCTTTTTGTTTTATTGATTCCTTCTATTGTTTTTCTATCCTATATTTCATTTATTTCTGCTCTAATATTTATCTCTTTCTGTCTGCTTACATTAAGCCTAGTTTACTCTTCTCTTTCTACTTCCTTGATGTGTAATGTTAGGTTCTTTATTTGAAATTTTTCTTCTCTATTAATATAGATGCTTATTGCCATAACCTTCCCTCTCAGTACTGCTTTTGCTGTATCCTATAAGTTTTGGTGTGTTGTTTCACGTTCATTTGTCTCAAGAGATTATCTTTTCTTTCTTTTTTTTTTTTTGAGGAAGATTAGCCATGAGCTAACTGCTGCCAATCCTCCTCTTTTTGCTGAGTAAGACTGGCCCTGAGCTAACATCCTGCCCATCTTCCTCTACTTTTTATATGTGGGGTGCCTACCACAGCATGGCATGCCAAGTGGTGCCATGTCTGCACCCGGGATCCTAACTGGCGAACCCCAGGCCACCAAAGCTGAACCTGCAAACTTTACAGCTGTGCCACCAGGCCGGCCTCTCAAGATATTTTCCAATTTCCCTTTTGATTTCTTCTTTGACTCACTGGTTATTCCAAGCATGTCATCTAATTCCTACATATTTGTGAATTTTCTAGCTTTCCTTATACTATTGAATGCTAGTTTTATTCCTTTGTGGTTGAAAAAGACCCTCGATATGATTTCAATCTTCTTAAATTGGTTAAGACTATTAGGTGACCTAACATGTGATCCACCCTGGAGTGTGTTCCATGTGTGCTTGAGAGAAATATGTATTCCTTTGCTGTTGGGTGGAATGTTCTATATATGTCTGTTAGGTCCACTTGGTCATAGTGTGGCTCAAGTCTGCCGTCTCCTTCTTGATTTTCTGTCTGGATATTCTGTTTACTGAAAGTGTGATAATGAATTTACCTACTGTATTTTGTATTGCTGTTTATTTCTCATGTTTTTCCTGTCAGTATTTGTTTTTATATTTAAGTACTCTGATATTGTGTGCATATATATTTATAATTGTCATATCTTCCAGGTAAATTGACCCTTTTATCATTGTATAATATCCTTCTTCATCTCTTATGACAGCTTTTTACTTAAAGTCTATTTTGTCAGGTATAAACATAGCCATACCTGCTCTCTTTCGACTACCATTTTCATGGAGTATCTTTTTTCATTCCTTCACTTTTAGTCTATGTGAGTCCTTAAATCTAAAGTGAGTCCCTTTTAGACAGAATATAGTTCACTCTTTGTAAAAAACAAACCCTTGTAGCTTCTCTGTGTCTTTTGATTGAAGAGTTTAATCCATTTAAATTTAAAGTAATTACTGATAGGGAAAGACTTACTATTGCCATTTTCTTAATTTTTTTTTTATCTATTGTGTAGCTCTTTTGTCTTTCTTTTTCTCTCTTGCTCTCTTCCCTTGTTTTTCATTAATTTTTTTTGTATTTATAAACTTAGATCTTTTTTCTTTTTCTTATTTGTAACTTCTATAGGTATTATCTTTGTGGTTACCATCAAGCTTACATTAAAAAAATTATACCAGGTGCCAGCCCAGTGGCACAGTGGTTAAGTTCACACGTTCCACTTTGGCTGCCCATGGTTTGCCCGTTTGGATTCCAGGTGTGACCTATGTACCACTCATCAAGCCATGCTTGACATATAAAGTAGAGGAAGATGGGCACAGATGTTAGCTCAGGACTAGTCTTTTCCTCAGCGAAAAGAGGAAGATTGACAGCAGATGTTAGCTCAGGGCTAATATTCCTCAAAAATAAAAAAGAAGAAAAAAAATTATAGCGCTCTATTTTAATCTGATACAACTTAACTTCATTCACATCCAAAATCTCTACATTTATACATCTTGATTCCCTACATTTTATGTTAATGATGTAACAATTTACCTCTTTTTGTATTGCATATTCATCAATATATTCTTTTTTTTGTGATGAGGAAGATTGTTCCTGAGTTAGCATCTCTACCAGTCTTCCTCTATTTTGTATGTGGGATGCTGCCACAGCATGGTTTCATGAGCAGTGCATAGATCTGTGCCTGAGATCCGAACATGTGGACCCCAGGCTGCCGAAGCAGAGTGTGCAAACTTAACCACTATGCCACCAGCCCGGCCCCCATCAATATATTCTTATAGTTATTTTTAACACTTTTGTCTTGTAATTTTTATACCAGAATTAAAAGTAATTTACCCACCACTGTTATAGTATTATAGTATTCTGTATTTGTCTATATATTTACCTTTAACAGCATGTTTTATACTTTCATACCCTTTTGTGTTCCTTTTTAGCATCCTTTTATTTCAACTTGAAGAATTCCCTCTAGCATTTTTGTAAGGCAAGTCTAGTGGTGATGAACTCTCCTAGCCTTTGTTTGTCTGGAATAATCATTTTCTCCCCTTCATTTTTAAAGAACAGTTTTGCTGAGCATAGCATTCTTGGTTGGCAGTTTTTCTCTTTCAGCACTTTCAATATATCATCCTACTCCTTTCTGTCCTACAATATTTCTGATGAGATATCCACAGATAGTTATATGGGGGGTACTCGTATATGTGACAATTGGCTTTTCTCTTTCTGCTTTCAAAATTTTCTTTGTCTATGACATCTGATAGTGTGATTATAACATGTCTCCGTGTGAATTTCTTTGAAATTATGTTTTTTTGAGTTAAATTGAGCTTCTTGGATCTGAATGTTCATTTTCTCCCCTGATTTGGGAAGTTTTCTTCCATTATTTCTTTAAATACATTTTCTGACACTTTCTCTCTCTCTTTCTTCCTGGGAGTTCTGCTTGAAGTCTCATAAATCCCTTAAGCTTTCTTCATTTATTTTCATTTATTTTCTTTTTTCTCCTCTGATTGGATAATTTCCAATAGTCTGCCTTTGCGTTTGCTGATCTTTTCTTCTGTTTGATATAGTCTGCTATTGAATTCTTATAGTGAATTTTTCAGTTCAGTTATTGTATTCTTCAGCTCCATAATTTCTGTTTCATACATTTTTCTACTTTCTGTTTCTTTGTTTCAATTCTCACTTGTTCATGCATTGTTCTCCTGACTTCATTGAGCATATTTATGAAAGTTATTTTGCATTATCTGTCCAATGAATCATATGTTTCTGTTTCATTAGGTTTGTTCTCTGGAGATTTACCTTTTTTCATTTTTTGGAATGTATTTGTCTGTCTTCATTTTCCTTGATTCTTTGTGTGGGTATGTGTACATTAGCAAAAAAACAGCCACCTCTCCCGTTTTTCATGGGCTGTCTTCACTCAGGAGAAGATCCTCACCAATCAGCCAGGCCAGATATTTTGGGGACCTCTCAAATCTTTGTGCCAGTTCAAACCACTGTTTTTGTCCTTACCATTCCACCCACTATGGTCCTGTCAGCACTTGACACAGGAGAAATAAAATTCAGTGCCTTGGGAAGCTCAGAAAAATCATAACATAGGACATATGATCCAGTACTTTCCTTCCCTCCCCAGAAATGAGCTGGGGGCTGGGATTTTTGCCCGCTTGCTCTGAACCGACCAAGGGGGAGGGGCTGTGAACTAACTATCACGTTAGTTCAAACTGTCTTTTTTCTCAGTGGTCTCCAAGTGTCTACAGTATGCCTTGTCCTGTCAGCACTTAAAGTCAGGTGAGACAAAAGCAGTGCTTCAGGCAGCCCCCAGAAAAATCAGAGTGTTGGATGTACGGTTCAGTCCTTTCCTTCCTTTCCCAGGGAGAAGCTGGGTCCTATGGCTTTCCTCCTGATTGTGTGTTGCTGGACCAGATGTAGGGATTATGATGAGAGTGTGTCTCAAATTTTCCTTCCAGCTCTAATGTGGCTGATTTCATGCTTACTTGCAATGCACAGGCCTCTCAACTTGTTTCTGGACTTTTCACAAAGGGAAGTAATCTGTTTGTAGTTGAGTTATTTGTCCATGGGGAGAGTGAGGGTCCAGAGCTCTCTAATCTGATATGTTACTGATTTTACTACCTGGAACTTCTGAATAATCGATTCCTGGGCTCATCCCAGATAACCCATAAGCAGCTGAAATTTTATGTCCTAATAACATTGAAACATGATTATCTGGGGATGGTAGGAATAAATCAGCTTTTTAAAATTGAGATAACATTGTTTTATAATAGCATATAAATTTCAGGTGCACAGTATTATTTTTGGCTTCTGTATAGACTATATCATGTTCACCACCAAAAGTCTACTTTTCATCTGTCACCTTACAAATATACCCCTTTACCCCTTTTGCCCTTTCTCCACCCCTTTCCCTTCTGGTAATCACCAATCTATTCTCTGTGTCTATGTGTTTGTTGTTATTTTTGTTTTATCCTCCACATATAAGTGAAATCATACAGTATTTGTCTTTCTCCATCTGACTTATTTCACTTAGCATAATGCTCTCAACGTCCATCAATCTTGTCACAAATGGCAAGATTCCATCTTTCTTATGGCTGAGTAGTATTCAGTTGTGTATATACACCACATCTTCTTTATCCATTCATCCATTGATGGGCACTTAGGTTGTTTCTAAGTTTTAGCTATTGTGAATAATGCTGCAATGAACATAGGGGTACATATATCTTTTTGAGTTAGTGTTTTTGTGTTCTTTGGATAAATACCCAGAAGTGGAATAACTGGATCATGTGGTAGTTTTATTTTGGGGAATCTCCATACTGTTTCCCATAGTGGCTGCACAAATTTATATTCCTACCAGCTGTGTACGATTGTTGCCTTTTCTCCACATCCTCTCCAGCACTTATTATTTCTTGTCTTTTTAATAATAGCCTGAATCAGCTTTTTTATGTATATATATACATCATTATGTCAAGCACCAAAAAAGTGTTTTTGAGAGTCACTGCCATACTGAGACAAGAAAAATGTTTGAGAACTATTGGACTAGATGATTTCTAGTTCTCCTTTCAATACTATCCTGTTTTGTGTGTACGTTGTAAAACATAATGCACTTTATAAAAAGGGTTTATGCGTTTTTATACTAGTTAACAAAATTTGATTAAATTCAAATCAGAAAAAAAGGGTTATAAAATTCGGACATTGTACAGTAATGCATTCCTTTACAATCACTGTCCTGAAGTACTTCAAATAGTCCATACAATTTTTTTCATACAGCTCCATATCATATTTCATACTATTTACACAGTGATTTTTGATTAAGTAGAACATTTCCAGAATTTTCTCTGAAACACCAGTTCAGTTAAAATAAAAAAGACAAAATCAAATAATAGTTTCATATACCATATTAGATATGAGGAATAATGTTGCAAATATAAAGTAGTAGGTGACCTCTAAGATCTTGTCCAGTTCTAAAGTTCTTTATAGCTAGGCAATCTTCAGACAGCCATTTATGAAACTATGAGTATCAGGAAAAATCAACCAAACAAAATGTTTTAAATGTCCAGTGTCATTCTTTGACCACAAAATCAGAAGTAAATATTAAGCTGTGACGACCTGTTGGTTTTCACTGCACTAGGAGCTTATGCTTAATTCAGAAACAATTCTTCAACATGTGGGGCCCCAAAGACAATGATATAAGACAGAAAAAAGAACAAAGAAATGACCAGGGGAAAAAAATCCCCTCTTTGAAGTGAAAACAAGCTGAAAAAAAAAATCCCTCTGCTGCTCTCTTCATTTCCAATCGAACCACACAATGAAGCAGGTCTTACTGGTGGGGAAGGGGCACAGCATGTCCTCAAGTAAAACGCCCATAGTCTACCGTGCTGCTGTATTTGATGCCATCCGAGGATTAGTTAGTGTCTGAAATTTGATTGAATGATTCATTAATTAGCTCCTTTGCTTCACATTTGATCATTTCGTTGCTTGTTAGCCTCCTTGAAACGTTGAGGAAGAGGAAGCATTGTTGAGGAAAGAGCTTGGGCTTTGAAAGAATAGGCTTATATCTTGATTTTACCATTTCACTAGCTGAATCACCCATAGAAAGTCTTGTTATCTCTATGATGATTAGGATAAGAACAGTGGTAGATCTACTTCATGGGGTTATTATGGAGAGCAAATGAAATAACATATGGAAAAATATTATAGATATGCTAGTTATCACTATTGTCAATTTTAAACTAGAAAACTCTATTACATATTAGCCATATGAGGACGACAATGTTTGAGATTGGACAGAATTCAAAATTAATGATTGAAAGAAATTTAGTAGTGTGTGATTATATTGATGAGACTGTTTCCTAAATTCCCATTATAAGTATACCCAAATAGTGATGGTCATAATTGGGACAATTTAGAATTAAAAAATGGTATAAATAACTGCCATAGGAGAGAAATAAAGTCTTAAAATATAGGAGATATATGGAAATTACATAGTAGAACTGAAGATTAATTTATTTGTTAGGAAATGGTATGAGCACAACATTTCTTTAATTTGTATTCGTGGCTGTAAGAATCTAATATTAAGCAAATTTAATTTGCATAATAGGCTCAAAGCCTGGAAATAATACGTATTTGAATATAGATGGAATTCCCAGTTGATCCAATAGTTATACTTTTCATAATTCAAAGAGATAAACAGGTAATAGTATAGCATAGTGCTTCATAGCACAGGATGTGGAGCCTGACTGTCCAGATTGATATCTTTGCTCCACCAGTTACTATCAGAGATTGTGGACAAGTAACTGAATCTCTGCTTTCCCAGGCTCTTTTTGGAAATTTTTTAAAGTTAATATTTATAAAGTACTTCAGAGCAATACATGGAATATTGTGAGCATTCAAAACATTATAGCTTTTATTTGTCCATTAAATTATATGGAAATGATTGTGAGAATATAGCTAAACAAAAAATAAGAACACCATTTTTTAGAATACCAGGAGATAAAACGGTGTAGCCCGTGTAGCCATAGCCGTGAGTAAAGGCAAGAATTTATTTTTACTCATCTGCTCAGTCTAGAATGTCTTAAGTGAAACGGATACTCTCATATACTACTGCAAATGTAAATTGCTATAACCTTTTGGATACAAGTTTAGTAATATTAGCAAAAGCTTTATAAATATATATAAACTTGGCCCAGAAATTCCAATTATAGGGAGTTATCCCAAGGAAATTGTTAGACTTCTATGCTGGGTAGCAATTTTGCCACTGCCATTATGTTCTCCCCTATCCCTGCAGACTATATCATGCTTCTCTATCACTCTCAAATATGTATTCCTTTACCTGCTGAAACATGGCCTTCCAGGTCCCTGGGACTTAAAGTTTCAGTGGCCTAACATGTTAACTCTATTGCTTGTTATTTTCTCCCACAAAGGTTTCCAAGGCCACGATAATGGAAGCCTGACAGAGTGATACCTTGAAGCTCTTGCCTTCAACACAGAGATCCACAAACATACTGATTGAACTCCCCTGCCAGGTGCCTCAGTGCTCTGTGTCTTCTTCAGTGCTTTGTGCCTTCTTTTATAATTAGGAGACAGATTAGGCAAGAAGTCTAATTAGGAGTGGCTGTTCTAATACCAACTTTGTTGCTCATCTTTGTATAGGAGAAATGCAGGCATTTGTGATCTTATGAGGTTGAACATGTCATCTTTGAAGACATATGTGACATAAGCATATACAAAAAGGATACGGATGTGGGGTTACAAATTCAGGCCTATTGCAGTAGATGAGGGGTGATGGTAACTTAGACTAGACTGCTGTCGGTGTAGCTTAAGATAATTGGATGATGTTAAGGAATAATTTGGAAATAGAATCAACAAGACTTGGTTGACTAATTTGATGTGAGGGGTATGATAACGGGAGGTGGTATCAAGAATAACTTTTAGCTTTCTGGTTTAAGCAAACTAGATACATAATAGTGCCCTTTCCATACTTGGGGAAGATTTTGGGGGAAAACAAGATGGAGGAGTTGAGCACTTAAATTTTGGTTATATCTATTTGAGATCCACATGAATTATTCAAGCAAGGATGTTAGGTAGGCAGTTGCATGTTACTAATCAGGGAAGATTTGTGAATTTGCAATACAAAACTGAGATATATCAGTACATAGATGGTATATAAAGCCATTGGAGTAGATAGGATGGCCAAGGAATGGTGCGAGCATAAGAAGAAAATAGGACCTAAGAGAGTCTTGAGTAATTTTACTAATTATGGGTCAGGTCTAATAAAAGAGGGTGACCTGGCAAAGGGAAAAGAGATAAAGAGGTAAGAAAAAATTCGGGAGATAGAAATCAAGAAAAGAGAATGCCTTGAGAAGTACAGTGTTGTCACACTGTCAAATGTTTAGAGGCCAAGATTAAAGCAACTGGATTGAACATAGTGATAATGGATGTCACTGGTGAACTTAGCATGAGAAATTTGGGTGGAAAATTGGGAACAGAAGTCAAATAAGTGGATTAAATAGTGTACAAGGGGAGGAAATGGAGACAAAGGGCACAGACAACTCATCCTACAAGTTTGGCTATGTGGGGCAGGAGAGAGAGTGGAAGCTGGAAGAGGATATTGAGCCAAGGGAGTTATTGTTGTCATTTTTTTATCTATCCTGGTCTTTAAAGTTTTTGTGTATTATAACCCTGGGGTTCCTCTGGTAGAATCATTAAGAGATTATGCTTTGGAATCAGTCAGATCCAGTTTGAGTCCTTTTCCTGCTACTTTATTACTGTTTAAACTTAGGCAAGTGCATAAGCTTTACGCTTCTTCCAATGCAAATAGGGACAATAATAACTAACTAGGAAGAACCGTGTAATAAATAAGGTAATGCACATGAAACACTTAGCATAATATCTGATGTGTAGTGAGTGTTGCTTTCATGCTATGCAAGAGGCTTGTTGCCAGCTCAAAATAATAGTCCCTGAGCAAGGTCAGTTGGGAACATGAGCCATCGGTTTACTCACTGCATCCCTATTACCAACAGTTGCGATCTGGTGGCCAGAGGCCAAATCCAAACCACCAAATATATTTAGTTTATTCCACAGTATTTTAAAAAATATTTAAAACTTTTTGTCAGCATTTAAAAGTCACGAAATTTGACATATACGTTTGGTTTTTTGACTTCTCACGGACAACTGATAAATCTGCACACATGTATGAAAACATAAGACGGTGCCAAGAGCTTCCTTAATTCAATTTACCTGCTTCACTCCTTTAGGCACTTGAGTTTACAATTCCTGCTATAAGGCAGCCCTAAACCTTGAGGTTGCTATGCACGAGGGATCAAATTCATACCTTTATCAAAGCTTCATCGACATTTATTCACCTATTTGCAAAACAGTTGAAGACAAAACTCCCAATCTTTTAGATTTTATTTTGGTCTAATGCATAAGTGTTTATAAATGAGAAAATTATCTCAGAAATCAGTGTCTCCTCAGCCACCTTCTAATTTTGTCCAGAGTATTTGTGAGTAGGAGGATTGACAAGGCAGAAATAACTATAGACTTCAAATTAAAAAAAATTCTCCAACATCCTCGTCTAGTTTTACGTCTCCATTTAAAATAACTTTTATAGGGTCACTCAATAAAGCATTTAGCCAAAATTAAAGCTCAAAGCTAACATACCAGAATTTTCAGGCCTATTTCTCAGCTACTGAGCCTTGCTATCTACCATAAAATGACCACCTTTCAATACATGACCCTCATGGAATGAGGGCATAGAGATCAAAGGTTATGTGAGTTTTTCTCATTGATAAAGGGTCCTTTATACTAGCTAATATTATATGAAGAAACCTTCATCTGTCATTTTAGCAGATAGATAATGCCCAGTGTTTTGGGAAATCAATCATCTTGTTCCAATTGATGTTAATTGGAAGATGTTTCAGTTTGTCCCTTGATAATAGTGGCTGTCATATTGCAAAATATATTTTAGTAGCTGGATATAAATGTCAAAAGAAAAATCAGTGGAGGCATTTCAGCTATAAAAACATTCTCCCACCCCACACCAATATTCCTGGGTTAGAGCAGCCAGTCATATTTCTAGGCTCGAGAAGCAAAAGGAAAACTGCTGTAACCTAGAGCCCTTTGTGGTTTTCAGTTCTTCCAACACCTGTTACCAAGTGTCTGAATTAAATTCCCGTTGCTTAAAATACCTATGGTGATTTCTATTTTCCTGACCAGATACTGACTGATAATGCTGATGACAACAGAAAATTGGTATGGTGGCAAGGAAGTATTAGTACAGTGAGATGCCAACCACTCTATTTAAGTACTGATCTTCAACTCTAAGATCAAAACATGTGGATATGAGTGACATATGCAAATTAGAACTATATCAAATGGTGAGCTACAAAGACCAACACTGGCCCAATCTGTTAAATTAATATCTAAGAAATAGAGAATCTTAGCCATCAGACTTTGAGCATCTCCAGTTCCATTTATAAGGGTGTATTAGATTATCTTAAGCTGATATCACTTAATATTTGATTCATCTAACTCCCTTTGTTTGATTCAAAGATCATAAAGTGACCTAATATGATTTAAGTTCCACTGTTTGGCTACCTATTGGAGAAAGAATGTGCTGAATATAGGAACTCTTAAAAACAGACATTTTGGGGGGTAAATTCATATAGTATTTTCTGATTTAGATTTGTTTCCTGTGTGACCTGATTACAAATAGAGAATGCACGAATCAGGCCAACACAAATAATTTAATCTATGTGACAATTATATTATCATGTAAATTCATAATTTGGGATGCTGTTGTTTATGAAGTCTTGTATGTATATATGATTAGTTTGAGTCAGGCTCTCATGTTCTGATTATATCTTGGCACTGACAGAGTGAGCATTTGGATTTTAAAGAGAGCTCTGGATTCTAGAATATGGTACTTCAATGCCACAGCCTGCCCAGCTGCAGCCAGACTTCTCCTAGACAGCACTGCTGCCTGTTGTTGTGTATATGTTGTTGTTTTATTTAAAAATGAACTAGGATACGTGAAAAAAAATTAAGAAGATCTAGGGAAAATGTGTTAATTGATTTGAAGATAAATTTCTTAATTTATGTCCAATGTTTTAGGAATGAAAATTATTTTAAATAAAAGAAATACAAAGCTAATAGTATCTTCTTTCTCCAGAAAATATCAGAGAGGGCAATATGTCCTTGAGAAAGAAGATTCTATTAACTGTATATCAGTAGGAACCTGTATGTTGATAATGTGCACTGGAGTGCTAAAACTTGCTCTCTAGAAACCTACACTTATTCAGTGATTGAGAAGATGCAAGCAAGTAGGTTGTACACATTCACATCAAGACGATAATCAAACAGAGGTTTAAGAATTCTGGGAATGGGGCCAGCCCAGTGGCATAGTGGTTAAGTTTGCGTGATCCCTTTAGGTAGCCTGGGGTCCACAGGTTCGGATTCTGGGCATGGACCTAGCACCGTTGGTCAACCTATGCTGTGGCAGCATCCCACATAAAATAGAGGAAGATTGGCACAGATGTTAGCTCAGAGACAATCTTCCACAAGCAAAAAGAGGGGGATTGGCAATAGATGTTAGCTTAGGGCCAATCTTCCTCACAAAAAAAAAAAAAGAAAAAAGAATACTGGGAATAAAATTGAGAAAGATAGACATCTCTTTTTGTCAGGTAAAGTTGGGTGACAATGCTTTGGTGTACCAAGGCTTCTCTTTTTCGGTGTCATATCTATAGATACAGCAATAAGTCACATATACTTGTAGCAAGTAACCAACTATCACCTATTGAACTTCAGAAACACAAATGGGAAAATTACATCTATTATACAATAAAATTTAATGAAGAACCTTGAATATAAGAATTTTGGAAAGCAATGTTTTGTGACTATGCTTTTTTTTTTAGGACATTAGAAGAGGCAATTTAGATAGAATTGTAGAAAACACAGATTTTAATCTTGATAGGTCCTCATGACAGATTTATTTAAGTGGATTCAATAATAAGATATACAGTAAGGGCATATATATTTAACTCAGACCACAAAGAAAACATCAAAACATAGATGTAACTTGATATCCCTAAGGAGAGTGCATTGCAATTTGGGCTTAATAAAACAAGTGAGCAGTTGAGAAGCTGTTCCATGTAGATTAAGAACTGTCAGAAGTTAGTTAGGAACTTGTTTTCTCATGAATATAATTGAATTACATATTCTTAATATTGAATATGCATGAGATATATATGAATATTCTTAATATGAATATAACTGAATTATGTATTTTTTTTTTAGGAATATTGGTCCTGAGCTAACATCTGCCACCAATCTTCCTTTTTTTTGCTGAGGAAGACTGGCCCTGAGCTAACATCCATGCCCATCTTCCTCGACTTTACATGTGGGACACTGCCCCAGCATGGCTTGACAAGTGGTGCGCAGATCCGCACCCAGGATCAGAACCAGTGAACCCCAGGTCGCTGAAGTGGAACATGCAAACCCAACCTCTGCACCATGGGCTGGCCCCCTGAATTACATACTTTTGATATTAACTTATTGATATTGATTTGTAGATGGAATATCCAGAATGGAATTCATTCACTTACTTGACTTTTATAGTTACTTGCATGTATAACCTGTTAACTAATTCGTTTTATATTACATTTAAAAAATCATTTATATGAAATAAATCTCTTCATTGTCTTTGTATGAAAGTAAGCAGAGCAGCTGACTTTTTCAGTTCTACCACAGAGGTGTAGATGGGCATGAATTAAGGGTGGCATTACAGCATAAGAGAGGGTCAGAAATAGAGTCAAGCAAGTCTCTTCTCCTTGGTGAACCGATACTACAATTATACGATAATTATTTTCTATTTATTGTTTCTAATTATAAATTAATATACACCTGTTTTAGAAAAAGTTCTAACTGTAGCGAAGTACAAACAAAGGAGAAAAACATCACCCAGTGATATGCGGTCATATAATTTCACATATGTTCTTTCAGTCTGTTTTTCTGTGCATGTTTAATGCTATTGAGATCATGCCATATCGACTCTGTATCCAACTCTCCTCCTCAACTCCCTCCACTCCATTTAAAAAAGTTTCTTCCATGAATAAATACCCAGAAGTGGCATGGCTGAATCACATGGCAGTTCTAGTGTTAATTTTTTGAGGAAGCTCCATACTGTTTTGATATTTCTCTAATCCTTTTCCGAAGTCACTGTGATTCTTTGTAAATATTTTAATAATTATATAATTTCTGTAATTTACCTGGACGTTCTCTTTTCATTGGATGTTTTTGCTGTTTCCAGTGTGTCCCTGTTATACATAGTGGTTCAGTGAACATCCTTGTAAGAGTAATCTTAGTCAGCATCTCTGATAATTTCCTTAGGTCTGTTAATTATTACTTTGGCCAAGATCAAGTGTGTAAACTTCCTTAATGTAGGCTTCCAGAACAGGATTAAAAATGTCAAACATCTGAACCTTTTTATGGTTCTTAATTCATATTGACAAACAGTTTTATAGAAAGGTTATTCCAGTTTACACTTCTAGCAAAAGTGTGTATCCACTTTTATTGCATCCTTACCAGGCTTGAATATTTTCATTAGAAAGAACTGTGTTAAATTAATAAAGAAATATACTCAATTTGCAATTCTTGGAAAATAAGGTAGAACATGTTTTCTTATCTTCTTTAACCATTTGTTTTTTACAATCTATCAATTTATGTCCCTTCTAATTTGTATACTGGGGTCTTTAGTGCATATATATATATATAATTTATAAAAATTTATATTCAGGGGCTGGCCCCGTGGCCGAGTGGTTAAATTCGCACGCTCCGCTGCAGGCGGCCCAGTGTTTCGTTGGTCCAAATCCTAGGCGCGGACATGGTACTGCTCATCAAGCCACGCTGAGGCAGCGTCCCACATGCCACAACTAGAAGGACCCACAACGAAGAATATACAGCTATGCACTGGGGGGCTTTGGGGAGAAAAAGGAAAAAGATAAAATAAAAAAAAATTTATATTCATATGTAAGATTTTTACGTATTAAAGATTTTCATTCTTTGTTTTATTATAACATATATTTTGTCTATCTTGGTATTTTAACTTTTTGTTCCATAAGAAGCAGAAATCTTAATTTCTGTATAGTCTAACCTGTTCAATTTTTTTTCTTGCTTTGTTTTTAATCTTAGGAAGAGAAAACACTTTCTATTTAGAAGGTAGATTAATGTTAATGTTTTCCTTTCTTTGGTGGCTGGCTTTTCTGTATATTTTATGTTTTCCAATTGTCATTAGATGATTTGCATTTAACTGTTTAGACCATCCAGATTTTTATTGTAATATATGGTATCAGACGAAAATGTAAAATTATTTGCCCTTATAGCTAACCAATCATCACAGTACCATTCTGGAAGAATTCTTTCTTTACTCCCAAATTTGTGATGCCTCATTTATCAAGAATTGATATTATTAAAAAATTGTATTTCTCTGCTTCATTATAGTTTTATAATATGCTTGGATAGTTCCGTCACTTTGCTTTAATTTTGTTTTATATAATTATCTGTTCATTCTTCTATATAAACTTTAGAATCATTTTGTCAAAATACAAAAAAATCTCATTTAGATTTTGATTGCGAATGTCTTAGAACTACAATTAATTTGGAAAGAAATGGCATTTTTGCTATATTCATTCCTCTTGAATCAGAAAGTAACATTTCTCTCAAAAATGTCCTTTTGTTTATCAGTAAGTCTTTACAGTTTTCCTCACATAGATCCTTTACATTTCTTGTAAAGGCTTTTCCTAAGAGTTTTAATGATTCTGCACTGTAAGCTTCACTGCCCCATCGGCAACTCCATGAGGACAAGAATTGCATGTGTCATTAACTCTCGTGTCCCCAGTGCCTAGTAAATAGTAGTTTCTCACTAAATAAATATTCGTTGCCTAACTGATTACCTGATCAGCATCTGAGCAGTACCTGAATTCAACTTTAATTCATAGAAGCACATCAGCTGGAAGAAAACTTTGGGCTAGACTAACCCTTTAGTAACCTAAGTCCGTAGGTCTTGGGTTTCTTGACAAAGGTTACAGACATCATCAATGGAAGAGGAAAGACTGGAACTCATATTTGACTCCAAAACCAGTGTTCCTTATACTACAATATGCTGGATCTGGAAAAGGTTAAACAGTTAACTACTCAGTAGCTTTTCAAGCAAGGTGAGATATACATATATATATATATATATATATATTTCATAATTTCATTTTTACGTAAACTATTTTAGCTACAAAATAAACATGAATCCTTAAATCCTGAAAATATTAATAATATTTACTCCTCTCAAGCTACAGGGTCTCAAACTCAAATACCTTGAAGGTCCACGCAGTTAACATTAAGGAGTGAAGCAGAGAGAGGAAAGTGATAAGATGAGGTGGGGCCTGTGATAAATTGGAGAGTGCATGCCCATCTAAGGGCATTCAAATTCATTAAAATATATTGCACAAACTAACAAACTGTATCTGCAGATTGTGAGTTTATATTCCTGTGCCTTGTACATTCAGGAAAATAACCTGCTTAAAACGATCTGAATTGTAGTGCTGAAATGAGCATCTTAAGACTGGATTTTGTTAATCATATTGTTTATCTGAATCTATCTTTATGACTCCATATATCCAAATGGAGAAATGGAAAAAAATTGTAGCACTTTCACACCAAAAATCCTGAATTTCTCAATCAACCTAAGTCACATTTAGTGGACAGTTGCTCTTCTGAGCTTTTGACCTTTAACACCTAGATAGGTTATGTCTATCTGGGGCTCCCCTATAGTATTATTTCATGGGCATGTTTATGCTCTTGAGCAAAACAAAAGCAGCTGTATCTTCTGTCTCACATATAGCTGCCAAGCTCTTACAAACTTCTCCGTCTCATCCTGTGAATGACTTAACCCTTTAATCTTAGCTAGGGCTCATATTCAGGACCCATGAGATGGGCAATTCGTAGAATATAGTATTCACATTATATTCAGTTAGCTTTATTTTTTTAATATTTTATATTTTTTTCTAATTTTTAGACGAATGTGTCTATATTTAAAGCTAATAGAAAAATTGATTTTGTTGATTAAAGAAAATGTGTTGTTGATTACAAAATATTTATGAAGGTAGAATATTTTGTTCTCTTGTATGCATAGCAAATTAGGTAAGATTAGGAGCTGACACTATACTGATAACTGTAGTGCTGGGTAAAATGAGAAGAATCGAGATCATAGATGAGTAGGGGCTGTCCTGGAACTGATTTCTTAGGCCTATCCAACATACAATTTAACTTTATGCTGTGATACCTATCCTCCTTAGAAGCAATAACGATAATTTATAAGAAAAATGCCTTTATGTTAACGAAATTGATGGGCAAAAACTTTCCTTATTGTTAAATACTGTTATTTCAAATGGGTGCAATCATCCTCATTGCAAAGAAAGGCCCTCTGAAGGAAGAGGCTTTACAGTAAGAGGTTCTTTGTTTTTGAGGTAAAATTAATATATAACATTATATAAATTTCAGATGTATAACATTATAATTCGATTTTTGTATAAACTACAAAGTGATCACCATGGTAAATTTATTTACCATCCATCACCATACAATTGACCCTTTCCACCCATTTTGCCCACCTCCCAATCCCGCCCCCTCTGGTAAAAATCAATCTATTGTCTGTAGCTATGAGTTTGTTTTTGTTTTGTTTTGTTTGTTTGTTTTTGCTTTTTAGCTTCCACATATTAGTGAAGTCACACAGTATTTTTCTTTCTTAGTCTGACTTATTTCACTTGGCATAATACCCTCAAGGTCCATCCATGTTGTCACAAATGGCAAGATTTCATTCTTTTTTATGTCTGAGTAGTATTCCATTGTATGTATATACCACATCTTCCTCATCCATTCATCTATCGATGGACACTTAGGTTGTTTCCATATCTTGGTTATTGTAAATAATGGTGCAATGAACATAGGGGTGCATATATCTCTTAGAATTAGTGTTTTCATATTCTTTGGATAAATACCCAGAAGTGGAATTGCTGGATTATATGGTAGTTTTATTTTTAATTTGTTGAGGAACCTCCATATTGTTTTCTATAGTGGTTACACCAATTTACATTCCCATCAACAGTGTATGAAGGTTCCCTTCACTCCATATCTTCTCCAACACTTATTATTTCTTTGTGTTTTTGATAACAGCCATTCTAACAGGTGGGAGATGATATATCATTGTAGTTTTTATTTGAATTTCTGTAATAATTACTAATGTTGAACATGTTTTCATGTGCCTGTTGGCCTTTTGTGTGTTTTCTTTGGAAAAATGTCTATTCAGATCCCCTGCCTGTTTTTTAATTGGACTGTTTGTTTTCTTTGCTATTGAGTTGTTGGAGTTCTTTATATATTTTGGATATTAACCTCTTATCAGATTATGATTTGCAAATGTCTTCTCCAATTCAGTAGGTTACCTTTTCATTTTTTTCATGATTTCCTTCGCTGTGCAGAAGATTCTTAATTTGATGTCCATTTATTTATATTTGCTTTTATTCCTCTTGGTTTTGCCGTCAAATCCAAAAAATCACCACCAAGGCCAATGTCAAGGAGCTTACCACCTATGTTTTCTTCTAGGAGTTTTATGGTTTCAGGACTTACATTCAAGACTGTGATCCATTTTGAGTTAATTTTTGTGTGTGGTATAACGTAGCAGTCTAGTTTCATTCTTTTGTGTGTGACTGTCCAGTTTTCACAACACTATTTGTGGAAGACATTGTCCTTTTCCCATTGTATGCTCTTGGCTCCATTGTTGTAAATTAGCTGTGGGTTTATTTCTGGGCACTCTATTCTGTTTTTATGTGTCTGTTTTGATGCCAATACCATATTGTTTTGATTACTATAGCTTTGTAGCATAGTTTGAAATCAGGGAGCATGACATCTTTCTTAATATGGCTTTGGTTATTTGGTGTCTTTTGTGGTTCCATACAAATTTTAAGATTGTTTGTTCTTTTTCTGTGAAAAATGCCATTGGAATTTTTATAGGAATTTCATTGAATCTGTAGATTGCTTTGGGTAATATAGACATTTTAACACTATTAAGTCTTCCAATCTGTGAGCATGGAATATCTTTCCATTTATTTACATCTTCTTCAATGTTTTTCACCGTCTTATGCTTTTCAGTGTATTGTGTACAGGTATACTTTCAATTCCTTGGTTAAATTTATTCTCAGGTATTTTATTCTTTTTGATTCAGTTGTAAATGGGATTGTTTTCTTAATTTCTCTTTCTGACAGTTTGTTGTTAGTGTATAAAGCAACAGATTTTCGTATATTGATTTTGTATCCTGCAAGTTTACTGAATTTGTTTATTAGTTCTAACAGATTTTTGGTGAGGTCTTCAGGGTTTTCTGTATATAGTATCATGACATCTGTGAATAGTGACAGTTTTACTTTCTACTTTCCAATTCAGATGCCTTTTATTTCTTTTTCTTGACTAATTGCTGGTGCTAGGACTTCCAATACTGTGTCAAATATAAATGGCAAGAGTGGACATCCTTTTCTTGTTCCTGATCTTAGAGGAAAAGCTTTCAACTTTTCACCATTGAATATGATGTTAGCTGTGGGTTTGTCATTTACAACCTTCATTATGTTGAGATATGTTTCCTCTATACCCACTTTGTTGAAAGTTTTTATCAAAAATGGATGCTGAATTTTGTCAAATGCTTTTTCTGCATCTATCAAAATAATCAGGATTTTTATCTTTCATCTTACTAATTTGATTTATCACATTGATTGATTTGCAGATGTTGAACCATTCTTGCATCCCTGGAATAAATCCCACTTGATCATGGTGTATGATCCTTTTAAGGTATTGTTGCTAATATTTTGTTGAGCATTTTTGCATCTATGTTCATCAGGGATATTGGCCTGTAATTTTCTTTTTTAGTAGTGTCTTTGTCTGGTTTTGTATGCAGATACAGCTGCCCTCATAAAATGAGTTTGGAAATCTTCCACCGTCTTCAATTTTTTGGAAGAGTTTGAGAAGGATAGGTATTAAATCTTCCTTCAAAAGAGTTCTGAATCTGTATGGTTAGTGTATAAATGGGATTTGGCAGGGCTATGAACTCCCTTTAAAAGTTATGCAAAACTCTTTGTGTATTTGCATATATATATTTTTTCCTATGGAAAGAGTCCATAGCTCTTAGATTCTCAAAAATATCCATAAGAAAAAAAAGATTAGGAACTACTACTTTAGAACAACAAGAGTCAACTGCACATCATCTGCAGATGGACACCAATCACACTTTATGACACATCTATCCATCAAAACTAGCTCCAGAAGGTGGTCAGGACCCCTTAAGTTCATCTTACATCAATGGTTTCATAATTCAGATATAAATCAGAACATTTTATTTAGTTATTTTGCTCAGCTTTAGTATGTAGGTGTCTTCTAACAGGTAGACAAAGAGTCAGAATCAGAATTCTCTGGGTCTATCCAAAGATCTTATGCATACACTAGACCTATGCTTTTAAACATTGCTATGAATATTTGTTAAATGAATGAAACACTGGCTACATCACACTGCAGTTACTTTGTGAGTAAACATGTTTTTAAATTAAACACCACGTGTTATCACCGTTTTCGAATTTCTTTGATTTAGATCATGCTTAAGTAGAATGCCACAGAGTGGCATATTTGCAAAAACAAAAGCTTTGTGCCCAAACATAGATTCATATTATCTCTATCAATTAGCACTTGTCAAATAGGGATAATAATGTCTACTTTATAGGACTTCTTTTAGAATTTTAGAAATAAAATGTGGGAAATGCCTAGTGTTGTGCCTGGCACATAGTACACATTCAGAAATTGGTAGTAACTACATCCTAGATAGTAAGAATCTTGTCTGTATGGTTGAATTGTCAACAACAACTAGTATATGTTATCTTTCAGTCACATATTTTATGCAGCAATTGCCTGGATTCTTCCAGATAGTGGCCAAAAGAAGTTAACCTTCAAAAAGGTTTATTTATAATTTCTGTGTTAGGAGGACAGAGATGAATGTTTCAATGATATAAGATTCCTAAATTTATTGGAATATACTTATTTGAATTCTGTAAAGCTCATGAAATTTTGTGTGGGTCTGCATTTCACAAGTGTAGCTTATGTTCCATAAGCCAGTGTTTATTTAATATGTACACAGTACCTCTTACGTTGAAATGAGGATTTTTCTTTCAAGACAAATCAAAAACATGAATTTCAGGTAGTGTTAAAAGTCTGACAAACATACTTGTAAAATGCTGCTTGTCACAAATGCATGTTGCATAAATAGCCCTTTCCTGACTTTTGCGATAAGATTTTTGACCCACAGAGTTTAATATCATGCTAGGATGAGCAGGGAATAAATAAGATTTTTATGTTATAAGCTTAAATCTTTTGAATAATAATCTTTCATTTGACAGAAACTTAAGATTATGCCCATCTCAATAATACTCAAACCATAAGACGAATGTCTGAAGCTATTATTAAGCGTACTATAGCAATTTTATTATATGAAAAAGTTACTTGAGTTTGTTGTAAATATTGTAAGTTAGAAATACAGATATTTTACTTTATACAGAAAAATAAATTACCTTTGTTTTAGAGCCCTGAAACTTAGAATGAAATAAAAAATGTTAATTAACCAATTTATCACAAATACCAAACAAGCCAATGATTTTGGTAATTATGAAGACAACTCAGTTTTTGCTTTACTATGCAAAATGTATTTGCTGAATTGAATTGGAGAGCATCAAAATTACTTACAATATACAGCTTACCAAAGCATGACAAAATCAGACTGTTATAACCAATTAATTGAACTTAACAAAGATTTTAAATTATTTTTGTTTATTAGCATTCCTTTGAGGTTAATGATGTGGTGTTTTTATTGGCTAGGAGGAATAACTAAAAATTTTAGCAGAAAATTAATTTTCTCCTGTTTGAAAAGTCCAAGACTCCCTAACAGATAAGCAATAAATTATTGTTTTGACCCAAATCTGAAAAAAAACACAATAAATTGATTTATTTGTACTCTTTGTTAAACATTTTACCAACCAACACTTTTTGTATGTTAAATAATTTGGACGTTAAAAGTGTCTGTGTTGATTTGTTTTTCTGCTACTACTAGGGAGATATATAGAAGAAACCACTGCTTCTCGACCAGTTCAATTTCCTGACGAGGGCGGATACGCACATCTGTTATACACTCTGTGGTGCCTGTAAATCTCATTTTTCTCTCTTTCTCTCCAGAGAGAAACCCTGCCTGGAGTCATCGGTGAAATGACCTGTTGCTCTTTGACTTGCACTCAAAAAGGTGGCTATATTAGTGAAGATATTCCCTACTTCTCAAATAAATTTGTGAAGAATATTGTGTGGGTAAGTGAGATGTTGCCAGTAGTAGTTAACTGGTTGCCTGACAGGGGTTTTATAAAATGGCATTTACTTTGGTGAATTTATCTCAGTCTACATTCTGATTCTCAGACTGATAGGTCTAGAATATTGATTTGTTAGTATCCTAAAATTGCTGTGTACTCAAACAAATTATCAATATTTAAACCAGAAAACAAATATATTGATGATCATCTATAGTTGCTGTTTAGATTGATTGTTCTCCTTGACTTAACCAGCATATTCTGAAGACACTGTCTAGAAGAGTGATTGAACTCACAAATCTTTGGAGTTTGCGCCTGCACTCAAAACTCGAGTCTACTATTTCATATCTCTGATATCCCTGTAACATGGTCTCAGCTTCTTCAACTGCAACTGAGAATAATTATATCTGCCTCATATGACTGTTGTAAAGTTTGAATAAAATAAAATATATAAAGAGAATAACAATGTGTGTAGCATATGGTAAGAAACTGTTATTTTCTCCCTATATTAAAATTATTAAACGATTGTTTGTTGAATTATCATATCAGTTCAATGATCTTTCTACTACACAATAATCCAAAATATACTCTGAAAGAGAAGAATATTTTTATTCACATCTTATAGAATGTAGCTAGAAGAAATACTTAAAAACAAACTTCTTTCTCAAAACTTGAAGTCATCTTAAAAGTATATCACTTATAATCCTTTGTATAGTGTTAAAGCGTTACAGAAACTAACCAATCATAAACTTGCATCTTCTTTTTTCCCATCTCCTCACCCAATGTGTTATACCATTGTAGGGGAGGAGGACTTTTCTCTGCCTAATGTGGGTTCGTCTGGCCGGAGAACGAATTAAATTCACATGAGACAGAATAGCAAGGGAAAATTAAACAAGGATTTGTGAGGAACCATGGCCCGGGGCCTTTCTTCCCAAAGGAAGAAAGCGCACCAAAGAAGTGGGGTGCACAGAGTGGTTATATACCCCCAAACAGGATATTTCACATATGATTAAAATGTCCCTCCCACAATAGTCACAAGATTGCCCTGTCAGCACAGTGCTTGATGGACACAGCAGGTAGTGGGTCTGCTATCTTGGTGGGCATAGCAGGAGGCAAGTCTATTGTCTTGAGCTGGGTGGTCACAGGTGAGCGCAGCAATCAGTTCCTAGCCTAAGGAAAGATCCTTAATCCTTAAAGAAATGCCAATGTTGGGAGGGGGAGGGAAGTCAGTTACAGGAGGTTACCAGAAACAGGCACAATAAAATGCAGATTTAAGTCCTTGCCTTTGGTATTGATTAAGAGTTTCTAGAGACAAGGTCATCTCCCCTTCTTGGTACAGAGAGGGAGATATCTTTACAGATGGAGAGTTCCCTTACAATGTAAATGTCTCTTACAAAGGGTAAGTAAATTCAGTTTCTTTTCAGTTTCTTTCCTGTCTGCAAAGTAACTAGCCTCAAATAATCATCATGCCAAAGAGACATATCTTGGGGTGGCCATTTCCAGGTCCCCACACCATCTTATCTATTTCTACCGATTTTATTTTTTCAAAATATAGAACTAATTGGAAGCCAAATACAAAATTATGCATCAACAAAAAATTAAAGGTCAGCAAAAACATTTAAAATTCAAGAAATAAAAAATACCAAAATATCTTATAATAATACATCTAAAAGATCTAAACAACAAATTCTATAAATTTCTCATCTCTGTGAAAGATATAAAAGTCCACAATGACAATAGCAAGTCCAAGGATAGTGATTAAATGCAAAGAGGAGCTCTGAATAATCCTGTATAAATTGTATAGATGAATTACTAAACAGAAGTCAATGAAGGATGATTTTTAAAAAATTATCTTTCTTATAATTTATTATAGTAAAAAAATAGAAAAAATCTAAATACCCAAATATCAGTAGATTAAATAAATAAATTATGCATACAATATTAATATGAAATAGCACTTTAAAATCATCATAAATATCTCTTTTTGTAAATGCTTGATATAAGATGTGTTTACTAAAAGAAAATATGTTAAAAATAGTATGTAAGTATGGTCACAATTGTGTCCTCTTAAAGTTTATTTAAAGTGCATAGAACAGACACTGACGGAGCCATATCAAAATGCTAAAGTGATATCTCTGTGTTGTTTATATCTTATTTTCTTTATATTTTGGAATTTTCCAAATTTTCTGCAATGAACACACATTACTTTTGTGGTTAAAAGGCAATAGAAATAAAAGTCATTTTTGAATTTGTATGCAGGAACTTAAATAGGAAAATCAACTCAGACATGACTGAGCCAAACAGCCATGGGCAAGGCTTGGAATTTGAGTGAACGCCTTACTGTTACAAATTTTACTCAAAGGTCTGGTTCTAATCATGACACCAAACACCTTTATAAATGTGTTCTGTAAGATTGTACCCCCTTGATTTGATCTAGTTTTACCTGTTAAAGGGAATTATCAGTATCAGGTAGCAGAGAAAGTAAATGGGATATTGTGGTGAGCACAGAGGTACAACACATTTTTAAAATCTCTTCGAACGAAAATATTCTCTGAAAGCCAGAATGCAGAGGTTTTGCATAAGGGCAAGACATGCTTTGGAGGAGATTGGACTTCACTAGTGAATAAAAATGTGTTCATGCACTAAGGATTTGAAAAGTAAATCCAACGTGTTATAGCTAGTGTTCCCATTTCAAGATAAAATATTTTAAATAGGCTAGACAAGTGATCTGTCTTACAAAAGCTAGACATGAATCTCCAGAAATCTAAGTAAGGAAGGCCAAGATGACTGGACACACTGAAGCTTTTAAGAACTAGAAGATCGTGATAATGTAGAATGCAAATATCTCATGTCTGGCCAGTACTTCAACCTCTGGTTCAATAGGCAATAGAAAAATTGATGGCTTATACAATACAAAGGTCCCAATCCAATATATTTTTCTTGAGCTTGCTATATTTAAAGTATATAAGAAGATTTTGCAAACTAGTTGAAGAAAACAAGATTTAACATTATGAAGCAGGTAACTCTTGGAATTGACCTCTGGAACATTTTATCAAGCCTCGCAGCCTTATTATTTTTCAAAATACTCATAGAGATTGAAAAATCTCCAAAAGTTGCAATGCAGCTCATCCTCTTATCTGTTTATAAAATGTATAGAAGTTGTGTGTATCCTGTCCTAGGTCACACAGTTGAATCCAAATGTCCCATCTCTTAAATTTTATTCTTTAAAAACTTTGGCTTTCAGTATACATCTCACAAACTACTCAAAATTTTGACAGAGAAATATCTTTGCTTCTATGACAAAGGCTTTCAATGAGATACTCAAATGGCAAGTGGATTTAATTCAATTCAATCAGCATTTACTGTCTACCATGTGTCTGACACGGGTTTTAAATATTGGGGTTCTGGAATACCACAGAGTCTAGTGGGAAAGACACATGAGTAAATAACTAGTGAAATACAAGTGGCAAAGTGACAAAACCAACGATCAATTCTCAGTTCTTCTCTTACTCAATGTATCAGCAGCATTTCACCACTACTGTTCTTGCTCCTTCCTGGAGCATGTTTTTCATTTCGATGACCATCCTATGGAATAGTCATTCCCTCTTCCTAATATCCCATACCCTCCTCACTTTGTAATATATGTTTCTGTAGAAACTATCATCGGATGACATATTTGTTTATCGTCTGTATCTCTCTAAGAATAGTAGAGGAGACCTTGTTTTAATCAATGCTATAACTCCAGGCCCTAGAACAGTACCTGGCATGCAATAAGCACTCAATAAGTATTTGTTTAATGAATATTAATGTGTGAAGTACTATTGGAGAGAATAAAAATAAAATAGCAATTCATTCTGTTTGAGTGAGGGTGGAATGAATTAGTTAAGTTTATAGGTAGTAGAAAGCATTAGATAAGTGTTTTCCAGGTGACAGTCTAGAAAAGTAGATGTTTTGTTCAGAGAATGCCAAATAGTTCAATGTGGCTAAAATGTAAACTATTTGGTACCTAGAAATAGAACTGGACTCCATCAGCTGGGAAAAGTTTGTGAAAATATTGTATATCTTACTAAGAAAAGTGGACCTAGGCAATGAAGAAACATCAAGAATATTTAAGCAGGAGCATAATAAACCCAGATAGATTTTACTACTCTTGGTACTCTCACTATCTCATATAGAAGCAGCATTTGCTATGTGCCATGCACTGTTCACATGCTATACATACTTTCATATTTATAATAATCCAATGAAGAAGATACTATTGTGATTTCCATTTCTCAGATAGGGAAAATGAGGTACAGACAAGTTAAATAGCTTGTCCAATATCACACAGCTGCTAAATGGCAGAACCAGTGTAACAAACCCAGGCACTCTGGTTCCAGAGTACGCACTCTACCATTATGCTGTGAAAGATGAGGTGAGACTTTAGGTAGGATAATCAATTAGAGAATCATTGAAGAAATGATAAAAGCCTGTAACAGGACAGTAGTTATGGGAATGGAAAAGAAGGAATTGTTTTGGAAGTATAATTGACAGGACATTACAAAGTCACTGAATGTGAGTAGTGAGAGAAAAACTAGTCAAGTATAATGCGGAGACTTCTATAGCTTAGATGATGGTGTCATTAACCAGAATAAGGAAGACAGGAAGAAGAACAGGTTTGGGTGGAGATGAAAATGATGGATTTATCTATGATAATTGAATACACATCTGAGTTGCTCTAGTGAAACACCAGTGTTGAGCTTTTATTCAATTGCGTCATCCCCCATTGATAAAAGTATAAGTTTTCTGAATAAAGTTCAAGAGTCTAGAGGTCAGCTGGGTGGCATAGCAGTTAAGTGTGCACGTTCCACTTCAGTGGCCCTGGGTTCGCTGGTTCAGATCCTGGGTGTGGACATGGCACCACTTGGCACGCCATGCTGTGGTAGGTGTCCCACATATAAAGTAGAGGAAGATGGGCACGGATGTTAGCTCAGGACCAGGCTTCCTCAGGAAAAAGAGGAGGATGGGCAGCAGTTAGCTCAGGGTTAATCTTCCTCAAAAAAAAAAAAAGAGAGAGTCTATAGGGTCTTATCTTCAATCCCTCTCTGCCAGCCTCAAACATGCTAAAATCCTTAGCAATCTGATCAATAGTTCATTCATCAGAGTAGAATGATGTGCTGTTAGCTAAATCTTCAAAATTCTACTCTTTATCCCCTCCTTTGAGACTTAGCCTCTTTCCAAAAAGGAAACAAAATAATTAGTGTACTTTTTTTCCTCTGAAGAAGTCTATGTGCAAATCAGCATTTTGTCTTAATGGTATTGGAAGACATTATGAGGAAGCTAAACCCAATTAAGTAACACTGTGAAATGTAAATAAACACTTTAAACAAATGCTTTTAGTTTAAGAAATATAGTGTGATCTTTTTGTCTTTACTTTAGCTGAAGCATAATTTATGGTTCTCACTCTTCTCTCTCAAATAATTATTAAACTTATATTATTGACACACCATTTCAGTAGGACATAATAGCTACAATGATAGGGGAGTAAGAAGAATGCTATGAGGGTACTTTGAAGAACACTTATCTTAGTCTTAGAGGTTGTGGAAAGTTACCCAGAAGAAGTGACATCTTAGAAGAGAATACTGAATATGTATGGGCTAATCAGATGAAGAGCAGATAGGCATAGGAGCGTAGAGGGTAGAAGGAATAGCTTAGGCAAAAGTGAGAGCTTATAGAACATAGAAGGGACTGCATATACTTCAGTGTGGCCAAAGCAAAGTGAGCAAGCAGAAAGTGGTAAGAATTCTGAAGCTAAAGCAGTAGATAGGTCCAAACTATGTAGAATCTTGTAGATCATGTTAGGATTTTGGATGTCATTCTGTGGATAAGGGGAGGGGCATTGAAATGTTTTAAGCAGAAGCATTTACATAGTTAGACTAAAATTTTAGAGAGCTCCCTCAGTCTAAGGGGTAGAAAATGGACTGGAGAACAGTGTCAACGAAAATAATCCATAACCAATCTATAGATGAAAATTTGGGAGAGTTTATTCTGAGCTAAAATGTGAGGACCATGGCCCGGGGCCTTTCTTCCCAAAGGAAGGAAGGGCACCAAAGAAATGAGGTACACAAAGTGGTTATACACCCCCAAAGAGGATGCTTTATATATGATTGAAATGTCCCTCCCACGATAGTCACAATATTGCCCTGTCAGCACAGCGCTTGATGGACACATCAGGGTGGGTCTGCTATCTCAGTGGGCACAGCAGGAAGCAAGTCTGTTGTCTCCAGGTGGGTGGTCACAGGTGAGCACAGCAATCAGTTCCTAGCCTAAGGAAAGATGCTTAATCTTTAAGGAAATGCCAACGTTGGGAGGGGGAGGGAAGTTGCACCTTTATCTCAAGGGCCTTTGTTCTTGCCATAGTAAATGTCTAAAGCAGATATACAATGCATGCTCAATGGCCAAGGTCAGGCCCTTTTGGAAAACAAGGTCAGGCCGAATTAGGTTTACACCAAATAGCTTCCTCATATACTCCAATATATCCTATTGCTTGCCATTTCTATTTGTCATTAGCAAGGCTGGGAACAGAGATAGGACACTTCAGAAAACTGACTTCAAAATAAATAAGATTTTTCTTTAAAAAAGTCATATAAGTGGTTAAATAATATTTCTGCCTAGAGTCATATGTTAGTGTGAAAATTAATCAATCAATGGCTAAACTCTTTAAAAAAACTGAAAAAATATTTAATGTTAGGAAAGATAATAGTAATAAATTTCCTAAAAGAAAATACCCAAGACACTGAACCAACAGAAACTTGAATGAATTCATTTTATAAGTCAATATTTATTATTTCCTGGCATAAGCCCAGTGCAAACTGTCCAGCACATTTTAGCCCCTATGGACACTTGGTTTAAAGATAATTGCATATCCATCCAGGACATAGAGGATTTATTTTCTGTAAAGGAATCATAACCTTTCAAAAAGCAAATTAATTACTCTTAGAGTTTTCTAAAACAGTATGGCAGAAGCCTGGGATGTTCTAAAATTGAGGTCAAGCTACTTTAGTAATTAGCAGTCCCTGGCCTTGAATGTGCTATACTGCTATACCTAATGTATTTTAGGTTACACACACCATCTCTCTTTCTCTCTCTCTCATTCATTCATTCATATACACAGAGATACAGACACACACACACACACACCCCTACTTTCACAATTGGCCCAAGTTAGGTTGGCAGACAGAAAAATAATAGAGAAAAGAGACTTTATCAACATCAACATTTTCCAAACTGGTGTACTGTCAACCCTATTCTTTAGAGAAAGAGTTGTATTGTGTGTCCATAAGTTCACAAAGCATTAGGTTAAACATCGTTACCCAGGTTTCCCTACTGTATGACTTCTGAAAGACTCTAATGTACCAATGAACATTGTGCCTTTCTAAGAGAGAGATATAGAAGATAGCAAATCCCATACTTGTTGGTCATAGAAAAATCAACATCTTCTGGAAGAGTGCTCTTTGGGACTCCAATCTGGGAAAAAATGGAAAATGGATATACATTAGTAGTTTGGTTTAGCAAACATTAAGCACCTGCAATATTATAGATATTTTATTACGTATTGATGGTACATGTATGAAGTAGTCACCGTGAAGTCCAAAATAAAGGAAATGTTAATATATTTGCTCCTATACTCTTGTTTTCTATGCTACACTAAAGACTTGAAGTCACACAAACCTAAGTATCTCTTCATTCCCTAAAGGAGTGAAGTGTTTTCCTCAAATAAATACTTTGTGGGCATATTTTCAAGGTACTACCCAAATTTGAAGAATCCTTGAATGTCCCCTCCTCCAAAGATCTTTGTAATGCTTTGGTGCACGTCCATTTACATTTGTTTCCCCCATTAGACTATGAATTCCTTGAGGGTAACAACTCTATGTCTTTTTCTACCCACTAGCATTGGATACACTGCCTGACGTATGGTGGTCCTCAGTAAATCCTCCTCAAGAAATGCTCCTTGAATGGATTAGGGATGGGACTGCGAAGAACTCATTCCCAGTATTGCCTCATTTACATAAATATTATTGATTTAAGTTTTTCATTTTCCTAAAAAGGGCACAAATTAGGAATGCTAGAGTGACCATTTTAGAATATGTCAGGTCATGTCACTTGAGTGCTGAAAACAAAATAAAAACTAAAAAAAAAACCAAAAATACGTAATGTCTCCCTATTTGCCCAGAATAAAACCAAGGGTCCCTTACAGTGGCCTGTAAGCTTTTCATTGTCTGTCCCTTCCACTCCCACCCACCACTTCCCTCCCACCAGTCATAATCCCCATTACCTCCTTTACTTTTCATTTTATCCAGAACACTCATTACCTTCTAGCTCACTATAAAATATACTCATTTGTTATGTTTACTGTTTATTACCTATCTCTCCCCAGTAGAATGTAAGCTCCATGAAAGCAGGGATCTCTGTCTTCTTATACACTGCAGTGTTCCAAGTTCTCAGAAAGGTGCCTGGAATGTAGGATGTGCTCAGTAAATATTTGCTGAGTGAATGAATAAATGAATTGACAAATAAAAATGGCAAGTAATAGGATATATTGGAATATATGAGGAAGCCATTTGGTGTAAATCTAATTCGGCCTGACCTTGTCTTTCCAAAAGGGCCTGACCGAGGCCATTGATCATGCATTGTATATCTGCTTTAGAGATTCCCTATGGCAAGAGCAAAGGCCCTTGAGATAAAGGTGCAACTTCCCTCCCCCTCCCAAAATTGGCATCTCCTTAAGGATTAAGCATCTTTCCTTAGGCTAGAAACTGATTGCGGCGCTCACCTGTGACCGCCCAGCTTGAGACAATAGACTTGACTCCTGCTACACCCACCAAGATAGCAGACCCACTACCTGCTGTGTCCATCAAGTGCTGTGCTGACAGGGCAATCTTGTGACTATTGTGGGAGGGACATTTCAATCATATGTGAAACACCCTCTTTGAGGGTATATAACCACCCTGTGTACCCCCACTTCTTTAGAATGCTCTGTTCCTTTGTGGAAAGACTCTCCCGGGTTATCATCCTCAGATTTCAGCTCAGAATAAACTCACCCAAATTTTCATTTATAGATTGGTTATGGATTATTTTTGTTGACAGAATGAATGTAGAATATAGTAACTGTCCTATGCCTTCTTTCCTCTCTCTTTTTCTCAAGAATTGCATTCTGTACTTCCAATAAATTCTCTTTCTGTTCTTTCATGTTATCATTTAAAACTGGTTTAGAATACCTATAGCATGCTGTGAGAGTTGAAAGATACCCTTTGGGGGAGAAAAAGATTAACATTTTCTATTCTTGACTTTATAAATCATCAAAATAAAACAACCTACAGGGGGTAGATCTACCTTGTTTCAAATTTAAAATGTGAATGAATGGAAATGGGGTTTTCGTTCGAAGCCACCAGCTTATCTACAGGTATACACATTACAAAGAGGCTACATCAGAAGCTTTAGGATTCGGCATTCTATCAATGGTCTTGAAAGTGGGGACATGCGCCCTTGGAAATACATGAAGACTCCAAGAAGTACTCTGGCATTAATAGTTTTAAGAAAATCAAATTCTAGATTTCAACGAACATGAATTGCTTTTGTTAAAAATGTTATGCCTAAAAAGATGTCATATAGACTTTTCTTTCTCATATTTGTCTTGCATTTCACCTTCCTTTTACAAAAAAGAAAAAAAATATAGCTTTCACTTACAAGGGATCTTGCTTTGGGATATTGCCTCAGGGTATAAAGTATTTAGGGTGCCCAATAAAGGAATAAATTCAAATATTTTTGCTGAGAAGGTGAATGATGGTAAAGAATAACCAATAAATTCTTTTGCAAGCCAAATGGATTCCAATCTTTTGCTTTTATGAAATTTAACTTGAACATAATCAAGTTATCACCTGATAGATCATTAAAAAATTTTTGGGGGTATATCATATGGAACTTGGAAGAAGTTTAAATAATTGAGTAACAGTGCTATAACAAACTTCTTTCCATCCCTATCTCCTTGTATAAGCAAACAGGGTTTTCCATTGCTTATATTTATATAGAACAATAAAAATAGGAAAACAATTTATTCTGAATCCTTTGTCATTTTTAGCAATAAGTAATATTATCTACAAATGCATATGCTAACTGAAAATATTCTCTATTGATTACTTTAAGAGAGACACTTCCAATAAAATTTTACTTTTTAGGATTAATAATTATTTTTAAAAAACTGTTAGATATTTAAATTATTTTGATCGATTGCATATTTCTAATAAGTTTAATCATAATTCAGTTTAGAAGACAAATTTTAACACTTAGAACTTCATGATCATTTTAAATGAAAATAAATATGAATTTATATTTGTATATAGTAGGGGGAAAATAAAAGACTTTTTTTCATTATCCTAATGAAATGAAGCTACATTTCATTAAGATAAAATTCAATGAGTGAAGTGGAAAGGAATTCTGAATTCAGGAAGAAAAATAAATGATCTAAATTTCCTGACTTTTAAAAACGTGTTCATGTGTTTTTAAAAATGGATTATGACAGCCTCAAATTGCTGTGGTAGTTAGGACCCATCAGATACATTTAAAAGAAGGCTGCAACTATTTTATTTTAAAATGTTATTATTTACAATATGTTGAGAATTATAGTTTTTGCTGCTTTTTCAATGCATGGTGAAAAAGTGTAGATATCAACTTAATATGCAAGGAGCTATGCCTATTTTCAAAACTCTTTTAAGGGATATGTGAGCAAAACAGATAAGATTCTTTTTGTACAAAGAGGAGTGTATTTTCGGCTTGTAGTTGTGGGCTCATATAGCAGTTAATCAAGCGAAGTACACCCTACTGACCCAGCTACCATATCAATAATAACAGACTTAATGTATTGCTCTGTTTATATTTGCGCAGCAGATCTGCATGACCATTACAGCCAAATTCATTTAATCAGATGCCTTAAAGGTTGCGTGTTGACTAACAAGTTGGCGAATATTTGATTCAGTTGGATCATTAAGACAACAGAAACAGTCAAACCAACCTTCTGTGCTTTGATCGTTTCAGCCCTTTCAATGAGCATGTGAATTGGATCGACAAACCACTTCCAATCCTTTTTGTAACAAGGCAGGAAATTAATTAATTAATATAGTTTTGACTATCCAGATATATGCTTCCATTTTTATTGAGTCTGGTCACAGGTACTGTGATTTTTTAAATTAGCTCTCTAAATCCAGCCTCTGATTAATGTAAAGCAAATCTTGATTTCAAAAACTGAGTCTACCTTTTAAGTCCAGAAGGAGAAATCATTGAAAGAATATGACTCCTTCCTCCTTCCTTTCCTCACGTTATTTAACAAACTTTTTATTCATTATCAATTGTAGGTCAGGCACTTCATTAGAAGTTGGGGTAGAGACATGAGGACATGGTCAGTGGAGAGACACAAACACAGTCAGACTGTTACTGCACTGCAGAGATTCACAGATATTGGGTGGGAGTTAGGGGACACATACTTATAAACAGTAGATTCTAATCCCATATGAAAGTGATAATCCAGGTAAAATAGGCTTTAGATGGTTACCACTGACTCTACGAAAGCTTGATATTATCTAAACCAGTGGTTCTTAAATCCTGTCCACTGACCTGTGACATGCCAGCTCTATCAAAAGTATTTAAGGCATTTTTTAAAATATAGATTCCTCGCCTCCACTGCCGTGAGTTCTGATTCTGTATATCTAGAGTGGGGCTTTCGAATCTGTGATTCTGCTGTTCGGCCGAGTTCGACGACCACAGACCTCAAGAGGATCACCTCTATTTTCCGTAATGTTTGACATCTACATCACATGATGCACTGGGGATAGCATCCACTGAACAACTTTTTCTATCACATAAGTACTATAGAATTAGTGACTGAGAAGAAAAATGCATGTTTGGGACCATGTGGTGATAGCTACCACCTCTCATTTACTATGAGCCAAGTGCTGTTCTTAGCATTTTACATTCATTCGTTAATCTGAATTCGATTTCCTCATTTAAGGAAATCAGGGCACAGCAAGATTAATTAACCTCTCCAAGGTTACAAAGCTAGTAAATAGTGGAGTTGGAATCTGAAACCAGGCATTCTGGTTCCAGAGCCCACACAACTATACTAAACTGCCTCTCATTTATCATGGTACTTTCTTGAAGTCCCTTTGTTATTCTTTGGCAAGCATTACAAAACGAAAACCAAGTGCATTCACACAGCTTATCTGTACTTGCTCACACTATGCCAATGTTCTTTTTTCTTTCGAGAACTTCTATCTTTAATTTATTAGCCTGCTCTCATTTATCAGACTGTTCCATTTCAAAAGCATCACTAACAAGTTTTCTTCATTGTTTAAAATCACAACTGTAGTGATTTAATTTCCTTAAAGTTTGTCTCTATAAAGCTACAAAAACTTCATATTCCAAAAGCTCAAATCGTATATAAAATCCATTGCTCAAAGCCATTTAATTGTTCATCTATGAACACATCAGCTTATTATATTGATTTTTTTGTAGCAGCATTTTATGTTCCGAAATATGTTCATTCCAAGCCAGAAGGCCTTGACTGAAGGGTAGAGGAATAATTTGTTAAATTTCAACGTTGTATGCACCATATAAACCATGTCGACAAATATCGATTCACTGTATAGCATATAAGAAAGTTGAAATTGTACGTTTCTCTCTGGAGAGCCTTCTGAATATCAAAACAGTATCAACTTATAGAGAGTAGGAATTTAAGTGCAACTGGACAGTTACCAGAAGTGGGTATTTGAAACAAATTAGCGTGATACTGTCATTCAAACCAAGACACAAATAATAGCAAGTGGAGGTGGGATGGATGAGTGGGTGGCATTCACTAGCCTCTCTCCAGTTCTCTCAATAATGTAGGTTTATGACTAGCTTTGGATAGAGAATTGTTCTCCCCGAACTAAGATTCTACGGCTAGCTGTTAGCTCTAACAGTTTTCTTTATTTTTCTCTCAGAGTAGCACAACGAATTAGAGTTGTGTGTCCTTAAAGCAAAAGAGTTAACTTCTACCTCAGAGCACACCTAGTTCTATGTGGTACATGAGAATTGAGTGTGATGACTCAGAGAAGGAGACAAAATATGCTATCTCGTCTGTCATCACTATCCCCCTACACAGAAGACAGACAGCAGGGATTCATTACCGATACCTGAGTTCAGAGTCCCGTCCTCAGGACTGCAGAATGTGGTCCCAGTGTGTTTTCCTGGTTACGTTTGAGCTTTTGCAGTTTTATTTTCCTTTTCCCATGCCAGTGTAACTTGGAGAACCAGTTTGAGAAAAATAGATATTATTCACAAGTGACTTCTATTTATTTACAAAGCATGTATATATTAGCTTTTGGGTGAAGTGTGACATTCACTTCAAAGAAGACTATTTTTCACTTCAAAGAAGACATACAATTAAACAGAGAGAGTAGCTTCAGGGGGAAGGCTGGCTGGTCTCATCCTTGCAGACCTAGGAAAATGATTTGGTATTAACATTGAGGAGGAGATCCAACTCTCAGAAGTATACTTATATCAGTCAAGTTTACACACATACCAGAATTCCAATTGATTAATTTACAATAAGAAGTGAACTGTCAGGTAAAGTTAACGTTCATATAAGCTGACTAGACCATTCTGTACCTGTGGGAAAGGTACATAGGATTCCAAATTATCATCAAAAGCTTTGCTTAATGAGCACAGAATCAGAACAATGGAAATTTGAGAAACCTCAGAGACACCAGATACTTGACTTGAGGTACTCTCACCCACTGTAGGGGCACACTGCCATGGAAAATGAATATGCGTCTTCTTTGTCAAGAATTTCTCTCTTTTGGACAGTGAGTGGAAGGTTCTGTCAAATGCTTGCTTCTGTGAATCTTCACGTTTCTGTGGCTTGCTCAATTCCTGTTGGTTCACACTTTTTTTCAAAAAAGTTTGTATGACATGATTTATTAAGCTTTTACTTCCAAAATTACAATCATGTTTTAGTTTTCCCTTCCTGAGATCACTCCCAAATTTCCTTGATTAGAGTGTTATTTTTTTTCCATACTATTTCGTCACACATTTGTAACTTCTTGGTTTTTCCTCAGTGTTGTTGACCATATCTATTGTGAATGGATTTTAATAGATTGAGTGTTAGAGGGCAAACCTATTTTAAAGTTATTTGAGAGTGTCACACTGTACTAATATAAACTCTTTGAGTGCAGAGTCTGCTGCATACTAAAGTGCTAACATATTGCTGGTGTAGGGGACAAGACATTTCCTCTTCCCAAATGTGGGTTCGTCTGGCCAGAGAACAAATTAAATTCACATGAGACAGAATAGCAGGAGAAAATTAAACAAAGCTTTATGAGGAACCATGGCCCGGGGCCTTTCTTCCCGAAGGAAGAAAGGGCACAGAAGAAGTGGGGTGCACAGAGTGGTTATATACCCCCAAACAGGGTGTTTCACATGTGACTGAAATGTCCCTCCCACAATAGTCACAAGATTGCCCTGTTAGCACAGCGCTTGATGGACACAGCAGGAGGCAAGTCTATTGTCTTGAGCTGGGTGGTCACAGGTGAGCACAGCAATCAGTTCCTAGCCTAAGGAAAGATGCTTAATCCTTAAAGAAATGCCAACATTGGGAGGGGGAGGGTAGTTACAGGAGGTTACCAGAGAAGCAGAATAAAATGCAGATTTAAGTCCTTGCCTTTGGTATTGATTAAGAGTTTCTAGAGAGAAGGTCATCTCCTTTCTTCTTCCTGGTACAGAGAGGGAGGCACCTTTTACAGATAGAGATTTACCTTACAAATGTGAATGTGCCCTAACAAAGGGCAAGTTCCATTCCTCAGAGCCTCCTTCCCTGTCCCAGTTTATCAAAAGTAATCAGCCTCAAATATCCTGATGCCAAAGAGACATATCTTGGGGTGGCCAATTTCAGGTCCCTACACCGGTCATGTAATTGATGCTCAAAAACATGTGTTGTTGAATGAAACATCACCCTCTATGAGCTAATAAAGACCAATGCCTCAATTGCTAAGAAGTCAGACTTTTAGATTCTATATTTTCTGCCACATAGTTGAAAACCTGATCACAAGCGAAAATTGTTGAAAGGAGACAGAAATAGTCTGCCATAAAGCTAATGTAAAATATCCAGTAAACCATCATCTCAGGTCCTTACTTTGGGTATATTTTATACAGAGTCCCAACAACCCTGACTATCTCATTTCACAGCAGTGCTTTAGAAAATTAGGATGGGGTGGGAGTAAGGAGGAAGCTGCTAAGGGCAATCCCTCTGACAATAATAAAATATAGTAGCTGGAAACGAGGAGGAAACAGAAAAAAGACCATATGGACGACAGAGCGTTTTGTTTTGTGGATTGTTTTTGACACTTGACTTCTCCTCCCTGGTTGTCCTGTGTAATTCAGAATTCAACTAGGAAATTTTTTGTACACATTTTTGAGTTTCTACAGTTACAAGATATAGGGAAGATTGGTGGAAAGAAATGAAAAAGATGAAACTCCAACTTTCTGTAAGTTCTTTGAGGAAGGGGACCTTGTTATATTTTTCTGCCATTCCTTGTGCTTAGTAGGTTCTTAGTAAACATGTGCTAAGCAATCAAAGAACAGCCACAACAAAAAAGTAAGCAAGATTTGCTGGGGCATTAAATGGTATATATAGGGACCAATGTAGCTCAATATACTATGAGGATATTTATAATAAAATAAATGACCTTGGTAATGATAATTGTACATCATTAGCAATAACTAGTTATATCCAAAGAAAGTTTTCAGCCAATGCTAGTCCACACTTAGGTTTCTGGATTTGGGATAGGAGGCTTCTGTGGTTTTTATGAACTTTAGCCAATTTTATTAAAATCTGAAGCAATTGACTAAATTATTCAAAAACATTGACCATGGAAATGAATAGGTGGTATGAGACTGAAACTAATTTCAGTATCTTGTGTTTAAAAGAAGACAGAAAATTGTACCATTCACTCAATAAATATTTCCATCTCAAATGCCTAGAACAGTGAAGAAAGTTGTATTATGAAGCTGTAGCTTCAATTACATGAAAAGTTCATCTCTATCAGGGCTTAAAGTTTGCAAGGTAGAAAGACACATGAACTTGCCTTTAGTAGTGAAGGTTACTTCAAAGATAGAAGGGAATATGATCTAGTCTTGTGTCATGAGGAATTAGACAAGAAATCTGAACTGTTCAGGTTACAGTCAAGAGGCTCATTTCTGCAGGGTTCTGATCTTATTACATCACAGAGGGAAACATTGTATGAACTAATTTAATTCCATAACTTTTGTTAAATAGACTAATTAAAATTACTCAAGTTGTGAGTGATTGATAGCACTGATACCATGTCCACTTGAACATATTTCTATTTTAAAAGTTAGGAATTGGAAAAAAAAAGTTTTACTCAAAGGAATAAACCTCAACGTTATCAGGTAGAAAGAGAAACTATTTTTACTTAGAGGCAGGAAAAGTCATTTCAGTGTTGACCAGTGTCTTGTAGGCAGCTACTTGACTGTGCCCTGGATGTGCACCCCAAAAGACACAGCCTTATGACAGAAGCTTCATCTAGGTAGGGACAGGTGAAAGCAGTGTCTTGTTGTGGTGTGTTAGCATAGATAAATAACTCTGTCTCCTCATTCCACTGTCAACCCTTTATGAATAATGTAGCAAATAGCTTAAGATTTTAATAAATTTGGTTGAAGCTTTATTTTAAAAACAATAAAACAGAATTACTCCCACCCCTTACATCAATGTGTAAGAGCAGTGGCTGAAAACTTTCTTTGACTATGACTAGATGTTACAGAAATTTAAGGAGTACTATTTATAAAAGCAAATGACAAGGCACATTTTTCATTGGTTACCAAGAATATTTTATTTCTATGAGTCAAAGACATTTTCATAAAGTAGTTGACCTATGAAAAGATATTCTGCAACATGTGTAAGGCATTGATTTTCTAGTAGAATATAATGAAATAGAATTTGAACAATTTGCTTTCTCTATAACTGTGATGCATAAAAATTATACTCAGACCAAACTGTCAAGCACAAAATCAATAATAGTCTGATATAACTGAATTCCATTAAGTATAAAGGATTACTTGAAATACTATTGGGGTAAATGTAAGAGCCCAAACAACAAAAAAGTGATTTGATTAATCCATTTTTAATGGTTTACATCATTTAGTTTTAATAATCATCAGCCTTAATATTCTTAATTCTATTATAATTTGCCAAAGGGCTACATACCATTGAAGCAAGCAGTTGTATATTTTTTAGGTAATATTTTTTAAAATATTTGAACCTGGCAAAATGCAACATGCCCCTGCCATCTGAATAAGATACAGGTATAATGGCTACTTCCCGTTCATCTTCAATTATTAGTTGCCATTTTCTTTTTTACAATGGCTAACTACATACTATAGTCTACTTCTTTGTCTATGAAAATCATCACAGTAATGGAAGAAAAACTGGGGCTTTCACTTTTAAAAACTCATCGTAAAGCAGCCACCTATGTAATCTTCATCAGGAGCAATTATTTTTTCTTGAAAAAACTGTTCTTAATTTTAATAAGTCACTAAAATTCAATTGTATAATTATATGGTTTGTCCACTTTTATAATGAAAACATTGCAGATATATTTCACATATTTTGGGAAGAAAACAAAAACTGGTCCTGACAAGTATAGATTTCTGTTTCTTCTTCTATTTTTAATAGAATCTGCATTTCAGTATTTGGGGAGAGGCAGGGGTACAGGGTGGTGGTGAAAGATGTCTGGTCAGAATGTCTTGTGATTAACTAGCTGTGTCTATGTGACAATGATGAATAAGGTGACAGACTGAGGATTTGAGTGCTGATTCAGCTTGTATAACCTGCTTAGATTTTCCTTGTGAAGGCGGTCGATTGATCTTCCTGCCTAGGTATCACGGCTGCAACATCTGACTGCAACACTAATGTCCCTGTGAGTCCCCCTCCAACACACTGCAGAGATTGAGTTGACTGATGAAGCTGACTAGTCTCTATTGATTCTGGACTTATTGATGAGGTTTAGAGGAGCTGCTACTAGACTGTTTCGAGTACATTGCTCCAATATTGTCTTCCCTCTCTCCCAATCGCTTTTGTCTTTTTCTTCCTACTCAGTTTTAATTAAATTAAGAAATTTTGTCCAGAAAGATATTTTCAATCTATATAAAGAAACATTTGGCCTACTCTCTGATATTGAAAGGTGACAACTTAGGTTTATTTTAATAGGTATGTATCATAGCAATATGCCTGTTAACAGTTTTAACTCTCAACTGAATAAAAGAGGAACTAAGAAAGTAATTTTTGTGGCAGGATGATCTGTTTGATGTTTCCTAATTAGATAGTCTGACAGCTTAAGAAAATTAATAGTGTGTTGACTTTCAATTGAAGGCTTACAAGTATTGATTAAAATAAATTAAAACATAGAATAATGGTATGGGGGTATATATTTGCTTACTGTATTAAAGGGACTATAGAAATTAACTAAAAAAGAGACAGTGTCTTGTGAAAGGTTATGTAGAGGGTAACTGGAATGAAAAAAATGCAAAAGTTCCTGCCCTCAAATCTAGTCCTTAGTCTAGAAGCCAACAAAATTATCAGCTCTGCTATATAGCTACCAGTAGGGTATACAATCCCCATTTGATGATATAGGCAGATTATTGGAGAAATAAGAAGAGAGGAGAAGAAAAGACGTTAAAAAGGTAGAGAGTCATAAAAAAATATAAGAATAAAAAGCAAGACTGACAAAAATGCATAGATGGGGCTAAAAATTCTTCAATAGCATTAGTCTTCAACCATTCTTTACACCACATACTTCTCCAAGGTGGGTTTTCATATTATTTCTTAATATTTTAAAATTAAAATCTCAGTGATTGTTTACTTATTACTTGCATTTTGAACATTGGAATACGGTCAAGAAAAACAGCAAAAACATATGTTTTGAGCATTTACTATTGGTAGATATTGTACTGGATCTTTTAAGGGTAGTTATAGTATATTGGTTACAAAGCTTGGATTCTGTAGCCAAAATGGCTGGCTTCCAATCCTGGTTCTGTCATTTCCTAGCTAGGTGACCACGTGTAGGAATCTTAACCTATCTATGCCTTAGTTTGTTCATTTGTAATTGAAAGCTAATAATTACTATCAGGCTTATAGGATTATTGAAAAGATTAAAGAGTTAATATAGGTAAAACATTTAGAACAGTTTCTAGACCATAATAAAGGCTATATATGTTTGCTATTTTTATTATGGGGATTAGACAGGCATAAAGTCCTTCCATGAGTGATCTCACACTCTAGTTGGAGAAACAAGACTGACACACAAGAAACTACAGGCAAATATTACAAAACAGAATATAAAATTAACTGCTAAATGGATATTCAGACTATAGATGTTATAGGAATTGAGAAGAGAGGGAAGAATGAGGGAGACTGCAATAATGAAGGACAATTTTAAAGAAGAAGTAGATTTTAAATTAGATAGGAACAATACTAAACGTCAATTTTAATGAGCAATTGCTATGTGCTATGTATTTATGGGGTCACTACATGCACTCCTGGTTTAATTATGAGGAATATGGACAAAGAAGTACAGGAACTTGTATAAAATCACACAATAAGTGGTGGAACTGGGGATTAAATCTAAGCAATCTAAAATGAGAGCTCATATTCTTACCAACTATTCTTTCTTGCCATCAAGATAGCTAAAATTTGGACAGTTGGAAGAGAGGAAGAAAGATATTCCAGACAAAGAAAACAAAATGAATGAAAGTGAGAAGAGGATGTGAATAAGCATGTGTTTAAAACCAGTAAGTGATAGATTGAGAACAAAAGAAGATAGGGAGAAGAGCATTGCATAAATTTGCATTGGCAGAGTGAGCCAGATTATAGAGGGCCTTGAAATCCAGACAATCATGGCGAGACTTGATATAGTAGGAAACTAGCTGTCAGAATAAAGGAAGGGGAGAGGTAGGAGGGCAAAAAGGGTGATAGGGCACATATGTATGGCGATGGATGGTAATTAGATTTTGTGTGGTGAACACGATGTAGTCTTCACAGAAATTGAAATTTAATCATGTACACCTGAAATTTATATAATGCTATAAACCAATGTGACCTAAATTTAAAAAACTAGGAAAAAAAGAGTAAAGGAATTCAGTGAGGAAATCAGTAATGAGAGATACTTAACATAAGTCTACAAATCAGTTTGTAAAAGGAGCATAGGAAAAGAGGAATAACAGCTCGGAGATTGGTTTATAAGATTTAAAGAGTCTTTTGATGGAGGGAAGCAACACAAAGACATGGAAGGCAGAGCTCTTTGCTACAGATGCATAAGAAAGAAGGCTGCTGTGAAGGGATGCCTAGGGGGTTAAACTAGGAACCAGGGTAAGGGCAAGCTGGAGCTGTAGGAAGTGGCTGACTTTGTGTGGGAAGCAGGGATGAGAGTAGCCAGGTTTCACTGGCTTCCTGGGGGTTGGCTAATTTGAATAACTCCCCTGGCTCCAGGGCAGAGTTCTATTCCTAGCTTGTTGGTACCCGGCTCCAGAGTAAGAGGTTGATAAGGAAAGAAATTGGGTGAGGACTTAACAAACTGCCAGTGAAGGAGAATTGAGAGTTTTAACTGTGATTTTAAGACTGGATCAAGATAGCACTTTTGAAAGATTATATAACAGAGAACGAGACAGCAATCCAGACATGAAGCACTGATAAACAGAACCAGGATGGTAGCAGTGGGGAGGATATATAAATATAAGGGACATTTAAAAAGATGGACAGGAGTAGGTTAAGAAGCCTTCCCAGGGCTTGGCACATGTCTTGCATAAAGTAAGTGCTCAATAAATATTAGTTGAAAGAAGGAAAGAAAGATTTCAAGGCTTCCAATCTAAATAAGTGAGTGAATAGTGGTGCTAATTTACAGACATACAAGGAGACCTCTTCTGAGTGGTAGATTGGGAATGTTAGTGGCAATGATTCATTTAGATATGTACTTATCGAGTTTAATCTGATATTAGAACATCTATGTAGGCAAATCTTTTATGAGAATGGATATGTCTTCCTGAGGATATAACATGCAGTATTATTTAGAGAGGAAAGATTGACTAAGGGCTGCTTGAGAAATGATCTTTGGAGGATAGAGAGTAATAGACTCTAAGGGAAGTGTCAGCCTCTGATCCCTGGTTACTTGATGCTACCTAGAACTGGTATGGTTGGAACAAGGACATTTTTAAATCAATAATTCAAAGTAACTTTGAAATTTTATTTTTTCCCACCTTAAAAGACTCTTTCAAACTAACTGGAGAGATAAAAAATTAGAAAAAAACAAGGTTAATGTGATCAGCAGTTTCCTACTCTAATTACTCCCAGGAGACTCTGACTGGTCCCTCCAGGAGGCACAAGCAGCACCAGTGTGGGAGGATGAATATCGTGCAGTTGGCTTTTCCAATCCTAGTTTGAGCATGTGTGATGTGTATGATGTGTGTGCGTGACATGTGGTATATGCGTGCGTCTGTATGCATGTGTGCATGCTGTCATAGTGTTTTTAGAAACCTGGAAGAATTAAGCACCTGGAATCTTGACTCATTCTATCCCCTAAAATTCGACCTCTAAGTGGGAAATGAGCTTTTTAAATCTCTTCTCAATGTGACGAACAATGTGATGATGAGAATATTTTCTCAAACGCATGCCCACACACAAAAAAGCATTGTTTTACTTGGAGAAAAAATAGTTTTCAGTTTTATAAGAGGAACAAAGAAAAAAAATATAAGGCCAATTCGACTGTCTTGTGAGCTAACTACAGGAAGAGACATTTGAGTTATATTTCTTGTGTATTTCATATATGTTAGAGCGCAAGCGCAAAAGGCGTTACATACATGGTATTCACTTGCAGAAACGGTACCACTATGACCAATGCCCACAGTTGGACAAAGGGCAATATTATTCCCTAAAGATGATTGTTATACACCAAAAAGTGTTACCAAAAAGACAACACATATAAAGTGTTTGGAACAACAGAGTCACTGAAGTGGTATAAAGATATTGTTTTGAAAATAAAATTACTATTTATTGAGTACTCATTATTTATCAGGCATTGTGCATTATTTGTCTCACTTTAATTTCCGAAATCCTTTCAAGGTAGGTAGGTCAAGATTTGCCTGGAAGGGCAACTCGAAAGTCATCAAAGAACATTGAAATTTTTAAAATGGAAAGGATTAAAAGGGTAGTTTTTATTTATAAATATGAATACATAGTTAATTATTTGCAAACTCATGTCTGTTTTTAAGTAAGGACTTATCAACCGCATAGTGATGATGAATGAGGGGTTTGCAGTCATACAGATCTAGGTTCAAACGCAGGTGTAGCAAATTACTATCTTTCTGATTTTGGCCGTGTGACTTGTCTTAGTCCATTTAGGCCACTATAACAAAATACCATGGACTGAGTAGACTATAAACAACAGAAATTTTTTTCTCACAGTTCTGGAGGCTGGAAGTCCAAGATCAGGGTGGCAGCATGGTCAGGTTCTGGTGAGAGCCCTCTCTCAGGTTTTATTAGACTGCCCACTTATTGCTGTGTCCACCCATGGTAGAAGGGGCAAGGGAGCTCTGTCTGGTCTCTTTTATAAGGGCATTACTTCCATTTATGAGGGCCCTGCCCTCATGAACTAATCACATCCCGAAGGCCATACTTCCCTAATACCAACACATTGGGCATTAGGATTTCAACATATGAATTTTGGAAGAGTACAAACATTCAGGCAATAGCATGACTTAATCTTGAGGCCCAGTTTTCTCATTTGTTAAATAAGAATGATATTGTCTACCTTATAAGATTATTGCAGAGTTAAATAAGGCTCATTCTTTTATTCAACAAATATTTATTGCATTTTTACTAAGAGCCAGATATTCTTCCAGACAGTGAGGATAAAGCAGTTAACAAAACCAAGGCTCTGCTCTCATGAAATTTGCATTTTATTTGAGATGGAGGAGAGAAACAAATAAGCAAGTAAATATAAAATATGCTACATGGTGATAAGTACTACAGAAAATAATAAAACTGAGTTAGAAGGATGAGAGATATGTAGGTTGGTTGTGAATGAGATTGCTATTTTATATATGGTAATTAGGGAAATTATCAGTAGTGTGGTGACATTTGCATAGATATTTTAAGAAAGTTAGAGAAAAAGCTATGTTCATATCTGAGAAAGAGATTTCAGGCAGAAGGCACAGAAAGTGCAATAGCCCTGAGGCTTGCTTGACATTTTCGATGAACAGTGAAGAGGCCAGTATGGAGAGGAGTTCACAGAGGGAGTTGGGAGCCAGGTCAGGTAGAGCAATAAACAATGTTGTAACATGATTTGACTTGGATTTTAGCTAGATCGCCAGTCTACTATGTTGAGAATAAGCTGAAGGGATGAAGGACAGAACCAGGAAGATCTAAGAGAAAGATACTACAATCATCTGGGTGATGGATAACAGCAACTTGGACAAGGGGGATAGCAGTGAAGGCGGTGAGAAGTGGTCGGGTTCTGGATATAAATTGAAAATAGAGTCTAGAGAATTTGTTGATGGGGGCCAGCCCAGTGGCGCAGTGGTTAAGTTTGCAGGTTCCGCTTCCACGGCCCAAGCGTCACCCGTTTGGATCCTGGGTGCAGACCTATGCACCACTTGTCAAGCCATGCTGTGGCAGGAATCCCACATATAAAGTAGAGGAAGATGGGCATGGGTGTTAGCTCAGGGCCAGTCTCTCTCAGCGAAAAGAGGAGGATTGGTGGCAGATGTTAGCTCAGGGCTCATCTTCTTCTTCTTCAAAAAAGGAGAATTTGTTGATGGATTTGATATGGAATGAGAGAAAAAAAGGAAGTTTTAAAGATGACTCCAAGATTTTTGGTTTGAACAAGAAGGAAGGAGTTGTTATTTACTGAGATTGAGAAAATTATGGGTTGAACAAATTTGCGAGTGAAATTCAGGAGTTTTGTCTTAGATACGTTACGCTTGAGATGCCAATTAGACATTTAAAAGAAAACGTCAGGAAGGAATTAGGATGCATACATCAGAAATTCAGAGGTAACGATCAAGAAAGACTAATAATTTATAGATATAGTCTTAAAGATGGTCTTTAAAGCAGTGAGACTGGAGGAGATCACCTAGGGAATGACAGTAGATTGAAATGAAGTTTGAAGTCTTGGTCTTGGGTCACACAGATAATTGAAGGGGAAACAACAAAGGAGACTAAGAAGGAAAGGTAAGTTAGCGAGGGGTAAAAGGAAGAATGTGCAGTGTCCTGGAAGCTAAGTGAACAAAAGGATAACTGCTGATAGAGCAAGTAAGATGAAGATCATACTTAGTAACGTGGAGCTCTTTGTGTCCTAGACAAGAGCTGTTTTCAGATTTGTTAGGACCAAATGCCTGACTGGGATGAGTACAGAAAACAATGGGGGAAGAGAATTTTGGAGACAGCAAATATAGACAACTCTTGAGAAGTTTTGCTTTAAAAGGGAGTAGAGAAATGATGAAAAGTGTTATGAGGTTAGCGGTCGTGAATTTAAAGGGGAATCAGTCAACATAGGCGTGTGGTTTTCTTCACTATGTCCAGCTGTGCAAGTGTGGCCTTAGAGTGTTGGATTTAATTAGAGTTGGGGTTTTGCCAGGTAAATGAGATGAAGGGAGAGAGAGTGTGCATACAAGAAAGTGACCATAATCATGGGCCATCGTATCTAAGCTGGATAAAGAAGTTTGTAAGGACATGAAACAGGTGACAGTGAAAAGGTGGTGGAATCAATAGATGGCAGATGCCTTTGTGGTTGAAGCATATTTGGAATTGGGACCCTGTAGAAAATGAATTGGAGATGCTGACAGTGGTGGCTGGAGAATGAGTTTCATGGAAAGATCTAGGGAATGAACCATGGGAGGGAATGGCTGAGGCAGGTGGATGACCAAGATCATTAGAGGAGGGGACGTTTAAAAACTTAGAATACAAAATTTTAAAGAAATCACTAAGTATTATGACATGAGTAATATTGTAGCATACTATAGTGACTCGGGAGCTAAAATCTTCATAGAATAAGGAGGAACGATCCCAAGGTCTGTAAGCCTTCAAGAAGGAGCAGTAACGGGTGGTATGATCCGATGATATGAGATTCAGTGTTGGGGGGAGGGAGGAAGGACTAATTGTCTAGAAGTAGCAACTATCATACCTCCAGGCCCACTGACATGAGATTACATACATAAAATGTTTAGCACAGTATTTGGAACATAAAGGGTCAATAAATGTTAGTCATTGCTAAATATATTAAATAATATATTTAAAAAAATATATAAAACTTTTTGAATTTACAAGATTTCTTCTTAAAATCTTCTAATTATTTGGTGTAGTATAAATATGGTCCTACTGAAGGCAGTACAATGGAACGGATGCCTTCTAGAGCTATGATGAGTTTCGACTCTTAAAAGTTGTTATAGAGCGTCACTTAAAAGTTGTTATAGAGCGTCAACAGCATGCACCGACACCAAGGCTGGTCCTGAGCAGGGAATGTCTCTTCAGTGCATGACAATATACATCCCACTACATATTCCCCTCCCTCTCAGGCAAGTACATTTTGACAGGAGTGTCCAGGAGACAAATTTTAAATTGTGCTGAGGAAATTTGAAACTGAATAATGCCATATTGGTCAACAGGAGGAGGGAATAAAGAGAGGCTTGGTCAGCACACTCGGATGCTGTGGCTGGGTCTGAGAGGGTGATGTATCTCTCTATTTACTCTACTAACGCCTCACTATGACATCAGGCATGGCCACTTCTGGTCTGATATGAAAGGCACAGAGTTCAGTCTGCCTGAGGGGCTTACTCTCCTCAGCTCTCCATTCAGAAAAGCTTTGCAAAACTCTTATCTTTTAGGGTGTTAAATGTGCAAAAGTTTGTTTCTTTTCCAACTTGGTAGTTGCACTTAACACAAAAGCCAGAACCACCTCCGAAAAAATGTAAATCACTTAAGAGAGTGAATCATTTTCAAGAACCTTGTCATGGTTAAGTTTATGTGTCAGCTTGACTGGATCAAGGGTACCTAGATATTTGGCTAAACATTATTTCTGGGTGTGTCTGCGAGAGTGTTTACAGATAAGATTAGCATTTGAATCAGTGGACTCAGTGAAGCAGATTGCCCTCCACCATGTGGATGGGCATCTTCCAGTCGGGTGAGGGCCTGAATAGAACGAAAAGAGGAGGAAGGAGGAATTCACCCTTTTTTCCTGCCTGACTGTTGAGCTGGGTTATCAGTCCTCCCTGCCTTCCAGCTGAGACTTACTCCATTGGCTCCCTGGTTCGCAGGCCTTCAGGCTCGACTGAACTACACCACTGGCTTCCACGTGGCAGATCATGGGACTTCCCAGCTTCCACAACTGCATGAGCCAGTTCCTCTAAATAAATAAACAAATAAATATCCTATTGGTTCTGTTGTATTCTATTGATTCTGCTTCTCTGGAGGACCCTGACTAATACAAACATTTGAAGTTCTTCAGAGGGTTTCAGTAAATGTAATGAATATACCAAATCTAACATTTTATAAGGCGATCCTTTCGTTGGAGCGATTGCAGCCCCTCTATGTGTCTGAGTCAGAATTTCTGGTACTGACGCGTCACTCAGGCTGCACTGCTTTACCAGTGAGACAGACTAACTACAGTTCTGCTTCCTCATAACACGCTCCACAACTGAGCACAAGTGATTTGAACATTATTTGTGCCAAGTTCTTCTCCGTCAGCACAGGTATTTACAGATATTTAAAAGTTTTTTGCAGTTTTTTTGATAACTGATAACCCTGAGGTGATTCAGGAAAGCTTGGTTCTAACCTGTCAATCTAAAACCTAAGTTGATTCCTGAAAAAACATTACCTTTGCAATGAGCTGATTTTCTTCATTGAGGACCTGTTTGGTAAAACAATTTCCGTGCAGGAATTGAACAGCGTACAGGGAAATTTTCCAATATAAATAGATGTATATTGATGCCCATAAAGGCTCTATGAAATTGAAGTAAACCTTGAAGGAACTGAAAATTTTCAGTTCATGGTTTTGCTAAATATTCTGCTTCCCTTTTATATAAGCCACATATAGCAACATGGAAATGTTAATAAAATATTAGACTTAATCTTCCTAATAGTATATAGTTCCTGAATATGAACATGGAACTTACCAAGATTCATCTAAATGTCCATTACGGCAGTAGAATATAGTAGAAAGAATACTGGACGGGGACCCAGATTACCTAGTTCTAGTCCTATCTCTGTCAGTGATGGGCAACCTGAGATCAGATTGTTTGCTCTTCTATGTTAGTTTTCATATTAGTAAAAGAAGGCAGTCAAACTAGTTGATTTTATAATTTCCTTTGAGCTCTAAGATCCTATGCTTATTTTTTAATAACTATGGTGACACACATTTGGATGATGCTTACATTTAATTCTTGGGTTGTTTTTGGTTTTGTTTTGCAAGTAGGATGTTGCTTCTTGTAAATATTTTATCCAATTGTTTTTACTTGGTCCATATCTGACTTTCCCATTAGCTTTTCAGCTCTGTAAGGACAGAGGCATTGCATAACTAATTTGGTTTGTTCCTATATCACTAGTATGTGGCGCATAGGACATACATATTTAATAAATATATTTAGAATCAATAAAAGGAATTTAAATGTTTTATTTGCCAAATAGGTAGACTCTTCATTTCATTATGTCTAATTTTTCTTTTTTCAATATCTTTAGAGATTGGAATAAGAAAGTTGTCCTTTCCAGTGGGATACCTAATATACTTTCTTTCAATTCTTATCTGTTTTCAATTCAAGTTGGATTCAGATCTTTGCAAACTTCAACAGCTTCATGACTAGGCAATTCCAAGAAAAAAAATCTTCTGAAGAAATGAAATATATACCAAATGTTGTCAAATTAAAACATAAAGCGAAGCTCACAAGAGAGCAACATCAAATACTATTAGTCTCTGAAATCATTAACAAATTGTTCTAGGTTGCTAAGCATCCAATGACAGTATCTTGTTAATAGTCCCTATTTCTCATCTATAATTTATTGTCAATAAGAAATGTAAGAACTAGGGTCACGATAGCATTTGTGATAAAGGATTTATGTTTTCCATTTAAAGAGCATGTAGAAGAAATGATAAAACCATTATTTTTAATTACATATTGTTGCAATTCAAAACTCCCAAACAGTGCCTCTTTACAGGGTGTGGAGGCAGAGTGGCTATCATACGTCATCTGTGGCATATCATCTCAGGAAAATTGGACAAGACTAAAATTTCTAATCAAATTGACAAAAGTGCCTATTCAACAACAGAGACCTCCATTTTTGTGCCTCATTGACGGCCTGTTAAAATACAGAGGTACAAATAGCTTTGGTCATATGAACTCAGACTTGATTCTGAAATTCCACCTTTTGGAATGCCAGGATTCCTCACATCTGTCTAGCACTAAATTTACAAAGAGATCTCATATTCTTATTTTTTAATAGTATATTATGGAGCTCTTTTGCAAGTAAATCTTAGATTCGGTTGGAATTTATTTTGGTGTAAGGAACACGGGGGAAACTAGTTGCCCTGATACAATTTAATGAATAATTTATATATGTGCATTAGTCAAAATGCATTTAGTTGCACATAACAGAAATTCTGATTTAATCTGAGTCAAATAATAAGGACTTTATTAGCTCATGTAATTGCAAGTTCAGTGTTCAGGTGGAATTAAGGATTGGTTCTTCTAGTGGACCGAATTCCCTTAATTTCTTTGCTATGTCATATAGAGTTTCTGCTTCATCCTAAAGCCAGCTTCTCTCTTTGAGGCAAATAAGCTGCAGCAACTCTAAGCTTTATGTCAATATGCCACACCATCAAGAAGGACGGAGAGAATGCTTCTGAGAGCCACACCTATTAGATTGCCCTAGATTATATACTTTCTCCTAAACCAGTGACCATGACCAAGGAAGGTACTTAGTGTACTTATGCCAATTAGTTTCCCCATTTGGGGCTGGTGACGGTGTCAGATGCTGTAAAAGCACATTTGCTACATGGGAAAGGCATGAATGCCACAGTAAAAATCCTGCACTGTAAGAAAAAGCAAAGGGAATAAGCAAATGTACACTATACCATTTCCCCCCCCCCACTAATTAGAAAGAATACTTTCCATTCTCCTCCATTTATTCATTTGGCTTTCTCTGTCAGTGCTTCAGTGTATTAATTAATGTTTTGTTATATTTTCATGTATAGTAGGTCAACGCTTCTCCATTAGTCTTCTTTTTCAGAATTTGGCTTGCTATTCTCACATGTTTCTTCTTTCAGAGAGCTTTAGACTTATTTCCTCAGGATGTATAAAAACACTTCATTGGGATTTTGTTGGGGATTGCACTGGATTTGTTGATTAATTAAAGAGAACTGATATATTTAAAATAATATCTGTTTTGTCTAAAGAAGGATGTGTGTCTTCATATTTGCCTTTTCTTTTTTTATTATCCGTAGATGAGTTTTCAAGTTTCCTTCAAATTGGTCCTACACATTTCTTGTTGAGTACATTCCTAAATATTTCATGTTTTGACATTGATATTATCCTTTTTCATTATATATTGAACTAACTATTGTTATTTTATAAGATAGCTATTACTTCATGGACATTAATTTTATGAAGAGATAACTTTCTGAAGCTTCTTATTTTTTCTAATAGGTTTTGAAATTGATTTTCTTGGATTTCCTTGATACCATCATAGCATCTGCATAAAATGATAATTTTGCTTCTCCCTTTTCCCAGTGTGTCATATCATATTTTATTCTGTGATCTGACTGATTTGGTGAGCACTTACTTCCAGAACAAAATTTTAAAAGGAATAACTTATTTTTACAATTAGAATGCTTATCTACATACAAGACAATAGCAGCTTTACATTTGCTTTAAGAATCTTCTTTCACGGAGTGTTGACATATATCTTATATTTTATGATTTTGTGAAATATGTTATCATTGCAATGTACTGTAAGTCTAAGGTACACTTTAGTGTAATGGATTTCAAACTTCAGGGTGTATCAAAATTACTTTTTTACTTCTTAAAATTCAGATTCTTGGTTCTAACTTCAGACATTCTATTCAGTAGGCACAGCCAATTTTAAATAATGGGGAATATATCAACCAACCTTTTATTTTTCTTACTTTAGTTCAGATGCTTTTGTTATTTACTCAAACATGTGGCTCTTGTTTATACATACACGTAGAAAGTGGGAAGTCACAAGAATTTTGCAATAATAATATGGGAGTTTGTCTACAATTTATCTTTATGTATTATCTTTGTCAGATTTTGGCATTGGTATTACACTGGCTTTATAAAAAAAAGAAATAGAAAGGCTTCCTTCTTGTTTTTTATATTACAGAACAGTTTATAAACTTTGGAAATAGCTATTCTTTAAAGATTTAAAGAATTCATTATTAGACCAGCTGATCTTTACCTGTTTTTGCAGGGTAAACCTTTCACGATTTCTTAATTATTCCCATTGTTACTAGTCTATTTAGTGTTTCTGTCTTTTTAAGGCACTTTGTGGTTCATATTTACCTAGAAAAAATTTCTTTCATCTGGGTTTTTAAATGTACTAGCGTAGAGGTTATGATGTATTCTCATGCATTTCCTCTGTATCTGTGGTTGTTTCTTCTTTCTCATTTCTAATTTTCTGAATTTGCATTACCTTCCTTTTTGATTATTTACTGATTTACTTTTTCAAGCAATCCAGTTTTATGCATTTTTTTCAGTGCTATTGTATTACATTATTTTCTGATTTTATATTTATTCGTTGCTTCTTTTTGCTTTTCTTAGGTTTATTTTATTTCTTATTAAAACTTCTTGAAATGAATGCTTAATATTTTTGTTTAGCAATGCAAACGTTTAAGGCTGTAAAATTCTTCTGAATACAGCTCTAGCTCATGACGTCAGTTTAGAAATAAAGTTTTCCAGATATTCTGTAATAATGATTTTGATCCCCTTATATGCTTGAGTTGTTCAGTAGAGCACATTTGAATTTCCAAGTGGGTAGGTTTTTTTGATTATTGTTGTTGTTTTTATTTCAACCTTAGTTATATCAGGTGTGTAGTAAGAAAGCAATGTGATATTTTAAAATAGGGTTTACTTTAAGCTGTTATTCATGCACATAGTCTAATGCTTCTACAAGATTTGTTTAAAGCAAGCATTGTAACAGCAGTCTCCTGTCCTGTTTGCTCAATTACCCTCCCATAAAAGCAACCACTGTTAACTTTTTAATCTAACTTTTACCTTTTTCAGCTGATTCTTTTGCTATTTACTTCCATATCTCTAAATAACACACTTTCATTTTTGCTTCTAATTTTTCACTTTTAAGTATTTTTATTGACTTTCCACTATGGAAGATAAGATTATCTTTCTCTCCTCACACACTCAACATCCACGTGCACCTTGCCCTACCATTCTAAATATAGTTATATCACAATTTGGGTTCCATTGCTATTTAGCTCATGCTTAACCAAGACTATGGCAACACTAGAACTAACCCATATAGAAAACTGTGACTACTTTTTCTTCCTGCAAAACTCAAATTCTGTGCCAATTAAAGAAAAATCTTCTTTTCAAGGTATTGAGACATCTGGTGTTCTATTTATTTCATCTTTGCAGAGAGCTCTTTCTTAGAGCTTTCTCATGTGCCCCAATCTAGACTAAGTTGCCCTCTCCACTTTTGCCAAGCAGTCATCCTGGGATCTCTTTTCACCATCTTCCTTGAGGTTTCCTTGACCTCTCTTTTGTTTTGGATGTCCTATATCTTGCATCCCACATCTTCCATTTTTTATTCTTTTTTCTTCATTTTGGTGGAGCATATTGTCCAGCAGATTTCTGAGAAATTGCTTGTGGGAAGTAGTTGTTTGTGCCCATGAATGTTGGAAAATGACATATTTTTCTAACATCGTCTTAACTGATGGGTTGTTTGTGTGGTACATAACTACACTGTCTTGTAGTTTCTGATGTTACTATTAAGAAGTTGATGTCGTTCTGACTCCTGATAATTTGTATTTGACTTTTTTTCTTCTCTTTCTGGAAGCTTGTAAATCTTTCCTTGGCTTTTCGTGCTTTGAAATTTTAAAATGATGTGCCTTATTGTCTTTGTATTTTCTCTCAAATGTGTGGCATACTTGGCAGCCCCTTTTGATCATGTCCTTCATTTCCAGAAAATATTTTTGAATTATTTCACTGATGATTATTTCCCCTCCATTTTCTCTCTGCTCTCATTCCCGTCTTTCCGATATTGGACTTCCTGCATTTGTCTTCTAATATTCTTATCTTTTCTCTCCTCATTTCCACCTCATTATCTTTTTGCTCTCTTTTCTGGATGCTTTCCTACACTATATCTTCCAACACTTTTAAATTTCTGCTATCATTTCTTTAAAATTTCTGAGCACACAAAAATTATCTGAATGTTCCTTTTTCTCAGTATTTTTTTCAGATTTCTTATTTCTGAAAAATCACCATTTCCTCCAAGTTGTATTGTTTCCCTGTTTGGTCTTCTTAAAGGCTTTCCTCAAATGTCTGGTAACCCTTGACTGTTCATAATTGAGAATAAAAAATCTGATTTGAAGTTCTGAGCACAGCTGAGAGTTAGGTGGGCTGATTTCCTACAACGACTGATGTCTTTACCTTGTCTTTGCTCTTGACAGCAGGTTGACTTCTCCAGAGAATACGTTCGAATTTCCTGCCTGCACGTGCATGTTGATGTCAGCCACTGGGAGCCAAAGAGGGGTGAAAGGGGCTGGCAGGGGGATATTCAGCACCCAGGAAGCAAATGTTCATTCAATCTTTTTTATTTTCAATGTGCTAATCCCACACAATGTGCCTGGTGATCTCCAACCCAGAAGACCTCTGTTTTTAACTGTTCCAAAAAATAAACTTCTCTTCTTGTGCTAGGATGCGAAATGTGATTTGAGATTCTATTTCTTAAACAAATTTTCAAATTATCCTCAGTTTACAATCCTCTTCCTCTCCATTTCCACAGGCATTTGCTGCTGCCAATTTCTGAATCTTTTAAAAAGGCTTCTGCAGTGTTAATTGAGTTGGATCTAGGCTTCCTCACCTGTAGGTTTGGATTCAGTTTTTTCTGGTTTGCTAAATCACTTATCACTCATCCATCTCCCTTCTAGTTTTGTGGGTTTATGGCTTAGAAAATTATACTTTACAGCTTGTTTGTGGGTGGAGAATACTGGGGGCTGGAAGGAAGTAAAAGTAACTGCAAGGATTCGGTCCAACATCCCTTTCTGCAAATCCAGGAATATGCGTTTTCCTTTTTCTTTTTGTTTGTTTATTTGTAATTTATTAAGATTTCCTTTGTAGTCTATTACATGGCTACTTCTATATATAGTCCATGGTCACTTGAAAAGAAGGTATATTCTCTGTTTTCTGATTGTAGAGTCACATATCTATTTTTTCACTGTTTAGTGCTACTCAATATATTCTCTGTGGTACTCAAGATGGTTCATAAAAAGATAAAACGGTTTCCAAATACGTGTGGGAAACACTGCCTATTCAATCTACCTCTTCACAATACATGTTAGCACATTAAAGGCCTGTGAATTCCTGTAATTACAGAATTATTTAACTTTGTAGTGTTTCTCAGATTTATTTGACCATGAAACTTGTTTTATTGATTATGGCAGCTACTCACATCCCACACTGGCCAGAGAAAAGCTGTATTAGATCATCCTGATTCCACTATTCAGTTCTGCTGTTACCTTATTTAGTTTCCATATTCTTTATCCATCGAATATCAAGAGTAATGTGTTAAAGTCTCCTTATATTGATTCTTAGTGTGCTCCTCGCTTTGTGTTCACACAAAAATGACATTTGTGGGTGGCAAACTTAGATTATTATTATTCTAATTACATATCTTTACAAAAGAAGTTGGCTGCAGTTAGTGGATAAAATGACGAATATTTTAGTTGGCATTTTTCTCTACTCAATTTTTGTTAGTTGTCATTATTGATATTACTGTAGTTTATATTCGTCAGGCTTTCATAGATGTACTCTTCTGAACATCTGCTTTCTAAACTTGAATGTATATTATGTAGAAAGCAAGCTGCTAGTGTATGAATATTCTTGCAAAAATCTACAGTACATAGAGGCAAAGAACACAGGGTCTGGATTTAGACTACTAGATTTTAGGTCTTGCTCCACCACTTACTAAATAATTCCCCCAACTCTCTAACTTTCAATCCTTCATCTGTAAAATAGGAATAATGATAGCACGTCCTCATAGGAGTAAATGAGAATACATGTAAACTGGCATATAGCAAAAATGGCTCAGTGCTAAGACTTATTGTTAGCAACGTATATTCTGGTAATTTTTTAAATTAATCAGGATGCTTGATGAATTAATGACATAAATAACTTGGGGACCACACATTTTTATAATGACTAACTCCTGTATTGTCATTGGTTCACCTTACATAAATAATTTTTGCCTTTCACTCTCTTTTCCTTCATTTTAGTCTTCACTTTTAGCCCATAGGACTGCTTTGAATGTTGGAGAGACATTTTCACAGAGTGGGCAAGAGACTCTCAGATTGTCTGTCTAATAAGATACCTTGCTAAATACAAGTGTAGGACAATCAAGTTTTGGAAAATAATGAAGGATTTTTATACAGCAAAAAGATTACAGTAGCTTTCATTGTCATTTTCAGGAGGAACTCTGATCTTCAACCTGCTGAGGAATAATAGTGAAACCAAACAAGCAAAATCTGAAAGAACTTTTTAGTAACAATATTTCTAGTAACTCCATAAACCTGCCTCCAAGTTTTACTATGAAAGAAAAAAAAACTAGCATAGCAATTGAAGAGCAATCATCAGTGGAGGGTATGTAAGAGGGGCACGGCACATATGCTTGATGCTGGGCCCAACTGCTGAGGTTATTTAGTTGAAGTTATCTTTGCCAACAGTTTAGCACTCGAGAAGACAGCATGTGTTTATCTCAATAGGGCCTTTTATTTTATGGTGCTTTCCTCAAATGTCAACATAACTATAAAAGAAGAATTAAGGCTTTTAGACATGTTATAACTGAAACCTTTTTGACACTACATACACTATCGCTGATCCATGTCAATCGAGGCTTCCTGTGGTGTGCTCAATGAAATATAATAAATCAACTGCAAAATACAACTACAAGCATTTTGAAAAATACAAGTGTCACAGCAGAATAACTAACTGTTCCACCCATGTCAATTACACTGCAGCCATTTGGTAGGGGTAGTCTCTAGGCTCAGTTGAGTAGACATTGACATTTATTTATTACCAGATTCTTGTTATGGTCTTAGAAGTACTTCTTTATCAAAGATAAAGTGATATCTGACAGCTTTCTTCACTATAGAGGTAAATATTCCCCTTCGTAATTAATTAGTAATTTATAGGTTGATGTTTTGAGAGTGTATATCCTTCTCCCCAACACACTTTCACTCAATAAAACAATTCAATCCGTTGATGAATATTCCTGAATCAGTTATTAGTATAGCAGTTGTAAAAATGATGATTTTCTATTAATCCTTCTCCATTTGTTATTTGGCATTCTACTGGTTTTATTTTAAATGTCATTGTTGTCATTGATGATTAGAAGAAATTGTAATAGGCCCCACTTTAGTGAAGTCATCCATACACTACAACTTGCTTATGAGCAATACTCAGGTTCTGATTCTTTTTTTGTTTTGTTTTGTTTTCTGTATATTTTATTTTAAAACATCACATCCTAACTGGACAGCCATGTGTTCATCAACTGATCAATTATTTTGAGCTGCTTAGGTAGAAAAGAGGTAACTGATATTAGCCAGGGTGTAGGTTATCTAGAACATTGATGTACTAATTAGAATTATGAAACTTGGAATTCCAACTCATTCTGTGTGTCTTTTCTGTCATGTTTTACCATGAATCTATCATCATTATCACGATTATTGCCTTCCTTTTGCCAACCATAAGACACTATTTGTGAAGTAGTTTGAGTACTTTGAAATGAAGTTGCTTTTCCATCACGTCTCCATTGTTAGACTTAAGAAGGATTCAGTTGTTAAGATCAACCTCTAATTGATTAAAAATAAACAAATTTTATGGTATTTTGCTAAATAAATGGAAATTAAATCTTTTCCTTCTCAACTTTTTTGGGAAGTAAAGTAGAGAATATTGCTTCCTAGTTTTAGAGCAATTTTATTTTTAAAGAATATGATAAATTATCCCCTTGTGTATTTAGAGCCTCACCTTAAATGCTTGCTATTTTAAAATGCACATAGAATTATTTATGTTTATCACTAAACAATGGAATATTTCTGTGACATTAGAATGTATTTTTTCCCAGCAATTTCTAATGGCAATGATAAATACTAAAATTAACTGACTATGGCACTTTATTTATATGCAATAAATAGCTTAAATAATCAGAGCTCACTCTAGCTTGTTGAATTTTAAAAGAGACATCCCTTATCCATGAGATAAAGTTCTTTTATAATGCTTTTCTCCTAGATTTTAAAAGGTTTGGATTAAATGCTTTTTAAAAAAAATCCGTGTACCATAAATATGGTTATATTAGTCAAAGCTCTCAATGGCAAACAACAAATTCCTTTCTAGCTAGTTGAAGCAGAAAATGAATTTATTAAAGGATATTAAGTAAAACTGTTAGAAGTGCCAGGTAAATGAACATGAATCTGAGCTTCCAGCAACAATAGTGAGAGCTACACTAGAGAATTGGACTGAGGAGAAAACTGTTGCTTCTGCGGTCACTGTTCTGCCCACACACCAGTCACCAGCAATTCAAATCTGCTGCAACTGATTTTCCAAACTGGTTGCCTCTGCCATGACTTACGCCATAACAATGCACGGCCCACTCGGAGCCCATTTCCTCACACTGCTTCTTTCTGAAGGTCTCAAGTTAGTGTATCTGCAAAATCATATAAGTGCAGCATAGCTTTAAGGCAGACCAGAAAAGCAGGTTTTCTGAATCCTACTTTGGGAAGGTAAGAATCAATATACACTCTCAAAATGGAAAGATGGTGTTCAAAAGATATTGGGCAACCTCAAATGGCAGATGCCATCTATATGTAATACTCTATAAAAAATATGCCTACCTCCACATATACACACATATCCTCGTGCACATTCATACACCACACAGAATACAAAGTCAGCCCAGGGTTTGAGTTATTCTGCTTGGTAGCTAGATGGCTTTGGTAAGATATCTAACCTCTCTAAGCCCCAGTTTTCTCTTTTAGATGGAAATAGCAATAGCACCTGCCTCAGAGGGATTTTGTTATTATTAAATGAAATGATTCATGTAAAGCTTTTAGCACTCTGCCTTGAACATAGTAATGGTTAAGTAAAGGTAAGCTATTTTATATGAATATTAGTTCCCATTTCAGTCCCTTCTCTCTCCCCTTGTATTTTCTCTTCTTTCCTTCATTCCTAATGTGTAAAATTAACTAAGTCAGATTATGAAGGGCTAGGAAAAGTGTCTTTAAATCTTAAAACAAGCACGAACGTGAAGTAGTTAAATCAGAGATAGAGAAGTAAATCATTCCAATTTCTAGTTAAAGCCTAATTTACCTTATAGAGTTCTCTTGCATTGTCTTCAAAGAATATTGGTTTTTCTTTTATTCTTTGTAACTGGTTCAAACTTACAATACATATGCTAAAACTCGCTCTCTGTGATTATAGCCTGTTCCCTGCACTGATGATAATTTAAGACTATTCATTCACAGGTATTTCCTATAATAATTTAGTTCCACATTAAAATAGTCATACACAATATTTTTGTCAATCTTCAGGTATGAAAACAGTCAGAAGAAAGAAAGAAAGGTCATATTTATATCTACAATTATAAACTTTTTAAATCAGTCCTCTGATTTAAAAAGAATTATAAGGAAAATAAAGTTCTTGTAATTTTATAAGAAGCAAAAGAGCTGATCAGCTGCATTCTCTTTTCTGGGATGGCCCTTGTAATTTCTTATCAGTTACCACTGTGTTATCAGTAGCATTCAACAATGTAAGAAGTAGAAACACACTTCCCAATGGTAATAAACATAGCCAAAAGAAATTGTGTCAAAAGAAAGTCACAAGTGGGCCTTTGGCCTGTTTCACAGTGCCAGCTATCATATCTCGTATATAGAAGGCAATCAATTCCTATTTGGTATTAGTCTTTTTCCAGCCAAAAATGATACTAGCACGTTGGTCTGGCCTACTTTATGCGTTCTGTACTCTATGGACTACAAAAGAAAAATGTCATCCTAAATGATTGGAAAGGTGAACATTTTCTCCTAAAGCCACTGAATATTGAATCTTTTTAATAAAAATCAGGTGCTACTTTTACTCTTTGACTAACCCCAAATGGTCACTTCTCAGACTAGTCTTCTGGAAGGAAAATTCTGTTCACTTAAATACTATTGTTTATAATTGTCCAAAACACCTGCAGAGAAATGTAAGGCTGTAGGAATTTTTTTAAGTTATAATCTTTTGATCTGTGCAAATGTACATGAGCGTATTATCCACTGAAAATCAATCTTAAGTTTCCTTTGTTTTGTAATGAGAAAAATAGTAGGTGTACCACAAGTTTATCTGGTTTATTTAATATACTATTTACTTGTCTTTGTATAAACATTTAATTAAACAAGCACATGTGTATATAGGATGTTTCCTTACAAGATTAGTTTCACTACCTCTCACATTTTCAGTAACAATAAAAATGAAAATTTATCCTGCAGAATGAAAGTAGAAATTTCTCGTCAGTTTTGGAAAGCTAATAGCAGAATAATCTTTTCTGTCAAATTCAGACATTTTCTGTATCATACTGCCTGGGAGTACGTGGGTCTAAACAAAGAATATAGGCCAGGGAAGTACTGGTTTCCTCCTAACAACCTAACTCTGGAAATCATGTTAGTGTCAACAGCAAATAACAAGGAACATAGGGTTGTTCAGTCATTAATTCATTAATTGAGTCAAAAAATATTTTTGAATATCTTCTATATATATATTTATATAAGGTTAGATATTAGATATTGATAAAGGCAAAAGAGAAAAAGAAGCAGAGAAGGAAGACAGAAAGTGCATGCGAGGGTTGATGTTTATTTAGTGTGGCCAAGGAAAGCTCCACTGAAGAGGATACACTTGAGCAAGTATCTGAAGGATGTGAAGTGGTGAGTCATGTGAATGTCTTGTGATTGAGTGTTAGAGGCAAGTTCAAAGTTCCTGAGGCAAGACTTATTCAATCCATTCAAGGAACAGAAAGAAACCAGTGTTCCTGGACCTGAATAGATGAAATAGAGAGTAAGAGGAGGTGATGTCAGAGCTAACAGGATTCCAATTCATGGCAGATTTTTTATGCCATGGTAATGACTTTGTCTTTAACTTTGATGAGACATAAAACAATTGGAGATTCTCAACTTCTAGTAGCTTATGCCTTCCTAACAATAAAGACTATACATTCAGGACAAAATTAAAACAATAATAACAGTGGTTTGAAAGCATTGAAAAATAACCAAGAGCAGACAGAAACTGGAGGGGATTCAACTCTTGAACAAATGAAACCAGAGTGAGTGAGATCCACATTTATTGGGCTTTTTCCTTGAGAGGACTCCTCATTCTCATTTCACACACATTTGGGAGATGGAGCTCTAGCAGGAGTGACAGAATAGAGTTAGGGATGGAAATTGAGAAAGGATATTCTAGAAAGAAGGGAAACAAAGAGGAGAACCTTCAAAATTCTCAACTAAACTCCCCTCAAATCTTTGACAGAATCTTAAACTTGTATGCAGAAGATGAGACTTCAGATAAACCAGGGGAAATCAACATATGGAAGTCTGGAAGAACTGAGTAGAGATTTTAGCATCTCTTGTAACTGGAGAAACACAATTTTGAGTTCAAAGTATGATGAGTTGGAGATGTGTCATAAAAATCTTTGGCTTTTCATTGAAAATCCAGAGGGACATACCTAAGGAATAAAGATCATGTCCTAAGGGTAAAGAATACAAACTAGATAGAGTGTAAAACCAAAATAAGCCCACCCTATCAAAACTTAAATTCATGCCTCCGTAAAACCATGTTGATTCATTAAATTATAAGTCAACACTTTTCAGAGAAAGATTGCATAATCCAGAGTGTCTGTAATGTATTGTCTACAACGTCCAGTATGCAGTAAAACATTAGTAGTCAGGCAAAGAGGCTGGGAAATGTGATGCATAGTAAAGAGAAAAACAGTTAATAGAACAATAGGAAACTTAGATGTTAGAATTAGCAGAGAAGGACTTTAAAATAACTATAATAAATATGTTAGAAGATGAGTTTAGTGGGTAAAACAGTGGGAAATTTCAGGAAAGATATAAAACTATAAAAAGGAATAAACAGAAATCATTGAATTAAAAATATAATATCTGAAACAAAAAATTTATTGGATAGGGCTAAAATCAGATTAGTCAAAGGAAAGAACGAGTGAACTTAAAGACAAGATAATAGTAATTATTCGTACTGATATATGGGAGACAAATACGTTGAAATAAAACATTAACAGAGCTTCATTTACCTACAGTATCAAGTAGTATAACATATATGTAATTGAAATCTCAAAAGGAAAGGAGAGGTAAAATGGGCCCAGAAATACTTAAGGAAATATTGGCTGAAAAATTTCCAATTTTTATGAAAAAAGAAAACAACTCACATGTCCGGGAAGCTCATCAAACCCCAAATAGGATAAATATCCCAAAACCCCTCACCTTTGGTGAAGCACTGGAATTTGGAGCAATGAATTGCCATATAGCTAAATGGAGGGTTCTTTGTGTATCTTAACCTCAGTTTTCCACGAGCCATGATATTGTGACTGTTATGATGATTTCCTATTCTTCTGTACGTGCCTATCTAGTCCTACCAATAAATCTCCATTAACTTTGGCTTGCAGATTTTTCAAAGGGTAAAGCTCATCACTGAGGTCAGTTTCTCTTGATCAGTTTTTTTCTTTTCTTTCTCTCCATGATGATCATAAGACTGTCATGGCCATCAGGGTTGTTGCTAGCCCATTCGGGGTTCTTGTGAAAAAATGGAAAAAGCCACATGGTCCCTAAAGAAAATGCAGCCCTTAACCAGAACACAAGGTTAAGTGAGTATAGTTTGATTTTCAGTTGCCCTTACCACTTCACTACAGGACTCTTTTTTCAGTGAACAAACTTGGAAATTGTTCTTATTACCCCTGTCTACTCTAATACTATATTCTTCAGTAGGTATGTATGTGAGTGTTCAGCTGTGTGTACATCTGTGTTTGTGTGTGTGTGTGTGTCTAGTGATTGACAACATTGTGAGGGAAGAAAGGAAGAACTCACTAGTAAAAGAGGGAGGAAAACCTCAGAGTGGTTGCTGCCTGACTTTGTCTCCCCACAATAATAGGATCACAGCAAAGATGCATTTTGTTCAGTGCCCTGCTTTTTATTATTTGTTTGTTCATTATTTATTCATACATCCTAAATCCAATGATTTTCCAAAGATTATAATTAGAAATAGTTGCTTTGAGGAAGAAAAAGTCCTTCAATGGGCTGAATATAAAAACTCAGCAAAACAATTGCTCCAATCCTAAACTTCACATTCCACTAGTTAGAACAGTATATAACTAATTACCAACAAAGCAGAAACGCTGCAAAAGTCCACTTTAAAAGGGAACATCAATTACTAACCCAATTCTGTGAATTTATTACTTAATTTTGCTTTAGTGTAAAACTGTGTAATTTTTATATATTTTTTAATTACCATATAATTTATAATGCATAAGAAATGGCTTCACTGCTTCACAAATTGCACCCAATTCTCTAAAAATACTTTTAGTAGTAGACCGTTAATCTCTGTTATTGCCCATCATGAATAAAGCAGATGGAGTTCAACCTATCAAGAAATTTTTAAAGGCATTATTAGCCTAATGTTTATTTAAACAGCAGTTCTCTGAATCAACTTTTCACCAACTGTAGCATTGTTGTAACTCTTTCAATAAAAACAACTCTAACAGCACCAGCCTATGGTCAGCAAATAGTCTGTGCTTAATTAGTTCCATACAATTTGAGTTTCTTTGTAATGATAATAATACAAATGTTGCTCTAAATTGCTTTACTTAGAAATTCAGGCAATCGTAACAAATCATGTGTGTGTGTGTGTATATATATATATATAATATATATACATAATATATGCATACACACATAATTGAAAATTTCAATAAAATATATATCCCTTTAAATATGTGGTTTATTGTATGCCAATTATACCTTCATAAATCTGTTTATATATAAAACATATGATAGCATGTTTAATATATGATAATAGCTTTATTGACTTCTGTCGCTGTAGATTAGTTTTTCATTTTCTAGAGTTTTATGTAAATGAAATCCTTTACACTATTTTTACTTTGTTTTCTTTCACTCGTCATAATTGAGATTCATGCATGCTGTTGCATGTACCAATATTCCCTTCCTTTTTACTGCTTATTGGTATTCCATTGTATGGATATACCAGATTGTTCATTCATTCACCTGCTGATGAACATTTGAGTTGTTTCCAGTTTTTGGCTATTACAAATAAAGCTGCTAAAAACATTCATGTACAAGTCTTTAAATAGACATATATTTCCTTTCATTTTAGGTAAATGCCTAAGAGTGGAATGTCTTGATCATAGCATGGGTGAGTACTTACCTTTGTAAGAAACCACCAAACTGTTTTCCAAAGTGGTTGTATCGTTTAACATGCCCCACCAGCCGTGTATGTGAGATTTAGTTGCTTCACGTACATGCCAGTACTTGATATTGTTTGTCTTTTTTATTGTAGCCATGCTATTGGGTGTGTAGTGGTATTTCACTGTTTTTGATTTGCATTTCCTAATGGTTGAATATATTTTCATGCACTTATTTACCATATATATATTCTTTTCAGGAAAATGACTCTTCACATCTTTTGCTAATTTTGTAGTTGGATCATTTGTTTTTTTACAGTTGGCTTTTGATAATTCTTAAATATTCTAAATAAAAGTAATGTATCAGCTATGAGATTTGCAAATTTTTCTCTTAGTCTGTGCAATGTTTTTGCATTCTCTTAACAGTATATTTTGAAGAAAAGTTTTTCATTCTGATGAGGATCAATTGAACTCCTTTTTCTTTTGACACTCATTATCTTTAGTATTATCTATAAGAAGGCTTTGGGTTAGGACCCGAGGTCAGGAATATTTACTTCTATGTTTTCTTTTAAGAATTTCATGGTTTTCGCTTTTACTTTTAGGTCTGTTTCCTTTAGAGCTCATTTTTGTGTATGGTGGAATAAAGGGGGCCATCTTCATTCTTTGCGTGTGGATATCCAGTTGCTCCAGTACCATTAGATGAAAAGACTGTTCTTTCCTTCATTGAATTTCTTGGTGTCTTTGTTTGTTTGGGCTGCTATATCAAAATATTGCAGACTGGGTAGCTTATAAACAACAGAGATTTATTTCTCACTGTTCTGGAGGCTCAAATTCCAAGATCAGCATGCCAGCATGGTTGGATGAGGGCCTCTTCTGGGTCACAGACCTCTCATTGTATACTCACATGGCGGAAGGGGCAAGTAGCTCTCTTGGACCTCTTTTTATAAGGATACTAATCTTATTCATGAGGACTTCTCCCTCATGACTTAATAATTTCCCAAAGGCCCCACCTACTAATACCATCTCTTTAGAGGTTAGAACTTCAACATATGAATTGGGGGGCACTAACATTCAGACCATAGAACTTGGCAGCCTTGTCAAAAATCTATTGACCATAAATATTAGGATTTAGTTTTTGACTCTATTCTATTAATCTATATGGCTGTCTTTATGCCAGCATCATGCTCTCTTGATTATTGTCATTTTGCAAGGTTTTGAAATTGATAATTGTCATTTCTCCAATTTTGTTCTTCTTTTATAAGATAGTTTTGGCTATTTTTGGTCCAGTGCATTTCCATATGAATTTGAGGATCAGTTTGTTAATTTTTGTAATTTTGATCGAGATTGCATTGAATCCGTAGGTCAATTTGGGGAGAATTGTTATCTCAACAATGTTAAGTCTTCCGGTCCATGAAAATAAGATGTCTTTCTTTTTGTTTAGATCATCATTCATTTCTTTCAACAGCGTTTTTTTTGTTTTTGTTTTCTGGTTTTCAGTTTTCAATTTTTACACTTCCTTAGTTAAATAAAATAAAAATTAAATTTTAATTAAAAATTAAAATAGGTATTTTATTCTTTGGTTGCTATTAAGAATGGGATTGTTTTCTTAATTTCATATTTATATGGTTTTTTGCTAGTATATAAAAATACAATTGATTTTTGTATATTGATTTGCTATCCTGCAATTTTCCTAAACTCACTTATTAGTTCTAGTAGTGTTTTTCTATTTTACTACTTAGATGAAAATGTCATCTGCAAATAATGACGATTTTTACTTACTCATTTCCAATCTGGATACCTTTCATTTATTTTTCTTACCTGATTTCACTGACTAGATCTTCTGGTACAGTGTGGAATAGAAGTAGTAAGAACGGACATGCCTTTTTCATTTCTGATCTTAGGGAGAAAGCATTCGATCTAACATAAATATTTGTGGTGCCTTGACATGTTTGTTTTTCCCAACTTAGTGGTTGTCAAAGGAAGATGAGCTCTCTCTCCCTCCTGGGGGATATTTGGCAATATCTGGAACATCGCTGATTGTCAAAACTGAGGAAGAGCTACTGACACATAGTGGGTAAAGGCAAGGGACACTGATTAACATCCTGTAATGCACTAAATAGCCTCTCACTCTCAAAACAAAGACTTATCTGGCCCAAAATATCAATAGTGCCTAGGTGAAGAAACCTAGGTGAAGAATCCTTTATGTTGAGATAACTAAGTTATTACTTGGGTTTATAGTAGTGGCTAGGAATATCCAAAATGGCCTGTGACTGCAGTCATAAATTATAGTTTCTCTCAATGTTTGAAAAATTGACTGTTGATTTGCATAAGTAGACATATTCATATCCCCAAATAAAAAGTTTTAGTCAATTCAATTTCTTCCCCTTAATTCTTATGGCTCAATTGTCTATCCCCTCAATTGCCTATCAGCCAGAGCTGATGGTGCATTATGGGTTATGTAAGATTCTCTTCCTCGTGCTAGATTGTGGTTTCCTTGAGGAAATTAAACAGTTTGTTCACTGTCGCATGGCCAGTACCTAGAAATATGCCTGATGTATAGCATTTGTATAATAAATATTTGTTGAGTTTGATTGAACCTCTCAGTATACTAGTGGCTTTAAATTTGCCTTATAAGAACCTCTAGGTACTCAGAGATTGGGCTTCAATGGCTTTTGCTTTTGATGTTCTGGAGCAGTTGCTACTCAGGTGATAGGTTTGATAGTCACTCCATTGGCACCATTTGATCTTTCCTTAAGATCGTTTTAATAATGTCAGAAAATTTTCTTAAATTTTGGTAGTTAACAAATATAAACCAATATAAAATAAGAAAACTCACTGCAAACACATCACATTCCATATTGTTGCCTAATTTTCAGCCTACGTCTTGCTCTTCTGACACCACAGGATATAGTTCCATTTCACCACAAGCCATAGACTGCTAAAAATGCACACTAGGAGAGGCAATATATTCTTCACTGCTATATCAATCTTTTGAGATTTATAAAAAGGTTTCAAAAACTTACAGACAGCTTGTCCTCTAGTCTCCTAATATAACAACCAGTTTAATGAAAATACAACATAGAATAAAGTTAGAGTTAGATCAATACATTGGTAGATTAGCAATGATCTGCCTGAGAGGAGATAAGCTTTTGTATGAGCGATTTGATTCATTTTCATTAACAATTTTTGTCCAATTAGATGACACATATATATTTGTCACTGGCTAATCCATTTTATAATTAAAAAACACATCAATGAGGTATATTTAACTTGTTTATAAAACTAGAGTAAGATAAATATGTTTCAAAAATAGAAGTCTAAAATTTTTATGCTCTATGTTATGTATGAATAAAATTATGCACAGAAAAGTTCCATTTTCACTATAATTTTGCCAATGCTAGTGACAACTGACCCATACTTATCAATAACGTAGTAGAAACCAGGCAGAATACATTTCCTGTTTGTTCAGATCATAACTAATACAAAATGTGTATCTCCTTTCTTGTCAATCATGCTATCTGTCATACTTGATACAGAGTAACAATTTCAGTATTTGGAGAAGTAACATAATGCTCACAAAAACCATTTTAAATGGGTCAAAGAAAACACTTATTTACTCAAACAAAGGTCAAATTAGAAATCATTTCATCTGAGGAAACTTTATTTTTGATCAACAAACATATTTTGAGTCAGGACGAATGAATTATTTCCCCCAGAACAACTAATATTTTAGATTTTTTTAAAAATTCACAAAACAAATCACTCTAGTTACTGAGTTGTAGTTCTTGGTGTTTGAAATTCATTGAAAAATCTCTCAAGGCTATAACTTAGATTTGACAGCAATCAGTGCTTGCATTCTTTTTTACTAAAGTTAGAGTTATGTTTTCGCTCTAACTTTTCTGTTTGTACTAAACCAACTTTCTTTGATTTTGTCACTTAAACTCACATCTACAGATAGTTGGTGATTAAACCACATTGCATCTATATGGACATGGAGGTCTTTCTTATTAAAAGTACAAAGTGGGGAAAAGAGTATTTTTCTATTTTGCTTTGTCTAAAGAATCTTTGGTTTTGTGTTTGATAACTTTGCTGAGCACGGGCCTCATTAATCATAGTTGAGTTTTACCTCAGAAGGAACAAGACAGTGTAACTGTTTTATATTTTGTTATAATTTTGTTAAATTCACAGTCCCGTGAGATATGGGATTATGTAATAACATCCAAATACATATGGAATTAAAGCAATGCATTGTGTTAATTTTAAGAATCTGTTTAGTCTTCTCATAAGGATCTTTCCTTATGCATACCAAAGCAGATTGCTTAGAACTAAAAACATACTGAGAAAATAAGTTAAATGAAAGTGAGGAATTCAGCAGCATATAAATTTTGAAGAATGAGAAAATTTTTAGAGAAAGATAGTAGATTGTATAATTAAAAATTAATAGTAAACTTAATAAGATAAATGAAAATACATTAAATTTTTCCAAGGTTAAAACAACAGAAAAAAGGTAATGCTGGGGTTGGCCAGGTGGTGCAGCAGTTAAGTTCACATGCTTCGCTTTGATGGCCTGGGGTTCGTCATTTCAGATCCCACGCCTGGACCTACACACCACTTATCAAACCATGCTGCAGTAGGCATCCCACATATAAAGTAGAGGAAGATGGACACAGATATTAGCTCAGGGCCAGTCTTCTTTAGCAAAAAGAAAGGAGGATTGGCAGCAGATGTTAGCTCAAAGCTAATCTTCCACACACAAAAGAAAGGTAATGCTGAATCAAATAAATGTTTGTTGATTGATCATTTTGAGATCTATTTGCACTGAGTAGCATAAAATATGAAAAAAAGAAAGAAGCAAAGAAAGAGTAGAAAATTGTGTTTTAGCATCTGGAAATAGAAAATAATGTGATGAGGGAATTTTATCTGCAGGTTTTTTGTATTACCTCATAGAACCTGTCTTAAGACTTTAGACCTCCATGTCTTGAAACAGACTGTTTTCTATTCCTGAAATTATATTCCCCTTCCCCAATCTAGTTTTCTTTTGGTAAATTATCCATTTTCCAAGACCCAGCTCAAATACCACCTTTTCTTGGAGACTTCACTGATTACTCTTGCCTCTCGCCACTTAGCAGTTAGATATTTCATTCATTCATTTAGCAAACATATATTGAATGCTTACTAAGTGCCAGGTCCTCCAGTAGGAGCTAGGGATAAACTACTGTACAAGGCAGACAAGGTCCGTGTTGTCATAGAGCTTATATCTGAGTTGAGTGAATATCAAATATACAAGTAAATAAATAAATAGATGAATAAGATAATTTCAGAGTGACAATTGATATGAAGAAAATAAAGCTGGATAATATGACAAAGTGGAGGGAGTGAGTGATAATTTCAAATAGTGTAATTAAGGAGGTAATCTCTAAGGAGGTAAAATGTGAATAGAGGCATGTGTGAACCAAGTGAGAGAGCCATTAGAATGTCAAGGGAAAGAGTACTTCAGGCAGAGGAAACAAAGCATAGTGGCAGGAGGAGCTTGGAGTTTTTGAGGAACAGAAAGAAAGCCAGCGTGTCTTCCCAAAATGTATTTTAAATATCAATTCTTTGTATATACCTGAAGGTAACTTCCATACCCAGCTTACTATATTCTATCCTGAGGTGCCCTTAACCATGATAATTTCCTTTCTACAAATGAACTGATATTTAGTTAGCTGAAAATTGGAAGTAATCTCTCTAGAAACTACCAGGTGTTGAATATGAAATCCATGACTCCATAAAAATGCTTTTATCCTGTACAGCAGCAATTTAATTTGTATATTCATCAAAAGAATAGTGGGGGGAGAGAGAGAGAGAGCATGAGAGCAAGAGTGAATACAAAGTTTTGTTAGTATCTATACAGGTATTAGAAAAATGGGGTAAGCCTAGTCATGAACATTTAAGCTGCTTCCGTTTTCATAGTTATTTTGAAAATTATTTACTTTTCTTCTAATTATGTATGTTCATTGCAGACAAACTGGAAAGTATGGACTATGTAACCCTTAATTATACCACAAAAAATCATTATTAATATTTACAGTTTTTGTATTATTTTTCTACATCCACCTTTGTAGAACACGTTAACGAATATATATATATATAATTTCGTACTGTGCTTGTATCTTATACCATTATACCATTAGCATTTACTTACATCAAACTATTCACAAACATTCTTAATGGATGCATGGCACTTCATTGTAAGAATCCATCATCATGTACACAACCAATCTTCTATTTAACAATATCACTTCTAACGTTTAGTTGTCCTATGATTGTTGATAATGTGCGTAAGACTTGTATATAAAACTACGTGCCACAAAGTTTCTTTCCTCTATGTCCCTTTTATTTTGAATGCCAATATTTCTATAAGTAAGCCTGAGTGCAATTAATTTAAACTCAGAGTTAACATTGTGCTTTCAATGAACTAGTATTAAAAAAATAGCATAGTATGCTTTCTTAGTTTTTAAAACCTAACCTGAAACCTTAGCACCTGATTCACAAGACATTATGATGTCTTAAAGCTTATGTATGAGTTCTTAAAGTTCTTATACTCAATCCACATGAACAGCCAATCTTTTTTAGTTTCTAAGATATGACTTGTCTGTATGGACCGATCTGTCACATTCCCAGATAAACAAAAACTGAGATAATTCATTGCTAGCAAACTTGCTGTGTAGGAAATAGTAAAAAGGGTCCTTCAGGCTGAAATGAAGGGATATTAGACAGTAACTCAGATCCACATGAAGAAACAAAGAGCATTGGTAAAGGTAATCACATAGATAATTATAGAAGAGGATATAAACATATTTTTGTTGGTTACTCTTTTATTTCTATCTGATTAAAAAGAAAAGTGCATATTTATAATAATTATAAATCTGTATAGATGGACATACAATGTACAAAGATGTAGTTTGTATGATAATAATAGCACAAAGGAATGGGGGATAATGGAGCTATATAGGAGCACATTTTTTAATACACTATTGAAATTAATTTGGTACCACATGGAATTAGATTTTTATAAGTTAAGATGTTCATTATAATTCCAAGAGAAACTCCTAAGCAAATTACTTGGAAAATAGTGAAAGAAATCACAAAAGAATTGAAATAATATGAAAGTAAATATCTATTTAACGTAAAATAAGGCAATAATGGATGAATAGAGAAATAACAAAGACATAAACATATAGAAAATAGACAACAAAATAGCAGACATTGAACCTATTCTATCATTAATTGCACTAAATGTAAATAGATTTAAAATGTCAAGCAAAAGACATAGGTTGGCAGAGTGGATTTAAAAAGCCCATATTCTAACTATATGCTGTCTACAAGGGGAATACTTTCCATTTAAAAACACAAATTGTAAATAAGAGTAGGAAAATATACCATACAAACAATAATTCAAAGAGTGCTAGAGAATCTATACTAATATCAGACAAAGTAGACTTTGATACACAAATAGTAACCATAGTCAAAGAAGGAAATTTTATAATAATAAAAGTGTCAATTGATCAGGAGTATATAACAATTATAAACACATGTTTACCTAACAACTCAGCTCAAAATACATGACACATAGACAGAATCGAAGGGGAAAATGGACACACCAACAATAATAGTTAGAGACTTTAATACCTCATGTTCAATTATATCTCAATAAGGCTGGAAAAAATACAAAGGATATTAGGAATACTTTGAGATGAATGAAGATAAAAACACGACACACCAAAACTTATTAGATGTAACTAAGGCAGTGCTTAGAATAAAATTTATAGCTGGAAATGCCTAAGTATAAAAGAAGAATGACCTAAAATGATTAACCTATCATTCTAACTTAAGAAAGAAAGAGGAGGAGCAAACCAAATCCAAAGCTAGTAGAACGAAGGAAGTAATAAAGATTAGAGTGGAGACAAACACAATAAAGGACAGAAAAACAATACTGGGAATCAATGAAACCAAAAGTTGGTTCTTTGAAAAGAACAACAAAATTGACAAACATTTAGCTAGACTGAAGAAAGAAATAATAGAGCAGATTCAAATTATTAAAATTAGGCACAGATAGGGACAAGTCACCAATCTTAAACCAATCTTAAAGAAATAAAAAAGATTATAATGGAAAGATATGAAAAATTGTATGCCAAAAACTTAGATAACATAGATGAAGTGGACAAATTCCTACAAAGACAAACTACTAAAAATGATTCAAGAAGAAAAAAACTGAATAAATCTGAAAGAAATAAAGAGATTGAATTAATAATAATAAAAAACTCAATAAATAAAAGCCTAAGACAAGATGGCATCACAGCTGAATTCTATCAAATGGTTAAAAAATATTTAATGCCAATTATTCACAAACTCTTTCAAAAAATAGAAGAGAAATCTCTTCCCAAGTCATATTGTGAGGCCAATATTGCCCTGATACCAAAACCAGAGAAAGATATCACAAGAAAAGTGCAGACCAATATTCTTTTGAATATAGACAAAAATATCCTCATCCAATACTGGCAATTCAAATCCGGCAACGTACAAAATGGTTTAATACAATGACGAAGTGAGACTTTTCACGGGAATATAATTTTGGTTCAACAAATGAAAACTCACCCATTAAAACACCATAATAATAGAATAAAAGACAAAAATCCCACTATTATCTCTCAATAGATGCAGAAAAACCAACTGACAAAATTCAACATCTTTTCAATATAAAAAACACTCAAAAGACTGGAATAGAAGAGAAAATTCTTAACCTGATAGAGGGCATTCATGAAACACACAGCTAACATCGTACTTAGTGTTGAAAGACTGAAAAATTTTCCCTTAAGATCAGAAACAAGATGAGAATGCTTGCTCTTGCCATTTCCGTTTAACCTTGTAATGAAGTTTCATCCAGGGAAATCAGGCAAAAAACAGAAATAAAAAGCATGCAGATTGGAAAGGAAGAATTCTTTCTATGTCTATATTCAGATGCCATTATCTTGCCTATAGAAAAACCTAAGGGATGCAGAAAAAGAAAGCTATGAGAGATAATATATTTTTCATCTATTAGACAGGTTACAAGATAAATACACAAAAATCAATTATATTTCTATACGTTAGCATTAGATAACAAAAATGAAATTAAGAAAAAATTCCATTTACAATATCTTCATTATAATATAATTATTAAGAATAAATTTAGCAAAAGAAATGCAAGATTTGTACCCTGAAAATAACAAAACATCACTGAAAGAAATTTAAAAGGAATTAAATAAATGAAAATATATTCCATATTCATGAATAACAAGACTTAATATTGCTAAGATGGCAACATTTCCCTAATTTATCTACAGATTTAACTCTTCCCTGTCAAAATACCAAGTGCTTTTTTGACAGAAATTGATAGGCTAATGAAAAAATTCATATTGAAATGCAAGGGACTAAGAATATCGGAAATGATGTTAAAAAAGAATAAGTTATACATGTCAACTTGTGTACATATGCAAGATGCATATACTTTTGGGTATTTATAGATAGAGTATATATCTAGCAGTGAAATCATTGGGTCTTAAGACAAACACATTTTCACTGCAGCATTGTTATAATAACCCACTGTCAACTAGTAGGCAGAGAAATGAACATACTACTGGCTAATGGAAAAAAAAAGAACAAGGTAGGAGGATTCACACTTCTTGATTTCAAAATGCACTACAAAGATACAGTAATAAAGACTGTGTGGTATAAGGATAGACATGTTCACCAATGGAAGAGAATTGAGAGTGAAGAAATAAACTTGTATATCTATGGTCAACTGACAAGGCTGCCAAAACAATTCTAAGGGGAAAGAATAGTCTTTTCAACACATGCTGCTGGGATAAGCGGATATCCACATGCAAATAAATGAAGTTGGGCCCTTACCTCACATCATATGCAAAACTAAATGAAAATGGATATAGTCTACACAGAAATCGAACTATAATAATGCACACCTAAAATTTACATGGTATAAACAGTGTTACATCAATTAAAAAAATAAATAAAATAAATGAATCAAAGATCTAAATGCAAGAGTTAAAATTATAAAATTCTTAGAAGAAGACATAGACGTAACTCCTCCTGATCGTGGATTAGGCAATGTTTGAAGTATGACATCAGAACCACAAGCAATGAAAAAATAGTGCATAAATTGAATCTTCCTGAAATTGAAATATTGTGCTTCAAAGGAAACTATTAAGGAAGTGAAAAGAAAACCCACACAATGGGAGAAAATATTTGCAAATTACGTATCTTAAGAGAGTAATATCCAGAATAGATAAATAACTCTTATAACTCAACAATAAAAAATCAAGCTAATTTAAAAATGGGCAAAGAATATGAATAGGCATTTCTGCAAAGAAGATATACAAATGGCCAATAAACACAGGAAAGGGTGTTCAACATCATTAGTCATTAGAGAAATGCAAATCAAAATTGCAATTAAATACCATTTACCACTCAGTACTTATGGTACTAAAATCCATGGATATTATCCAGTGTTGGCATAAGTATAGAGAAATTTGAATCCTCGTATATTGCTGGTGGGAATGTAAAACGTTTCAGCTTCGATGGAAAATAGTTTGGCAGTTCCTCAATAGTTTAAGCATAGAGTCACCATATGATCCAGCAATTCCACTTCTAGGTATGTACCTCAAAGAATTAAAAACATATATCCACACAAAAACGCGTACAGCATTGTTTATAGCAGCATTTTTTATAATAGGCAAAACGTGGAAACAACTCAAATGTCCATCAACAGATAAATGGATAAAGAAAATGTATACATATACAATGGAGTATCATTTAACCTTACATGGTAGGACATGGTATGATCTTCAAAAACGTTATGCTAAGTGAAGAATCCAGACACAAAAGACCAAATATTGTATGGTCCAATTCACCAGAAATGTCCAGAAAAGGCAAATCCACAGCGACAGAAAGTAGATTAATGATTTTCAGGGCTTGGGGAGAAGTGGGGACAGAGAATACTGATGGTGGGCAAGGGGTTGTTTCTTATTAGGGTGATGAAAATGTTCTGGAATTAGATAATAGTGATGGTTGCAAAACTTGTGAATTTTCTAGAAAACTTTGAATTGTACACTTTAAAAGAGTGAATTTTATGGTATATGAACTATATCTCAATAAAAAATAAATATACAAATATCATTGTAGATGTAAATAAATAGCTATTCTGTCTTATTTGAGAAACCAGTATAACACATTCTGCTTTCCAGCATATTTGAGATTCTATGTACAGCTGTAATACCATGAAACCATATTTATTTTAAGGGATGAAGGAAGATTATTGTTTATATACCATATTAATTTATAATTTATTAAGATCTTGTAGTTTATTCAAAGATCTTGTAATCAGAAAAAAAAATCTAGGGGCCGGCCTCATGGCCAAGTGGCTAAGTTCATGTGCTCTGCTTTGGCAGCCCAGGGTTTTGCTGGTTCGGATCCTGGGTACGGACATGGCACTGCTAGTCAGGCCATGCTGAGGTGGCATCCCACATGCTACAACTAGAAGGACCCACAACTAAAACATAAAATTATATACTGGGGGGATTGGGGAAGAAAAAGCAGGAAAGAAAAACAAGATTGGCAGCAGTTGTTAACTCAGTTGACAAATTTAAAAAAAAAAATCTAATTTGTTCTATGAAATTAGGCATCTTTCATGATTAGAATGTTCCCACAAATAATATATGCTCATGTAAAATTAAAATTTTCATTTAGTACTTTGCTTCCCTGTCCTGAACACTTGAGAATCATATATAAGAATCATATATAATCATACCTCTCATATGAGACTGGGCCCTTATAAATTAATATTAGTAGCCTGAAATATATTTACATTTTTTAAATTCTATCCTGTAGAATTCTATTCTAATCCTCTCAATTTTGTTTTAAAGTTCACACAATTAGGTAGTATTCAATTTGTTCAATTTTCTGTAACAGCTTAAACCATAAAATGGTAATGAAATAATCCATTCAACCAACATTACAGAGTTGTTATGAAAGAAGTCATTGCAAAAGAAGGTATTATAAAAGCATTCTGAATGATAATCACATTATACAAATGTAGAGTACTGTTATAAATAATGTGCTATTAGTCAATATGGGATTTGGTTAATATAAGAACTTCTCAAGTTTTACCAGCTGTATCAGATGCTAAGGAGCTCAGCTTAAAATTTTGTGAAACAGAAAGCTACTGTGGTTATAGGTGCCATGAAGACTGTAAGTGTAAATAAGTTGCCAGAGAGAATGTGTAAGGCCATAATGAGGGCAATACCCAAGCTTAGTGCTTGGGAAATAAAGAATCTGTTGAATCTTCCCACCAGTTCCAAACCTCAGCTGTTCCTAATCATCCCCTAATTGTGTGAAGTGAATAAATTATCTACGCTGGCATGTTGAGACTCAAATCTTATAGGCACCACTGAGTAGCTAAGCTTCTGTGGATGTCATTAAAACTCATGACAGGAAAACAAATAAGAAAGGCGGATTACTTTGTAAACCATCCAAGCCTGAAAAATGGCTCATCTCTCTGCATTTTTTGTCAACTCTTCCAAGTCCACTCTGTAATCTAAATCAATGAGGAATTTATTAGCATATAATAATGTATTCTGTAAGGAGATTTTATCTATTAAACTAGACTTTCAGGGATGTTTATAAAAATGTAGACAAACTAAATATTCCAAATATTGATTAGACTTGAAATTTCATTAGAAAAGAATATTAAAAGAGAAAAGGTTAAATATTTTTTGTATAAATGTTTTTATTCTATGACTGTACTCTCCATCTGTCACAGACTACTTTGTATTTGACTACACCTTAATGAGAGTTGTATTAAATGTGTTATAGTTACTGCTGACAAACATTTCTAAATTTGATGTGTGCTTTGTTTTACCAAATAATTTGGCATTTTAATCCAATATAAGCAGATCTTTAAAATTCCATAATTTGATGTAGTCTTTATTAATCATCAGATAATTTCTATAATTATATTAATATTGGGCTATAGAATATTTACCTTATGGCTGAAATATAGGTCTCTTGGAGATTTTAATAAAACTATGCTTGTTACATTCCTTGTAAATTTTACTTGGAAAAGTAGCTAGGCATATTTTTATTGTTAAGTAGTTTGTTTTGTACCCTTTTTTCCAAAACTCTGTAAGACTGCTTCAAACCTGTCTATATTAATGATCAGAGCAAAGGTCAAGAAAATAACCCTAAGGGTACTGGGAGCTGATCTGTAGAACATTTTTAAATTTAAGTCACCAAGTGCTCCAGTTTAAGTAGGAAGTTGAACCAAGAACAAATCAAACAGCAGGTCCAAAATCTGGGTGATCAAACTCAAGGTTAGGGAGTAGGAACTGTTTGCACAAAATAGAAGCTTGATACAAATGTAGAGGTTGGTGGGCAGTAAAAAAGGCTGTTAAGGAGTGTTTGGGGTGGGACAAAAGGGGTTGGGAGAGCAGGGCAGGCCTGCAGCTATTCCTGAATGAAAACTCAGATCTTCAATGGTGGTCTTATTATTTTATTAATGCCATGGGTTTTGGAAACACTCTTTAAGAAGCAATGAAATGCACAAGTGATACTGGGCTCAATGGGAGCCAACATTTTCAAGTGTTATTAATTCTCTGGAAATATAAAAGGTTGCAGGTGACCTTAGTTTTGGCAAGTTCTGAAAACAATTTGCAAGGTAAAGATAGTATCCAAAATGACCTCTTAAATTAGTATAGCACCTTTGGGACACTTACAAAATAGTACACATGGGTATCAAAGCCAAACTACAGAAATATATATTGAAGAAACCACAACTACACACACACTGGTAGGATATCTTCTCATTATAAGAGAATACACAATGAAAGAGTAGGCGGTGTTTTGGTGTAGTTAGAGCAGGAATGATAGTGTAGTGAACTAAAAGATTCTAACGTGTTGGTAGCAAACACATACCACATTAAAGGATCACAATTAAAGGATTGGCGAGTGCTTTTTTGTCTCATGTAGAATTTTCAAGATTCTTAATAATTTGTCAATTTGAAACATTTTTGCTTGAAGGTTGCATAGAGAGTATACCAATAACCTTTGCCTGTATTCTACCAAACACGTCCCTAAAGTTCAGGTAAGTGACTGACGAAGAGGAATGAGACATACTTTGAAAGCTAATGTAGTGTTCATTTATTTCTACTACCCAAGTATAATCTATTGTGAGCTTTACTACAATACTACCATTGCTTCTACTGGTTATTTATTCAGCTCTTAGAATAGGCCAGGAACAATACATACAATATTTCATTCTTACAACAACCTCATAAGGTAGGTGTTATTTGCATTTTACAAATAAAGGAAATAGGGCTCAAAGAGTTTAAGCAGGTTTAAGCAGTTTACTCAAGGCCCCATTGCTACCAGGATATTTGACCGTTGGCCTGTCTTGAATTTTTTTTTTTTAAAGATGGGCACCTGAGCTAACATCTGCTGCCAATCTTCTTCTTTTCTTTTCTCTTCTTTTTCTCTCTAAAGCCCCCAATACGTAGTTGTATATTCTAGTTGTAAGTCTGTCTGCTTGTAGGTCCTTCTGTGATGCTGCCTCAGCATGACCTGACGAGCAGTGCCATGTCCATGCCCAGGATCCGAACAGGTGAAACCCTGGGCTGCCAAGCAGAGCATGCAAATTTAACCTCTCGGCAATCGGGCTGGCCCTGTCTTGAATTTTATCATCTCCATCACTGTTACTGTAGGAAGTCAGTAGTGTCATCTTAGTATGTGAAGTTGAAATATCATTTATTATTAGAAAAATTACAATCAGTGCTTTTAGAGAGAGAGAAGTTGATAGAGGTAGATAGATACAAAGGAGAGGAAGGTAAAGAAAAATGAAAAGAAGAAAAGGAAAGGAAGAAAACTGGAGAGTCCAAAGAAAAGGACCAAATATATAAGATGTACCAAAAAGTAGCAGAGTATTAACAAGAAAATTTAAATAAACTGAAAATACTTTTCTGCTCATGCAGTTAATAAAAGTGCTACTGAATGATGGGAGAGTCAGTACAACTTGAACAAACTTTCTAAATCATGCCAAAATATTGTCCAAATATGATTTGTGATGTGAGATAGAAAGTACTACATGTACCTTAAAGAAAAATTGAAGCAGGTTCAGGTGAGCATTTCAAAGGGAATGTAAAAGGTTATGTAATGATAACCTAAAAGAAATGGATAAGTTCTTGGAATCATATGTAAGGGAGGAAGACAAATCCTCTACCCTCTGAGTCCTTCTGAGTGGGCTGTAAATTAAATTCACATGAGACAGAATCACAGGAGAAAATCAAACAAAGTTTTATAACATGTATACATGGGAGACACTCAGGAAAACTGAGCAACTCACCAAAATGGTAGAGGCTCTCATCTTAAATACCAATTTCAGCTACAGACAAAGGAGGATGTTGGGGGTGTGGGGAGTCAGTTATGGGAGATTATCAGAAAAACATAGTAGACAAGAGGAAGGTTATTATGCAGATTTAAGTCCTTGCCTTCTGTATCAATAAGAGTTTCTAGAGATAAGGTCATCCCCACTTCCTCCTGGTTCAGAGAAGGAGCTACCTTTACACATGGAGATTGCCCTTACAAATGTAAATGTCTCTTACAAAGGGTAACTTCTACTTTTCAGAGCTTCTCCCATGTCTGCAGTTTTTAAAAATAACCAGCCCAGAATAATCCTCATGCCAAGGTGACACATTTTGGGGTGGCCAATTCTGATCCCCCACACATAAACCTTCCAAAAATTGAATCAAGAAGAAATAGAGAATCTGAATAGACTAATCACAAGTAAAGAGAGAGAAATGGTAATCAAAAACCTCCCAAAAGACAAAAGTCCTGGACCAAGTGGCTTCTCTGGAGAATTCTATCAAACATTCAAGGAAGAATTAATACCTATCCTTCTCAAACCCTTCAAAAAATTAAAGAAGATAAGACACTTCCTAACTCATTCTATGAGCCAAACATTACCCTGATACCAACAGCAGACAAGGATAACACAAAAAAATGAAAATTATAGCCCAATATATCTGATGGCTGTAGATGCAAAAATCCCCAACAAAATATTGGCAAATCGAATACACCAATACATTAAAAAGATCATACATCATGATCAAGTGGGATTTATACCAGGGATGCAGGGATGGTTCAGCATCAACAAATCAGTCAATGTGATACATCACATTAACAAATGAGGAAGAAAAATCACATGATCATCTCAGTAGATGCAGAGAAGGCATTTGACAAGATCCAATATCCATTTATGATAAAAACTCATAATAAAACGTGTATAGAAGGAAAGGACATCAACGTAATAAAGGCCATATATGACAAACCCACAGTCAACATCATATTTAATGGTGAAAAACTAAAAGCCATCCCTCTGAGAACAGGAACAAGACAAGGGTGCCCACTACCACTACTATTATTCAATATCGTACTGGAGGTTTTGGCCAGAACAATTAGGAAAGAAAAAGAAATAAAAAGTATCCAAATTGGAAAGGAAGAAGTGAAATTCTCACTGATTTTGGATGACGTGATTCTCTATATAGAAAACCCTAAAGAATCCATCAGAAAACTATTAGAAATACTCAACATCCATAGCAAAGTTGCAGGGTACAAAATCGACTTACAAAAGTCAGTTGCATCTCTATACACTAATAATGAACTAACAGAAAGAGAGGTCAAGTATACAATCCAATTTACAATCACAACAAAAAGGATAAAATATATTGGAATAAATTTAACCAAGGAGGTGAAAGACCTATACAGGGAACACTACAAGACATTATTGAAAGAAATCAAAGAAGACATAAAGAAATGGAAAGGTATTCCATGCTCGTGGATTGGAAGAATAAACATAGTCAAAATGTCCATATTACCTAAAGCAATTGGGATTCAATGCAATCCCAATCAGAATCCCAATGACTTTTCTCATGGAAATAGAACAAAGAATCCTAAAATTTATATGGAACAACAAAAGACCTCAAATAGGGAAAACTATTCTGAGAAAAAAAAAAACAAAGCTGGAGGCATCACAATCCCTGACTTCAAAATATACTACAAAGCTCTAGTAATCAAAACAGCATGGTACTGGCACAAAAATAGGCACATAGATCAATGGAACAGAACTGAAAGCCAAGAAATGAAACCACACATCTATGGACAGCTAATCTTTGACAAAGGAGCCAAGAACATACAATAGAGAAAGAAAAGTCTCTTGAATAACTGGTGCTGGGAAAACTGGATGGAATGAAAAGTAGACCATTATCTTACAACATACACAAAAATTAACTCAAAATGGATTAAAGACTTGAAAGTAAGACCTGAAACCATAAAACTCCTAGAAGGAAAAAAGGCAATCCACTCTTTGACATGGGTCTTAGGAGTATATTTTCACATACCATGTCTATTCAGGCAGAGGAAACAAAACTAAAAATAAACAAATGGGACTACATCAGACTAGAAAGCTTCTACATGGTAAAGGAAACCATGATCAAAATGAAAAGATATCCCATCATCTGGGAGAAAATATTTGCAAGACATATATCCAATAAGGGATTAATTCCCAAAATATATAAAGAACACACAACATAAAAATGAACAACCTGATCAAAAAATGGGCAGAGGATATGAACAGAAGTTTTTCCAAAGAAGATATAAAGATGGCCAACAGGCACATGAAAAGATGTTCAACATCACTAATTATTAGGGAAATGCAAACGAAAACTACCATGAGATATCATCTTATATCATCAGAATGGCTATAGTTAACGTGATAAAAAATAACATATGTTGGAGAGGATTTGTAGAAAAGGGAACCCTCATAGACTGCTGGTGGGAATGCAAACTGGTGCAGTCACTAAGGAAAACAGCATGGAGATTTCTCAAAAAAATGAAAAATAGAATGCTATACGACCTAGCTATCCCACCACTAGGTATTTATTCAAAGAACTTGAAATCCACATTTCAAAGAGATTTATGCACCCCTATGTTCATTGCAGCATTGTTCACTATAGCCAAGAGGTGGAAGCAACCCAAGTACCCACCAACTGTTGAATGGATAAAGAAGAGATGGTATACCTACACAATGGAATACTACTCAGCCATAAAAAAGACAAAATCATGCCATTTGCAACAACTTGGATGGAACTTGAGGGTATTATGTTAAGCCAAATAAGCCAGACAGAGGAAGACAAATACCGTATGATTTCACTCATATGAGGAAGATAAAAAAAATGGATAAGGAGAACAGATTACTGGTTACCAGAGGGAAAGGGGGTGCTGAGGGAGGGCTAAATGGGTAAAAGGAATATATATATATATATATATATATATATATATATACATATATATGGCGATGGATAAAATCTAGACTATTGGGGGTGAACATGATGCAGTCTATACAGAAACTGGTATACAATAATGTACACTTGAAATCACACAACATTATAAACTAATACAACCTCAACAAAATAATTAAACAAAATAACAAAATTAAATTAGAATAGGTTGTGACAAGAGCTCAGTTAGAAAGAAAGAACACAAGTGCAGAGATGATCAATAGTTTAACAAGCTTCCAAGTGACCACTATCTGTTGGCTGCCATCGTCCTAGGATTACCTAGATTAAGTGGTGATCACTTTGGTCCAGTGGTGTGCTGGAACCAGAATACTTGCTCCTGAGATCCAACTGCACTCATCTCTTCTCAACTCTGTGTTCAATGACCAATGATGTACTGGTAGCTTGGAATTAGCCATTAAGAGAATGGTTACACCATGGAAATCATAAAATTCTACAAATCAGGACTTTGCATTTTTGGAGAGTCATTTTAGTTAAACATTTACCAGCACATCACTGCTTTGGGTTGAACCAACTTTAGAACTCTCTCTCAGTTCTATGATTCTCTGAGTGCATCTATAGTTTTTGACCATAAAATCTATGCAGAAAATTCTGTTTTGTGAAACATTTTTTTAGGGGGTGGAGGGGACATTACAGAATTATGGGGGTAGAATTGGTGCTGCATGTAATAGAGGTAAGTTATCACAGAATTAACTAGATGAACAGTTGGTAGATTTGTCACATTAAGAAGATTGAAATAATTAAGTCTGAAAATGATGAGCTTGATCTGGCTATTTTGACTATTGATCTAATTACTTGATAGTTTGTTACTTTAACTCTCACCCCAACCTTCATCTCTCTGTTTTCCCAAATCCAAATCTGAATTAAATGCATCACATATAAATTTCATCTAACCTAAAATATTTGACATGTAATGTTTAATGTCTTCAAATGTATTTTTTGTTACTTTCATCATACTTAGCTCATTTATGAAATTTGAAATGTGTCAGGTTACATACCTCTTATTAGCCAGTTAAATGAAGCAAAACACTAGACTAAGAACTTTTTTTTCTTACAGTGACCTTAAAAATATATTTATTGCGTGAGTACATTATAAGAGCATCAAATAATATAATGCTAGTGTCATTGCTGCTGTTTTTCAAAAACTGTAGAAAAGCATGTCAAATAGACACTTCTTTTAGTGACTGTAAATAAAAACTGTGGTAATAATATTAAATTGCAAATCAGTGCAATCATTTATATGGGGGATTATTGTATTACAGTTAAAGTATGTAGCTTTCTAGTGATTTGCTTGATAATAGAGATAGATATTAGAGAAGTCAGACCAGAGGAAAAAATGCTTTGAAAGCCCCCTGCACCATCTCATCTTCTGGAATATCAGTGGTCTCAAACACCCTTTTATCAGGAACTAGATACCAATTGTCTGGCAATTGTATTGTCTTTACCAAAATGATTTTATTATGAGGAATATATTATGCAGAAAATATACTCTGAAAGATAATGCAAAATTACTTCTTATTAATAAGCAGCACAAATTACTTAAAGGTGTAAAACTACCTTATGTTAAACTTGATGCTGTACTTATTTTGGATAGCACAGAAAAAGAGAAATATACTTTTGTAAAGGTTAAACTGGCACTATTGTTAAAATGAGTTTATTGTAAAGAGTCTATGCCCTTTAAACATGCTTCTGTTGTGTTTCCACTTTCCTGTTGTTTGTTTCTTTTAAAACATAACATATTATTAGTTGATCCATTAATCTAAAAAGAACACTGGGGCTAATTACGTGAAAAATGTTAATTCACTGGAAAATAAGATACTAAAGTCAGCAGTTGCTCTCTTTCACATTCCCAGCATATCCCAAGGTTGGCATCTCTTGAGGAGCAATTAACTTTGGCTGGGCAACTGAATTCTAACACACTGAGATTTCATTTCCTCTACATTAGGAATCATAATTAATAAAGAAATTATAACATGTTGTCACAGACTATCCAATTACAGTGATAACATTTCTTTTCTTGGAAAGCTCAGGGGAAAGCTTTTTAAAGCACTGAGGTGGCAGTAGATAATGCTTTCCTGTGTATTACGGAATTAAGATAGAGTCAGAATGTCTATTGCTGCATATGTGAAGGCAATTATAAAATTTATTTATATTTCTTAAAATATCCCCATATTCCACATAGATATTTTCTTATCTAAATAAAATGCCATATTCCAAATAATACTATAAAAGTGCTTTTTAATGATAAGTACTTTATTCCTATATAATAAAGCTATTAAGAATGTCATACCATAATTATAATGTAGTAAAGTGGCATTTGAGCCACAGGCAGTTTCTGTTAAGATATAATTTCCACAAGATTTTCAACCACATTTTTTATTTTTTACTTCTTTACTTTTTTTTTTTTTAAGGAAGATTATGCCTGAGCTAACATCTGCTGCCAATCCGCCTCTTTTTTTTGCTGAGGAAGACTGGCCCTGAGCTAACACCCATGCCCATCTTCCTCTACTTTATATGTGGGACGTCTGCCACAGCATGGCCTGACAAACAGTGCATAGGTCCACACCTGGGATCCAAACCGATGAACCCCAGATTGCTGAAGCAGAACATGTGAACTCAACTGCTGTGCCACCAGGCTGACCCCAATTTTCAACCACTTTTAAAGCTGTTTAGGAAATGTATGCAGACAGTAGTATACTTATTGATCTTAGTGTTTCTTGTATTTCTTTGTTCAAGCAGTAATATATTAATTTAATGCATAAATAAGTCAGTGGAAAAGTTGGAAACATCCTCTCTTCCAGGGAGGTGATTAGAAGATAGAAAAGGAGGAAGTGCAGGAGGGAGAAGTGGAGGAGAAGGAAGAGGGAGATGAACAGGAGGAGGAGGGAGAGGCGGATGGAAGAGAGGGAGAAGGAGGAGAAACTTGAAATGTGTATGACATCCTGGGAAGAGGCCAAGGATGGAAAGTTGGGAGGAGGATAACTTGTTTTCCAAGTTTCGCCTAGTTGAAAGCATCCATCTTCCTCCTACTGATTTCAGTGATTTTCACCAGCCTAGGGTGCAAACACAGGCCTAATATGCACGGTTATTAGTAAAATGGAAGGTAGACCTTGCCCTATGTATGTCCCATAATCTCAGGGCTTTCTTATGTCCATTTCATGCTTACTTATACCAGAAACTTAAAGCTACTCTCAGACAGCTGTATTGTCTTAAAACAGAGTGTTCAGCCATCTCTGGGTTTGGATGGGTGCCTCTTTATACCCTGGAGAGCTCAAAGACCATAAATGTGCAGAAAATACATGCAGAATATGAAATAAAGGCCACTATAACTCCATCTGTTGTCTCTGTAATGTGCAACTTGATAAAATGCAAATCAAGAGACATGATTTGCACGTTTTTACTCATGCTGAATAAGCTAATGATACAAAGACTTAAAACCATAAGGACAAGAAAAAAATTACTCACAGCTTAGAGCAAGCTTAACCTGTTACCTTTCTTTGTAAATCATGTTGAAGAAAATGATGTTTACTTAGAAAACAAGTAAATGTACTTATCTATAGGGGAACATAGGTTGTACCAATGAAGCAAAAAAAGGATTGTGTTGATGTTTGTTTTGAAATATCTGCATGGTAGAGCAAGTTTTCTCAGTTTTGGCACTATTGACAACTTGGGCTGGAAAACCACTTTTACTGAGAGCATGTCTTGTACATTGTAGGATGATTAGCAGAATCTCTGGCCTCTACTCACTAGATGCCAATAGCATTCTCCCTTTACCTCCATTTTGAAAACGAAAAATGTTTCCAGATATTGCCAAATATCCCCTCTGGGGTAAAATTGACCTCGTTGAGAACTACTGTGGAAGAGAATGAAGGTACTCCCAATGAATTGATCTTATGCTAAGCTATGTCTGCATATAGAATCTAGATGGGAAATAATTCAGTTGTATCAAGCAAGTAATTATTAACTGATTGTCTCCCAACTTACTTGTTGTTTAATAAGTTTTGTTATTTGGATTTTTTGTTTTTGTTTTGTGTTGTGTGTGTGTACATGTGCACAAGCACATATATTAGGTATATGATGACACTTTTCAAAGACATTCTTAGTCATATGAACTCTCCCTCAAATATTAGAGAGCTAATCATTTTTAGATAGGTACTTGGCTTTTAAATATCTTCCTTAGTATCCGAGAGCATCCACCTTTGTTTGATTCCATGATATAAAAAATAATCACTTAAATATTTTCTACTCACTAACTTGCTTCTACTCTTAACTTGACTTAAGAAGTCACTTAATTCCACTAGACTTAATTTTCCATTTCTATAAAAAGATAGACTTTCTCCAGTGCTAATGCCAGTCCCAGGGAGGAGGACAGAGTGGATCAGGGGAAAACTGATTTTATGATGTAATTAGTAAGTTCCTCCCTGTAGATCTCTCCGATTTTTCTAGTTATTCCCCTAATATAACTTAATGTTATCCCCTGCTAACCTCCCATAGGATCTTGTATATACCATTCTTACAGCCCTTGTAGTTTTTTTGTTTAGGTCTCTGTCTTAGCACCCAGCCCATTGGTGTAGAAATACAAGAAATGTTTTCATCTTTTTTCCTTTTCATTCAATTTAAATAATCGAGGGTTGAACCAGAAAATACTTGAACATCTTTTTAGCCATTTTTATAATTGATCCCTGGGAGGATAAGAAAGGCTAATGGTGCAGGACTTCTAGTCTCTCAACTTCAACTAGAGCAATTCCTTTCTTTCAATTGTAATATTGAGATCCTAGTTTAGGCTTTGAAGAAAGATTTTTTGCTTTAAATAACATTAATGGTCTAAATCATCACTTTGGTGTAGAAGTAAAAGCATTGGGTAGCTTAAGCGATGTCCAACTCTAGAAGAGCAAATTACTCTGGTTGTCTCCACTTATTATTAAGTATCTGCACATAAAATGAAAATTGCAAATATAATGTTTACTGTAAAGCTAAAAAAAGAGTGAAGCTATTTTAGTGCTCTTAAAACTTCTAGTGCAAGTGAGTCATCTTTATATATAGTGTAATTAAACATAAAGAAACCACTTTATAAAAATAACACCTTATTAAAGTGCATGTCCACGATAACACAGATATAATAGGCATGAGACTTTGCATATTCATTCTTAAAATTATAAATAGTATATGTTCAAAATACACAATTCAAGCAGAAGAAAAAGATGTACAATGACAAAGGCAAAATACTCCCTGTCCTCCCCAACTTCTACTTTTCACCAAAAAAATAACATTTTCTTGTTTATCATTTTATGTGCCATCATATATACAACATTTTGTTTTACACAAATGGGATCCTTCTATATTCAGATTTTTGATTTTGCTTTTTTATTCAATAAATAATATACCCTGATGATGCTTCCATATCAGTGAGCACATTGAGATTTTTCTTATTCTTTTTTAATTACTGCATAGTAGTCTATTTTATAGGTATATCATAATTTATTTACTCAACCTTCTTGATGGGCTTTCACATTTTTTCTATTTTTTTAAAATAAAAATGAAGAAACATTGCAAAAGATTGGATCAAAATCTATATATACTCTTTAATAAATATTGACAAATCGGTTTCCTATGAAGCTTTCTCAATTCATACTCCCCCCAAGGAAGTGTGTTGAGAGGACCTGTTTCTTCTACCCCCTACCTGGAAACTTCTGCTCCAAGATGTCTGCTTTGCTAACTTCTTCACATTTTTTCAAGTCTTCTCTCAAATGGGCTCCCATATGACCACTTTATTTAGTTTTGCAACCTTCATCACCTAGGTGATACCCACACCCCTGGCATTCATAAACTACTTACCTTGTTCTACTTTTTTCTATCACCTTCTAACACACTGCATGATTTACTTATTTTTGTAAAGTATCATTGTTTATTTCCTGCCTCTCTCTGCTAGAATATAAGGTCTACGAGAGCAGCAATCTTTGTTTTGTTCACTGATGCATCCCAATCATGCAAATGGTCAGCACGTAATAGATAGTCAATACGATACAACATTCTCAATGAAGTAGGAATAGAAGGGGACTTCCTCAACCTTGTTAGGAGTGCATATGAAAAACCTACAGCTGAGTTCCGGTTCAAGATGATGACAAAGAAAGATCCTGAACTTACCTCCTCCCATGGACGCAAGAATCTACAGCTCTATATGCAACAATTTCCTCTGAAAAAGAACTAACACTGGTGGCGGGAACCCTTCACATTGCACAAATGAGAGGGAAATCACATTGAAGTGGGTAGGAAAGGCTGAGACACAATCTTGCCATAATACCCCTCACACCCAGGGCAGTGACCCACAATGGGGAGGGAACTCAAAGTTCAGAGCTTCTCCCCAAGAAGCAAAGTGTTTGCACCTTGTATTTGGCACCACAAATTTTAAGATTGACACCTGAGAGATGAGCCCCCCAAAACATCTGGCTTTGAAGACCAACAGGGCTTACACGCAGAAGACCTCCGGGGCTTTGGCAAACTGAAAAAGATTCTTAAAGGGCTGGCACACAGACTCACTTGCCGCAGGGCCCAGCACAAAAGCAGCCCCTTAGAAAGCACCCAGACTTTATGTAAAAGAGTCTCATTTGCTAATTTTAGAGTGTTGATCTGAAGGACAGGAGCCTGCTAGGATATTCTCTGGGGATGGAAGCTGGTGGGCACCCATCTTCCTGCTTTCTTTCTGCCTTGCTAAAGCAGGTGGATACCATCTTTTGTTTTCCTATTTTTTCCTCTTTTTTTCTCTTTTTTCTTTCTTTCTTTCTTTTTATTTTTTTAGCAAATATCATCTTTTCACTCCCCTTCAGCCTTGTGCCAAACAGTGGGTGCCATCTTCTTGCTCTCCCTCTGCCACATTCCAGAATGACAGTATCTCCAAGAGGGGAGCTTCTACACACATTCTGGTGCCCCTACTTTCTTTTTTTTAAGATTTTTTTTTTTTAATTTTTTCCTTTTTCTCCCCAAAGCCCCCCGGTACATAGTTGTATATTCTTCATTGTGGGTCCTTCCAGTTGTGGTATGTGGGACGCTGCCTCAGCATGGTCTGATGAGCAGTGCCATCTCTGCGCCCAGGATTCGAACTGATGAAACACTGGGCCGCCTGCAGCAGAGTGTGCGAACTTAACCACTCGGCCACGGGGCCAGCCCCAGTGGTGCCCCTATTTTTACATCTAGTGACCCAGTTTTTGAGACTGCCACCCAGGGGATGCAACGTTGATCACCTGGCTCTCGAGACCAGCGGGGCTTGCATTCCTGGGTCCTATGGGACTATGAAAATTGGAGAGACAGTTCTTGGCAGATTACTACTCTCAGGGAACTGCACAGATAGCAGACTGAAACACACTCCCAGTCTTTTTGAGATGGGCCTCTTTGCTTGTCTAGGAGCTTTGGCTTCTGGGGCAGGCCTCTGGTTTGGTACATTTATTGTGGTCTACAGAGGTGGTCTTAGGGAATGGAGGCCAGGAGATGCAATGTTTGCACTTTCCCTCTGCCTCACTCTACCTTGCTGGAATCTTTCAGAAAGGAGCTTATACCCTTATCTGTGCCCTGATTTTTGTGACAGCTGATGGGGGATACTTCTATATCACCTGACTCTGGTGGCCAGTAGTTACACTTGTGGGTCCCACGGGACTGTAACCAGTGGAAAAAAAGAGTTATTTAACGGTTGCTATCTTCAGGCCACAGGAAGAAGCAACAAATCCAGGAGCTCAGTCTTTCTCTGAAAGAGGCCTATTAGCTTATTATCATAGCTGCAACCTGAGGGACAAGCATATAATTAAACACGTAAGGGCTGACTGTAAACATTTCCATTTCCTGAGACCTCAAAGGGCTGGCACTATCTTCGTGCTCTCCCTCTGATGTGCTCCAGAGCACCAGCACCAGGGGAGCTATTTTATATGTCTGGGCCCCAGTTTTTGTCTGGCGCCCTGGCTTTTGCTGCTGCCACTCTGGGGGATAACTTTGATCACCTGGTTCTGGTGGCTAGAGGGACTTGGAATCTTAGGTACCACAAGACAGTAATAATTGGAGAGATAGTTCCCAGAAGGCTACCACTCCCAGGGCATTGCACAGACAGCAAACTAGAACACACCTGTCTTTCTGTGAAAGAGCCCTACTTGCTTCACCTGGAGCTCCGGCCTTATCGTTAGGCTTCAGGCTTGACGCACATCTAGAGGATATGGAGGTACTGTTATGGAATATAGGCTGGGGGATGACTACGTTCCCTCTGCCTAGAAACAGCTCAACTATGTCTCCCAAAATTGAGCCTATTAACCATCAGTAGCCCTGATTTTGTAACTGCTGCCCAGAGGCACCTCCAGATCACCTTGCTCTGACGGCCAGTGGGGCTTATGCTGGCAGTCTCACAGGCCTGTATACATTTGCATTCTTAAAAAGCTGCTGCCTGATGGTCTGGCTTCCAATTAGCCTGAATCTAGGTGTGGACTGAGATCCTCACCTTTGAGACATGGACTGGTCTTGGCACACTCTCAACTACTGGGAGCTTTTAAATATAAAGTAGACTGCTTGGAAAATGACAAAGGTTTGAGAGACAACCAAGATCTAGGGCAGTGTTGAATGATAAGTTTCATCTCCTACACAGAGCCCAAGCTTCAAGACTGTTAGAGATGACTGTTTCATCTAATGCATAGAAACCCTAACTGAAAGTCAAGCAAAATAGAGAAATGTTCCAAATTAAAAAACAAGAAATAATCTCAGAAAGAAAACTTTAATGAAGTGGAGATAAATAATTTACCCGATAAAGAGTTCAAAGTAATGGTTATAAAAACACTCACTGAACTCAGGAGAAGAATGAATGAACACAAAAATCTCAACAAAGAGATAGAAGATACCAAATAAAAGCCACAGAGCTGAACTGAAAAATACACTAGAGGGGTTCAACAGTGCACTAGAGGAAGTAGAAGAAGGGATCAGTAAACTTGAAGACAAAATACTGAAATGCACCCAAGCAGAGCAGCAAAAAGAAAAAAGAATGAAAAAATGCGAAATAGCTTAAGGGACTATGGAAAAAGATCAAATGGACTAACTTCACACTATAGGGCTCCTAGAAGGAGAACAGAGAGAGAAAGGGGCATAAATATTATTTGAAGGGATAATGGCTAAAAACATCTCTAACCTAGGGGAGCAAACAGACATCCAGATCCAGGAAGCCTAGAGAGTTCCAAATAAGATGAACTCAGAGAGCCACACCAAGACACATTATGATTAAAATGTCAAAAGTTAAAGACAAGGAGAGAGTCTTAAAAGGATCATTAGGAAAATACCTTGTTATGTACAAGAGAACCCTCATAAGACTAGCAGCAGATATTTAAGCAGAAACTTTGCAGGCCAGAAAAGAGGGGCACATGCATTCAAAGTGCTGAAAGAAAGAAAACTTCCACCTAAGAATATTCTACCCAGCAAAGTTATTATTCAGAATTGAAAGAGAGATAGAGTTTTCCAGAGAGACAAAGACTGAAGGAGTTCATCACCACTAAACTTGCCTTACAAGAAATGTTAAAGGGACTTCTTCAAGTTGTAGGGAAAGGGTGCTAATTAGTAACAAGAAAACATATGAAAGTATAAATCTCACTGATAAAAGAAAATATATAGTAAAGGTGGTGGACTAATCGCTTATAAAGCTAGCATGAAGGTTAAAAGGCAAAAGTAGTAAAAACAACTGTTACTACAATAATTAGTTAAGGGGGACACAAGAAAAAAAGATATAAAATGTGACATCAAAAACAAAACATGAAGAGGGAGATTAAAAATGTAGAGCTTTAGCATGTGTTCAAACTTACATTGTTATCAACTTAAAATAGACAGTTATGAATATAAGTTGTTTTACATAAGCCTAATGGTAACCACAAAACAAAAACCTATAGTAGATATGCAAAGATAATGAGAAAGCAATCTAAGCATACCACTAGAGAAACTACTGAAACCACAAAGGAAGAGAGGAAGAGAAGAAGAGAAGAAGAAAGGAACAGAAGAACTACAAAACAGCCAGAAAACAATTAACAAAATGGCAATAAGTACATACATATCAATAATTACTTAAATGTAAATGGACTCAATTTTCCAATTAAAAGAGATAGAGTGGCTGAATGGATGAAAAACAACACTCATCCATATGCTGCTGGCCTACAAGAGACGCACTTCAGATGTAAAGACACACACAGACTGAAAGTGAAGGGATGGATAAAAGTTATTCCATATAAATAGAAACCAAAAGAAAGCTGAGGTATATATAGTTAGATCAAACAAAATAGACATTAAAACAAAGTCTGTAATAAGAGATAAAGAAGGGCATTACATAATCATAAAGGGGGTCAATCCAACTAGAGGATATAACATTTGTAAATATTTATACACCTAACATAGGAGCACCTAAACATATAAAGCAAATGTTAACAGGCATAAAGGGAGAAATAGACAGCAGTACAATATTAGTAAGGGACTCTGACACCCCACTTAAATAGATGTACAGATCATCCAGACAGAAAATCAATAAGAAAACATCTGCCTTAAATGACTCACTAGACCAGATGGACTTAAGAATTATGTACAGAGCATTCCATTCAAAAGCACCAGAATACACATTCTTCTCAAGAACAAGAATGGAGCAGTCTCCAGGATACATCATATGTCAGGCCAGAAAACAAGTCTTAACAAATTTAAGAAGACTGAAATAATATCAAGGATCTTTTCTAACCACAATGGTATGAAACTAGAAATCAACTGCAGAAAGAAAACAGGAAAATTCACATATATGTGAAGATTAAACATCATGCTACTGAACAATCAATGGGTCAACAAAAAGATGCTTTAAAAATTAAAAAATAGCTTGAGACAAATGACAATGCATATACAACATGCCAAAACTTATGGGATGCAGCAAAAGCAGTTCTAAGAGGGAAGTTCACAGTGATAAATGCCTACTTCAAGAAACAAGAAAAGTCTCAAATAAACGACTTAACTTTACTCCTCAAGGAAGTAGTAAAAGAAGAACAAATGAAGCCCAAAGTTAGTAGAAGGAGGCAAATCAAGATCAGAGCAGAAATAAATGAAATAGAAACTAAAAAGTCAATAGGGAAGATCAGTGAAACCAACAACTAGTTCTTTGAATAGATAAACAAAATTGAGACAACTTTAGCTAGATTCACCAAGAAAAAAAGAGAGAGGACTCAAATAAATAAAATCAGACATGAAAACAGGAGATGTTACAACTGATACCACAGAAAAACAAAGGATAATAAGAGATTACTACAATTATATGGTAACAAATTGGACAACCTAGAAGAAAGGGATAAATTCCTGGAAACATGCAACCTTCCACAACAGAATCATGAAGAAATAGAATATCTAAACAGACAAATTACTAGTAAGGAGATTTGAACAAGTATTCAAAAACCTCCCAGCAAACAAAAGTCCAGGACCAGACGGCTTCTCTGACGAATTCTACCAAAAATTCAAAGAAGAATCAATATAAATCCTTCCCTAGTTCTTTAAAAAACTAAAGAAGTGAATGAGATCAGCATTACTCTGATATCAAAACCAGACAAGAATGCCACAAAAAATAAAATTATAAACCAATATCTCTGATGAACATAGATGCAAAAATCCTCAACAAAATATTAGAAAACTAAATTCAACAATACATTAAAATGATCGTATACCATGATCAAGTGAGATTTATTCCAGGGATGCAAGGATAGTTTAACATCTGCAAATCAATCAATTTGATACAGCACATTAATAAAATGAAGGATAAAAACCATATGACCATCTCAATAGATACAGCAAAAGCATTTGACAAAGCTCAATATCCATTTATGATAAAAATTCTCAACAAAGTGGGTAAAGAGGGAAAATACCGCAACATAATAAAGGCCATGTCTGGCAAGCCTACAGCTAACATTATATTCAATGGTGAAAAGCTGAAAGCTTTTCCTCTAAGATCAGGAACAAGACAAGAATGCCCACACTAGCCACTTATATTCAACATAGTATTGGAAGTCCTAGCCAGAGTAGTTAGGCAAGAAAAAGAAATAAAAGTCATTCGAATTGGAAAGGAAGAAGTAAAACTGTCACTCTTTGCAGATGACATATTATATATAGAAAACCTTAAAGACTCTACCAAAAAACTATTAGAACTAATAAATGAATTCAATAAAGTTGCAGGATACAAAACCAATTTACAGAAATATGTTGTATTTCTATATGTTATTAACAAACAATCAGAAAGAGAAATTAAGAAAACAATCCCACTTACAATTGCATCAAAAGGAATGCAATACCTAGGACAAATTTAAGTAAGGGGCTGAAAGACCTGTACACTGAAAATTATAGGACGCTGATGAAATAAACCAAATAAAATACAAATAAATGGAAAGATATTCTGTGCTCATGGATTAAAAGAATTAATATTGTTCAAATGTCAATAGTACTCAAAGTAATCTGCAGATTCAATGCAATTCCTATCAAAATTCTAATGGCATTTTTCACAGACGTAGAACAGATAATCTTAAAATTTGTATGGAACCAGAAAAGACCCCAAATAGCCAAAGCAATCTTGAGGAAGAAGAACAAAGCTGGAGACAACATGCTTCCTGATTTCAAACCATATTGCAAAGCTATAGTAATCTCAAGAGTATGGTATTGTCATAAAAACAGACACATGGATCAATGGAACAGAATAGAGAGACCAGACATAAACCCACACATATAAGGTCAGTTAATTTACAACAAATTTTCCAAGACTATACAATAGGGAATGGACAGTCTTGTCAATAAACAGCGTTAGGAAGATTGGACAGCCACATGCAAAAGAATGAAACTAAACTATTCTCTTACATTATATATAAGAATTAACTCAAAGTGGATTAAAGACTTGAATGTAAAACTTGAAATCATAAAGCTCTTAGAAGAAAACGTAGGCAGTAAGCTGGCTGACATTGATCTCGGTGATGATTTCTTGGATTTGACATCAAAAGCAAAGACAACAAAAGCAAAAATAAGCAAATGGACTACATCAAACTAAAAAGCTTCTACAAAGCAAAGGAAACCATCAACAAAATGAAAAGGAAATCTACTGAATAGGAAAAATATTTTCAAATAATTTATCAGATAAGGGGTTAATATCCAAAATACATAAAGAACTCATACAATTCAATAGCAAAAGCAGAATCCAATTAAATATGAATACAGGATCTAAATAGACATTTTTCCAAAGAAGATGTAGAGATGGCCAAAATGTACATGAAAAGATGCTCAACATTACTAATCATCAGGGAAATGCAAACCAAAACTACAATGAGATACCACCTCACATCTGTAAGAATGGCTATTATCAAAAAGACAAGCAATAACAAGTATTGGCAAGGATGTGGAGGAAAAGAGACCCTCATGCGCTGTTGAGGGAAATGTAAATTGGTACAGCCATTATGGAAACCATTATGGATGTTCCTCAAAAAATTAAAAAAAAAAAAAACTACCATATGATCCATCGGTTCCACTTCTGGGTCTTTATTCAAAGAAAACAAAAACACTAACTTGAAAAGAAATCTGCATCCCCATGTTCATTGCAGAATTATTTACAATAGCCAAGATATAGAAGCAACCTAAGTGTCTTTTGATGGATGAATGGATAAAGAAAATTTGGTATATATATATAATGAAATATTATTCAGCCACAAAAATAAGGAAATATTACCATTTGCAACAAAATGGATGGACTTTGAGGACATTATGCTATGTGAAATATGTCAGACAGAGAAAGACAAGTAGCATATGATCTCACCTATATGCGCAAGTCAAAAAAAAAAGGTCATAGATACAGAGAACAGATTGGTGGTTGCCAGAGGTGGGGGGTTGGAGGAGGGTGATTGAAATACGTAAATGGATTCAAAAGGTACAAACTTCCAGTTATAAAATAAATAAGTATTGTATAGCATGGGCCCTATATTTAACAATACTATATTGCATATTTGAAAGTTGCTAAGAGAATAAATCTTAAAAGTTCTCACCACAAGAAAAAAATTCTGTAACTATGTACAGATGAATGTTTACTAGACTTATTGTGGCGATCATTTTGCAACATATACAAATATCGAATCATTATTTCATATACCTGAAACTAATATAAATTTATATTATACTTTTTTCCAGTTTTATTTATTTATTTAATTTTATTGCAGGAACATTGGATTATACTATTATATAACTTTCAGGTGTACATTGTAATATATTTAGAGTTCTGTGTAGATTGCATCATGTTCACCATGCAAAGACTAATTACAATTCGTCACCACACATTTGTGCCCAATCATCCCTTTGGCCCTCCTCCCTCCCCCCTTCCCCTCTGGTAACCACCAATTCAATCTCTCTCTCTGTGTGATTGTTTGTTGTTTTTATCTTCTACTTATGAGTGAGATCATACGGTATTTGACTTTCTCCCTCTGACTTATTTCACTTAGCATAATACCCTCAAGGTCCATCCATGTTCTCACAAATGGCCAGATTTCATAATTTCTTATGGCTTAGTAGCATTCCATTGTGTGTATATACCACATCTTCTTTATCCATTCATCCCTTGATGGGCACCTAGGTCTGTTCCAAGTCTTGGCTATTGTGAATGATGCTGCGATGAACATAGGGGTGCACGTATCTTTATGCATTCATATTTTCATGTTCTTTGGATAAATACTCAGCAGTGGAATAGCTGGATCACATGGTAGATCTATTATTAATTTGCTGAGGAAACGCCATGCTGTCTCCATAGTGGCTGCACCAGTTTACACTTATAGCATAATAAAAATAGTAATTAAAAAACCCAAAAAGCAGGTGGTGCTGGAACAGCCAGATAAAATTGAGAAATAAATGGACCTTCTTAATCTACATCACACTACACATAAACAGAGGTTAAACACAGACCCAAAAATGAAAGTTTCAACACTAAAGCTTCAAGAAGAAATCATTGGCAATTACCTTTGTGACCTTGGGGTTGGTAAATATTTCCTATCTAGAACAAAAAACAAAACAATGAGGGGCCAGCCCTGTGCCCGAGTGGTTAACTTTGCACGCTCCACTTTGGCGGCCCAGGGTTTCACCAGTTTGGATTCTGGGTGAGGTCCTAGCACCACGCATCAAGCCATGCTGAGGTGGCATCCCACATGCCACAACTAGAAGGACTTACGACTAAAAATATGCAACTATGTACCAGGAGGCTTTGGGGAGAAAAAGGAAAAAATAAAATCTTTAAAAATAAAATAAACATGCTTCAAAATTGATAAATTGTGCTGCACATATTTTAAAACTTCTGCTTATCAAATAACATCATTACAAAAATTTTAAAAAACAAAATGTAGAGTTGGAGGAAAATATTTCCAATTTCTTGTAACTGACAAATAACAGGTATCCAGAATATATACAGAATTTCTACAGGTCAATAAAAAAAGTGCCAAAAAGCAACAAATGGGCAAAATACTTGAATAGACACTTCACAAAACAAGATGTAAGAATGATCTAAAGCACATTAAAAAGGTGCTCAATGTCATTTTTAATCAGAGAAATGAAAATTATAACTGCAATGAATATCACTACACATTCACTAGCATATCCTAGTGGATGAAATGACTCATTGCAAAGATGGACAACACCAAGTGTTGAGGAACAGGTGGATTAACAGAAACGCTCCTACCTTGATGAAAGGGTAAAATGGTTCAACTACTTTGGAAAACTGTTGTTCAGTTTCTCATGAACTTAAATATACATCTAACCTATACTCAGTAATTCCACTCGTAGGTGTTTGATCAAGAGACATGTTAACATATGCCCACCAATGATCTGTAGAAGAATGTTTATAGTAACTTTATTCAAAATGACCTCAAACTGGAAACCATCTTTATATCCTTCAAAAAGAGAATGGATAAACAAGTTGTGTTGTATATATATATATATATAGTAGTATACTACTCAGCAATAAATCAGAATATATCAGTGAAACATTGCAACAACATGGATGAATCTCTAAAACATTATGCTGAGCTAATGAAGACAGAAGAAAAGGGTACTCTCTTAGTCCATTCGGGCTGCTATTACAAAATACCATGGACTGAGTGGCTTATAAACAACAGAAATTTGTTTCTCACAGTTCAGGGGGCTGGTGAGAACCTGTTTCCTGGTTCATAAATAGCAGTCTTTTCATTGTAACCTCGCATGATGGGTGAGGGAGCTCTCTAGGACCCCTTTAAAAGAGCACTAATCTTGTTTGTGAGGGCTCCACCCTCATGACCTAATCACCTCCCAAAGCCCTCCCTCTTAATATCATCACATTGGGGATTGCATTTCAAAACTGAATTTTGTAGGGACATTGCTATAGACATTCAGTCTATAGGAGATACATACTGTACAGTTCCACTTCTATAAAGTTCAATATTATGCAAGACACATTTAAATTAATAGAAATAAGAAGTGTGTTAGCCTATGGGTGAGAGAGGATTGACTGGAAGGGGGATGGAGGGAATTTCCTAGGGTGATAGAAATGTTCAGTTTCTTGACTGAGGTGGTAATTACATGACTGTGTGAGTTTGTCAAAACTCATCAAATTGTACACTTGAGATTTGTGCGTTTTGCTGGTTGAAAAATTGGCCACAATAGAGAAAAGGAAGAGCTAAATAGAGTCTCCATGTACAACTCTTTCAAAAAATTTGCTTGAAAGAAAAATTGAGAAGTGTGCCAGCACTTGAAGGAGCATTTATTTATCTTCTCTCACTGCAGTGGAGTTAGGTTTTCTTCATATAGGTTTAATATATTTCTTGTTAAGTTTATTCTTTTTCGGCTGCTATTAGAAATGGTATACTCTCCTGTATTGCCTGCTCTAAATGGTCATTGTTGTTATACAGGAAAGTTAGTGATATTTATATACTACTTTAATAACCTGATACCTTAATGAACCTTTGTCTCTTTTTCCAGGTCTTTAGTCTTTATGTCTGTTTATCTTGTTTAATTGTGTGGGCTATTGCTTAGAGAACAATATCAAATACAATTGTGCATTTGCTGCTTCTTTTGACTTTATCGGTAATGCTTCTTATGTTTCACCATTAAACATGGTGATGACATTATTTATAATATCAATAAAGCATCTATTGTTATTTTACTCTCCTTTCATTTATTAACATGGCTAATTATGGTGATAATTTTCTTAATATTAAAGTGTCCTCATACTCCTTGGATAAATGTCACTTGGTCATATTTAATTGCTATTTTGATAGATTATAAAATTTACATTCTATGTTTAATTAATATTTATGCACTGATATTTTAAAGTATGATTGATTTCTAATTTTCTTTGTGCCACCAGCATCATTTTGAAATTAGTGTTATTCACCTTTTGTAAAAACAACATGGATACTCTATAATTTTACATATTCTTGCTTTATTCCTTACATTTTAAATATATATTATTTATACCATGCTATGTGCACAATTTCATCCAGTCACATTCCTCATGTCTCAATTTGTTATATTTGAATTTTGTATTGTCAATTTTTATAAAAATTAGAGATTAAAGACATTTCCACCTTTATTTAGCATCAGTTCCAAATGTTAATAGAGTCATAGATTTGGTAATCACCTCCAAAGTTTTTTTGTTTTTTGCTTATTTTTTTCTATAGCATTTCTACTCGAGTCCTGATAGGGTTTTTTGCAATATGTTCGTGTGCTATTTCTTAAACACTCGTGCATCTGAGAGTATCTGTGTTTTGCCTTTATAATTGAAAAACAACATGACTAGGAAAAAATACCATCAGATCACACTGTTCTTTCCTTAAAACTTTGTAGATAGTAATCCATTTACTCTTGAGTTGGTTGGATGCTGTGTAGAAGGCTAAAGTCAGCATGATCTTTCTCTTTTTATGCGAATTGATTTTTCTGCTTAAATGCCTGAATAATTCCTTCTTCATTCCTGAAGTTCAGTTACTATATCACTATGTATATTCATGTCAATAGTACAACCATATTTTCTAGAACATAGTATATTCTTCAGATTTGCATATGAACTTCATTTTTTAAGAAAAAATTTATTCTGTTACATATTTTAATATTTCTCTTTTCCATTTTGTTGGGTTCTTTATTTCTGTGCAACAGTTATCCACATGTCGGATGATTGTCCATTTTCCTTATCTGTATTTTTGTCTGTAAGCACTTTAATATCTTTTTCTTTGTTTTTCTTCATTTGTGATATTTATCTCAATATTGTCCTCTATCATAAATTCATTTTTAATTTGTAAGTATTATTTTCTGTATTTTGAATATTACATCGAGAAAAGTAAATATCACTTTATATCTTAAGCTTGATACGAATACTCAGCATATACACAAATGAAAGTCATTTTGTCTGTGAAATTTTGTGTAAGACTGTAAATTTTGGGAATTAAGAACAAAGACTCAATCACTTCGTGATCCTTGCTAAAAATATCCTAGAGTTAGATTGATAGATAATATAGTTCTCTGTATGAATGAAAGCCAATAACTTTCCATTTTCCTGGAATATATTTTGCTACCACAAAAGAGCGGTCATAGCACTTCCATTCTATAAAAGTACATTAAATTGTGAGTCCTTGAAATGAACTAGCTATTTGCTAGAGAAATGAGCTTAACATATTTAAAACAGTGTTGAATGTTTATACAGTTTTTAATATTTAAACAATCAAAATAAATATTATGTTAAGGATTTTGATTTTTCACAAACTGCTGTAACGTTTTCCCTCTAGCATCTTTGGTAAAAGTCAACACTTACAGCATAAATCTCTGTGCCCTTTCATCCTTTCAACAAATGAAAATATTTTATGCATTCAATTTACAATTATCAAAGAGAGAATATGGCATATTTCAACTGCATTTGGAAATTTTACACTGGAAATGATTTCACTGTAAGTATCTACAATCCAATGTGCAAAGCATAAAGTCTTCTCTTCCAAGAGAGAAAATGATCATTCATTAAACACTTCAGGATCAGATGCTGTACTAAGTACTCACATGTATTCACTAGTCCCTACAGCAATCTCATGAAGTAGTTAACTAATCTTCTCATTTTACAAATGACAAATAAATGAGTAAACGAGACCCAGAATGCTCAGGTGACTTTCCCAAATTACATGCACAGTTATAAGTAGCAGAGTTAGCATATAACCAGGAAGTTTGGTTTAAGAGCAATGTTTTCAGACATTATATTGTATCCCAAGGTCAACAGAGAAGAATTTCAGATGCTAAGAGTGTTGAAGATTTTCTTTCTTTCTTTCCTTTTTTTTTTTAGAGACAGCAAACTGGTAACATCTGTAAACCTATCTATATTATTGTCAGAGGTAATATTCTCTAAAGACTTATCTTGTCTTCCAATGAGAAGCATTTTTTAAGAATATACTAGCTATTTTATCTTGTTCACATATTATCACCGTGTTTATCAGAGCTGCCCAATACGAACAGCAAGTCAGACTTATCTGTGAAATTTTATAAACGCACGTAGGATCAGGCCCAATCAGAGTTTTTAACATTGCGATTCTAGCATTTTTTTCCCCAAAAGCCCTTTAGTGAATCTGAAGTACACATTTAAATAGCTCATATATCTAACAAGGTAGTTGTAAATGCATGAACCCCTTCCAAAGCAGGAACAGACAGCAAAAATGTATAAAAACGATATTTTCAAATGACTTTTGATATATTTTCCTTACCGGTAAGGTAGATTATACTTCTACAATAATTTAACCACTAATGTTAAACCATGCTATTTATTGCCTCAGGAAAAACAAGGTGGGTAAAGCTTGGAATAATAAAAGTCTCAATACTGATTCTTTTTGAGTGTATAGTAAAATAGGAGTCTAGAGGAAAATGACATGATTTGGGGAGTCAAAAAAGACAAACTATAACAAGTGTTAGTGAAGATGTAGAGAAACTGGAACACTCACACATTGTTCATGGGGATGTAAATTGTGTAGCCGCTTTGGAAAACAGTTTGACAGTTGCTCAAAATGATAAACATAAAATTACCATATGGCCCAGCATTTTCACTCCTAGGTATATGCTCAAGAGAACTGAAAGCACGTATACACAAGAATGTTCATAGCAATATTATTCATAATAATAGTCAAAATGTAGAAACAGCCCAAATATCCATTACCTGATAAATTCGTCAACACAATGTGATATATGCACACAGTGGAATATTGTTCACCAATGAACAAGAGTGAGGTAATGATACTGCTACAACAGGGATGAAACTTGAAAACACTACACAAAGTTAAAGAAATCAGACACAACAGGCCACATATTAAAATATCATACTACTATATAAAATGTCCATAATAGGCAAATGAATGGAGAGAGAAAGTAGATTAGTGTTTGTCAGGGGATAAGGAAATGGAAGTAACTGCTAACAGGTATGGGATTACTTTGTAGGGTGATGGAAATATTCTGGAATTAGACTGTAATGATGCTTTCACAACATTGTGAATACACTAATATCCACCAAATCATATACTTTAAAATGGAAAATTTTGTTAATGTAAATTATATCTTTATCCATATATATCCTAACAAAAAATGAACATAGGAAGTAAACTAATTATGAAGATAAGAGCCTTAGCTCTTAGAAACTTTAGGCAAAGTGAAAGAAGCCAGTCACAAAATACATTTTATAGCATTCTATTTAGGTAAAATATCCAGAATAGGCAAATACACAGAAACATAAAGTCAATTAGTGGTCGCCCAGGGCTGGAACTAGGGGAGGAGAATGGGAATGGAGACTGGCTGCTAATAGATATGGGGTTTCTTTTTGGGGTGTTGAAAATGTTCCAAAATTAAATTGTCGTGATGGTTGTACAACTTGGCGAATATAATAATAACATTGAACTGTACACTTTAAATCAGTGTATAAATGCAATTGTATTGTACATGAAATATATATCAATAAAGTGGTAAAAAAAAAAAAAAGGAAAGGTTTCCTCTCATCCATGACTGCAGTGTGTGAATTTCAACATAACTACAAGAACTTAGCTGGAACCTTGCCAATTCGACAGGATATAGATAGACCCTGCTTAAATTCATATTTTAAGGCTATATAACCTCCAATATAGCCTTAGGAGCTGCAAAAAAAAATTTCCTTCAAGGAACATTCACTGATTACTCAGCAGTTTGCATGTTACTCAAGACTGCTTTAGTTTAAAATTATATTGATTGTTTAACTTTTGAGAGCTGGTATCAGACTTACCCTCACACCATACATAATTTTTAAAACTTGAAAATTAATAAAACAACTATTTACACATAAGTGACGTCCATAAATAAACAGCTATGATCCTTGAGAGAAGGGCAACACATAAGGTAAGCTGCAGATTCACCCTACCTTAATCAGTTGTTTGAAAAATGTCATTTTACAAAAAATAGCTTGGGAATATTCAGTCCAAGCAGAAAATGACAGTTTCATCGCATGGAAGAAACAGAGATTAGGATTAGTAGTGAATAAGGTGGCTGGGATTTGCGAGTAGAATACCTGAGAAGACAGAACTGCAGAGAAAGAGTCTCAAAAATCTGGGGGCCAGCCCCGTGGCCAAGTGGTTGAGTTTGTGTGCTCTGCTTCAGCGGCCCAGGGTTTTGCCAGTTTGGATCCTGGGCAGGGACATGGCACCACTCATCAGGCCACGCTGAGTCAGTGTACCACATGGCACAACCAGAGGCACTCACAACTAGAATCTACAACTATGTACTGGGGGGCTTTGGGGAGGAGAATGAAAAAAACAGAAGACTGGCAACAGTTGTTAGCTCAGGTGCCAATTTAAAAAAAAAATCTGTGTAAAAATTCCCTTTGGGTCCGGTTCAGTTGTCAAGTTGTACATGTTAAGGGTGGAACCCTGGGAGCTCTAGCAGAGAATAGCTGCTGAGGACTCTGAGAGACTCCCCAGGTGTTCTGTTGAGACAGCTGAGAAGTCACATTTTATGAGGAAGAATCACACTCTAGGAGTAAAAACTTTGCCCTAGAATACAGGAAATTTGAAATAGGTTCACCTTAACAAATCCTAAAAACAGACCTTAGCAGGATCAAGGCGATCTTCCAGTAATTTAACTGCTTGACAGAACAAAATTCAATTCTAGACTCTAGACTCTAAAGGAATTCTAGACTCCCAAGAGGAAGATAATATTACCTGAACTTGTAAATTATACCATCCATAATGCATGGCACACAATAAGAAAATTTTTGACATGTGAACAAGGAAAAAAAGTGGTTGATGACCAAGAGGTAAAATAGGCAAAAAAAGTAGTCATAGAGATGGTCCACAGAGGAATTTCAAATTACCTGTAATTAAAATAGTAAAAGAAATAAAGATAAAGATGGACAAAATGAATTTGCAGATGAAATAAACAGGTAAACATAAAAGATTCTTGAGTGTTTAAATAAACAATCATTTAAATGTCTTGTGCAGTTTATAAGTTATGTAGACATAAAATATGTGACAACAATAGAGAAAAAGTTGGAGAATATAAGTGGAGTTACATCTTGTCAAGTTTTTGTATTGTCTGTGATATGGGAAAAGTAATAAGTAGACTGTAATGAGTTGAGAATGAATATTGTAATTTCTAGGGTAACTAAAAACTCATACTAAAATATATAACAAATAAGTAACAGAAGATTATGTCAGAAACGGAATGGTCTCAGATGTTACCATACATGTGCAGTTATACATTTTTATAGACAGAAATACTTGAATGAACACCAGGCACCTGATCAGAGATCAGAATTTAATTTTACTCACAGCAAAATCAGCAGCCAGAGAAACATTGTAAGCATCAGTTCCCCAAGCCTAGCACCCCACAAGGTGATGTGATGAAAGCCTGTCTGATAAAATCCTCCACAAGTGGTGACATCACTCTGTTAGCAAGGGACACAGAAATATTACTTTTTCCTGCTTGAAAATGATAATGGAAGCTGCTATCCCTTCTCTCCTGAGGGTGTCTCCTTGTAAAAGTAATGGGATGCATCCTGAGTTTTCAATTTAACCATTTGGTACACAAATAAGTCTTTCCGGGGGAAAGATCATTTCTTCTCGAAATATAAAATCCTAGGAAGACAATGCTCTAAATTTCTTTGGAAGTGTCTGGGTTGTGCAACCACCCTTTCTATTAATTCTGGTGACTACTCAGGAATGTTATCATTTAGCTCTTGGGGAGAAAAGAGAAAGTTTATTATATTTTGGTTGGAAGCAGTTAGCTCCACCAGTGTGGAAACAAAATGGCTGCAGATCTAATCTTCATGCTATGTATGAAGCAAATGTTTCTGGGGAAAATAAAAATGAACATCTTTCATGGCATGTCAATTTCTGTACTTTAGGAAGCAGAAACTTAACAGGAATGCTGCAAAATCCATGGGAGATTTTTCCATGAACACTATTATGAAATAAAAGTTACATACATATGTGTTTAACACAAAATAAGGCAGGAAAAGAGTAATAGAGGAAACAGAACAGATGGGAAAACCGAAAACAAAAAACAAGATAGTAGATTTAAATTTCACTATAGTAATTACCATAAATGTAAATGGACCTAATCTCCATTTAAAAATTCACATAAAAAAATGACTTAAATCTCCCTCATGTCATGAGCAAAAGTCAATTTGAAATGGATTATAGACCTAAATGATCAAAAAATAAAGCTTTCTGACAAAAACATAGGATAATAACTTCATGATTTGAGAGTAAGCAAAGGCTTCTAAAGTAAGAAACAAAAAATGCCAAACATGAAAGAAAAAAATAGAAAATTAGATTTCATTAAAATTAAAAACTTCTAGATATCAGAAGACAAGGTTAAAATGTGAATAGGTAAGCCACTTATTGGAAAAATCTCTCTCTCTCTTTATATATATATTATATATATATATATATATATATATATGTACCCACAGACACATACCTCACACAGACACATAGCGAAGAACTTGTATCCAGAATTTATAAAGAACTCCCACAAAGCAATTAGAAAAAAAGACAAACAATCCAGTTACTAATGGTAAGTGACCTGAACAGGCAATTCAAGGATGTCCACATGGCCAATATGCACATAAAAAGGTAACATCATTCTTCATCAGGGAACTTCAAATTGAAACCACACACTTCACACCCTTTAGAATGGCTAAAATTAAAGATCGACAAGACCAAGTTTTGGCAAAGATGTGGAGAAACTCTAATTTTCATACATTGCTGGTGGGAGTGTCACATGGTACACCTACTTTGGAAAACTATTTGAGAGCATCTACTAAAGTTAACCATATGACTTCCCTGTGGATTAGCTGTTCCACTTGTAGGCAAATACAAAGAACAATGAGTACATAAGTCTACCAAAAGATATTTATAAATGTGTCCATAACAGTTTATTCACGATAGCAAAAAACTGGAAACAACTGAAATGTCCACTAACTGGGGAATGGATAAACATATTGCACCATATCAGCACAATGCAATACTACTCAGTAATGAAGAGAAATGAACTACTAATAAATGCAACAACATGAATGAATCTCACAGATAATAAGGACAGCAAAAGAAGTCAGACACAAAGGAGTACATACTATATGATTTCCTTTATATGATGTTCAAGAACAGGAAAAACTAATCTGTAGTTATAGATGTCAGAATAGTGGTTAACTCTGTAAGAAGTTGGCTGATAAAGGGCATGAAGGAACCATCTGGGGTGTTGAAAATACTCTATGTTTTGATCTGGATGGTTATTATGTGGGTGTGGTCATTTGTCCAAAATCATCAAACTGTGCACTTAATATTTGTGTACTTTGCTGCATGTGTTATAACTCAATAAAAATGGGGAAATAAATTTTCTTTTTAAATATTTCCCTGCTTGGTCATGATAACAAGTTCATGCTCAGAAAACTCAGAAATCTCTTATGTATAACGTGAAGGGCATCTGATGGTAGGCGTAAAAGATATAAGTTCTGCCTCATCTTTATATTGGTTATTGTTTGAGAGAAATTATGTCAAAGAAAAGGAACTCTGAGGGTATTTTCCTCGAAAAGAAGTTTGTTCTTTCTGGTGATAAATGGATAATAAAGAGAGTATGTCTAAACTGGTGAAGAAGAAAATAGAAACACAGCTAAATTTTGAAATTCTGACAAGACATTTAAAACATTTGGACTTACTAAATTGACTAAATACATTAAGCACTCAATTTGAAACAAAAGACACTTATTTTATTCTCTAATTAGCATGCTTAAGGGATCAGGCTACTTTTATAATGATTAAGCACCTTTGTTTGTGAGTATGTTTTTAGGGAGAAGTCAGTGTTTTAAGACAATCTTCGTTTCAGATCACAAATATTCTTTTACTCTAGATTTTTAGCGTACAAAGTATCAGTCTTTGTTAATTGACTATTTATTTCAGATATTTCTAGAAATCTAGACATCTACAGTACTCACAAATATTCAAGTCTCTCCCAAAAAATTCTTTCTGGTAGTTTCTGCAGAATATGATATTGCATAGTACTGAGAACATTACTCAATTCTACCATGAAACACTAATCCGTGATAATTCTTCCTTCTCTGAGAAAATGCCAAATGGTGCTGTAATGGGCAATGTAATTTTCCTCTCAAGGTTGCTAGATGGAGCAATGAATGAAAATATATGGCATCAATTTGTCAGTAAAGTTACAGTACATTCGTCATAACTGTGAGGAACAGACTTTGCTGATGCTGGCAGTCCAAACGTCATTACTACATATTTTGTTGTGTGTTTTGGAGGAAAATAATAGAATGCTGAAAAGTACTACAACAAAAAAAGATTGAAAGATGTATAATACATCCATTAGACTTTGTAACAATGTTTCAATTTCAAAGTTGGTAAGGAGTGGCCGAGATATTTTTATGTCAAATACCATTTCAGAGATAGTAATTACCTCTTTATTTAAAAACAGGCCAGCAGTAGTCATTAAGCCCTTATTATGCCAATTGCAAATTACTTTTCAAGTACCAATTCCCTTCAGGAAAATTAGAGGAGTAAGAGAAGCAAATAACAAACTGCATAATAGGCTATATCAAAAGTCTGTTTTGTTATCCATATTTTTAATGACCCAGCTGCAAGGAAGGCAAATGGCACTGTCCTTCAGGTTCACATCGGTCAATTTCTTTGTGTGTTTTCTATAGTTTCCCAAGGGAAGTTCATGTGATGGGAGAGGTGAAGATAGTAAATGATGCTACAGGAAAAGTCCAGGAGCATTGTTCCTTTAGTCCCTATTCCTGGAAGCTGTTTATTAATATATTTTCATGATAGGATTCAGACTGAGAGGCGGTACAAGGAAGAGGCTATAATTTGCCAACTGCACAGGGGATAGGGACCGAACCATTTAGATCTGGAGTATGAGAACAACATCGTGTGTTCCTTCAGGATGATTCCTAAGCAGAATAAATTCAGAGACAAAACAAAGCACTTTTTAGATTCTCTTATGGTCATCGGTTTTCAACAAATATTAATTTACTTCTTTGTTTTGTTTTTTTTTTAAGACTGGCCCTGAGCTAACATCTGTTGCCAATCTCGTTTTCTTCTTCTTCTTCTTCTCCCCAAAGCTCCCCCGTACACAGTTGTATATATTCTAGCAGTAGGTCCTTCTAGTTCTGCTATGTGGGACCCTGCCTTAACATGGCTGGATGAGCCATGCTAGGTCCACACCCAGGATCCGAACAAGTGAAACCTTGTGCCCCTGAAGCGAGCACGTGAACTTAACCAGCTGGCCACAGGACCGACCCCCTAATGTACTTCTTTAAATATCTAACTTTAACACATGACTGAAATAAATTCTCTGGCTACAATTTTGAAAGTGAAACTTTTGGAGCAACTAAATTACTTATTAACAGCAAATAAGTGGGTCTAGCTATCCAATTTGTTGCCTTACTCAAAAACCTTTTACAGGATCATGGAGCTATCTTTTTAGATATTTACTGGTTTGCAGCAAATCCCCTTTACACAGTGATCGTGGTAGGTATTATGTAGATCAGATCTCTACCAATGTCTACTGAACAGGAAGTAACTGCCTCCTGTATCTGCAGTTCAGGGTTCAGTGACTGTCAGATAAGGTTTCCAAAATGCTGCTGTTCTTGCCCAGGATTCTCAGTGTACATTTATCAGATTCAATCTTTACCTGTAAATGAACAGAACGCCTTAAGGGAAATATTAAACTAGTTGCCTACATAAATCGTTTCTTCGAAAACAACCATGCAAAGAAAACAGCATAGACATTTGTATAAACACCTTTAACTTAAAAGATGAAACGAGGTTGATAATGCTATAACTGAGAATACAGTTAATGACTCAGTTCAACAAACCTTCGCTTTGACAGCACATACAGCATTTTGCCCAAGGCCTAGAGTATGTGCTGAGAGAAAGAGTGCAATACTGTAATTAGGGTATAAGCCTATCAGCTTTATGATTGCATTGGGTAACATGGAAAAAGGGTTGCTTGATTATGAAAGCAGAATGCAGCATAATGTGGCTACTTGTTCTTCTGCATGAGAAAAAGTATTCTTGGCAGTGATTTTTGTACCATTTCGAAACTGTTGGAGTGATTAGATGGTAGTCAAAGGAAAGCAACCAGTTATGCATATTTTAGACAGATATGCTTTTTAGCAGTGTAGACTCTGAAGTTACACAAATAACGAGCTGCTCAAATCCCCTGACACATTCCCTCAAGGCATTCCAAACACTGCCTGTTTCAGTGCCTTGAATTACCATCGTCTATGGCTTTCTGTTTCAGGTCTTTTACTGGTAGTTCACTCAGCTGTCACTCAGTCCTATTACACAGTGTTCGTGGTAAGTATCCTGCAGATCAAATATCCATATCTTTATATGACAACAATTAAATGATAAAGATGCATATGAAGCGAGCGAGAGGCTGTTCAGAACGTGTTAAAGTAATGCAACCAAATATTTCAGTAATTAAGGGTAGTTGTTAAAGCAGAGTAATATGTGACCATATTTACTCAGTAAAATATAAGTTCACTAATGGTTTAAAGTTGTAGAATTTTAGAAAAAGAAGAAGAAAAAAAGGAGTTACTTCTACCTCGATCCTCAAAGCTGCCCTGATTTTGTTCTTTTCAGAGCCTGGTTTTTCTTCAAGTCTCTGAACTATCTCCTTTTGCTACAAAATAATTATTTATCCCCTCCTTCTGCTTCTGTGTCTTGCAATCAAATAAACCTATCTGATAAGTACGATTTTTCAAATTTCAATGGAATAATCCCATGTTAATCTGTGTGAGATCACCTGGATAAAGGAAACTGGAATGGTCAATTTAATCAGATCCTTTGAATGTCTTTGCTGTTCTCCCAACCAAAGAGAACAAGATGCTTTGCCACCTATATGAGGAGTAATTGGATTAAGAAATAACTCTAGGCATGTGCCTTCCCATAAGCAGAGGGATAAAATCCTGATAAAAAGGCAGGGTCCAGCACAAGGAATGCATATCTTCTTTCTAATACCCCTGTCTACACTCTCCTCTAAGCACTGTCTCATTGGCGGCTGGCTTTCAAATTCACAATGGGTTTATATTTAATTCTTGTTATGGCTTCAAAAGCAAATAAAACTTCTTGTTTATGCATAGATGGGTTTTTTATTTCTAATTTTATTTTTGCCAACTTGAAATTACGATAACTTTTTTCATGTTCGATGGTGTGCCAGGTACTATATAAGATTCTTTTTTTTTTTTATTTTGAGGAAGATCAGCCCTGAGCTAACATCTGCTGCCAATCCTCCTCTTTTTGCTGAGGAAGATTGGCCCTGAGCTAACATCCATGCCCATCTTCCTCTACTTTATTTGTGGGACGCCTACCACAGCATGGCTTGGCAAACCGTGCCATGTCCACACCCAGGGTCCGAACCAGTGAACCCCAGGCCACTGAAGCGGAACATGCACACTTAACTGCTGCACCACCGGGCCGCCCCCATAAGATTCTTAATTTTCCATTTCTGACTCTTGTCTCTTCCTTTCAACACTCTGAAAATTAGCCATGTGATGTAGCTGTAGGAATTGTGGTTTTGAGATGTTTTCCAGTATATGTTGCCTAGTACAATATGCTTTTGGAACATATACACAAAAATTTCACATCTGAATCTTCAAGTATCCAATGAAAAGTTTATGGTAAAACATAACGTGAGCAAATCCTGTTGTAAAGCAAAAGTTGATGCTGGTATTTACCTTTCTTTGTAAATCCAGACTGATCTCCTTTATTTTATTTAAAAGAAAGACCATCTGTAGTTAGGGTTTTATATGTTTATTGAGAACCTGCCATGTTCAGGCACTGTTACAGAATCTGGGATTAGAGCAGTGTTAACAAAGAAAACGGTCTCTGCTCTCATAGGCTTACAATTTAGTGGAAGATGGTTTCCACTGATTAAAGACACCTGCAGTGGACTTCACACGAATGAGAAATAAGCTTCTATTGTATTAACCAAATAATTTTTCAGTGCTTACCTATCACACCAGCTAGTATCACACAGTGTAGTCACTAATTTGCAAATACCCTCAACACCCAGGCTCTTTGTCTTTCATTGTGCTCACCTGGCAAAACTTCAATCTCGGATAAATTCAGGTCTACCAACTCTATGCCAACCTGCAAGAGAGCACCTCATAGTTAGTGGAGAGAAATACACAACCATGACGTCCAGCCTTGCTTTTATGTTAATGACCATTCACCTAAAGTGGGAAATTAGAGATGCCCAGCAATTCTACTATATTTTGCTAGTTAATCCAGTCTCCTACATGGTGGCTATTTTACATCCTCCCTCCCTTTTCATTGTCCACTGATGGTCTTCCTATTTCTCTAAGAAAACAGAAGCCATTAGACAATAATAGAATTCCACATTCCTCCACCATCAGGTATACACAACAACCTTCCTACTTCTCTACCTGTACACCCTGCCTTTCTTCCTGTTGTGTGGATAAATTGTCGATGCTCCCACCCTATACCAACTTGCCCTCTTAGTCTCTAGATTGCAACCCCTTTACTTACACATACAACCCTGCTCCCGCTCCTACAGTTGTCTCTTCTCTCCACAGATTCATCTGGTTTTTCATCTCTATTGAATCATTTCTATCAGCATACGAATAGGCTCTAATTTTTCTCATCATTAAAAAGCACTCCCTTGACTTCACGTCTCCTTCTAGCTAGCTGCTACCGCATCTCTGCTTTCCTTACAGCAAAACTTTTAGAAAGAGTTGTCTATATGTTCTGTCTCTATTTTTCTTGCATAGTCTCACTTGACCTCATTTCAATCAGGTTTTTCTGCATACCGTTTCTCCATGTTGCCCAATCTAAAAGTTATTTTTCGGTTTTCATCTTATTCAGACTTTCAGCGGCATTTGACCAGGTTGGGCCTTCTCTTCTTGAAATACCTGTCTCCTTTGGCCTCATGAACACTTTTAGTTACCTTTCTGCCTCACTGGATGATCATTCTTTGTCTTCTTTGTGACTCACAAATATTGTAGTGTCCCAGGGCTTAGAGACTGGACTTTCTCTCATCTTTGTCTACACTCACTTCTTATTTCATCCAACATATGACTTTAAATACTATCTTTATGCTATGACACATATTTAGCTTCAGCCCTACCTATCCTCTGAAATTCAGACTTTTATTCAACTATAGATTTAATATTTCTACCTGGGATGTGTAATAGGCATGTCAAAATTGACATACGCCCAAATGAATTCTTGAGTTCCCCCCTCTAAAACTGTACCCTTCGTTTCTTCCCCTTCTCAGTAAATGGTAATTCTGCTCTACTGTCGCCCAGGCTGAAATTTTGCAGCTATCAGGAACTCTTCTTTTTCGTCAAACACTGCTGTGATATGGCTATCATATCCACTACTTTTCTGACCTCATTTGTCTTTCTGAAATGCACTAAGCATGTTCCTACCTTAAAGTTTTTACATTTTATCACAAATCCCCCAAGACGGCTTTCCCCCTCACTCCATTCCAGTTTCTACACACCTGTCAACTCCTCAGGCATGCATTTCCTGGCCTTCCTATATAAAACAGAGTTGCTTTCCTTTTAGCATTCATCACCATCTGACATATTATAAATTTGCTTATTATCTGTCTTCCCCTAATAAAATATAACCTCCATCATGGCAGATATTTTACAAGTTTTATTCACTGCTGTATTACCAATACTTGGCAAATGGTAGATACTCAATAAATATCTATTAAATGAATGAGTGACTGAATAAGTAAGTAACAGAAAAAGATGACTGTATCTGGAATATAATGAGCAAAGGAAGCATAATGGAAGAGGATGGAGAGGTAGGAAGGGGCCAGATTTATATAGTTTTTTAAAGGCAATTACAAGTTCTTTCAGTTTTTTTCTAAAAGTGTATATTAACTACTTAATATTTTCAGGAACTGTGAAAAGAATGAGTGTGTGTGTGTGTGTGTGTGTGTGTGTGTGTGGTGGGAGGGTTGAAAAAAGTAGTGAATTACATTTTTTCTCTTCAAAAACTCACAATATAGAAGGGCAAACTGGTTTGTAAAGAAAATAATAACTAATGGTTTATTTAAGGAACAAAGCAAACTGGAAGAACAAAAGAGTTCCTCTCATATGGTTGTTACATGGATAAACTCAGAATGTATATGTGAAGTAATTTTGTAAGTTGTAAGGGTAGTGCTTATAGAATTAGGCCCTTTCAGATACACACATGCTCTGTACAATGCCTCATAAATAGCAGATGCTGACTCAATGCTTCTAGAATAAATGGGTGAGCGGATATCATTATTATTAGTATTAATAGAAAGAGTTTAAAATGTGCAAGAACTAGATAGATGTGAAAAAATAACCAGCACACTAATTCATAATATGTATTTTGTCTGTCCCATAAACATTTCCATCAAGACAGTTTTGCTTAACTTCTTGTCCCATAAGAGTACTGAGCTAGTACCAGTGACTATGATTACTCATAATCACTCTGAGCTACTCAAAGTGAATGAATGGGAGATGTTTTAATTTGAATTTACTAGAGTTGTATAATGGTAATTATATTTTTGTTTTATATTTTCTTTACTCTGTTTTTTATTAAGGTGACTACATATTTTTTTTTTCCTGAGGAAGATTTGCCCTGAGTTAACATCTTTGCCAATCATCCTCTATTTCATATGTGGTTCACCACCACAGCATGGCCACTGATGAGTGGTGTAGGTCCATGCCTGGGAACTGAACCCAGGCCACTGAAGCAGAATGTGCCAAACTTAACCACTAGGCCATGAGACTTGCCTGCTACATATTTTTTTAAATATACAATCACCATTCTTATTTCAGATTTATAGCAATTAAATATATCAGAATATTGGCATTTTGAGAATATTTCTACTTTTGCAAAATACATGGTTATTCCTTCTTTGGCTTCTACCACACTAATCTTTTCTCAATTTCTGGTCACGCAGTTTACTCATTTTGTTCTTCATTATTAAACAGCTATTTCAGCAAATACTTTGCGTAAGTCATAATGTTAGGGGTTGGAGGATACATAGCTTATTATGATGGAAGGCTGTGCGGAGAAGCAGTTAAGAGCATGGACACTAGCATTGGACTCCTTGAATCTATATGCCAGCTCTAACATTCACCAACTGTGTGACATTGGGTAAACTACTTAACCTCTCTATGAATCAGCTCCCCATAGGTAAAACAGGAGTAATAACAGTGCCCTACCTCATATATTTGTCATGAAGAAAAAATTAATTAATTAGTACGTGTGAAGTGTTTAGAAGAGACCCTGGTATATGGAAAGTGCTCAATAAATGATGTTGCCAATAGCAAAATGTCTCTGCCAGCGTTTCTCAGAATCTGAAAAGTCAGACACAAAGATGTTAGTGTGATACACATGCTATAACTGAGATATATAGTGGGTGCTTTATGCTTTTCTTCACTAGTTTATCTTCTTTCATCTGTTTCTGAAATACGGGGTCTGCATTTTGTTCCTGGTTTATTTCATCTGGTCTCATTGCTTCAATTATCAACTTTATGCATATACATTTTAACTGTACCATAAAGAATTATAGCAATTTCTCGGAAGGAAAGGCTTTGTTTTATATGTCCAATGTAACTTTCACAATGCAATAAATATTGAGACTTGGTAAATCGTGGCTGAGTTGATCGTATATCATTTAACTGAAGAGTTAGTGTCTGAATAAGAATATTCTTGTGTAGATGAAAGTGTTTTGAATCATACATAGCAACAAGTCCATTTCCAATTCTAATCACTCTAAATCTATCTTTATATGGTTGTTACACATTGACTAATTTATTCATTTTACCTACTCCAATGATTGGTACCCTAGTTGCATAGGATGTTAATTAGTGTTTCCATTCGTGATATTTTAATTATTTACATATGTATATATATTATATGTATTATGTACAATATATATTATGTGCATATATATATAGCTGGACTGCTTCATAAGGTTAAATTTTTCAGAGATTCCAAATGCAAATTTTATTTTAGTAAGAACAATACACTGACAGAGGCCAAAAACATGAAAAATAAACAAAAAATCAAAAAGAAAAGCCTAGCCATCTGTGTATTCAGATATATGTGTATTTGGTATATAGGTATTCATCTCAGCATCATTTTTAACCTTCCATCTCTTTTTCCATTTATAAAAACAGCAATATTCTTTTCAGTTTGTATGTAGAGAGTTACTTAGGGACCACTGAGTTAGTCATAGCTGATAAATAGGGTTTATATGAGACAATCTTATGAAATACTATGGTGTCAGATTGGTTTAGCATGCTGGAAACATTCATCTTCGATAACTTTAAAGCATTTAAAGAGCACAATAAGCACGATTATTGAATATCATATCCAGAGAGAGGAACTATATAAGCCATAATAACTGACAGAGCTTATGTTAGTTTCATTCATTAGAATGTAAAGTCCTTGAGGACCTTATTTTCCTTGTCCTTATGTCTTGAATGAGCAACAAACTGCCTGCCCTGTATATTGAATAAAACACTGACTGACTGACTTCAGGTGTTCCCTCTACCAGGCCATAATTACCTAATCACTGTAGAGAACTCTATGTTCAAGTGTAGGTCAATACATTTTGCATTAGGATCACCTGAATATCTTCTATAAAATGCACATTTTGGGGGCCTTACTTCAGATCTACAATCTTACTTCAGATCTTCAGATCTGAATTGGGATGGAGGAGAGGAGATATTTCCCAGGATTTTGCATTTTAAAAACAATCTTCTACGTAGTTATTGTGTACTTTGCAGGAGAGTTGTAAAGCGTGACTGATTAGACGATTTATTCCTAAAAAAATTACAGGCAACAGGGAAAAATGCTTAACTTGCCTGTTGATAGGTTTCTTTGTTCATTTTGTGACATTTGGGTTGAATTTGGGGATTGAATGCTCATTCTTTTCTGGCATAAATTAAAGAGCAGTGGAGACATGCACATACATACACACAATGATTGCCCTCAGCCAAACACAAATCAACCAGAAGAAAGAAAAAAAATCGAGACTGATTACATCCATTTAACACTTGACATTTTAATCAGAGCTGTTCGCAGTGCAACGTTCTTGAGTAGCCACACTATTCTCCTGCAGAATCCTGCATACCTCTGAGTTCCTGAACCCAGTTTTTTCTTAGAGTTATATGTAGTATGTGTTTTATAGATGCTTATAAAAATCAATTTGTTTATTTATAAAACTGCATTGGCATTATTTAGCAACTTAATAAGCTATGTGGGTTCTTGTCATGACCTTGGTAGTGTTTCTAATACTGGGGTTAAAATTATCATAAGTATACTAATATTGATAAAATTAGTTTCACATATTTATGTCTATAATTGAAATTCATTTCATAAAAGTTGATCAGATATGACAATCTTTTCTGTTTGACGTCATAAGGCAATATAACAGTCTCCTTGAATGAAAGGACTTGTTTCATACCTCTTTTATATCTTCCATAATACAATAAAGATTTGGACTCAGCAAATACTTTAAGTTGATCTTATATCATTTGTTTAAATAGGGAGAGTATTTTTTAAATTATGCTAGTAAAATAACTGTAAAACGTATGTGGGAGACGCAACGACACATTAGTATAATGATATCATTGACTCTACTATCTAAATTCATGAGTTATTGCTATTTTCATTTTCTTGGTAGAGTATCTTCAGCAAAAATCAAGGATTCACAAGGAACTAAGTCTTAAAAAGTCCTAAAGTTGACTAAAAGCCAGAGTTCAAAAGGAATCTCAAATTAATTCTGGTTCTATACACAGCAAGGAGTTCATAAATGTGTTATGATCTAAATTGGGCATAATACTATTTTACATAACACCATTGTTATCAATAGCATTGACTGGAGTCATGAAATTACAGGAAATGACAAAACCATGTTGTGTGATAGGTGGGGAGTAAGTCGAGCAGATGTGATACCAGCCTATTACAGATCAAAAAATAAAAAATTACCTTAGTTTGTAATCTGTATCTTTTTTTGGTTGATTGACTTAAGCAGCATAAGCAAATATGTCTTTTCCATGTTAAACCATATATAAATGATCTTCTAAGACTTAAATGGATAAAAAATGTTAAGCTAAAAAGAAAAATATCTTTTGATGAAGAAATAATAGACACATATTGTTTTTTGCCATCCCCACTTCTTGTAGGGGACTCATCCTATTCCGGTCATGTCAGGTTGCCAAAAGCAGTATTCTGCTCCTCTGGCTGACAGGATGGACATATGGACCACTCCTGGCATATCAAAGCCCTTCATATTCATGGAGTGAATTGCGTCCCCCAATAATTCATTTTCACTCTGAACCTTAGAATGTGACCTTATTTTGAAATCAATCTTTGCAGATGTAATTAGTTAAGATGAGGTCATACTGGATTAGGGTGGGCCCTAAAATCCATTATGAATGGTGTTCTTATAGGAAGAAGAGAGGAGACATACAGACATACTAGGAGAATGCCATGTGACAGTGGAGGCAGAAATTGAGTGATATGGCTACAAGTCAAGGCACATCAAGGATTGCTGGCAACCACCAGAAGCTAACAGGAGGCAAGGAAGTTTCCTCCACTAGAGCCTTTATAGAGAGCATGACCCTGTTGACACCTTGACTTTGGACTTCTGGCATTCAGAATACTAAGAGAAAAAAATTCTGTTCTTTTAAGATATCCAATTGTGGTAATTTACTATGGCAGCCCTAGCAAACTAACACAGACCCCTAACTCATACCATGCACAAAATTAATTTAAGATGGATTGCAGGTCTAAACATAAAAGCTAAAACTATGAGGCATCTAGAAGACCCTCTAAGAGAATATTCTCACTACTATGAGACAGTAAAAGAATTTTTCTAGAGGACATGAGCAGTCTTAACCATAAAATTAAAAACAAAAAGATGAATTAGACTTTATCAAAATTTTAAAAAACTTATCATCAAATGGTACCATTAAAAAATGCAAGGACAAGTCACAGAGTAAGAGAAAATATTTGTAAAACACACATGTGATGAAAATCTCTTATCCAGTATATATAAAAAATGCTCACATCTTAAAAATTAAAAGACAACTTAATAGACAAAAACTTCAATAAATGTACTTCATGAAGAAAATATATTAGTGGCAATAAGTACATGGGAGTGTTCAACATCATTAGTTATTAGAGAAACACAAATTATGCCATAATGAGATACCACCAAACAGTCACTACAATAGCTAAAATTTAAATGTTTTGCAAATCTCAGACCTTGGTGAGAATATGGAACAACTGGTAGTCTCATGAATTATTGTTAGGAGTAAAAAATACTACAACCACTTGGTAAAACCATTTGTTGTTTTCTTATGAAATTAAGCATACATTTATTATATAATCCAGCAATTCCACTTCTTTGTATTTACTCAAGAGAAGTGAAAACATATATCATCAAAAAGCTTTGAATAAGAATGTTCGTAACAATGTTATCCATAATAGCTCAGAAATGGAAACAACTCACCTGTCCTTCAAAGGACAAGGAAAGTGGAGAAACAAATTGTTGTATATTCATACATTACAATATTACTCAGCATTTAAACAAATAACATAGAACAATAGATGATTTAGATGAATATGAAAACATTATGTTAAGAAAAATAAACAAGATAGCAAAGAGTATATACTGCATTATTCAATTTATGTGAAGTTCAAGAATAGTCAGAACCAATCTCTGGTAATAAAAATCAGAATAGTGGTTTTCCAGGAGCAGTTCTGAGTTTTGTGAGAATTTAGTAGAAGGGCACATGATGAGATTTTCTGGGGTGATATAAAATATTCTATATCTTGATTAGGGTATTTGCTACACGCTTGTATTCCTTAGTCAAAGCTCGTTGAATTGAACACTTAAGGTCAATATATTTCACTTTTTGAAAAATTTACCTCATGGGAAAAAATAAATAAAAACAACCCTGTGGTATTTATGAAAGCATGGACTTTATTTCTAATTTTCTAACATACCCAAACAGATTTACTTTCAACAGATTTAAAATTAGAAATTTTATGTCATTGGTTCATAAAATTAAATCTACACACTACAAAATTCTATTGTGTAATATGTGAAAGCTCCTTCTTCACGTCCCCCTTGCAACTCCCATTGCTCAAATGTGGTGTATTTTTTCCAGACTTGTTTGTAGGTGTGAGTTTGTAAGCGCTCCTGTATTTGTTTGCGTGTCTTCAACCTGAAAATGGAATTAGACTCTACAAACTCTTCCAAAATTTTCTTTTATACCTAAAAATATATATACAATTAACATATTTTCTGTTTCACTACATTAAGCTCCGCTTTATTTTTTTTAAAGAGCTGTGCAGCATGCCATGATTTGTGTCTACAATATTTGATTTCATAATTACCACATTAGTGGACATTTTGTCTCCATTTTTAACATGGACAAGCAAAGCTGCAGTAAGGATCTTTGCAAATTTGTCTAAATATTTGTGTAGGTAGGATAAATTTATAGAAGTGACTTTTCTCAGTAAACGATAATGCTTAAAAATATTCATTGGTTATTGTCAAATTGCCCTTAAAAAGATTGTTTCATTTTGCATTTTGACCAAAATATTGATAGTGATCCTTTCCTCATATCTTAGCTAGTAATGAATATTATTACAATTTTAAATTTTGCCACCTGGCAGGTAAAGAAATTTATCTGTTTTTAATTCCCATTTTTATTATCAGTAGTGATATTGGGAATATATGCTAATATATGCTTGAGATTTCAGTTCTTTTATGAATTATCTGTTCCTTTTTTCATTTTTCCCCCTATCTTTTTCTATATTGATTTGTAGGAGGTATTTGTATATTAGAGATAGTAACCCTTTGTTATATGTATTACAAATCTTTTTCCCAGTGTGTCATTTGTCTTCTGTTTGTATGTAATATCTTTTGCTGAGTAGATCTTTTACAATTTTACATAACCAAATATGTCATTCTTTTCTTCTGTGACATGTCTGAGTTTTGTGTCTTTATTAGGAAAGCCTTCTCCTTTTCAATATTACGAATATTTCATATACATATTAATATTTTATAATCACATAGTATTCTCTCCCCCAAAATACTTAGTAGCATCCTAATTGTTTTAAGAAGTCCTGTGCCAAAGAATTGTTTAACTCTTAAATGATATTTTATATATATATACACACACACATATGTATTAGAATTTTATAGCTTTTTAAAAATTTACACATTTAAAGCATCTGGAATTATAATTTTTTTTTGAAGAAGAAGATTAGCCCTGAGCTAACTACTGCCAATCCTCCTCTTTTTGCTGAGAAAGACTGGCCCTGAGCTAACATCCGTGTCCATCTTCCTCTACTTTATATGTGGGATGCCTACCACAGCATGGCTTTTGCCTAGGGGTGCCGTGTCCGCACCCGGGATCTGAACCGGCGAACTCTGGTCCACTGAGAAGTGGAACATGCGAACTTAACCACTGTGCCACCGGGCCGGCCCCTGGAATTATTTTTAAGTACACAAGCATCTATTTTACTTTTCCAAACGGATTTTAAAGTGTATTAACAAAATGTATTGAATAGTCCAATCTTCCAATTTTAAATGTCCACACAAACATAGGCCTATTTTTTAACTCTTCTTTAGACATTGATGATTTTTTCTGCTTCTAAGCCACAGTTTTTAATATATATAGTACATTATGTAGATATATATTTTTTCTAGTATGATTTGGCATCTGTTAGAATAGGTCCCACATCATTCTTTTGCTTTACCAAAAATGTTTTGCTTACTCTTTCAGAAGACATCATAAAGGGTTTTTAAAAAGAAAAAACATCTTTTAGAGTTTTGTAATTAATCCTTTATACTCATACTTGATTTAGAAAGAGGTCAGCTGGGACGTAAAGACAGTCAAAACAGTTTTTTTTCATATTGCTTCAACTTAAATCATTACCATATTGCCATCATTGTTAGCTATTTCTTTCTGTTAAAGGCATGTAGTGGAGAGAGCTGTATGCCTTTTGGGCCTTTCTAACAAAGAGCTGGAGGCTTTCTGTACCATAGGACATCTGCAGATGTCACTCCCACACTTCAATACTAATCAAGTCTTATTTTATTAGAACATCATTATGTAACACACTATGTTTTAGAATGGATTTTGTAAAAGGAACATACACAGTTTAACAGGAAA